>NC_089874.1:49892500-50492500 GCF_040182565.1 Anser cygnoides
CTACAATGAATATTATTCTCTTAAATCATTCTGTCATAAAGTGTTAATTATAAATGTCTTTTATAATAATAATGGTTTCTATACTAGTAATAAAACCCTTGCAAAGAGTCATTGCAGTAAATGTAAGATTATTAGACTATTTCCAAGCAGTGCCAAAATGGTTAGCAAAATAGTTGTTTCATTAGATTCGGTTAATGATTGATTCCTTGAGAATCCTTTAAGTATTTTAATTAATCTCCATTTGTACCCAGAAAGCTTTGTTAAAAGTCAGTCATCTTTTTATATGATGATGGATATTTCAAATCTACATTTATGTTGTTTAGAAAATTTACCTGTACACCAAGTCCACTGCTTTGGAGCACCACCTCTTTGTACCAAGTAGCATTAGTCCTGGCAGTCTTACCCTGCCAAGCCTCTCACAGATGCCAAATGGAACTGTGCCGCATTAAGGCTGGAACAACTCATCTTCTGTTACTTTTTTTTTTTTTCTCAAGAAATTTCTCCTGGTTTGTTTCCCATTATCTCACCACAACAAGAAGGTGCTGGGTACTTTTAACCCCTTCTATGAGGTCTTGAATCAAAGTGATTCTCAGCCTATCAAATCCCATTTACAACACTTGGTGTACTTGGCATGCCAAGGGATCTAGGCCCGTGTTCCTACTACAAATTTTATGATAAAGACAGAATTAAGAAGTAGGAAAAAATCATTTAAAAATGTATTTCCCTTACAACCAGGGAACCTGGGAAGGGGCAACCCTAGCTGTGTGTACAGACTGGGGGGCAAGAGGCTGGAGAGCAGTCCCACAGAAAGGGAGCTGGGGGTTTTGGTTGACAGTAAGTTGAATGTGAGCCAGCAGTGTGCCCTGGCAGCCAGGAGGGCCAGCTGTGTCCTGGGGTGTATCAAGCATAACATTGCTGGCTGGTTGAAGGGATGGATTGGCCCGTTCTACTCTGCACTGGTGCGGCCTCACCTTGAGTACTGTGTGTAGTTTTGGGCTCCACAATTTAAGAAGGACATGAAAATGTTAGTTTCCAAAGGAGGGCTGCAAAGATCATGAAAGGTCTAGAGGGCAAGACGTATGAGGAGCAGCTGAAGTCACTTGGTGTGTTCAGCCCAGATCAGAGGAGACTGAGGGGAGGCCTCATGGTGGCCTGCAGCTTCCTCGCGAGTGGGAGTAGAGGGGCAGGTGCTGAGCTCTGCTCTCTGGGGACAGCGACAGGGCCTGTGGGAACAGCATGGAGCTGGGACAGGGGAGGGTAAGACTGAATGTTAGGAAAAGGTTCTTTCTGAATAACTGAGAGAGTTTTTTGTTTGTTTTTTGTTGTTGTTGTTTTGTTTTGTTTTGTTCTGAAGAACTTTCCATCACTGAGAGGGTGTTTGGGCACTGGAACTGGCTGCCCAGGAAAGTGGTCGTGACACTGAGCCTGCCACAGTTGAAGAAGCATTCCTCAGAAAAGGAGGAAGTTATTATCATAAAATTCAGCTGAGAAATCACTCAAGAGGAAATAGGAAAAAATCAGAACTATATTGTGTAATGCTTTATCTTTTTTAAAGAATTATTTTAACCATAGAACAACAAAATGTAAAATGCAAAAGTTTCACTGGAAACAAGAATTAAAATAAAGACAAAAGGAAAGATAGACAAAAAAGACTTCTGGAACATTTGCTCAAAGCTATGTTGTAAGGTTCAAGATTGAAAACCAAGTAAGGATATTCTTGTGACTAAATTCAGATATTGGATTAAGACTTGAAATGAGTTCGTAATCTGGCTCCACCACAAATTACATGTGGGAAATTACGGGCTGATTTTCCAAAAATTCCCCTGTGTTTAAAGTACTTACACAATGTTAGCTGTGTGACTGCCATTGGAATTTGTGAGTTTAAAGGCTTACACTGGTTAAGCACTTCTGAAATTTTTACCAGTTCACATATGTACTCATATGTAATCTGTGTTTGAGCTTGAATGAGGACTGTGCTACTGAGCCAGATGTCTTGACTGCCCACCTCACCATGCTCCTGCCTGCATCCTGCAGCACTCACTGAGCACAGGAATGAGGCCACTTTCGGATGAAACTAAGCTGCAAGATGTGCTCCATGAGGTCACTTGATGCACTTTAAATGCAAATAGAAATTCAGCCTATGGGACTGTGTCCACATTAAAAATTCATCAGATGCATTTAGTACAGGCATGAAGTCCTCAGCACAAACTATTTCACTCCACAGTTATTAGTCCACACTACTTGTTACCATAACATCATATCCATTTCCATAACAGGACTTAAAATCCTAATGAGGGATTTCATACACACACAATCTAAGGCCAGGCAGGATCTGAAGAAGAGGTGTTCCTCTGACCTTCTTTCCTGATAGGTTTGTTTGCTAGGTATTCCCAGAGCATGGCTAACATTCATGAAGTTCTGACTGCCCAAAATACATTGACAGTTGTTTCTTCTAAAATGGCACAAAAGGACATGCCCTTCTGTCCACTGTAAAACAGTGGCTGGAGCAATAACCCAGCACATTAAATCCTTACTTGTGTGGTTCAAATCATCAACCGTCACAGCCATATTCTAAAATCCCAATCACATTCTAAATCCCAACCTGTAGGTAGAAGCACCAGACATCTTGTCTGTTGAATGTATTCTGCTGTACAGAATATAACTTATGAATATTAAGAAAAGAGAAGAAAGGAAAAGAAACTAATGTTCAGTGACATATGTTCAGGCTGTGATTAGTGACAAAGGGGGATGTAAGTTCTTACCTTGCTTTTTGGCCTGTTTGTGCATTTTATGAGAAACATTCACTGGATAATTAATGCATCAAAAATTATCAGAGTGAGGTTCACAAACTGTTCTCCTATTCAATGAAAGGGGGCTGTGTGAAGCAATGATATCACACTACTTTTTGCTCTCCTTTACTGACCTGCTGAATCTTGAATAGATTTCAACAATAGCTTGAGACCTAGTCATTGTACAAGACAATTATACAGGATTTAGGCAACCTTTCTGGGTAGTCAAGGCTATTTGTTTGAACTCCAGAAGATGGAATCAAAATCTGGTGTGCCCTGACATGAAGAATGCTTTAAAAACTTGATGTGGGTTGCTACTGTTGTCTTTGCTCTTGTTGTAGAGAGAAGAAAACAAGTGCCCTTACAGCTTTTAGAAGAACTGGGAAAGATTTATACCTTCAGGGAAGAATTCTGGTAAATGAGAGGAATTTTAGACCTACTTCTCCAGAAGACAAGACTCTATGTTTCTCATTATTTCCTACCTCCACCTCAAAGAATGCTGGTTTTCTTGGACTGCCTTTCCATGGTGTCTGAATCTTAGTGTATGCTTGGAGGAACAGGCACTAGCAACTGTTTTAACCTTTCAAAATACAGCTTCTCCTCCCTGCCCCCAAAAGAAATGGTGGTGTTGGTAGTCTTTGGAACAAGTGGTTAGAGAGATAACCTAAGCTTTCTGAAATCTGCAACTTCATTGCAAGTCACACCTCAGCTAGTGAGCCAAGGTCCAAACCAGGGCAGAAACAGTGCACTAACATTTTCCATCTTAATCGCTTCAGGCCAACCATTTCCAGCCTAATGCGCTAGTACCCCAAGGTGGGAGCAGAGCTGTCCTCCTTCCGGTTTTTACAGGTGGAAGAGGGGAAAGACCGCCTGGTGAAACAGGAAGAGTCCCATCTCGCCAGTGCTGGAAAGGAGGTGCCAAACGATCTGTGCTATCCCCTACCAGAAAGAAGACTAGTGAATGTATAGAGGCAGAAACAGAGCAGTTCAGCCAGGACCAGGCCACACACAGCAGTATGGACTGGAGCAGGCCGTAATAATACAGTTTTATTGGTGTCAAATAATTTGGGATTAATTTGTACATGTTGAACAGCTATACTTCCTTGGTATATCAATCATCTGTAGTGGGCATCTTAAGTGTAGGAAGATTCTTTTTAATCTTACCCCTCAACACTGTCCCTTAATTTCCTGAGGCCTGCATATGATTTTACACAATGCCCAGTAGCACTCCAGAAACAGAGAATAACTCAGTTTAAAGGGATCTGTACTAAATCTTTCCTGGCTTTTACGCCCCTGTCCAAGTAGTGAAAATTCCTGCTTTCAGTGTCATTTCATTTATGAGAAGGAAAACCAGCACTCTCTTCCTAACCTCTTAAACACGTGGCACCAGAAATTAGGGAGCCAGAGTGGGACTTTTAAAAAGACTAATGGAAGGAACTGTCACAGGACATCTTCAGAAAACACGCGGGCTGACAAGCACCTTGGGCCATGTTTAAACAGTGGCCCTGAGAGGCTAAGGCATTTGGATCCATGCACTGCCTGGGCAAAAGAGGCTGGCCAGAAAAGACATGACAGCTCTTCTCTCATCTGTACATCTGAAATCTTCTTCAAAGAGGCCACAAGCAAGTGGGTTCTGTACACTTGGAGTCTCCTGAATATGAGCTTGGGATGCAGCCAGGAGGGACAGGGACTCCCAGGAACTCAAAAGTACTCAGAGCCCCAGTTTAAACACAGCCTTTGTTGACAACACCACTATGAATTTACATGTAAATTCCTAGCTGAAATGTTGTTTGGTGGCAGCTTTCTTTGAAAGCATGTCACACTTACAAGAGCTGTGAGTTGCTCCTTTGTTAACTCAGCATACTTCCAATTTATTTTGAATTGACTGATACATCCCTAAATATTTCATTTTAATATAACATCACAGAACTTACACAGTGAGCTTCCCCATGCTGCATGGCTGAGAGGAAGTGCATACTGTGATGATTGCAGCTCATCCATGATGAAAAATATCTATCATTATATGCTGCATCCCCAGTTCTTGTGTAAAATTATAATAGCTACATTTTTGTGCAATCAGAGTGCTTTTTATAAAGAATTTCCTTATAATCCAGAAAAAAAAGAAAAAAGAAAAAAAAAAAGATATCCTTACAGAAATACTGCCAAGGACTTAATCGTTTTAGAAACTGCCAGACTGTTGAGGAGTGCTCTCTACTCGTCTCAGCTCTTTGCTAACAGTCTTCAGTAGGTATTAGGCAGCACCTTGTAACTAGAAGAATGAGACCATAGACTGGTACATTGCTGAGACTTCCTGCCAGCTCAGAAGGTAAAATCGTATGTGCCTGACAAAGATCAGACCTTCAAGTGCAGAATGTAAATATACACATTGAACCAATTGCAAAAAAGATTACGGTAAATAAATGAATTTTCAAACAACAGTCTTTACTTAATTATACTACAGAAAAAAGCATTACTGAAAGAAAGAAGCAGAAAAAGGTAACTGAAATCCATCAGACCAAGTAGAAAACGGGGACCCTCTGTGTGCCTGAGCCAAAAAATGTTGCACGTGTATAACAATTTCCTTTGACTCTAAAATGGCTGTGGCTGAAATCATCTGCAAGATGCTGCTCTCCTAACTAGATCCTTTTATAAAACAACATGTTTAGACTACCCATGGCCTCCAAAAGAAAATTTCAGGAGTCACTGTTTTCTCCTCCCTCACAAAAATGCAGTTTAAAATATAAATGCAGTCCACTGAAAATATGAAAGCTTTTCTTTAAATCCAAAGTGATTCAGAATGAAATTGCAACATATCACAGACAAAATGAATCTGCTTTTTTTTTTGATAAAATGATTTACACACCCACCCACCCCCACCCCCCACCAAAAAAAACATGTAGCCTCCTGAGTAGATCTAAATTAAAAATGAAAAATAAAGGTTTTGAAACCGAACTGGAATGAAATTTGATGAACATGCTCTCTTTCTCTCTCTCTTTCCTCGCCCACAGCATTTAAAGGCAGCAGGGGCATTGTGACAACACAGACAGCTAATTGCAAGGAAATGGATGTCTGATGCCATTAACACTACCCACTTTCCTTGGACATTTAAAATAAAAACAAAACACGCCACTAGGCACACAGTTTTCTCCCTGGGGTGGAGATGAGAGAACGGCTGAACTACATGTGATAGATGTTAAGTCAGATTGCTTAATGCACTACTGGAGGGAGCTCAGATCCACCTAAATGAGGACAGTGTTTGAACCTATAAAAGACAGAACAGAATACCTGCTTCCTGCAGAGTATATCTCAAGTCTTAATTTTAGGAAACAACTATAAAACAACACTATTTGAACCAACTGAAATTTGTTATTTAAATAACTGCAAATAATATAATCTCTGAAGAAAAATGACAAGTATCTTATTGAACCTGGGCCATAAGCAGGACATTCTCCATATGAACTAGTGCATGTAGAGAGATACAAATAAGCATTTGTGGGGAAAAAAAATAAAAATAAAAAAAATAAGTTGTCTAAAAAGTACACATTTGTCCTAGATGTGAAACTAGAAAAAGTAATGCCTGATGATCACACACAATATGAGTAGCAGGGGAAATGATACAAAGTCATTCCTAATTTCCTTGGATACTCACACATAGGCGTTGCACTAATGCAGAGTCAGGTGAAGAACAGGAAGAGCAGAAAAATAAAAATGACCGAAAAAAATGTTCAAAATCTCTGAAACTTGACCCCATCCAATAATAAATGACGGATTTAAACTACTTTAAAAATTGGATGAATATCTTTGTTTTGAAGATACACCTGCATATATTAAACCTCCAAAAAAGTTTGGAAATATCAAGAAATTGTTATTCATAGCAGCAATGATAGACAGTGTTACAATTACTGAATTTGTCAGACTAAATTTTGCAGTAGTACTAGCTTTCAGCTTCAAATTTTGTCTTTGCTGTAACTTACCTTCTCATTTTAATACAGTATGCATTGCTTTAAACACTTAGTTTCACACAGTGAAGCATGAACTTGACTCGATTAAACCATATTATTTTGAATAAATCATTTCCCTTCTATTTTATTTAAGAAAAACTGCTTGATTTTATTATTACTAGAAGTCAGAATTTGATGATACAATATATACACACTGAAGATTATTTTTTTTAAATGAGCTTTTTTGTTGGTAAATTGTTATGCAATTCTCTACATTACCTTATTTAGAGGAAAATTGAGTAGCTACTATTTACAATTTGGGCTACAACCTGAATTCACAGAAATCAGTGGGAGATTTTCCTATTAATTTTGGTAGCAGGTTTTGACCATTAATGTAATAAAACAAGTAGTGCAAAAAAAAAATATCCCAGCTCAAGCCACTACTGGATTAGCAGTCTGCAATTAATTTTTACCATCTCAAGTTGCTGGACAAAATTAAACCCCTACAAATCTAGTTGTGAAAGATATATACAGTTAAAACAGATAATAGTTAAAAGACTGATCTCATGAGATAAAAAAATACTCTTTGATGTATAAATGAATCTTAATAAGTGTCCATTAATTTAACACAGTGATTATCTAGAAAAAAAAGTAGTTAATATTTTTATAGCCAAAGTTTTTTTCAGTTTAGCTCTGTACTTATGTTGTGCCTTTTGCAGCATATCTCTGAAATTATCTCAGCAGTAAATTGCTTGTGCTTGTCTGTTGATTGTGATGTGAAGAGACTGGTTGGACCAGATGCTGAAGGACTCTATTTATATACCTGGCTGGTTAGATTGAATGGACCTGCAGGAAGAACCAGCCCCGTCAGACCTTCTTCAATGACTTCCATCTTGACCTTGAATTTGACCTTTGCTATGGTTCACTTCCATCTCCATAAAAATGAGCTAAAGGCTAGATTGTCATCTATTTTCTCTTTTATGTTTTTCTGGGTTTCCTAGAGTTGACCAAAACAGATTAATTATCACACTGTGGTGTGACTCGTAGAAAAAGACTTTGCAATGCACAAGTGAACAGTTGCATGCAATTCTTCACAATGTTGAATTGGCATTGTTATTCAAATCAGAAAATGCTGATTACTAGGGTAACAGAGGGAAAGAGTTTCCCACCACAGAATAAAATGAAATGTCAAGCACCTTAAGGTATCATACAAATAAAATATGCAAGATAAGCAATTTCAGTACTTGCATGGCTCTGATATCAAATCAAAGCTCTTCCATTTGCATCCACCCTCATTGTGAAGGTAACTTACGCAACGAATGACAAATTCACTTGTTTAGTTACAGCATAGTATCTTACTGGAAGTGACAATGAGAATTTCAGTGATTATGGATGCCACTATTTTCCAAATTCATCAAGGTAGGGATTTGATCTATCGATGAATGTTCCATTTTGACTTTTTTTTTTTTTTAAAGTAAATAAAATGTACACAGGCCCCAATATCTATGTCTCAAGTAATTATATTTTGTGTGTAAGAGGATATTTTTCTTTAATGGAACTTTTTATTGCCAGAGAGGGATAAAATAAATATGGTATATATTTAAAATAAATTCAGTAAAGGAAGTATTTCTCATGCCTATTTCTTGTTTACCAGTGAAATCATGGGACACGTTATGTTTAGAATTGTGATTTTTCTAGGCAGAGCCACTACAGATAGAATTGTACAGCTCTATCCCTTTTCTAAGCTGTGAGCATTCATTAGATGTTTGGGTGCCAGGCTGCATTTGGGGATTCAATGAGAGCCCATTATTTTAATAACTTGACTAGGACCACTCCATCCTGATACTCTCGGATTCCAAGACAGCCTCACAGGAAGAAAAGAAGGCATGAGACAAAATCCCTTCACAGAGAAGGTCAGGAGCACTGAGGGTGAGATGAGAGCTTCACCACCTTTGCAAAGGCTTACTTTGCAAATCTTTCTGTTGTTCAAAATCCTTACCATAACTTTGATTCCTTGTGTCAAAAGCTAAGACCTCTTGAATTTCTGCAGTTATTTTTGGCTGCTCACTGATTTGAACATTTAAAAAGCAAATGTCAGAGCCATCTGAATTAATAATTGCTGTAACAGATGACAGTGCTGATCCTGAAAGTACTCTCACAGTTGCTCAGTCACCAGTACAAGAGAAAGGACTACAGACTACATGAGATCATTCACAGTCACTGCTCCAGCAAGTGACAGTGCCTAGATTTTCTCATTGATTCTATGTGTCAACCAAATAATAGATATAGTTTTGTCATTCTCATATAATTTCTGGGAAGAATTAATGAGTAAGGAGCGGAAAACAAAGGATGACAAGTAAAACACACAGGCACATTTTTAATCACCAAAACTATTCAATTACTCATTATGACTTTAAAAATATATATTTATATATATATATTTATTTGGAACTTACTGTGTCAAATTAGGGTTGAATCTGCAGGAAGTAAATTATTCTATACTTTTGTTCTACCTTCTTTAAATTACTTGCAGAAGGAATTAAACAATGGTAGTGCTTTAGTACAATGGTCTACTTGTCACTTGTTGTCAACAAAAAGGTGCCCATTGCTGACTTATGTATGCCATTAGATATATAGACATACAAACTTCTGGCTATTCGGACCTTGCAATCTTTTATCCCCAAGAGAAGACCATTGATCTTTTTCATCAGAACATATGTCAAAAACTAGCAGCAAAATACCCATAATTCCTGGTATTCTATTCCCTTGGGCTTTCTGTGTGAAGACAGAGATTGATTTTTACTTTTTAGGGTGGATTTGCTCTTAAATTAGCCTTTATTTTTCAGCATTTCATTCTATAAAGTTGTAGTAATGGGGGAAAAGGAAAAACAGTAACATTAACTAGATGGAACAAATGGTATTTTACCCCTTTGGTATTTCAAGAGGAATTCCGAACAAGTGAGACTTATCCAAAAGCTACAGGGCGCTGGCTTTAGTATAAGGATAACACTACCAAATGCCCTATATCTCTGATACTTGTGTGGCCCACTCAAAATGCATAATGAAATCTTGCCTGGCAGGAGCAGAAGTTGCTAGCTCCATGGATGCCCTAAGGGAAGGGTGCAGGGACACCAGCTGCCACCCTGGGGCTAGCTGGGAGCGCACTGCGCACTCGCATGCACACACACAGCATTCCCATTAGCCGCTGGCCGTTCTCCAAGAAAAGCAATGCTTGCTCAGCACAAGACACAGGAGGACGACTATTTACATGTGTTTACAGAAACAGCTGTGAGAGGAAGGCATGAGTTTACAGCAGTGTCAAATACACGTGTTGGCTGCCATACCCTTATGCTACTGTTCTGTCAGGAAAAGAAAATAACAATGAAGAATCAGTCCTCACACTACTTACATACTTACATATATCTGACTAAAAATAAAATTGAACATATTAAGCAATCTTGCAGAATTTTTTTGCTGCTTATAGAAGGACTCTCTTTTGCTATTGAAACTTAGACAAATAAAAGAGATTGGGTTTAGTTAATACGTGATCAAATCAATATCTTTGCAATTATTGTCAATTCATCCAAAGACTTAATTTTGTGATTTTTCACCTTTCCCTGTTATGAGGAACTCACCTCAATGAAATGTTCTAGAACTTTTAAAAAGAAAGAAAAAGATGGTAAAGAAAATCAAAATGAATAATTTTCTATGGCTTCAATCCGATAATGGTTTCAAGATTCAAACATTTGACACTGTAATCAAGTTTATTTGAATAAATTAAGTTCTTAACAAAATATAAAATTCTTGGCATAATGAGAAAAAATTACCCTTTCTTTTTGGCATTTTTTTCTCAATTTCAGCTACAAAATACTTTCAATATGGAAAGAAGTCTGATCTTTGACCTATATCCCAGCTCTGCACTTCTTCACCAGCTTTCAGCAGTGCTAAAGCAAGCAAGCAAGAAATCAAATGATACTACAAATCAAACTGCTATGGGATTGGAGGACAGGATATGCTTACAGATTACTCTTTTTCTGTTTGAATATGTTTATTTCTGCATGTGTTCCCCAGATGTTTTATTGTAAACCTGGTATTGATAGCTCTGCTAGCCAAGAATTATCATTGAGCCATGAAGTAATACTTTTTGTGGGTTATGCAATAAATCTGGATTTCTTTCTTTCTGTTTTTAAGATTGTCTTTAAATTGGAGGTAGGGTTCCTTTATATCTGTGATTTCACTGTGCTTTATTGTCTGGCTACTGAGTAATGCCTGCTACTGCTAAAGCACAAATTCTTTTGCCAGAAGAACTAAATAATTTAATGTGTGTTTTTTTTGTTTGTTTGTTTGTTTTTAGTACAGACATTTAACAAATGCATAATTTTCATATTTAAAATAGAAAATTAGATGTGATAGTCTAACCTCTATCCACCAGAACCACTTTTGTAGTGAAAGTTGTGATCACCCTAAGTCATTTTTTCATCAGGAGTGCGTTTTCCAAAGTTAATAAATCCTTTATGTAACAGGACAACTCTAGTGGACCAGTATCAACTGAAAGTAAAAAAGGAGACAACAGCTTAAAAATATTGCTCTTAAAATGCTAGTAGCTTTCTCTGCTTAAAAGTTCAGTGCTTTCTGTGTGCCTGTTCCAGCAGAAGTACCTGTTGCAAGCAATGGCCCTTTATTTTCAACATCACTGGCTCAGCTGCTGAATGGAAAAGGCCTGGAGCAGATGATGCAGGGTCCTTTCAGCTCCTTCTGCACATAGAGGCTAGCACCAGGAGGATGTGACGCAGCAAAATTTGCAACAGAGCAAACTGCCCTTTTAACCGTTGCTGCAGGGGAAAACAACCAGAAAGGGGAGATGGAATTTCATTGAGTTGAGGTGTTAGTCAAAAGTATGGTGGAGACTGCAATGGATTTGAAGAGGCACATCTCAGTAGAAGGACAATAAAGCTCTGAAAGATTTGGAGAAATGGAAGAAATTCCTTTCCACACTCCCAAAAGTAGTGAATTATTGGCACTAGAAGTATGGAGGGTTAATGAATAACATTTTAAAATTCTGGTCTGTCAGTGTAAATGACCTGGTCTCCTCAAGCATTAAATAAAACAAACAAACAACAACAACAACAATAAAACACATACAGAAAAAAAAAAAAAAAAAAAGGTAAAGGCAAAAAAAATATAACGGGTATGTGGCACAATACAATTTTTGTATTTAGCACTTGAATATCTTGATATTGAATGTTTTTGAAAGGACTGTGAGAGGCCATGAGCTGATAAGCATTACACAGTGTTGTGGTTTATCCCTGGAACACAGCTACGCACCACACAGACACTCGCTCACTTTCCCCAAGTCGGATGGGGGAAAGAACTGGAAAGGTAAAAGAGTGAGAACACATGGTTTGAGATAAAGACAGTTTACTAGGTAAAGCTAAAGCTGCACACGCAAGCAAAGCAAAACAAGGAATTCAATCACTACTCCCCATCGGCAGGCAGATGTTCAGCCACTTCCAGGAAAGCAGGGCTCATCATGTGTAATGGTTCTTCGGGAAGACAAAGCTCTGAATGTCGTCCCCCAACCCCTCCCCCACTTCCTCCTTCTTTACCACAGCTTTTATTGCTGAGCATGATACCATATGGTATGGAATAGCCCTTTGGTCAGTTTGAGCCAGCTGTCCTGGCTGTGTCCCCTCCCAGCTTCTTGTGCATCTCCAGCTGCCTTGCTGGGAGGGCAGTATGAGGAGTAGAAAAGTCCTCGGCTCTTGTGCAAGTACTGATCTCCAAAAACTAAAAACACCTGTGTGTTATCACTACTACTTTCATCAAAAATCCAAAACACAGCATCATACAAGCCTCTATGAAGAAAATTAACTCTATCCCAGCCAAAACCATGACATACAGCTATGAATAAACACGGAGGAAAAGCAGCAGCAGCATTGTTACAGCCTGCATGAGACCCAAGATTTGTTTGTGAACCCTCAGACTGTGTCTGTAATTCCCGTTAAGTCCTTTAGGGACATCTTGGTGTTTGTAAGCATAGCACTCACATTCTTACTGAGCAAACTCTAGTGCTGAGGGTTTTGGCTGTTAAAGTTAATATCCTGTACTTGTCTACATTGGAGGGCTGAAAGAATTCAGAATCTCACTGTGAAATTTCCTCGAAAATGGATTCTGTATTAAAACCATGAGAAAATGTGGCTTCTAAATGACTGGAGGACACTCAGTGTCTGTAATTCAATCTAGAGTTTAAACTGTAAGAAGGCAACCTATAAATACAATTTCCATTAAAGTAGCTGGAAAAAAACATATATCCAAGTAATTCTGCCATCTAAAGTATTGTTTCTAGTCACCAGGATCATTTATTCTACCACGAAATTATGGGATTTGTTTTTAATCTTCAATAACTCTGTTATTTGATTTTGTTTTACATCCTCACATTGTATGCATATTAGCTTTCTGGCATCCAGTGACTACTTCCTAATAAACTGGATTCTGTGGTACTCTTTCAGACACATGCCTTCAACAGTACGTTAAAGCAATATTGGAATTCAGTGGTATTAGAGACACAGGCAAATGCCATCTGTAATTCTGCACTCTAATTGCTGTATTCAAAAGCTACCCAGGCCTTCAGTCACACCGTACACACTGGCCAGCTCAGCTCTGAATGATTAAAACTAAAATCTCACACCTTGATATGCTAATATGTGTGTCATAACTATATTTTCTGATTTGCAGCTTGACAGCCTGTATGGTCCAGGCTTCACAAAAACTCTAAAAATTGAGGGAATAATTTGTTCATAACTACACATGCAGTTAGCTTGGAGAATGGTCTAGCCAAGACAAATGAAAATGCACATTAAATTTATGTACATTTATGCACACCAACATATCACCGACTTTTATGCTATAAATAAAAGACAGTTCTCTGTGAAAACAGACGGTAACTTTTGATGTATGTCTTGAGATTCACCACAAAATACAATGCCATTACTTTCTTTATACTCCACCTATGCCATAGTAGATCCTATTATGGAAATTCAAGTTCTGAATTGTAGGATTTAGACTATTACAGGTTTAACCTTAAAACTCCATCAGTCATCTAACAGCAGAAATTCCTTCCCAGTGGTGAGTGAGTGCGTGCCAAAGATTGTAGAAGGTCCGTGTCTTTTTTATGCTGCACACTCCAGAGCTGAGCATAGAACTCCAGGTTGGGGGTCTCACAAGAGCAGAGTAGAGGGGGAGAATCACCTCCCTCGGCCTGCTGGCCACCCCTCTGTTGATGAAGCCCAGGATGCAATTGGTGTGTTTATTAGTTATTAACGTTTTGAAGCCTCTCTTTATAGGAGAGGAATTCCATCCCTCTAATCATTTTTGCGGCCCTCCTCTGGATCTGCTCTAATTGGTCTCTGTTTCTCTTGTGCTGGGGGTGATGTCCTGTTAGTTCTTGCCCTGTCTTGAGGGTGCTGGAGGAGTTTGCTGCAGCTTCCCCCAAGTGCTCCACTCCTGTTGCCTGGGCTCTGGGACAGTCTCAGCACACCAACTGGATTTCCTTTCAGGTTTCCAGTGGGCTCTGAAACAGGAGGGCAGGAAGGAAGGCAAGGGAGTGCTTGCCATGTCACTCAGGCTCATCCCAGCCAGGGAATGGTGGGATGCACAGGTAGCAACCCAGGGGCATACTATTCAGACATAGCCTCAGTGCCCCACAGCAGGACTTCTGGCCTTTTGCTCAGTCTGTTAAACACTTTGGAGGCTTCATCACAGATGAGATAAAAGGTGATTCAGTAAAGACATATGGTGTAATAAACAGTACAGACAAGTCAATTGGTTTGCTTGCAGTTACTTTTATGCAGTTGAAAAATGCTTCCCCAAAATAAAGCCAATAAAAAATTCTACTTTTACAGTACAGAAACTTCTGTTTGAATTTCAAAATGTACATTTTGGAAATATAGCATTCTTATCTTAAAATAGCACTAAATACTGGAAATTAGTACAGACACTTCTAAAAATATTACATCAATAGAATGATTTTTATAGAAAAATCCTGAAATTTTGCAGTGTCAATTTGACGTTGACTGCTTTGTGAAATATAGCTTACTAAAGCGTAAACGTCTTGACATTTTGCAGGTTTACAACTCCCATAAAGTCTTCAACCTAAATCACAATTATTACTAGCTTTTCATAATAGTTAATACTGTTATCACATAAGGAGTCACAATGTCAACTTTTGTCAGTTACAGTAAGATACTGAGTACAGAGATCAATATTTCCCACTGGGAAAAGCTGTCAGTTTTCAAAGCTGTGTAACTTTTTTAATGTTATCCTACCCTTATGCTAGCATTGACTATTAAAATACAAAGCTTTATTAAAATAAATAAATGGAAATCAAATAGCTTTTCAGAAGCTTGTTGCTAATCCCATGACGTTATTACATCTAAATAACGACCATAAGCACATATCCCTGCATCAGTGTACCTAAAATGTGGCCACATGGCCAAAATCTGGCAAGGCTGGTAAAGTTATATTCAAGTTCAGGTAAAATGTGTAAGAAAGGAGCAGTAGCTGGTATTCAAGCTCTAGGACTAGGCACCTCTGGGCATGAGTGTGCACAAGCAAGAATATATGCTACGAGAGTAGCTGTCACCTCTGCAGGCTTTGTAAGTACATCCATGTATCAGTGAGTGGACCATAACCCTGTGGTCAGAAAGTATATGGTGTAGAAGAACTGCCATCCTGAGTCAGGTATTTTACCCATTGAGTCTTATACACCATCACCAGCAGAGGAGGCTTTTAGGAGCATCATAGTGTGTTCCCTCCCAGCTTGTGTTCCCTCCCAGCTCATCCTCCCACCACCACAAGTTTAGCAAGACTAGTCAATAACTTGATCTATAATTAGTTGTGTAGTTTTAGGCAGTTTCATGAGAGCTGTTTACAACTTTTAGAGGAAATGGGACACTGCACACTAAAAATGGCACTTCAAATACTTTTCACTACTGATATTGCTGATTAACGTACTGGTATTTTAGTAAGCAAACTAAAAGTTGGTTATTATATTTGACATTTCCTTGACTTCAGAAAAACAAATGAACGGCAAATATGGAAAAAAAATATTACTTACCCGTAAGTTCTTTTAATAACTGAATTGTAGGCATGTTGCTTTTACCACTCAACTACCTAACTTAAATATGCTTTTGTATGCTTTCCTATCCACTGGTTATGCAATTTACCCTTTTATTATTTCATTGATTAATACTATAACTTAACAATTTTTCCATTATATATAACATTCTCAGGCATCATTTTTATATGTATCTGGGAAAACACAGGTAGGCATCAATATGGAAACCTGATGATAAAACATCCTTATTATCTAGTGCGTTAGTATTTTAAAACAAAACTCATCCATATGCTGCAGTTCATTAATATGATCCTTGTGAGAAAACTAAGTTATTATGTTTGAAGATTCAAGTATCATTCTGTTGCAGAAGTAACTTTATTTTACATGGACTGCTTTGTGGTTAAGACACGATGGACACATTATCCATTGGATGGTTTAATCTTACTTATACTTTTATCTCCTGAACATAATAGTGAATAAATATTGCAAATTAATTTTGTTTTGTATGAAATTTTTTGTCTTTTTGAAATCTGTCTGCTTCACCATTTCCTTGAGTGCCCCTATTTTTTTGAGAAATATAAAAAAAATCTTTCTCACAACAAGTCTTTTCCAAACTGAAGAGTTTTATCCTCTTTAGTACCCCTTTCACACTAGCACTTCCATATCTTTTATCACCTCTGTTGTCTTTCTATGTCTATTCCCTAATCCTACTATAACCATTTGAACGGGCAGTGTTAAACAAAAATGTCATTATACCACTGTGTTGACTTAATTCTACTCCTTTTCAAATAATCCATACAATTTTCTTTGCCTTTTGGACTAACATTTTTTTTTCCTTTTTCTCCAAAGACCTAAAAGACCTATCCACACTGACTCCCATATTGCCTTCCTTAGTGCTAAGTGCCCAGCACTGTATGTATACTTAGGATGATGCTTCCACTGGTATATTCTGCAACACGTCCTTGCCTTAGTCTATAAAATAAGCTTTTCTGCTGGCCTGAGAAACAAGAAAAAGTCAGGGAGGAAACTTATTACTAGAGAATATTTCCCATTGAACCTCAGCAGCCTTCATTTCTCAGCTGAGTGATAAAACTAGAAAAGAAATGAACTCTGTTCCATGCATTTCTCCTCTTCTATCTAACCACTGCACTGCAGGACAAAGTTTCCACAACTACAGTGTAAGTTATCTTGTTCTCCTTCTTTTGAGAAAAGCCCTACATTATTGCTATCTTTCTTTCGGATATGCCCATCAGCAGAGGGAACAGGTCAGGATTATGGAGGACAACCCAGGAAGCAGCTTTTAGGTATCAGATTTGAAGAAATTCACCTCTGCAAGGAATGGATTACAACTTGCCATTGCAAGGCTCTAACCTTTTTGGTGTTTGGAGAGTGGCGGGACCATTACTCTCATTTCTTTTTCTTCTCTCTCAGAAAAGTAGCTGTAACAGGGATCATTCACACTATACAAGTAATGTACTTGCCACAGACCACCTACTGCACTGATTTGCAGACTGTGATAGATAAAACCTGTCCATCTTTAATGCCATCTTTTTAGCAGGTGCTAAGGGTTGGAGTTCAATGATCTTTAAGGTCCCTCCCAAACCGAGCTATTCTATGAATAGAACCCCCAGATCTGGATGTCTTAGTTAGACAGGAGTTACCAAAGATTCTGGGGAGAACAGGGGTATTGAATGAAGTGCAAAGCATTAGATGTTGTTGCAAAGAGGTAGAGTTTATCACAACCGTAGTCAGGCGGCAAAGAAAATATCTTTCCACGGTAGGCTTTGTAAAAAATTTTGCATGCTTTTTTCTGACCCAACCCCCTCCCCCCCCCTTCAGCCCTCTTGAGCATGAGGCAGGGGAAAAAAAGGGACCATTTGTATTACAGTTATTTGCAATCTAATTTGCCAAGCCAAAGGATAGTCTGAATGATCTAATTCTCAATATACTACAGGACTGAGGTGAAGTACAAATCATCTTAGAGGATCCAATAATTCTGTTTCAATTGATCAGCTTTTTAGGCAGTATCCTTCAGTTGAGACTTTTCAGATAAGTAAAGTAAATTAGGTTGAAAACAAAATGCTAGTTTCTGAAATGTGGATTTGGCAATGTATTTTTGATCTGATAGGAGCTTGGTAGCATTTCTTCTATCCGCTTGAGGCCTACTGAGCTGCATATACTGTACTCTATCAAAGCCCAGTTCTTTGCAGCTCAGTGAATAAAATACTGCAGTTTCTCCCATTGACTGACTGAAATAAAATAATCTATGATGCATGAACAAGTCTAAATGAAATAATAATATCCTTAGCAGTGAAAAACGGATTGGTAATACAGTAATTGAGCAGATTTATTGCCATCTCCTTGAGCTAGCCTGCTGAAACAGCCTGCTATTTTATTTAATCTCATATCAGAGGAATTACTGGCTGGTAATCCATTGTTAAACATCATTTAGAATGATGGATGAAAATGTCAGCTTTTCCAACATAATCAATTCATATCTCATTAGCACATATTATTTATGATTCTCATAATGGGACCTGCAGGGGTCTCCAGGGGGAAATGGAGACCTCAGCTGTTGTTGAAATGAGATGAGATATACTGTAGCTTATGAGTTAATAACTGCATATAAAAAATACTTCCCCACAGTATTGATTGTCCTTACCATTTTACAAATGAATTGAGTGCCTTGGCTTCCCCTCTTGCTGTGTATGGCAGCTCTTCCTTCTATTCATTTTGTTGCTAATAATTCAGTGAGAAAAATATTAAAGAGCATATGAGAAAGACTATTTTACAAATAACTTTTAAGACACTAGAGGGGAAAAAAAGAGCCTTTGAATGTAAAGTAATAAGAAACACTTTACTGCTCTGTTGCTGTTTGCTAAGGACTTTGGGCACTTTTTCCCCCCTCAGTCCCTATGAAGACAAATCGACATATTTCTCCAGCTACAGCACAGTTGCATTTTAAGGATACTTTCTACTGTGTGCTGCCTCAAAGACCAATGAAAAGCAAACCTTGATTCATGGATTTAATGCAGCTGATGGTGCAGCAGTAATCATGGTCACAGTGTCAACTGCTGCCTCAATTAAACTACATTTGAGAATCATTTTATGCTTCAGCTCATAAACATCAATAAAGGAAAATGAGTAATAAATGACTGTCTAGAGTACAAAGGACCAGCTCATATTTCAGATGAAAATGAAGACAAAATGTAGCTTTTATTTGCCTGTGGAATTCCCATTAACTGCATCACTGACAGGAGGGAGTTGGATCAATAGTTGGCTGGCCGCAGAAAACAGTTTCTGGCTGTTCAGCAGCCAATGCAAAAGGAAAACTGTCATATTGTGATCTTTATCAGGTAATCTTCATTACACCAGACCAATGATATATGTATATGCTGGTCAGCTAGGGGCACTTCTAATTCCTGCTTCTATTTGTGGTCTGAGAGCAGTGTGCTCACAAATTATTTGTTTACAGCTGTGAAAAACCTTCAGTGTTCATCTCTTTTATTCTTTTTATAGGTAATCCATAACCGGGAACTTTCTCTCAAGACTACTTTATTCACTCACAATTTTTAAGAAAGTGCTGTATCAAAACTTATCTTTCTCCCTGCTTAAAAGGAATCTGCTAGTAGCTGTTGTGATTGCTGTTGCTGAAGCTTGACTGAAAGATTTACCGAGTATCCTCCAGTAAGTTCTTTGAGGGTATATGTGCCTTATTACAAGTGTTTCTAGGCTTATTTGAACAAAGGTGACTGCTAGCTTTGAAGGAAAAGAAAAACTCTCTATGAGCTGTTAGCTTTCCAGGTGGCAGCTTGTATGTATTGCAAACTATATATGAAATCATCTCCTATCCACACACACACCCCCGCCCCCGACCTGCAGAATAGATATTTTGGTCCTTTACAGTGCTCTGTAATTCATATAGTTCCACCACAATGTGCACAAGTTAAGAATCTGTATATAAAAGACAGCAGCTCTGGCTCAGTTGGTACACAGCTCTCTAAAGAGTGTGCTTCCAGAGCACAACAGAGATTTTTAAAATGTCACCACTTGCGAATCTAAAGGACGAAATAATCATTTCCTCTTCATGCAGTGAAAATGTAAATTACATTATCAAAACCTCAAAACCTCCAACTGAATCATAAAGTAACAAAATATGTACTGTTTCTCTATTTAGTTCCCTGTTTTACGCTGATCATGTGAAATTAATCTTTTCATTATGGTATCTAACAACAGGCATTAAAAAAAAAAAAAAAGAACACCTCACAGCTGATAATGAGATTTCCTTTAAAAACTTTTAAATTCTTACAAATAACATATACTTTAACTATAATATGCAATGATGTTTAACCTGCAAACTATGCATTGCGTTTCAGGGTAAGAATTGAAACTGACATTTGTATGCATGAAGTAGGCCTTATTGCTGCACCTAGAAGTTACCCACTTCAACTTCTCTCACTCCCAGTCCTTAGATTCTGCCCTTTGTCACCATTCTCCTCACCCTGTCACCTTCCCCTGAATGTATGTTCTCCAACTTTTTCCCTCTTCTCCACTCCTTCCCAGACTCCAGTTGTAATTCTGCTTTCCTGTTTCATATTTCCCCTCCCTTTCACTTAATAATGCAGGCTGAAAATAAGAAAATATACATAACTGTGTATGACTGTAGTAACAACTTAATAGTGCATTTTCCTTCAACATCATCCTATTTCTTTTCAGTCTCCTCAGCTATCTTTTGCTCCTCCTCATCCTGTCTTCTGGCTGCTTACCCTAGTAAATCTCTAGTCTTATATACCACATATTTACTCTCCCCAACATGCTTATTTGCACTTCTAGTCTCTTTCTACAAAACCTTAATCTCTCCTGTCTCTTCAGATCCTTTTCCACTCCACCTTTCTGTCTCTCCCTTCATGTCTCCCTTCACTGCTTTAGCTTTCTTCTACTTTTTAAGTCTCCCTGCACATCACAAATGCTTCCTCTAAACCCTGTCACAACCTGCTGATTCCTCCATTCTCCCTTGCTTTTCATGCTGTCTTCTGCTTCCCATTCTTTTTTTTTTTTTTTAAACAGTTTCTCTCCTGTTCATTTAATTTCTCCTGGATTGAGGTGTCTGAAAATAATGTAAGGTTCTGCCATCTTTACAAGACACAGGTTATTTTCAGGTGCAAAGCCAGCAAGGAGTGTTGGTCACCTCATCAGGCAGAAGTCTGGAGGTGGCAGCTATTGTGAATGAATGGAAGTTTATGAGTTTTGGAGACAGAGTACGATGTTACACTGACCTCAGAAGACATAGCAAAATTCATGACGCTTCCAGCACTCTCAAGAACTTGCATAGTTAAACCAGTTTTGCAGAGTGCATCTCTTTAGAAATGGTAGTGAATATGTGCTGGTCTTTGTATTAAAAAACATTACATTTTAGGACAGCTGAAGGGGTCATGTATAGGAACATGGAAAAGATGTCTAACTATCAACTATTGAAAATCTTAAATTGCAGAAAACATTTTTTTCATATTACTAAAGTATTTTATCAGTATTTTAATATTATAATAGCCTAAAAAGATTTCAGTTACACAGATCGTTTTATATACTACTATTTCAGTGCATTTCAACCTACTGAACTCTCCATTTTCTGTAACAGAATGTGGAGATTTTGTTGAAAAATATCTACCCAGCCTGTTACCTGTCAACCACATAGAATTATGGAGTCTGGCATATACCAAAAGGACTATTTTTCATACATATTTACACTGATAAAGAGACAATATTTTAAGTCAAATTCCATATTTGAATTAAAAAAAAAAAAAGCATAGATATGTTAATGATTTTCTCTGTGTCTAAAGATACATCTACAAAATGAACTTTTTTAAATACAGCATTTCAGTTTCAGTCCAAATCTCAGCAGTCAACTCCAGAACAGAAATGGGGATATGTATCAAAAAGACAAGACAAGTCAGTAAATCATGTTTTTTCTGACTACCCAGTCTCTAAATTCCACACCAGAAGCCTGAAAATAATATTTGGATAATTTGACTCTCATTCATCTTTCCTGGGGGATGAAAAATAGAATAATAAAAAAGTATATTATGCTCTCTTTCATAAAGCTGCGATTCTCTGGATGTCATTCTCTTTCCTGAAAATAAATAAATAAATAAATAAATAAATAAATAAATAAGATCCCAAGAATTTGTTCAAACCATTGCACATTGCACCAACAATGGGACAGATACTGCTCTTTGCAGCCTATATGAGACAATTGTAAAAATGTCATTGGGTGAGGCTATCTTGCTTACCCGACCCATTTCAGCAAGGCTATCAGTAGAACCCATCTGCTGTTCTTATCAGTAAGAGATAAATAAGGAAGAGGGAATGTAGTCTAGCATCTCCAGCAATCAGAATATTTTTTCTCAAATACTCAGATTTTTTTAAAAGGAATGTTTTTCATTTTTCTGAATTTGGCAATACTGCGAACACTTCTGAACAACCTGACAGTTCAATAAAGTTATTCCTGACTTTTTAACATGATTGTATTTTGCCAGCCAACGGATGACTTCTAAGAAATATGAAATTCAACTTCAGAAATTCTACAATAATTTTAGTCTGATCCTTCAGTAGAATCTCCTTTCATTAGCTCAAGCACAGGGCAAATCAAAAAGCACCAGCAGGGTCTGGTTCTCAGAAAGAAAAACCTCGTCTGCACCAATGATAGTAAGAAAATCACTAAAACCAAATGTCATTCTGCTGAAAAGAAAGGGAGGTTTTAAATTAGTAAAAATTCAAAATATATGACAATTAAAAAAAAAAAAAACACTAAGAATGAGCAGAGATTGCTGGCCTGTTCTAATATGCAGATTTTATTTTGCCTTTAGTAAGTGAAAGCTGTGTAAACAAAACAAGCGCTTGAGAAAAGATGACATTAAATAAGGGAAGTTACCACGTTCACTGCCATGAAAGTGAATCTAAACTCCAAATTGAGCCACCAGGTAGCATTTTTTAATAGTTATAAAAGAATGAACATTTAGAAAATGAAAAAGGTCTACTCCATAGACAGATAGATAGATAGATAGATAGATAGATAGATAGATAGAAAGAAGAACAAGGACAGAGATCTCAAGTTGTAGAGATTGCAACAAGTGTAGGATCTGCCAGATGTGAAGTGGCATAATATATTATTCCTTTGTGGGATGTTGTGTTATTCTTTGATAAAGACCTCATGACATTGCTATTTTTCAAAATTTGCTATATGGCTTATAATTAACGTTAGATTACTACTTTATCATTGGGCTACAGAAATAAAGGCATGTGTTTTTTCTTTTATAGTAACAGCTGGTGCTTTAATTAATTTTTGACAAAGTGGATAGATGAAAAAAGAACTTGATAGTGAGCTTTGAGAAAACTAAAATATTGCCCTGGACATGTGCACAGCTAAGACATAGATGAATGCTATTTTATGACATGGTTAATATCACACAGCTTTCATAAATATTCTCCAGGCGGTTAGAGAATTTAGTAGTATTCTATGAAATATTATTTTCTACAGTAAGATAAACAAACATAGCACCCACCTTGATAACCATATTCAGTAAATGCAGTATTTGCATGAGCCCATGATACTTTAGATGCAGTATAGGACAATCGACTTCTATCTCACTGACTTTATAAATAACCATTATAAGTAAAAATAATTAAATATAAATATTTATTACCCTTTTCTCTGTATCTAAATTAGTTTCTGGCTTCTCCACCCCTTTTTGCACTTAGTGGATATGTAGTTTGTTATATCAAATGAAAGCACAGGTATGCACTGCTTTATGCTAGGAGCTATCAATAGTATGTAGCTAATACATCATATCGAATGACAGATTTCATAAATCAGTTATACAAGGGATCATGCAATGCTTTTAGCAAATTTCCAAAGAGTCATAAAAACTATAAATCAATGTATTTTTGATTAATCAATTCACAATGTCAACTTTTGGCAATAGTTATGTGTTGTGTCCTTATTGCAGGTATACTAGGAAGCGTGCTATTGTCTGTCACAGGGAGATTTAAGCAAGAAAATGGGGGGGGGGGGAATCTGTTGTGCTATTGTCAACATCCAGATAAGTTCTCAAATTTGCTGCAATGAGGCAGATGTTAAGGCATACAACAATCTGACTTACAGTCCAGAATTTACAGTGGAAATAATGGAAATTTTGAAAGGTGAAGTAAAAAAGTAGGTGAGCCTTAATTCTGCAAGAGTTCTCAAAAAGAAAAAAAAAAACACTGAACTGAATACACATTCAAATCTTTCTACCATATCATTGTACTGTTTAGATAAAATGAGCACTGAAGTCAGTAACATAGATCCTGTTTCTGGATCTCACACAACAGTGGATCACACATGACTATAAGGGAGCAGAATCACAGATTTGCCTGTGTCTTGCAGTCTACATGCCTGCATTTAGCAAGGAACCACCACAGATTCATTTTTTCCAAAGAAAATGCTGTTGAAGAGTGAAATCCCATGCACATCGTAAAAGACATCTGACATCAATATTTAATTTTATTAGTTATACTACAGGTACTCTAGGGAACTTGATGGAGAGCCTTCTCAGTATTGATTAGAATACAGCTATCCCACTGCACGCTGTTCAAAAAAAATATTCAATTACAATTATTTTTTTGATTCACGATAATTTAAAATATATCATGAAAAGTTAATAAAAGTGCATATGGTTGGAACACATTGGGATTTATTAATCTGAGATGGAAATACTAACTACAAATTACTATGATCTTTAATTTGCATAATCAATGTTTTTAATTCATTCTATTTTCAAGTACAAGATTCCAGTATGGAGTATTTTTAACATTTTGTGAAAACTTCAAAATTACCTCTTTCATGTGTATAATAGTGAAAGCTGACTATTAGCGATACTGTGATTTTTCATTTGCACACACAAGAGATTTAAAAGCAACAGTAATGAACAAATTGCTAATCAAAATGCAATGAATACATAAGAATCAAATCTAAATTTGGGGAAAAAAATCATCTATCAGTTCTGTTATGTCAGAAGCCTCTGTACTATCTTCTCTGTGGCATGAAGTGGGTTCTTTTGGGCTACCCTCTATTTATAAATGTTATGTATATATTAATTTTCAGTATGCTATGGCTCAGATAAAGAATCACCTAGGACAAAATTGTCCATGGATGGATTAAGATTCAAAACTGATAACAATGTTTATTTTAAAAGTCTTATAAAATGAAAAGTAGAACTAATTTAAAATTATTTTAAGAACAATAATGTTAAATCTCACAGTAAACTGGATTTAGCGTAGCTATGTGAAAATACTTGGTACTCTTCTGCATCATGCCATGCCAGAGCGGCAGATTTAGAGCACTGCGTATAGCAGCAGTTACTGGCTTTCAGGCATTCAGTGTTGGAATAGTTGTTTGCTTTTCCTTATAGAAAACTCAGAGAAATTGATTATTTCTATATTGCTGGCTGTGGAAAACTGTATCAAGATTTATTCTTCCCACCTTTTTCAAGTAGCTCAGGCAACAGATCAAGTGAGGGAAAGCACTGAGTGAGAAAGTTTAACAGCAGGCAGAATAGTTTGCAGACCTCCAAAACAGAAAGTCTGTCAAAGTTAAGAGATTCCTACAGGACACCTATAATTTAAAATCTCTCTTTTATTAATCTTCGTGATCTTACATGCAATATTTACCCCCTGTAATAACATCAGCATCTAATTTGATCCTTAGGTCAATCATCTGAGATTTCTCCTGCCGGACCCTGCTCTGTCTCACTGCTCATAATTACTGGAATGGAGAAGAGTTCTAGTTGTAAAACAGAAAAGAACAAAAATAATATTTTGTGCAGCCCATGAAAATTCATTCAGGTTATAAAGGCAGGCTGTGCGCTAATTTATAATATTTGAAAAAGATATTTCAAAAATTTGCATTCCCATTGTTGGTAACTTACCTTAGGTAGTTCCATTATTTCTTTTCACTTTATTTTCAAAGACATTAAGTTGTAATCTGCAAGAAGTTAAAGCAAGAGAGTGAAAGATCAAGAGTTTTCAAGGAGGTAGTCAGCTATGGACAGCATATGATCAAAGGACTACACAAATGAAGAACTCTGTTTTAGTACAGTTTGAAGCAGATAGCAAAGAAACATTGGCTCATGTGTATATTTTATTACAGCAATGTGAAATTTTAGCTTTACAGTTTGTTTTTTTTTTTCTTTTTTTTCCCCATAACTATCACTTTCAGATAATATAACTTTTGTTTCAAAAGATATAAAATTTTGCTGGCAATGTCTTAGGTAACAAAAAACAACTGAAAACTGCACTTTCCAAATACTTTATATTATCTTGCTTAAAATCTAGCCTAAAATAAATAAAATTATTACCAGAGAATGTGAAGGATTCTGTTGATGTTTTAAGAGGGATATCCTCTAAAGACTCAATAATTAGTTGGCTACTGACAAGACAATGACAAAATGTAGATAGGAAATGAATTCATTTTAAGTCAGGGTTGGCAAACCATTAGGAAGGTTTTGTTTGTTTGTTTGTTTGTTTTTTGGGGGGGTGGGGAGGTGGGATGGGGGTTGATGACATTTGGGATCTTGGGATTTTTTATTTTTTTTTAAATTCACCTTAAGTAAACATGCATGGAAAGTTTTCCAGAGCAATGCTTTGGATTAAGAGTTTACACAGACCTACTGAGCAAGTAAAACCCTGGCAAGTAGGTAGAAATCTGACAGAATGCTTTAAAAGGTGCTGAGGCATATCTGGATATAATACAGCATAGACAAAAGCGCATATCAAACAGCACATCGGAGCATAGATTTCATAGTGCTATTCTTGCTGTGCACTGGGCAGGGACTTTTCATTTCACACATCATCATTCACAGTTTGCTGCAGTGACTCAACACAGTCAGAACATGTCAACAACATACAGTGAAATATTTCAGTGTTGCTTTCCCTTGGAAAATTAAGGACCTGGGATTTTGATTTCAATTACTTTATGTTACCGTGGGAAAAAGTAGGAAAAGAGAGAATAGTGTTTTCTGATTTGGCAACAACCAGTCATAGCGGAAGCATGTTCCAAAACCTGCTGTCAGCCAGGACAGAAACATGCATTTAAGGATAGAAACAGCTTATATAATTAGACAAGGAGATGAAAGTTACTGTCCAGCCTTACTCCTTTTCTCATATCCACTAATACCCTGGGTTAAAATAATAACATAATAAACAATTTCTGAGCTGACAGCAATAAGCTGGTTACATCTTGCTGTTTTCACTCAGGACAATATAAGTGTTATTTAGAAGGAGAAAAATAACAACCATGTGATAAAAACACAATAAAAAAGTAAAAATTAAAAAAAAATAACTGTAGTAAGACAAAATACAGTTTGTGTCTTCAGAGTCTGAATTGTCTCCCTTTCATTCCCAATCCATCTCAATGAATACTTGGTATTTCAAAGAGTGGGAGTAGTTGTAGCACATGGAAAAATATCACCAATTTTTTTTTTACTAAATAAATGGCCTGCCAAAGACAAGGGGCATTGCATTATGATCATTAAAAACAGGAAAAAACACAGGCTTTGAATAAGGAAACTTCTGGAAGAACCCATACTTGTTCTGGTGCTTCAATTTATATATATATATATATATATACACACATGTAGTGAACCATTCATATTACATGTGACTGTGGCTAACATTGTGGTTCTTTATGCTACCTGAAATCAGATCTTGGAAGGTAGATATGAAACAGCAATAGCAAAAGCAACTTAACATACACCATATTCACAACAACACACATTTGAATCATTGTCAGATGGAAGATTATAGCAATCTAAAAACCCCCAAACCCAGAGCAAAGTTCTGCTTTGGTTGTTTTGATTTACACTGTACACATTCTAAAAATGTTAAAAGATAATAAAAGAAACCACAATGTGCCAATCTCTAGCTTAATTTAATACTGAAGTGTCTGGAACCATATTGGAAGAAGAAAGTGAGAGTAAGACACCAGAGTACAACAGAATGATGATTTCTACAGAGTAAATTATGCTGGGCAGACTTTTTAGAGCATTATCAATGACAATTCAAAGAATATTGCTCTTAACCATGATATGAATCTCCTTGGAAACATTTCCCAAGCCACCTAATATCTATCACCCACACTTTTCAATCACATCAACAGTAATGAATACTGTAGTGGCTATTAAAAAGGGTATTTAGCATTTTGATGTACAGTTCCTTTCCATGCTGTTTTAAATTTAAAATTATTTTGTGGAAAAGTATAGACAGTGTTCGGTTTTGAATAGCAATCATACACCAGATTTTCTTCATGTGGCAAGAAGGTCTTTCAAAGCATTTCAAATATTGTTAATTAATCTTTGCCCCTGTGGGTAAATACTAAGACAAAAAGCTTGCACACAGTGAGCTTGTTCCTATCTACACAGACAAATCTAGTCATAGCAAATTCAAACTCATGCACTTCTTCCTCATTGTTATGTTCTAGCCAATAATCTGATTTCCCATCTCTTTAGTGTGAAGAATACCAATTAAACTGGTAACCCATTTAGGACTATTTATGATTTTAAAGGTATATTTGTTGGTTATCTTGTATGATTAGTTCAAAATGGAAATCTCAAAAGTAATTTCTTTTTTACTTTGTTAAAAAACTTAGACTCTCTCCCCATTCTTATGGTCATTGCTTATCCATGCATTTATTTTTCTATTTTTTTAATTTTATTTTTCAATCAACATCTGCAGCTCAGACTGGCCATTTGAAAATGATAGGGTCACTGGGAAAGAACCTCTGGCCAATGAACACTCCAGTGGAGGACACAGCTCCCCAGCAAGATTATTTCAAATGAAAGAATCTGTTTTAGTAGCTTTGAACAAAGTTTCAGTTGAATACAACTGCTATTATTTCTTAATTTCATTGAAGGTATGAAATATGCAATCAGTAACCAACATTTCTGTCCAAGACTTGTGTAAGTATTAACCTACAGGTGTCTCCAAGCCAAAATTAACTTTAAACTGTAAACCAAGGAAACTCTTGTAATGCAAGGATAGTAGGATGTGGTTTTTGCTCCTTCACAGATGAATCATATAGAGTTTCATAGAAAATACATCTTACTGTAATTCCAAAATATGATAATTTTCATATACTTTCACAGGAGAATTACAAATAAATAGAGAATTCACTTTAAGTGTTGCATGTTTTTAGATCATTTCATACAGAGCTCTGTTCAGTGCAGTTCTACAAGTCTTCCCATGTTTTAAAACCATAAGCAAGCATTGGCACTCGTGGCAGAGCTGGTCCCAAGGAATCCTCTTTCTGCTGAAACTGTGGTTCTTGGTCCCAAACTCCCAGTCACCAAGCAAGAAGGGAATTATGCATGTGCATGGAAGGACAGTAGGACAAACTCGGTGTTTCAATCCTTCCATTTTCTCTAGAAAGCTCAGCAGTTGATTTTACATTGCCCTCCCTACAAAGGAGGACAGTGTGGGTGTAAGCATTGATGGGTTTATTTGATAGCACTCCTACGTTCTCTTCAGAGAACTGAGAGATAAAACAGTTTGAGAGAAAGAGTAATTTTTATATTATTTATTAACTTATTTAAGCATACTGTAAGCATATACACTGCAACTATTCAATATATTTTTTATTTTATTTTACTACTTACAGGAAAACAATATTGAAGTTTGATTTATTTTTTTTTAAATATATCACTTGCTCACTACTGTGTGCTAAAGGTTAACGGTATAGTCTTGCTCCTTAAAACACCTTGGAGATATCAGAAAAGCGGAAGCCCTTAGAGATTTGAGATGCTTCCACTTGAAAGTCTATCCAAATAGTGATTAATTACTGGTTATTTCAACACTGGAAAAAAACTACCTGTAACTTAATAAACGCCTGCTGGTGAAATACATGTTTTAATGCCGGTATTCTGGGCTTGTGATTCACATATACCACATTCACTTTATTATTACAATTACTAGGAAAAATATTTTTCATGAAATTAAAATATCATCTTTGTCTAATAGTAAGCTCGTGATCTATTCATGGCATCTCAAATATTTTCATTTCTTTGTATTATTTGCATTAGATAGAGAAATTCAGTGTAAAATTTGTTTGCACTGTGTTTCCAGATTTCAGCTGCTCTTTCTCGACTGTTTTTGTGTGTTTTTATTTTAAGAAAAATGGAGAGAAATCAGTTGAGTCAGAAACCCTTTGAGTGCAGCTCTGCTCTTCTAGGTTGATACAATGCTGCCATCATATGGACCATACCCTGTACAGCATTTGGGGGAAAAGGAGGTTTTCAACCCAACACAGCTACACTAACCATACATACACTCAATTGTACAGACCCTTACTTACCACACACACAGATATTAACACCTAGGTAGCAGTGATACCTATCATAAATCATAAGACTTAGTGTCTTAGGGGGAGGTGGTGTCATCTTTTGAAGCTAAATTCCCTGCCATTATAATTCAATTTATACCCAGTAATTTCCTTCTGATTGTAAAGTAAGGTTAATAAAGTTGGAGGGTTATAGACATAACAGGCATACCCCTCAATATTAAGCATCTGTAGGACCATACCTAACATGAATCTTATTAAATATATTTTACCTCGTTTAGCAGACTACTTGAGCAGACTGTTTAAGTTGCCTCAGTCTTACCACGAATACCTTACTTCAAAGTAGCATGTCAAACTTTCATTATTCATTAAACAAATAAGGGAGAGATTGATTTGAACTTATCAAACCTTTGCAAAACAACACTAAGTATTGTAAATGTTATTAATCCTGAATTCACAGGAAGATTCCAGCCTTAAGAAAACTAAAAGTGTGTCTGTTTAACACAATGATACCCAAATTCCTCTAAAACAGTAGAAAGACTGCAGGCAACTACTTTATGATGTGAGAAATCACACAATAGGGCATTTTTCCAGAGGGAAAAATGAAATCTAAAGAAAGTCTAGCAAATCATCTCAGGTATCGTAAATGAATATTTGATCAATTGGATCCCATCCCCATATTTACAAAAGCCAATTACAAAACACATAAAGAGATAGTGAAATATTCCTAGTTTACGCTTCATGTCTGACACTTTCTCTACTAAAGATACAGTTACTACAAAGGATTGTGTGAGTCCTTGCAATCAAGTAAGGAGAAAATGATGCAAATAAGAAAACTAAAAAATAAAACAGAAGGAATCATTGCTGATTTTGTTCGTGTTTACACATAACTGGGTAGTGAGTAGGGACTCGACATAAAATGTATGTGACTGTGATTTGGGGTTCATGAATAAAGAAGCGGCCTGTTATTCACAGTTCTTTTTTTTTTTTTTTAAGTTGGTTAACTTATTATGCCTATTTCTACTTCTAATAAAGCATTGAAAATAACATTTTATTATGTAAGTAGATTGAACAGATCACAGAAACTTGCTATATATTGATTCTGTGAAGGGGGAAGTTCAAGACAGTAGTTTGAATTGTATTAAGTAGTGACCGGTTTCAAAAAGTGATGGTATGCTGGTATGTCTTACAATAATAAGCACCATATTAAATGATGACTAACAGTGTAAGGTTACTGGACAGTATTTCTGAGGGCAGGTGAAATAGGAAAAATGAATGATACGCTATGGCAAACAATTCTTCCTTGCTTAAACTTGCCTTGTATTTCTTTTTTTCTAAAACAAATGTTACCTATAGCAAATATACCAGCAAATCCAAAGAGCATTATTTAAAACAAGTATATTCTGCGTAAAAACCTTCAGCCTCACCTACCCCTGTGTTCCCAGGATATGGTCCCAGGAAGGCAGACACATTCACATCACCCCTTTTCCCAGTGCTGCATCCTTAAGTAGTGTGGACCTATATACCAAATACCCTATACGCAGGCACTCGCCCAGCATAGGAAGAAAGGGAATAAATAATTTGCTTCAGTGTTGCACTGACTGTTCTTTTATCAGATAAGCCTGGCCAGCAGGTGCACCGATAAGTGACCCAGGACAGGCTCCATTCCTGTCTTCCTACTGTGAGGAGAGATAATAGATCCATTTTATTGTATTTACCCTGCACATCCTAGTCTTTAATTGCCCAAAAGACGTATAGAGGATCTTATTCTTTCTCGTCTTCCTTCTCTTTCTCTTACACATATGCTTTGATCCAATTCCATCTTGTCTTGAAACGTTTTTATGTGTTGGCAGCTTCCTATAATAATGGCTATAGAAAAAAAAATACAATGTTTTAATCCACCAGATGTCTGGTCATGATCATCAAGATTTGTAAATATTTTGAGCTATGCAATTTTACTATGTGGGTTAGTATATTCATTTTTATCTGCCTATAAATTAATAATGGAAAACTGTACTTATATGGCTGCACTCCTTTTGCGAAACGAGATGTGAAAAACATCTTTCGTTTTTCTTCATTGTTATGATGGAAAGCAGACTACAGTAGTAAATGATTCATGATAATTTACAAAACTATTTTAACTACCTGCCTTTATTTATAAGTGTTGAAACTCACGCAGTTTTCATGGAAGCTGCTCTCCCTGAGTACCACAGTACTGTTTACAAAAGCTGTTGTTTTCTTACATGTTTTCTCATCTTTATTCTGTCCTTCATTTATTTATTTATTTATTTATTTAGGTTTAGGTCAATCTATAATGTTAAAAGCTGCTAATGGGTGACAGGAAAGGGCTGTTTTTAATACATGCTCATTTCAGGTAAATGAATTTTACATAGTTAAAGTCTGTGATTTAAAATGACTTTGTATCTTTACAATCTGCAACATTTTCTAATAGAAAATCTTTATCAATTTTAATTTTCTTTAATAAATGCATGTACCATTTCTATTTTCCCTCAAAGAGCCATTTTAGAGGGGTGAGAATAGTTGTAGTTGAAGAGGTAGGAAAATGAAGAATTCAAATGATTTGGCTCCACTTAGCACTGTAAGCAAACATAGCAGCATTTTCACTTTGGTAGCCCATGGCATCCATCCTCGAAGGATTGTTTTAAATAAATGTCCAAGAAAAGTGCATGAGTTCTGACTCTCACTAACCTGCTTGTCTTTGTGCACAGACTCTGCTTTAACACAATTCACTTCAACAAGCACATAGTCCTCCTGCCTTTGACCATTTTTAAGAAGCCTTTGAAAAAATAACTGATGGAAAACAACAGTTATGAGTTCTGCATCTTAATAAGAATCTGTACAAACCTCTGAAAAGCTCTGTAAAAAAACACCATCACTTGTACAGAACTAAAGCATGCAGCTTCTCTTCCTGAAAATATTCTGAATGTTAAGCATACAGTAAATGAAATGGCATAAATCTAGAGCCATAAATTAACATTGGCATAAATCTAGAGATGAATTACATCCAAGAGATGTTACTTATATCCAAGGATTTGCAGGAACAGAATACTGGGTAAACATTGTGTTACTTTCTCTCTCAATAATGTGGAACAAAATCTTTTGTTTTCAGTCATAATCTTTAATGTAAAAAAAGTCTCATGGGAATGCCACCTGCTTACAGTTTTCTAAGCATTCAAAGTAAATTTTAAGTACTGCTTTTCTGTTCCTGCATTTCAGAACCTATTCTGCAATCACCAGATGTTAAAACACTGGTTACATGATCTAGTTGAGTTTATGAGATATTTAGAAAAATAGTTGTAAGCATAAAGTTAAAAACCTCGACTGTTACTATAGGTACCAGGCAGATTAAATCTGGTAGCACTTTTTCAAACAAATATTTTGAGCAGGCCCTGCAACGGAGTACATCATCCTGATTACTTTATGCAACAGTGAAGCAACCTTTTTAATTGGTAGTGATTAGTGAACTTTCTAAATCTGTAAAACTTCAGAAGTCTTAAGCTTCCAATAGATACCAGTGTCTATTTTTACACCACTGCTTCCATTTAACAGAAAGGAGAATACATCACCCTGCAGCTGCTGATGCTGCAAACACCAAAAAATGCTTTTATTCCACCTATCATGCAGTAGAATTGTCTCCCCATATCATTGTTTAAGGGCTAGAGTTACAAAACTTTTTGTTTGGCCTGCTCCAACCAGAAAGAGAATACTGAGAATTTTTATCACAGAATTATCAAGAGATAAAAAATGTACTTCTTGCTATGATAATTTTGACACAAACTTATCTTGAGATCAATGACCTAACCAGACAGTCAGTGACAGAGAAGTTGAACTATCCTTTCATTTTCTAGTGTCTAATTATGATCACTGCTTGTCTTGTTCTTACATTTGATTAAACACTGTTTGTGTAAGGTATAGAAAATTTAACAGTTTCCTAGCACAAGTTCTGGATATTTGAAAATACATACAAATTACGTGATGCCATTTTGACCTCAGCTGGAGCTCCTCTTTGATAGGCTATGTATAAATGTGCTGGAACACACAGTAAGAACCCCTGGCATTGGCAGTCTGAATTGAGAATTCAGAGGGGAACTGGTATGGCATCGGCATAAAAGGCAGGAGGATTAGAGCATTTTGGTTAAAGTACTTCTATATCCTGACATGTCCTTGTCCCTTCATACATACTCCACATCTCTTTTCTGGACAAACTGATGTCATCATCAGCCACAGGAGCAGAGCTCTCTTCAGATCTGGATCAGACTGCTCAGCGCCTTCTCCAATTATTTTGAATAGGACTGAGCTCCCAGTCTCAAATTATTCCAGGGCATAACCTCTCTTATGATGAAGAAATCTGACCTTTATCCAGGCAGAACTTTCCTTGCTGTAACTTGTGTCCCTTATTTTCCTCATCTGGCTCTGCTTTCTCTACAACCACCCAAAATGTCATGTAGACATCACTAATGTCTTCCCTTTGCCATCTTTCCTCCAGCCTGAAGAAATTTAGTTCTCCCTGTCTCTGCTTCTACTTTGCGTGTTCCAGTCCTCTGACCAGCTTCATGGCTCTCTCCTTTAGCATGTCAATATATCCCCTGCACTGGTGAGGTCCAAAAGTAAATATACTCCAAACACAGCTTCACAAATGCTAAACCCATGGGAAGAATCACTTTCCTGGACCTGCCAGCCACGCTCATGCTAATGCAGCCCAATATGCAGTTGCATTTTATTGCTGCAGGGGTGCACGTTCGTCTTCTTGTCCAGTTTCCAGATCCTTTTCTAAACAGCTGATTTCCAGCCAGCCAGTTGCAGCTTATGCTGTTGCATGAAAGAAAGAAAGGGAAAGCATTAAGAAAGGGAAAATAGTTGTGTAAACCTTTATTGCTTTTGCCTTTCCCTTTGCATGCTATGTACCTTTGGGTAAATGAATAAATAATGCTTTGTTTTGAAGATGCTGTTTTTGACTCTTTGAGTCAGCCACCGTTACAAGTCCCCAGATTAAAAGGGCTTGCAGGTGACAAACAGCTGAGCCTGTTCCATGCATACTGCTTGGAAGACGGAGAGCTATGGGCCCCAAATCCAGCCCCGGAGGGACATAGGTGCCAGTGGCTCACAGAGATGGGTACTCAAACTGGGAGAAAAGAAGACCAAAGTACCACTTGCCCCTCAGCTCCCCTGAGGTGCACTTGGACACTGCAGAGCCACAGTCAGGCTTATGCTTAAGTGCCCCCAGTAAGGAGGGTCTCTGGCCAGCCTGTTCAGGAACAAATATGCAGATAGGCTCAGTGATCCATGAGGAAACAGCCTTTTTCAAATTGTTAAAGTTACAGTGTGTGTATCTCAAGTTTTCTCTTTAGAAATAAAGACACATGCCCCATGAAGAAGTTCCCACTTGTTATCCTCAGACAGGGCACTGTATAGAGAGGTTAATGAGCAAGAGAGAACTGTGGTGACTAGCCTCTATCCTGCCTCACCAGGAAAACTGTACTAGGCAGTGGCATCAGCATATCATTTCTATAGAAAATAGAAAATTCAAGTGCAAAAGTGATCCAAGTTCACATTTTAACACTCAGCTTCCACAAAGCCCTGTACCTAAAACCCTGTGCTTACCTCGTATTACACAGACAGAACAGCCACAGGAAGCTGTTTTTATTGCGGGATCCAGTTGTTGGGTTAAAAATAATCTCAATAAAAGATAAAGAAAGAGTTGCAGGTTCCAGAGGAAGAAATTTGATAAAATTAAAGTGTAATAGACACTTCAAACTGTGTGATCTGGCCTAATAAGTTATTAATAGGGAACCATTACTCCTCATACATTTTTTATGAGGAAGGCATTGCCTTTTTGTCAAGATTAGTGGATTATAAAATATTTGTGCTACACAATATAAATGACCCTACCTATTAATAAGTCTCTGGAAAGATATGCTTAAATTGAATTACATTAAGAAGAAAAGTGCCAACAGAAAATTAGGCATAATTAATGGGAACACATAAATAAACCAGAGAGAGAGGGAAAAGGACATTCTGTCCATTGATCATTTTGAGGATTAATTGCTGATATGCTCTAATGACATACTAACTATTACTGTTTTTATAAGGACCATTTCACAGAAGATGAAATCCATGCAACTATGAATATGTATTGTGATTTATTGCCACAAGATAATTACACTGATCACATACCTCTAATTAGCCAGTATGATTTTGAAGGCTAAAAGATACAGCTTAAAATGTAATATACAACAAAGGCTCATTAAATTCTTCCAGTAAAATAGATTTTTTCTTTCCTGATATCAAATACTCAGCTTTCCCTCCTTGTTTAAAGTACAATGGCCCAGGACAAACCACACTGAAAGTGAGGAGGTGGGCAACATTGCTGTTATTTTCCAAGGTTTGGAGCCAGAGGTCCATTCAGAACAATGATACCTTGGAGATGCGGGAAATTATTTTTCACATCTCGTTCACATAATGAACAAAGTGAATAGAGTTACACAGCAAACGAGCCCTCTGGTTTTCTTCATTTGCCAACGTATATAAGGTTTCCTTGGATATTACAGCACTGCCTCCAGTGTGTTTGGCTACATTCTGTTTTTCAAAGACTCACAGAAAGTTTCAAAGGCTTTTATTATTAATCAGGAATGTAAATATGAAGCTTAATTGCTGAATATTTTAAACAATACCATAGAGATAACAAACAGGAAAATTATTTTGTTCACTAAGTTAAGTGTTCAAATACCAAATAAATAAGTAAAAAGTAAAACAAGCCCCTTTCTCTAGACAGAAGAAAAGAAAGAGGACCTGTTCATTAGAAATAATCCACCTGAAACAAAACACCTTACACTAATCTTCTAAAAACCTTATCTACTCTTTGACACTGTTGTAACAAACACTTCAAAAGTACTGTGCCAACATTGCTCATGTGTTCAGTGGATTTTAATTAGAGCTCTGAAAGCTTGGGAAAACTGGCCGAGTGAGCAAGCTTGCTCTTTTCAAATGGCAAGACAACTGTCCTTTTACCCACCTCCCAGTCATAGCATATGTTTAATTAAAATCGGAGCAAATAATGGAGACAGAAGAGAAAAATCTCCTTCCCACAAATTAGTGAGGAAAACATGATTAAGAAGGTACTCAGCAAGATGAAGAAAGTAATCCATGCTGTTCTTTAGTTGTACTCTGAACCCAATATCTATGGATAGGTCTTGGGGAACTATTCCTCGTGAACAGTGTGAATGGCTTAATATATTAACCTCTTTAACTGCTTTAGAGAGCACAGGGATATTTAATGATGGTTAGCAACAGGAAAACTACAGCAGATAAGGACACAGAGAAAGACACACAGAGAGTTCTGACTTTCTGCTGTTGGAGTTGCAATTGCCCCAGATATTTGTCATATAATAGCTATTTCTATAATTCACTACAGGAGAATATCTAGCTATCTGTCACCTTTACTAAAGCAAACCAATTGGGTTAGCAGTACCACAACTCGGGGGCAAAGCAGATAGTCCAGGAAAACAGAAAGGTTTTGCTGCCTGCCTTTGCAAGAGCTCCTAATGCTACTGTGCTGTCAGTCTCCCAACCTAGCACACACTCCATCTTCACCCTGTTCTTGAATCTACCCAAGGTACAGCAACTAGGGCAGGAGAGCAAAGGTCCAGCTACAAGAAAAGGCTGCGAGAGACAAGGAAGCGAAACTTTGGGCCTGTTGTGTTGTAATCACTCCAGTAAGGAAATTCAGGCTCATTATGAAGAGACATAAGATAAACAATTAACTGGAACACAGAACAGAAAATGCACCAATGAGTAGAAAGAATATGAGAGACAAATGAAAATTAAAAGCAAAGAGGAAAAAAGGGGGGCGAGGGGTATGAGCATGTAAGAAGGAAATATGAAGTACTAAACGGAGATGTGAAGGATGACACAGAAGAAGGGCCACTATCCCGTCCTATGGTTTACTCTGATGTCTATTTCATGAAGCAGGCTTGAAGATCAAAAATATCAGTAGAAAAACAAGATGTTTGCACACAGGATTTCATCTGGACTTGAACATACACAGATATTAACCGTGCTGAACCTAAAACTACCATATTGCTTGGGAAATTTAAAATAAAGAAAAGTTGATATTTCAGGGATATGGATCACATTCATTTTTGATAGATGTAATGATACACATAATGACAAAAATAAGTGTTCTAGAGAAAAGAATAAATATCAAAATAATATTTGATCCTGAAGGTATGTGAAATACTTCTAGAGAATCTTTATGTAACTCACACTACAAATCTAAGAATTGTGGTCAGCAAGGTTACTACAGAACATTTCTAAATTCTCAAAAACTTGAGAGGAAAGCTGTTACCTGCAGCTTGCATGTCTGCCAGACAGTAAGTAACAAGCAGCATAAGAAGCTAATGTTTCATGAAGTCATTACTTATACTAGCACATGAAAGATTCTTCTAAAACGCTTAGAAAATTCAAAGCCATTTTTCAAGAACTCGATTTGGTGAACTGTAGAAGCTTCACATGTTATTGCTGGAAAAGCAGAATTCAAAAACTATTTGCTGATCAATTGCTGAAAGATTGTGAAGCAAGGTGACATATGCAGGTGATAGGCACCACACTCACCTCTCAAGGAAGTTATCAAAGAAGATTTTGAAAACTTGTTCACATCTCAAAGAGACATTACCCTTAAGTTTGTGACAACTACACTTTCACCCACAGTGTTGAAATCATAATCATCTTATAATGCATATAAATACAGTTAAGTATATCCAGAAAATAACAATCATCAACTTTAAATCTCTTTTCAGCTTGTGAGAAGACAGCAAATTTGTCCCATACAGCAAGCTTATATATCCCATATTAGATATCTGAAATTAATCTAAAAAAAGAAAAAAGAAGAAACAAAAAACACACCGTTTCAGATACTACTTCAGCTCTGCCTTCTTCTTTTAGCTTGCAATATTCATAACATAAAACCATAAACCATGTAAAAGGATTGTTGTCGTTGCTGTTATTTTTTCCTCTAGTACGGTGATCAAATTATTTCTACGTCTTTTGCCCTCTAGTGGCCAGGAGAAGGAAAAAAAAAACAGGTGAATCTGTGAGCTGCTTCATGAATTGACTGCTTATTTCTGAAGTATTAGTGTCCCTAAAATACCTACTTTAAGAAACTATGATGTTGAATTATGATTAACAAATGAACATAGTTATGATTAGTAGGGGAAGTTATTAACTGTTGGGGGGGGCAGAAAGAGTAATCATTAAGTAATCATTGCTTCCATTTAACTTTTTTAGTACAAAAGATTAACATCCAAAATCAGCAAATCCTGATGTTGTACATCCTAGTTTTGTACATTGTACAATCAAAAGTAGTTTGTTTCTCACAGGTAAATTCCTTATGTCAGGTCCATATAGATCAGGACCTTGAATTTGGGCATAGGAGAAGAATTTCAAAAAGTATTTTCCAATTTTAGTCTTGAGTTGTCCCTGACTTTGTGATGGATTAACTGCTGACTATTTTACAGATCCATTGCAGTTTAAAACTGCATGTTTCAAACACAGATGCAAAGCTGAATTTCAAAAATTCCTACAGGAACTTGTAGATGCAGAGAAAACATATTTTATAAGCGTAAGATACCCACCCTGACAATATTCAACAAACGTTTTGCTTCTCTGATCTGTAAAAGGCATGATTCCTTACAACTCTTTCTCCAAAGAGATAAATTTGGGGATATAGCTATCTACTCTCTAAATAATGCTATCTTCTATCCCTACTCATTCAGAAATAATTACTAGTGTGATTACCAGTGTTAAGGATGTGTTATCACAGAGGCTTTTTAAACCCACCTCATTATCCTCCCATACCGTTCTACAACTCCCAAGTCCTAAAGTATTACATTACATTGCATTAGTATTCACTGATCCTTGTGGCTGTCACAAGAAGCTCTGTTGAAGAGGAGACACAAAGATTAAGAAAAAAACAAGAGGGAAATGAAGATAAAAAATCTAAAATTGCTGGTAATGATCAGAAAACATATTAACCAATTTACATCTTGTGGCACCAGCCACGTGCCTAGTAGGAAAGTGGAATATCATGAAAGTAGTCATTTCCAATACAAGTAATGAAAAACATTGCCAACAATTTCAAGATAATCTCAATCACAAAATAAACCCACTGGATGTTAATCCCAGCTCCTTCCAAAACCACAGACCCTTTGCATGGGTTAAGCCTGAGCTAGAGTCCATACTTCTGCTATTTTTGCTGTGCTGGCTCTTTACTTTTCACAAGTGTCAGCTTAGTTACTTACCAAAATATATTGCTTATGCAACAAGGTTTGTGATCCATTTTTTTCTTTCTTTTTTTTTTTTCCTCATTCTTATTGATATAGATATATATCAACTGATTATATATTATATATTGATATATATTCCTCATTCTTATACGATACACATTTGCAGTGTCTGTGCCTTGTAGAAATATTAATTTGGGTTTCTGGTATAATCAACATGTATCTATTTTTACATTTGTAGTAAAGTTGCATGCTGTTTGTGCTTTTAGCTATAAAACAGGTTTGTTTCTTTTTATCCTTACTAGTTTAAAGTACTTGCCAATGTTTCTACATTTTCATACTTCTCAAGAGACCCCAACAGGGGCTCTTGTCCTCATAATGCCACCGTCTTTGAGACTCCATAACCTCAGACAGCAGCATTCAGAACAAAGCTCCAGAGCTGCATGTGTTGTCCTCTGGAAGAAGTGGCATAAGGAAGGGAGACTGCTCTAGAATATGTTGTCTTACTAAACCACATGATGCATTCAGAGAATTAAATTTTTAACAAGTCATTTACTGAGAGCTACTGTGTGAGTGCTACTCCAGCAGCTTAAGTTTCTCTTGGTTCCTCAGTCATTTATAGGACAGGGCTCTGTTATGGAAAGATGCTACATACAAGCATTTCTGTTTGTCTTTCTCTACCAGTGTTTGCTCTCATCAAACAAGGTCAGAGTTAACAAAAAACAAACAAACAAAAAAATCAACAGCTTAATAACTGAGCCCTTAATTTTCAATAGCAATTATGGAATAGCAACAGCCCTCATCAGGATGGAGGGTGGGGGCGGTGATTAACTCAGTGCATTCACTATTGATGGGCAGCAAGTGTAAATGAAACTACAGCAGCTCAGTGCTGTGGGATTTTAGAGCACGTTTGTCACTGACCAGGCTTTTTGAGATCGTTATCATTTCTCTGAAGAGAATACTCTTTGGTGGAACATTTCTTGCAATGGAATATATTTACCATGCAAGTATAACAAGGTGGTATAAGTTCCACCAGGAGGTAATATCATTATCATTTTCCTTTCCAGAGATATCAAGTTTTGCTTTTTCCCTCTTTTTTTTTTTTTTTTTTTCTTGGGAGGTGGTGGACAAAAACAGAAATAGTTGTAAATGGTCACAAAAAGAAGAGATCCCAGCTAATTACATGGTTTAGATCACTGCAATTTTAGCCAACCATGCACTGACTCAGATATAGCTCAAATACGTTTTGTGCTTTCTCAGCTGTATTCTAGCATAGATCAGCTTTTTTCATGATCTGGTCTCTTCTTTCAGCTGTAAATATTTTTTTTAATGTATGTCATATAATGAGTATACATTTGTGTTCACATTTTTTCTTAAATCTTCCCTGTCCTTCAAGCTTTCTGTCTGCCAAAGAGGGTTAATTACTACTTTGTGAAACTTGGTACTGAGTCTTGGAGTTCTAGTAATATGAACCAAGGTAATGATCTTTTGTGTTTACAACTAATCACTAAATTTTCTTTCCATTCCTGAGACCCCAGGCAAATAAAACACTGATCCAACAGTACAGTCTCTGTATCAGGAAGCCTTTTACCTAGCACTTGGGGAGTTTTTGTTTGCCTTGTAAACATATTGAAGATCACCTTCTCAATCCTATTAATTTATTTTATTCCTTCCATGTGTTTTTCCAAGTTTGTCCTGCTGCTGTAGCTTCACACGAGTTGGGGTCTGGTATAGAAAATCCTTCGTGTTATATTCAATATTTTATAGGAGTTTAAGTAGCTTATTTTTCAGAAGCCTGCTCTAGACATCAGTAGCAACATTTTTGTTTTCTTTTATAGGTTTGGGAACCTCAATAACCAGATGAATTAGACAAGTCATCAAGAGTTAAAACAAGTTTATGGAAACTACCAAGAAGAGTGGGACATTTTGTATATATGGAGGTTTTGTTTGAAGGGCAAAAAATAATGAGTAAGATGACTTCATTTAGAACACCAGATGTAATTAAAAACAAGAAAATTAAATATCCTTATACCACCTGCTGAGTGTAAGAATTTGTTAAGTATCAGTAAAAGAAGTTACTTGGATTTGAGACCTATGGAATAATATTGTGAGGTTCATTAAATAAACGAGGTGAGGTAAAGTTTGGCAGAGTGTTACAAAGAATGTCTTCTTTGAATCATGATAACAGGTGATGGAAATTTTCACTACTGATTTCCATGATTCCTAAGTGAAATGGAAATAGAATTCTGTTTTATTTTCAACTGATAGAGATTATTGAAAATATCATGTTTATTTCTTTCATAAAAATATCCAATGTTTCATGCAGCACATCACCATTGAAGAAATTGGAATTTGCATCACAGGTTTTGTTGACTGCATTATTCTCATCCTATCTCATCCTGTGACTGAACCATTTGAAACAAATACTAGTCACATTACTTAAGATGTCATTACAATATGCTCAGATAAGAAACAGACAACTCTGCCCTGGAAGGAGATGTTGAGCAGCATACAAGTTACAGGACACTAATATCTGGAAGAAGTACACAAATGAGACATGCATGGATTTGGTGTCATTGAGTTCCTTGGTGTCTTTCCTATATGCAACGGTCCTTCTTTATGGCTGAATACTATGCCAAGGGACAATTGCATCCTGAATTGTTGCCACCAGAAGTGAAAACTGAACAGTCTTTATGCCATCTATAAAATCATCTATGCAGTCCACTTTGTGAAATGTCTCCTACTTACACAAGGTCAAGTGCAAAAGGTGCTATTTAATCAAACTGGTCCTGCTGTGTAAGATGTCTGCCAATGAATGGACAGAAGACAGGACTGCAATTTTACCAATTATTAAACATTAACTGAAAGTCCACTTGATTAGAAGTGAGACTCCTTCATTATACATGACCATTACAGTTTATAGAGGGTTTTTAGTTCCTTCCTTCAACTTGATTTCTTTGACGATGTAATACAAATGAGTACTCTGACTGCTCCATGACAGTTACCTTCTTCCCTAGTCATCTCTCTGGCCTGACCTTGACCTATAGATAGACTTTGGCATTTAGTGATAATGTGGTTTGTGGTAGCAGTAACCGCAAAACAGGATCTTCCCAGTGGCTTCAAGCCAGAGTGTTACTCACTGGCTAATGGTTAGAATAGAAGGATAATAGATATAGGTAAACAAATCTGAGATTTTGAATTTGTTAGTTTGAAATAAGATAAAAAATCTGCACTTGAATCTGCACTACTTTGATCTTGCAAAAGTGTCTTGATTCTGTAAAGCATGTCTTTACAAAGTTATAGTAAAACTGTATTAAAATGTTTTGTCCACATATCTAGCATCCATTAATGTCTCAGTTGTGTAAATATGGAAAGCCCTCTACCTAGAAGTCCAATCATAAGTTCATATTTTTATTTTCCTCAATATCAGTTTTGTACAAGAAACTCTTTATGCAAAGCAGGGAGGCAAAATTTGTACAATCATCGACTTCAGTAAATTGAGTCGTAAGAGCAAAAATTAAGAATGGACTTTGATCTGTCTATAAAGCAGCTTTCTAGCAAGCCAATAAAGCAAAGTATGTAGTTAGTTATGGCCAAAATATACCCTTTGCTCTGCATGATACCTTGCATAATTTTTCAGGTGAGAAAAATTGTATGTCTCTGCTATAGTTAATCATTTTAACTGTGCAAGCATCAGTTTTCAATATGCTGGTGCCTCTTGATATTCATGGTAAGCTTTGGTGCAAGAACATAGTAATCTCTTTTGCCACATTGGAAACAGATCGATGAACAGATCATAAATTTCAATAAAAATAGTCTGATAACTGCATAACTAGCTACATGATACCAGTCCCTAGCCTTAGTCAAATGAAGTCCATCACAATTTTAATATACTGAAATGACAAATTTGGTATGATAAAACATGAGTCTCCCTGGAAGAGCTGGGCCATTTGCCTGTTCTCACTCTTTACATTACTACTACTACCCTAGAGACACAAAGTCAGAAAAGAAATAATCTGAATTTGAAATGAAAGTTAGAAATCAGAAGCTTGCAGTTATTTAAGGAAGTACCCAGCAGAATGGGTGTTTTCCACTCACACACTCACACAGAATGCAAAGGACATTCTGGATGCCCACTTCATCAGTATCATTTTGATTTACTATCTTTTACGTTTGCAAGTCGCTATCTGCCTGATCTTCCATTTGTTAAATAAGTTTAAAATGTTGGTAATTATGCACTCACTTATCAGAAACAGCAGCTTAGTTATTTCCTGTTTACCTTTCCGTGCTTTTTGCACAAAGCAAAAATTGTTTAGACTTGTAAAATATTTAGGCAATTTTAATAGCATAAATATAGTAAAATTTAAATACAGTAAATCACAAAATATTAGACAAATGCTTATTATAATTCTCGCTATTGTCATGGCTCTACAAGTCCTATTATATTTAAACTACTATTGCCCTTCATAATAAGAACCAAAATGATCAGTCTGGCATGCAATGGCATCTTCTTTTCACAGAAGATGTGCCCAGTCTGAAACTCCCAATTTTATGACTGGTATACCAGCTCAAAACAAGATTAATTTCCCTTAGTGATATATAACTGCACTAATTCTTAACTGTAAAATATTTTGAATGGATTTTCTAAGTATTGACATAGTGATAAAAAGTTAAATTACCTCCAGGACATGGAAAAAGACTTTGATTAAATATTTTTGAAGGATTTTCATATGCTATAAAAGTTGTTCTTAGGCATTTTCTTTACCCATTATGCAAATATGTCAACTCATTAATAATTCAAAATAGGCAATACATTAATAATTAGGATCCCCCATTACAAATCTGACCTTTAATTGAATTCTATAGAAAGAGACTGTGAAAAATGAGCCTCTTGATTTATGCTAAGAATAAAGGTTAAAAAGCGTTTTCCTTGTAGGTCTAATTTTTATCATTATTGCCTAAGCAGAAACATTGAGATAAGAAACTTTTTTCCCAGTTCAAACTGTTTTTTGGAAAGGCTGCTTTTATTAAAAAAAAAAAAAAAAAAAAGGTTCATTTATATGTAGTTTAGTACAATGAATGAACTGTGTCACTGAACAAGCAACATAGCAATCATAGGTACTTCAGAGGTTTGAAAAAAATCAACTTCTTTCCTTCATTTCTCTTTGCCAAACAACCTATAGGCTTCATATTTACATAATTCTTCACAATTAACTAATTATTCTTCATAATTCTTCTTGTGTACTTCATCATAATGTTTAAAGGTAAAAACATTAACTGACTACATAAAATAACAATTACTTCCAGTTGTAGAACTGACAATTACACTGCTACAGAGTGTTGCAATGCTGCTGTGATTATTTGGTTCCCTATTCTCAGTCCTTCCTAGAGAAGTTGCATTTGTGATGCAATTATGACTTAGCAGACGAATTTATTTCTTGTGAGTCTCAAGTAAAAATGTAATCTAGATACGTTAGAATACCTGTAAGGAAATGGACAAGGAATGAGGAAAATGCCTAAGAGCACAACAGAGAATGAGAGAGGACTTTTTTCCCAAGAAGGCAAAAAAGAGTAGTACTACATTGGGGAAAGGTAAGTTACGTGTCCTTGTTGCAGTTAAGAGTACATCAAGCCTAAATCATAGAATCATTTAGTTTGGAAAAGTCCCTCAAGTCCAACCGTTAACCTACCACTGCCAAATCTACCACTAAACCAGGTCCCTAAGCACCACATTTACATCTTTTTAATGCCTCCAGGGATGGTGATTCAACTGCTTCCCTGGGCAGCTTGTTCCAATGCCCCACAATCCTTTCAGTGAACAAATATTTCCTAATATCCAACCTAAACCTCCCCTGGCGAAACTTGAAGCCATTTCTTCTTGTCCTATCACTTGTTGCTTAGGAGAAGAGACTGAATCCCACCACGCTACTTGAGGTAACTGTAGAGAGCGATAAGGTCTCACTTGAGACTCCTTTTTTCCAAGCTAAATAACCCCAACTTCCTCATCTGCTCCTCATAAGACTTGTTCTCTAGACCCTTCACCAATTTTGTTGCCCTTCTTTGGACACGCTCCGCACCTCAATGTCCTTCTTGTTGTGAGGGGCCCAAAACTGAACACAGTACTTGAGGTGTGGCCTCACCAGAGCTGAGTACAGAGGGACAATCACTTCCTTAGTCCTGCTGGCCACGCTATTTCTGATACAAGCCAGGATGCTGTTAGCCTTCTTGGCCACCTGAGCACATTGCTGCCTCATATCCACCTGGCTATCAACCAATACCCCCAGCTCTTTTTCAGTTGGGCAGCTTTCCAGCCACTCTTGCCCCAGCTTGTACCATTGCAGGGGTTTGTTTTGCTCCAAGTGAAGTACCTAGAACTTAGCCTTGGTGAACCTCATACAGTTGGCTTCAGCTCATCGATCAAATCTATCCAGATCCCAATTTAAAGCCTTTGTACCCTCAAGCAGGTCAGCACTCCCACCCAACTTGGTGTTGTCTGCAAACTTACTGAAGGTGCACTTGATCCCCTTGTTCGGACCACTGATAAAGATAATTAAGAGAACCAATCCATGGTGCCATGGATGGTGCCATCCATGTGAACAGTTAAAGCAGCTTTGTCACAGACATATATTTGGAATTAGATGATCTTTAAGGTCTCTTCCAACACAAACCATTCTATGATTTAAATGTTTTGAATATAATTAAAAGATCACATCCCATCTATTCCTGAAAGGGGCATGAATAACCAAACATCCACTTAGCTCTCACACATCTTAAACTGGAAACCTGAAAACCCACAATAAGCTTTTGGCTCACTGTAAACTCTTATCAATACCAGTACTCTTAATACAAACTTTTCCAAGATGCATATGAACCAGACTACCCAAGCCTTGGCTGTGCCAAGCATCAAACCTCACAGGCCTTTGTCAGTCTGTCATACAAAGCATGATGGAGTCACAAACATCTGCATTTTCATAATACAAATTCAAAACCAACCTGAGTAACACAGACATTGATTTAACCCAGAAGTACTTGCAAGCCATGGTGACAAGTTTTATTAGAATGGTTCAGTTGGAAGGGACTTTAAAGATCATTGAGTCCAACTGCCTGACCACTTCAGACATAACTGAAAGTTAAAGCATATTAATGAGGGCATTATCCAAATGCCTCTTGAACACTGAGAGGCATGGGGCATCAGTCACCTTGCTAGAAAGCCTGTTCCAGTGCTTCATCAACCTCACACTAAAGAATTTTTTCCTAATGCCCAATCTGAACATCTCCTAGTACAGCATTGTGTTGTTCTCGTGCATCCTGTCCTTGTTTACCACGGAGAAGAGTCTGGCACCTCCCTCTCCATTTCCCCCCTTAGGAAGGTGTAGAGAGCAGTGAGGCCATCTCTCAGCCTCTTTTTCTCCAGACTAAACAACCCAAGTGTCCTCAGCCTCTCCTCACAGGACATGCCTTCCAGTCCTTTCACCAACTTTGTTGCCTTCATCTTTCAAGGACCTTAACATCCTTTTTGTATTGTGGAGCCCAGAACGGCACACAATATTCGAGGTGAGGATGCAACATCACTAAATATAGCAAGAGAATCATCTCTTTGTCCAGCTGGCTGTGCTGTGTTTAGTACACCCCAGAATGCAGTTTGCCCTCTCAGCTACCAGGACACACTGCTGACTCATTAATACAATTATAATTTATCAGCTCCCACAAAATACTTAAAAAAGAAAGCAGCTCTGTGTCCAAAAGAGTTGGCACTTCTGAGGTCACCTGCAGGAAAATGCTGTTGTGGGGACAAATGCCCTGGTTGCCTGAAGGGCTGCTAATTTCACTCCCATAGTAACATGTACATTATACACACTTAAACTGTCTATCATCTGAAAGGCACTACAGCCAAGAGAGTGTCAATTATGGTGAAACTGAACTACAACTAATGTTATGAAAGAGACCAACCGCTTCCTCATTAATGGGCACAGCATGAAACCTCCTACAGAAGATTTAACGTCACAGCCCCAACTGTACCAGGAGAGCTGATGAGTGGCTTATAAGTGTAACAGCCAAGTTGCTCTGAGCACACTCCACACCCCTAAGGCCTGATTTTGTTATATGTCTTCGTGGGACCAGGGAAAAATGAGGATCCTTTGCTTCTTAAAGTCAAGTGCACTTGTGTTACTTTCTTGACAATGGAAAAGTGTGTTGTTAGTGGTTTTTTTTGTTGTTGTTGTTTTGTTTTCCCTTCTTGATTTCCATAAGTAGAACAAAACGCCACTCAGCAGAATAATGGAAATTACAGAATTTTCCATTATCACATTCTTCCTTTTATTGAATCATAGAATCACAGAATGGCTTGGGTTGGAAGGGATCTCAGAGATCATCTAGTTCCAACCCCCCTACCATAGGCAGGGACACTGCCCACTAGATCAGGTTGCTCAGGGCCTCATCCAGCCTGATCTTGAACACCTTCAGGGATGGGACATCCACAAATTCCCTGGGCAACCTGTTCCATTGTCTTACCACCCTCTGAGTGAAGAATTTCTTCCTAACACATCCAATCTAAATCTTCCCTCTTTCAGTTTAAAACCATTTCCCTTTGTCCTATCATTATCTACACGAGTGAAGAGTCCCTCTCCATCCTTTTTATAAGAACCCTTTAAGTACTGAAAGGCCGCAATGAGGTCTCCCCAGAGCCTTCTCTTCTCCAGGATGAAAATCCCTAGCTCTGTCAGCGTCTCTTCATAGGAGAGGTGCTCCAGCCCTCTGATCATCTTTGTGGCCCTCCTCTGGACCCACTCTAACAGCCCCACATCCTTCTTGTGATGGGGGCCCCAGACCTGGACGCAGCACTCCAGGTGGGGCCTCACAAGGGCAGAGCAGAGGGGCACAATCACCTCCATTGACCTGCTGGCCATGCCTCTGTTGGTGCAGCCCAGGATGCAGTTGGCCTTCTGGGCTGCAAGCACACACTGCTGGCTCATGTCGAGCTTCTCATCTACCAGAACCCTCAAATCCTTCTCTGCAGGGCTGCTCTCAGTGAGTTCTTCTCCCAGTCTGTACTCCTGCCTGGGATTGCTCCAATCCAGGTGCAGCACCCTGCACTTGGTGACTATTTTTTTTTGGCTTAGGATAAAGCTTAGAGATGAAGTTAGTACACAGCTCAGCCTGAAGTGCTGCCCATTTTCAGTGCAAGAGCAACTAGGACTCCCATGTGCCAGCACTCGCACTGCACACTTTCCTCCTCCAGCCACCTTCTGTCACAAACAGCTTGGACAGTTAGCAAAGAAGAGCAAAAATCAAGGAGCTCTTAATGCTATCAGTTATTTCTCACCATCACCAACACAACAAAAAAAAATGTTTTTCATATATATGTTCAGAGTCTTTTTGCAACTGAACTGCTAGCATCCAAAAGTATGTTACCATTTAGTAGCAGTATTACTAAAGTTTGTTCTCATGAACACATACTCTTATGTGCATGTAATACTTTACAGTGAAAACTCTTGAAATTATGGTATGACTTGGAACATACCTCTAAATTCCAAGACTGAAGAGCAAATCTTTTTCTACTGTAGCAAAATTTGTTGTTACTTTTTCACATTTGTGCCACAACTTAAGTTAAAGAAAAACTACAATGAGAACCCCCCACAAGTGCAAGTTCCTCACAATTTCAGGGGAAGGAGCATTAAAGTAATTGATTTATGCCATGGATTGGAAGAGTGTTTTAAATATATTTTGATTTTTCCCAAGCAATACCCCCTTTCTATTTGATTGTACCCGTGCTATATACAAGTGGCAGACACAATTTAAAAGGAAAAGGGATGGGAGCTGGGGGGGCTGTAATTGTCATTATTCTGCTTTGTCGCCATCTGTTCCACCTATGAAAGAAAAAGGGAAAAAGAAAAAAAAATCATTATGAAAAAGGTTGCAGAAGTGCAATCAATTTTCTTAAGAATCAAAGACTCATCGTCTAGAATTGTGCCCATTCCCTTGGACTCCCTAGATAACAAAGAAATAAAATTTAACCCAGCGATTCCTCCAGCGGCAAAATTATTTGTAAATGAAGATCATCCTTTAGACAGACTTCAAACTGAGTTAAAGTCCTTAATCAATGAAGACTTTTCCATGATTCCTGGAAACTTGTCCCATTAGTTAATTACTGTCATTTTTTTAAATGACCATTTTATTAGTAATAAAATGAACTGAATAAAATGACTGAGAAATATTTGCATGTGCATTTCTTCACAGAACGAGATATATTTACCTTAGTAAGCATTTGTCCTTATTTTTCAAATAACAAGTGGGAAATGAAATATATCATCATTATGCTTGTCAAACTTGGCATGAGAACCTTGACATGAGCTGGCAATGTGCACTTGCAGCTCAGAAAGCCAGCCACATCCTGGGCTGCATCAAAAGAAGCATGGCCAGCAGATCAATGGAGGTGATTGTCCCACTCTACTCTGCTCTCGTGAGACCCAACTGGAGTCCTGCGTTCAGTTCTGGGGCCCCCAGCACAAGAAGGAGATGGGCCTATTAGAACAAGACCAGAGGAGGGCCCTGAGGATGATCAAGGGCTGGAGCACCTCTCCTGTGAAGACAGGCTGAGGGAGTTGGGGTTGTTCAGCTTGGAGAAGAGAAGGCTCTGGGGAGACCTTGTAACAACTTTCCAATACCCAAAGGGGGCCTACAAGAAAGCTGGGGAGAGACTCTTTGTCAGGGAGTGGAGTGATAGGACAAGGAGGAATGGCTTTAAACTAAAGGAGGGTAGGTTTGGATTAGACATAAGGAAGAAATTCTTTAATCAGAGGGTGGTGAGGCACTGGAACAGGTTGCCCAGGGAATTTGTGGATGTTCCATCCCTGAAGTGTTTAAGACCAGGTTGGATGGGGATTTGAGCAACTAAGGTGTCCCTGCCTATGGCAAGGGGTTTGGAACTAGATGATCTTTAAGGTCCCTTCCAACCCAAACCATTCTATGGTTCTATGACATAACATGGAAAAAAGAAGTGATATAAACCTTCAAACTAAGTATCTAATTTTTGTATACTGTAACAAAATATAATTTTAGTCAGATTAACTGTCTAGCTATTCACATATTACTGCATCCATTATGGAAAAGTGATTTTTTTGCAAATTCTTGCATTTAAAATAGCAGGAACTATTTAAATATTTTGTATTAAAGTGACCACAGATTGTTTTGTAAAATCTGGGGTAATCTCATCTCCCCCAAAGTATTTGGGCAAGTGAGACAATAACTCTTAGTCCCACAGTGCAGGCAATAATCAAATCTAGGAAGGAACACTGATGATACAACAGTATAAGATGTGTATTTTCTTCCACTTCTCATGTTTCATAAGCACCAGGGCAGAAGCGTATATAATAGCAAAGGCAAAATCTTCTGGAGTTGTTGCATAATGTCGCTAGCCTTATTCCAGGGAGCAGTGTAAGTGACCCAAGGTTCATTACTGGATAAGAGCAACAAACTCCTGTATGCTATGATGTGACATATTTACCTAAATGCCCAAGTAATTTTTTCCTGCCAAGTACAGTATTACTTTCTATATTAACTTTAGCCAACAAGATGGTTCAATGCCAGAATCTGTGAGTCTGGCTTGAACTGGATAGTACTTGATAAGGGAAATAGTTCCCATTCATTTAGTGATGCTGAGCAAGTAACTAACCTTTGAAAAACATGGTCTTCCTTATTGTATTTTATTCCTTTTTCTCATATTAAAAACATACAAAACTCAGGCATTCGTTGAATAAAGCAAAACGGAAAGCCCGTGAAACTATTTGTGCCTGTGAGTAGGTACTTTATGACTGTACTGCAGCAAAGTTTGTGGTATTAGTCTTTTGAGTGAACAAATTTTTGCTATGTACCATATTATTACCAGCTATTCTCCACTATTTAAAAACATTTTGTTTGAAATGTGAGCACTGCAAACAAGAATATTATCATGCCTGTGATCTGCAATGAATCAGCAGAGAAGAGGATGATAGAAGGAAGGAAGGAGAGATGGCCTGAAGGAAGATTCTGTCAGTGCTAGCAAAAATTCTCCAGTTACTAGGAACTATCACAATGGGAAGCAGAAATGGGTGGAGCAGACACTGCACTTGGATGGTACATGCATGCAAGCAAGCGCCTCCTTAGTAAAGATTGTAAGCTCTCCAGCTGTAATGCTTCAAGTCTAACAAGTCAGCATGGAAATTATAACCACTGTCAGTTGGGAGCTTCTAGATCAGTCTGTTAGGTGGGTGATGTTACAGATTATACACAAAAATAGTGGGTGGGTGACCCAAACAATGGGTGTAACAGGTCAAAGTTATGGTGAGGAAATCACCACATAATTTTAGGAAAGACACAGTAAAGAACGACTTGTCAGATTCCAGAAAGAATAGAAACATTTGGAAAAAAAAAAAAGGAAAAAAAAAAAAGGAAAAAAAAGGAAAAAAAAACAAACAACACCAACAACAACACAACAACAAAGGGGGCAGATGTACCACTAAATGAAATGCCCATACACACAAAGTTGCTTATATGCATACAAAAATTTCCAAGTGATTCTAAATGCATTTGTATGCAAATAATTCAAAAATCAGTCAGTGAAGTCATGCTGGCTTTACTTTGCAGGAAAATGATCTGATAGAACAGGTATGGTCAGTACTACAGGCTTCTCTTAGCATTGCTTTGAATTTGTGTAGCTCATTGTGCTCAGTGCTTAATTCCTGCACTGCTTTTTTTTTGTTTTTTAATTGTTGTAGATTTTATTCCTCACTCTAATTATAATGAATAAGGTAATGATTAATGCTACAAAGCCAAGACTGATGTTCAGAGCTAACACAACATCAACCTGTGAATCCCTGAATTTGTAAATGATGGACATGATGATAAGATGCAAGTGATTGAATAGATTGAATATAGATATTTAATACATTGAATATATAGAAGAATATAATAAAACTAAAAACTCTGATTCAAAAGCAAAATATATGATTCTACACAGATTTATCATACTGGGCTTTTGAACAGCTAACTTATAAGAACTTCTCATTGGCTCATGAGCCACGGAACAGAGATTCCATACACAGGTTCACCAAATTGATTAGGGAGATTTCCAAACATATTGCAGGATCTACATTTCATTGCATACATTTCATGAGATATAGGTAGGTAACAATTCAGGAACTAGTACTATAATTGGGGTAAGATGACTCATTTTTGTAGAATTTACTTAAGGTCTGACTTTATAGACCATCTCTTAATAGCCTGTGCCCCAAAAGCTGAGTGTCTCAACATGAAAATTGTAATTTCTTTTGTTAAAAACTTTATGATTCACAAAATTAATTTTATCTCTCATCTCTAAATTTACACAGACTTCTTCCTATTCTTTCCCATTCTTTCCAGGGACAGTTTCCTGGATGTTAATGAGCCTCTCTGTCCCCTTTTATTCTTAGGTCAGTGAAGTGATCTTTGAATAAAAGCTGCTTTCAGGTTGTGCAATTCTGTAGCAGTTTTATAGTCTCTCGACACTGGTTGTTAATTTTTCCTGAAATCCCTGAATCACAATTGATGTTTTTATCTTGTTTCATTCATTTATGGGGCCTAAACTGTTTAATCTGTTTAGAATATGTCTCAAACTAAAGTAAACTTCCATACTAAGTATCCATTGCATATAGTTATGAACTATGAAGAGGCATCTTAGGAATATTAATGAAACTATATATAAAGGTCTGAAAATCATGTCACAGCAAATCCCTGTTGAAAAATCATGCATATTTATTGGAATCTCAACAAAATTCAGCAGTTCACTGAAATTTTAATTAAAGATTCTAAAAAACACACCTGTACAATGCCTATTGAAAAAGACTGAAATCCTTCCTCCATCTCTAAATGACACTAGATCAGACATAAGCTGAAAAAATCATATAGTTCACAATGTTACACATCTTTTGATCCTCTCCCATGAGACAGACTCATTACAGGCTTCTTCTTACTTAAAGCAAAAGCTACCAACCTTCTCTCTCTCCAGATGCTATTAATCTGAGTAAACCCACAAAAGGCTTTTCACAGGCAGCCATCCCTTCAGGCCAATAATGGACCAGTGAATCCTTAGAAAACGAGGATAAGTAGGGTATAAGTTCAGCTACGAATTCATGTCCCAGTATTTCAGACCGTGCTTTATATGTATGTCATACACTAGAAGAGCTCTCCCAGACTCTTAAGAGAGACGAGAAGTGTCTCTTTCTTGAAGATCAGAAAGTGCTCTGGAAATGTTACTTCAGTTCAGTCACTTTGTTCTAGTCAGTTATCCCATTTATTTTAATACCCTTTTAATACCCTTATTTTAATACCCTTAAGCATGCTGTGAAATGCAGTTTCTCATATGTCATGTTAGCTCTTGGGGAAAATCTAACAGCTGTAAAAGTAGCCCTCAGAAAGCCTATAGCCTGTTTTAAACTGCAGCTCTCTTTCTTCCATCTTGACTTTACTTCCTCTTCAGATTAAGTTGTAAACTGTTGGAAAACTTTCTTTATCCAGTGTCCCAGAGTAACATCCAGAAATAACAAAAATGCCTTTAAAATACCATTCTTCTCCCAGTCCCAAGGTACATTTCATTCTCCCTCTGCCCCTGCTGGAGTCTACCACACATCATCGCATCCTCTTCCCATCCCCTGCCCCTTCCAGCTACCCTCCAGCCGCCAGGAGCGCCAAGCAGATGGGCTGGATGGCACCAGGAAAGCTGTCCCAGTTGCTGTGCCTGCAGCAGGCCCTGCAGATTGCCCGCATTGGCTGACTACAAACTTGTATCCATTTCTAGGGGCAGGATGGATGCATTCATGTAACACACTCTGGGAAATTTTAATAAACCAAAAGCCATGTTCACATAGCACCAAATACCAGCTAAAGCTGTCTGTGCTTCCTCAGCAAGAAAACAAACAAACAAAATAAACAGGACAGTGTAACACACAAGAAATTATCTTAAAAGTTTACACACGTGTGCGCAGAGAGCACCTCTGCACCAATGCACTGAAATAGCGAAAAATATTAGTTATTCAAAAAACAGTCTGAGATATCTATGCACTCCAGGTTTTTATGTCACCAGCAAGGGGATAGCCTCAGAGCAGCCCTGCTTCTGCAACATTTGCTATGCCAAAATTCCTTTGCAGTCCTTAGAGGCGCAATATATGCATAACAAAATATATTCTACAACTGCAGATCTCTGACCTACCTTGAGGTTGGTTTTCAGGAGCAGATCGTTTATGACTACATGAGTTTGCACTGGCGATCTTTTAGTGCTGTACAGGATTCCAGGTCTTTTTAAGAGAATATTTTCAGTTTGTTAACTGATGAGGAGAAAAAATTTTGTGGGAGGAGGACATCTAGTGATGTGATGTGTATTTACATGTTCAGCTGTTTCCTTGCCCAGCTGAGCTAGCTAGCTAGTAAATTACAGTTTTTTTAAAAAGTATCAAAGGTGAGCAGGCATGCAGCTGACTTTTCCAGAAAATAAAGGGATTTTGATACGATAACAACCAAAACAACAGCAGCAATTTAAAAATATAATTCTCAAATCAACCTTTTTGAAATTAAATATTGCAAAGAATTAGTGATTATTGCCACACTTCTCACCTACAGCTAAACCGCATCCAAATCTGGATTATACTGGCACTAATGACCACCTACATAATTCATGCAGAATGACCACTGGCATCATGATGCCCTTACAGACAAAAGCTTCCCCTTGATGGTCACAGATGGTCAGTGTAGAAGCAACCGTGAAGTACAGTGATAGTTCTATGTATTAGTACTAGAATAGCATAAAACATAAAACATAAAATTTCCTTCCATGACTGATACAGAAGGATTATCTTAGAAGGATATGCCCTGTGGAGGAAATAACAATTGTTCACCAATGTTGCTTCCTTCAGTGAGCAAAGAACATTTCAGCTTTTGTATGTCTGTGCATGGGACAATACCTCCATAGTCCAAATTATTAGCATGACAGACAGAAATCAAGAGGGGAAAAAAAAAATCAGGATAATGCCATACTTGGGAAACAGCTCCTGGAAAAGCCACAGCACATCAGTAATACCAGAGCATCTGGGCAGCTGTGTTACACTGCACAGTGTTATTAACAAACATCTCTCTAATCTGGAGATTGCTGCCTTATACTCCGTTTTTCAGGGCAAACATTCTCAGAGCCTTCCCAAATTCACTCAAGAAGCTTATAATTGAGAATGAAATTATTAGATAACCACTGAGCCAGCCTCTTTATGATTACACAGATGTTTCCTGCCCACTTTCAGTTTAGACAAAAAGCAAAGCTCAAAGTCACAGGGAACATCCAGATGGACTAAAAAATTTGTTAGCTCCATATTAAGAAATTACTTCCCTGATTCTGGTCTGAAATCTAACCATTTGTAATAAAACAAAAACCATACTCAAAATGGACTTTTTAAATAACATCTTATATTGGCAAATCCTATATAGTGTAGAAATTAAAAATCTGGGTATTGATTTATAATATCAGAAGTAATGAAAGTTATATCAGGGTAAGAAAGGTACTTACTATTTATTCTGATGTTTAGATGATTACGACTATAATTACAAACTCACATTTGGTCAGACAGTTCACGGTATTTCAATACGAACTTAACTTTTCTGGTATACTACTTCAGTCTTCTTCATAAGAATCATAAACTGGTGGAATACATCAGGTGTTTTCCAAATCCTCTTAGAAAAACAAACAAACAAACAAACATAAACACTATGTAATTACAATAGTACTGAAACCACTGTATTTTTTGTCTAAATAATTCTATATTTCCTGATGCAGCTATGAAAAGCTTTGTTTTCCACCAAACTAGAAAAATCTCCATTCTTCATTCCAATTCTTTGCATTGCTTCTTCTATTTCAATTATTCGCATGCTTTATACACCTTTATGTGATGCTGTGAAGGTGCTGACCCAGAACTGGGAACAGAAGATTTGAGGAAAGGCAAATCCTAATGAGGCTGAGCTGGTTAGATTGCACAGCGTAGAGCACAAAACACACAGCAGAGCACAAAACTGATATTGTAACAACAACATGGTGATATTAGTGACTACATTTGTGAATCAGTTTGTATCACATAAATTTACCACGATGATAAAACAGATTAGTTTTCAACGGGAACATATGGAAGCATGAAAACTCTGGAGGGTTTGGGGAGTAAAGTGAATAAATACAAAGCAGTTTGCTTTTCAATATGTTATTTATCATTTTTTTTACTGCTCTTATTTAGTGTCTTCATATTCAGAATATCCTCTCTTTCCACTAAACACAAAATGTTAACTGGAACAGAAATATTTGTTGTACTTTAATCAAAGTCATATACTGAAAGAATTAGGAATTATATTTTCAGTAGAAATAAAGTCAGATAAAAAGAAAAAAATCAGATGAAAAGAAAAGCCATTGCAGAGCCCAAAGCAAGTGGGATTATTTGTTTGTTTTCTAATTTATGCTGATGCAATTTATTAGCCTGGAGCCTGTCTGAAGACATTCTTAATGAAATCAGTTTAATTCTGTATTATTGTCTATTATTGTATTTCCTCAATAATTAATACAGGTATACAAAGCATATGACCATTCTGTAGAGAGAGAAAATGACTTTGTCTTCTTTCACTTTAGCCAACATAGGCCACTGAAATTGGTAGCAGCAAGAATACTGAGTAACTTTTTAAGGAAAAGTAACACTGGGTCCCTTTCAATCTCATTACCACTAATTATTCTTAAACTCCTTTTATTTTTTAAATAAAAATTCCATTTCCCTTACACACTGACAATTTCTTTCAGGGAGAGGGTAAGTTTCTTCGTCATGAAGAAAATTTTCATTCCGAAGTTTTCTAAACAAAATTGGCATTGACATTGCTGTGATTATTACAGTCAAGCTTCTGATTTTTAATATTTTCAACCTGACAGATTTATTTCTTCTCAAAACAACAAAAAAAATCCTTCTTAGAATAAAAATATATAGCTTCCTTATATTTCCCGATTCTGAAAATTACCAGGTGCCAAGCTGTGAACATAAGGAAATTGAAGACCCTTGAGGGTGACCTTAAGAACCACAAAGGTGGGGAATTGTGATATAGTGGTTTAGGCAATTTCATTGCAGCTGCTTGGTGCTAGAAAAATGAGAAATGGGTTTTCTATTACTAAATATAATGAATTCCCTTTCTGTCCTGTCACAAATTGTCAAACTTCATTAATGAGAAGAAAGATGTGATGCATACATATATAAAGGATAATATGAATATGCATATTTAAAATGGAGAAATGCTGCCTATAACTACAGGAGGATTCTTTCTCTGTATCAGATATTGTGCAATTCTTTCTAAATAAGATATTTAAAAATTAGCACGCATAGCAACATAACACAACTTCTATATCTTCAGAGCAATTTGCTTTTTGTTTTTCAATGGCATAGACACAGCTCAGTGGTTGCATTTCAGAATAGTATTTAAACCACATTTATGTTTAGATCTATGGGCATCCAATGGAAGAAGGCAACCACATTTAGTCATAATTAGGTTTAAACACCTTGCTGAATCAGGACTTAAATACATCACGTAGCAGTAAGATTACTTGCTCTTCTAATTGTCTTTGGAATTACACTAAATTCAATGTGGCTGAGTTTGACTTTGAAGATAGCAATGGTGTAATTTATTCTTTTTGGCAAAATATAAGTAAATATACTGTCAGTAAGAAATCCATAGATTTCTGTTGATAATCACTGTAAAATACTCATAATTTTGTTTGGAGTTATGAGAGTAACAAAACTGCAGGAATCCATCTTATACAAATTTTGATAATATCCGCTTTAGACTATATGTTTGCTAGTTAGACTGCTCTGGGAGTAAAGGAGATGACTGGAATCGTTCAGGACCCTATAACTGCATATTCCATACAGCTCTTTTAAACCAGAAGTTATCTTGAGGACAATATGAGCTTATGTATATCTTATATGCATGATGAGTTCCCTTATGATCCAAAACCCTTTCTGGCAAATTACTTTTCACAAGTCTATCAAGAAAATGTTACACCTAAACTTTCCAGAATGTAGAAGTAGTATTTAGATATTTAGTAATAAGTAAGACTTATTAGTAAGACTTCTGCAACTATAGAAATAAAAAATATGTCATACAGTTTTATGGTCCCTGTTGTCCAGTGAACCACAATGGATTTCCTCTATAAAAAACCAAAGGTATTCTGGAAGTCACTGAGCAACTTGAACACATATACTATCATAGTAGAAAAGGTGTTTTTTAGTAATTCAGAATACCCTGACACCAGAAATTGCAAGCTCTTGAACAAGAGGTAAACTCTGCAGGTCTTGTATTCTAGTCACGTTCTCTCCTCCAGTAGACCCTGCTCACAAAGTACCAGCTCCAGAGGTTCAATGAAAGTAGCTGTGTGAGGATTTGTTTCTTTCTGAGCGGTTCTGCAATCACAGACTCCACAGGAGGTTATGTCCCTGTACCTAACCTCTTTAATCACTACCCAAATCCTCCACAACATTAACTTGACTGATGCTGTATTTGAAAGGATTATTTTTCTTGTCTTCTCTGCAATTGCCTCAACAGTGTCAAAAGCTACATCAAACCTGATCACTGGATGTGCTCCACAGTCTCCCTCAGGGCTTCCAAGGTCCATCCATCCTCAGCCTACACATCCAACCTTCCTTCCAGTGGAAACCAAGGCACTAGAGGCCCAGCAGGGGTTTATTAATGCACCCAGGTTTCAGCAAAGTCAGAGCAGCAGTCTTCTGGTTTAAATGTAACCAAAGGGTTTTTGCAAATGACTTATCCCTCAGAAATTTTGCTGTAGTGCATTTTCCACTGTTATATGCTTAGGGCATTACTCTGTCCCACTTATGAAGGACATGCTTGTTTCTGGTGCTTACTCAGCAATCCTAAATTTGAGAGACTAGAGAATTTAGTGAAATTTTAAGTTTTGTAAATTAAATCAGAAACAGAACACTTGCATACAGTAATAAATAGAAAATCTAAATTTCAGTTCTACAGAGACAGATTATCCCATCTTCCTGAAGTTTGCAGGAACTGTTACTGCTCGGGTCCACATTCCACTTTATAGTGATGTTCTTTTAAGTAAAGCAGGCTTAGTTATATAAATAAAAATGTATGAAGTTAAAGTATGTATGTGAGGCATTCGTCAAATATGACTGGCCTTACTGGAGACATCACATAAACAAGTGCAGTTGTACAGGTATGAGAATGGGAGGACCCCCAGTATATCCAGTTCAAGTCACCATTATCTCTTCACTAAAATTAACAGAATTTAAAAGTATGAAATCAGGATCTTTTAAGGATAAAAGATTTGTTCTTCGAGTATTATTTCTTTCTTTCTTAGGAAATAAAAATGTAAAACTATTATTTTTTTTAGAATGGCTATTATTTGCTCCTTCTGTTTTTATATACTCATGAAATCAGAATTAGTCTTTCTAACTGAAGACAGCAATTGAAATTCTCACTTGGTGCAATATCACATAAAACAATCAGTCACATTTAAACATTCTTACCTATCAATATTAGGGAAATTGGAACATAATTATATTACAATTATAAAGCAGTAGTGCAGCAACCATCTTGTATGCAGTTACGCAAATACAAACATAAAAATCAGCAGCCATTGCCTGTGGCAGTTACTTTAAGACTCTTAGTGTTGTCCATAGAGGCCTCTAGTGGAGAAAGAGCTGCAAGACTTCAATTTCTCCTATAACCATGAAATTGGATAGACTTAACTTTTTAAACTGATCTGTTACCAGATCAGTGCTTTTTAGCATAATGTTTTCAAAAGAGCAGCAAAGGACAAACACCAGGTGAAGAGCAGAAGACATCAGATTTTACTGTGCAGCATGGAGGTCCACTGGTGGTATACCCATGTGTGCAAGGTGGATCCCAGTCTCCCCAGTTGCTGGCACCTGAAGATATTAGTTCCCAAGGCCATGGCTCCACTCCAGTTGCTGGTGCAGACCATCTCACCAGCATACATGAATACACATGTGCTCACACCCAGAGCTGGCCAGGACTGCCCTGGTCCTGCAGTAGCCATACACATGCAGATGAGACTTATTTCCAGGGTCCCCATAGACACTACAGTCTCTCCACGCATGCAAACTCCACTGGCAGCAACATGGACACGGGGTCCGCTGTGTCCTACAGTCCCTCTCTGGTCACTTGCTCTAGTCTCTCCAGTGGTTGTCACACAGGCACACGGGCAACTCCAACCTGTGGCCTGACTCCATTTGCTGGCACCCAGACTCCCCACCATGCACACATGAATACTGAATAGACAGTCCTCACTATTCACCAGATATGCAACTTTGAAACAACAACCAAAAACATTCATTTCACACACACACACCTTTCCTTATTTTTTTTTTCTTTCAAGCAAGTAAACCAAGCATATGAATTGTTTACAGAATGTTACCTTCAATATTTAGTGTGAGAAGATGTTGCAGTGTTCCCTGAACATGACCCATCTTGGCTGAATGGTATCATTTACCAACAATGAGACTGCCTACTTGGAAACCAGGACTGGCCCCACACCCTGTCAGAGCAGCTCAGGCTTCAACAGCCAGACATTCTCTATGAAGTACAACTGCTTCTTGTGGGGCAACAGGCAAGTGAGGGATGGCACGATGATTTGCGGCTTCTGGGCTACTCCTATCTATTTTCAGCAAATTTTAATGAATGAGCTTTCCAGTTCTTGTATCCTTTCTCATTTATACAAAACTGAATAAAATAAAGACCACACACATTTCTGTACTAATATACCAGATGTGTATCTCAATATTTTTAGAATGTAGAGAGCTTTCAAAGAATGTACATATTTTTATGCAACCATGTTACGCGCTATACTACCATGGTGGCTCAAAGATCCCTGATAAATGATCTTAAAGACTGTATGTCTTCCACTTGGAAACACAGTGAGAATTAACCTGGCTTTGTTATAAATACAAGAGAACATGTTGGGACAGCCTGAAGCAGCAAATTGCCTTCCTCCCTCTAAACAGCAATGGTGCAAACACAGTAATAACTGTTAAAAACATGAATATGAGAATGTAAAGAACAGTTTTGCATAGCATTCAAAGGTAACAAGTTATTAAGTCATTTACTCTGCTATGCATTTATATTGTATTTCATGTTTCCTAGTGTGGTTGTTTTACTCAGCTGGGCAGCTGAGCTCCACTTCAACCACTCTCTCCCTCCCCTTCCTCAAGGGGAAAGGGGGAGAAAATACAATGGAAAAAGGTCAAGGGTTGAGATAAGGACAGGGAGATCGTTCAACAGTTATCACTGGCAAAACTCAGCATAAGGGATATTAATATAATTTATTGCCTATCACTAGTAGACTAGAGCAGTGAAGACTAAAAGCAAACTAAAAACACCTTCCCCCCACCCACCCTCCTTCACCTCCTGCCACCACGAGTGGGGCAGGGAAATGGGGGAATGGGGGCTGTGGTCAGTCCCCAACACTTCCTTTCCTCTGCTCCCTCACGGTCACTCCCTGCCCCTGCTCCCCGTGGGGTCCCTCCCACGGGATGCCGTCCTTCCCGAACTGAGCCTGCGGGGGCTGCCCACAGGCAGCAGCTCTTCAAGCACTGCTCCCACACGGCTCCGTCCCACGGGGTCCATCCCCCAGGAGCAAACTGCTCCAGCACGGGTCCCCCACGGGCGGCAGCTCCCCCCAGACCCCCTGCTCCTGCGTGGGCTCCTCTCCACGGGCTGCAGCTCCGGCCCGGGGCCTGCTCCTGCGGGGGCTCTCCATGGGCCGCAGCCTCCTCCAGGCCACATCCACCTGCTCCACCGGGGGCTCCTCCACGGGCTGCAGCGTGGAGATCTGCTCCATGTGGGACCCATGGGCTGCAGGGGGACAGCCTGCTCCACCAGGGGCCTCTCCACAGGCCGCAGGGGAACTGCTGCTGCCTGCCTGGAGCACCTCCTGCCCTCCTGCTGCACTGACCTTGGTGGCTGCAGGGCTGCTTCTCATTCCTGTCTCCCAACAACATCATTCATTGGATTGGCTCTGGCCAGCCGCGGGGTCAGTTTTGGAGCTCGCTGAAACTGGCCCTTATCTAACATGGGGCAGCTTCTGGATTCTTCAAACAGAGGCCACCCCTGCAGCCCCTCACTACCAAAACCTTGAATGTAAAATCCAATACACCTAGGAACACTTCGTAACTTGGATAACACTTTCTGACAGAGGACAGATTGTGTCCATATAGTTATGAAACCTACAATCTGCAAAATACTGCTCACTACCAGAAAAATCAGTGCTTAAGGTAAAAACTTATTTGACACTGGTTGACTGGACACTTTCTTTTCTTTTTGTCAATATTCTCACACACACGCACGCACACACAGACACACACACACAAAATCTCACAGTTAAAAATGAAGCAATTAGTGCAAATGCTGAATTATAAATATTAAAAAAAAATTCTATTGAGTAGTGTGCCAAAAGAACAAGCATAACAGATGCATTTTGTTTTCTGTGGATTGTCATAGTGATAAACATTTGAAGCGTTTTTGTAAACTATGACATAACCCTGGAATTTCACAAAAACAAGTGTTGTATTATAGAACTTTGGTGACATAGATAATTATTGTATTATCACAGTACTTCTGTAAACTCTAATCATGAACTGTGACAACCCACTTGAATCGTCACACTATAACTGAAAACTGAAAAATAAAAATAAAAACCACCACTATTCCAGTGCAATTGCTCTCTCAGAAGTAGAATACAACAAATGCTTATAATATCTTCCCCACATCTTAAATTATAGGAGTGTAATTTTGCTGTATTTATAAAATAATGTTAACCTAGTGTTTAGAAGTCAAATGTAAACCTGGAACAGGAATATGGAATTTACAAAAAAACAAAAACAAAAACAAAAACAAAACACTGACAAGTGAGCCAGCCCTAAAGAGTTTCTGTTTATTCTATGTCTGTCTAACAAGCTGTATCTCTTCTGCTATGACAAGTAGCATTTTGTTATGTAGTATTGACATGTCTTTGTTTCTTGTCCCAGAAGATGGCAGTAGTGACACAGTATTTCCTGGATTCAGATAATTTTTGCTCTTCAAGCCTGGCTATGCTTTTTCATAGATTATTATTTTTGAAGTAAATATTCATTAGCATTACTTTGCAACTAACATACAGTTTGGACCTGACAATTTAACACTAACTCAGAGAGTTTTATTTTGTTTCAAATGAAACTAAAACAAATATATATATATATAAGTATTAAAATTCCTTATTAATGCCTTTTAAAATGACATGTCATGCTGTATATTTACTTCCTGACACTAAGAAGACATTAAAATCTGTTCTGTTTCTGATTGAAGGGTAGAAATTTGTCCTGTCAACTCAAGACTGAGCTGAGATATTTTTAAGACAAGGCTGGCCAAATCTAGTTTAATTGCAACCAAGAGCTATAAAAAGATATAACCACTCAGAAAAATGGCTTTTGTGTCTGCTGTTACATAAATAAAAACAAAAACAAACAAAAAAGGTCTTTCATACTTTCATACTGCAGTTGCAAAGGAAATTGAAGATATAAATCTTTAGGACCCAAAATCCAGGTGACAACTGAAAAGATTATATCTGTGTATCTACGTAGGCAGCAGCACTATATTTTGAAGAGAACTCGTTGTCTTGAGGTTCAACGTAACCATAAATTCCATGAGAGCACAAGAACATGGATGAATTCTTTCCAAAAACCTATTATATTTATGGTCTCTTGCTTACTATAGAAGTTACTCAGTTGCATGAGTTCCTCAGTTGCATAAGTTCAAAATATCATATTTGGTGTGTCAAAACCTCAATGACACATCTCTGTGTGTTTTACTGCAACTATGCCCTGTCTCTGTGAAACTTCCAAGTACACAAGAAAGATACGAGTTTGACTGGGAGTTTTGTATCTTTCTTGATTAAAATAATACATTACTTTAATACCATCTTAAATATTTCCAAAGGTCAGCTTCTCTCTGAGTATCTTTCAGTCTATGGTTTCTAGTTTTTAATCCACAAGCCAGCAATTCATAGCATTGTGCTTAATACACCTTTCCTCTGCTCTCAATGTAAAACATTAGAGCTTTGCCAAGGATGACAGAAGAATTGTAAAGCAGCATTTTTGAAATTACCATGGTGAAATCCTGGCAAGTATTCTCTGAACTCATTTGATTTCCTCTCATGATAACTTGAGACTACTTCAAGAATGAGTGAGGAACAATTTAAAAAACAAGAATCCCTCTTGACTGTTTGTGAGGGGAAAAAAAAAAAAAAAAAAGACAAATGGGTTCAGTATAATTCCAAATCCTTCTCCTGTACTTCAGCTGCCTGGAGGTGAATATATCTTCATTACCTTTAGGGAGATGACAGAAAGGTCCAATTTCCCTCCCAAGATCCCCTTGAATGTCTTCAACAGTACTGAACCACAAGACATAAGGGACTTGTACAAAATCATTGCAAACTTGATATGCACACCATTTTATGCCCCATTAAGGCTTCAGGTCCTTAAACTATTAACAATGGGTGAGAATGGCCTGGTGGAAAGTGAGTTCATGTCTTGTGCCTCTCACAAATGGAGTCAGGCTGCAATCTCTGCAAATACAGAGCTAGAGCACTAAGCCCAGAGATGAACCTGTATGTACTTTATCCATAGTTCGTTCACAGCCTGGAAGCTAATAAGTGGATTCCAGCACTTTCATACAGAAAGCAATCACAACATTCATCTTTAATATTACATATTAATATAAGTAGAACTATTTCTACATGTAACCTGGAGCCTTGTCTTATCCTCTGTACTCACACAGTGCCTGCAGAACTAGTCTGCCACACACTGGATTAGAAGAGAGTTTGAAAAACAGACAGATCCAAACATTTTATGCCAGGACTGCAGTACAGGGCTCTTGTTCTCTAGCACAGTTGCCTGTGGTATATGCCTGTTTTCTCTGCACAGAGCATGGTGCCTCAGTAGAGAGTGGATGGAGCAAGCAGGAAGATGGTTTCTGATGCAATTGCTACACAAGTGAATAAAAGGTGAATAATAACTGAAGTTTCCTTTATTTCCTTACAGCTGGAAGAAGAAAAACACCTTACCCATCTCTAAGAGGGAGGATGCAGGGAGCTACAGACGTATTCTGATCCTCTGGAAAGTTATGGAGAAAAATCCTCCTGGAAACCATGTTCAAGCACAAGAAGAAAAAGAAAATGATTGGAAATATCCAGCTTCCATTTACTAAAGGCAAGTTGGGCCTGACCAGCCTGATGACCTTCTATGAAGTGACTAGCTCTGTTGAAAAGAGGACAGCAATTTATGTTTTCTCACCAAGAAATTTGACTTGACTTTATGAAGACTTTTTACCATTTCACACTTACAAGCAAATTGCTGGTTGACGCATGGAGAATTGCCAGGCTGCCCAGCTCCAAGTTTTGAAACAGTGGCATGAAGTTCCACTGTCAGAGAGACACCAGTGGCATTCTTCAGGGGTCAGTACTGCAACCAGTACTTAAAACATCTTTATTAACAATCTGGACAACAGAATAAAGTGCAACATCAGTATGTTCATGGTTACCAAACTACAGGCAGCAGAATCTAGGCAGGCTTGAAAAAGATTTGCTCACGAAAGCCTCATGAGAAATCTCAAAATGCTCATGCAAGGTCCTGGACCTGGGATGGAATAATCCTGTACAACAGGACAGGCTGGGGACAGCTCATTGGAAAGCAAGTACACAGAACAGGTCCTGGCTGACAGAAAGTTGAATTTGTGTGAAGTGTGCTTTTGCAGCATTGACAGCCAACTGCATCCTGGACTTCATCAGCAAGAGTGCAGGTCTAGTTGCTTGCTGTCTTTCTACCATCCCTTGTGGGGAAGTGATTCTTCTTCTCTCTTAAGCATTTGAGGCTACCTCTCATGTAGTGTCTAGTTTAGGATCCTAAGACCAAGAAAAACATTGATGTACTGGAGAAAGTCCTGTAAGTAGGTACATTTAATTTAAGACTCCTATGTAATTTTAGTTTCATCTAAGATAGATTCTGTGGAATTGCAGCTGAATACTGATTGCAGAGGTCACTGAAAGAAACCCTGTGGGAATTAAGAGTTACACTTACCTCTGGAACCTAGTTCTATAGGAAGGAAAGCATCCTCAGCAGTAGCTATCTTAAATATCCTGTAACATTTAGAAACTCCAGTATCCTCTGTTAAACATCCAGATCTTATTCTTTTTATTGAGTACAGTTAAAAATATATTGGCTGGGTCACTCTGGAAATATGGAGATCTTCAGTTCCTGTTCCAGAGCCGGAATTTAGAGTTTTGAGAGTGAAGACGATGTAATATGAGCACACCACAAGTATATGGGGAAGGAGAGGTACATTGTGAAAGTGAGCAGCTTTCAGCAAGAGGGTACTCTATGTAGTTGCTTGTAACATGGAGTCAAACACCAAGTCACTGTTTAAAGAGTAATTCATTGGCACAATCATAACTAAAAGCAAAGTGTTTGCAATATATACTTGGGAAAAAATATAGATATTTACTGTGGATATCATTAAATGCTTTAGTACACATCAAATAAAATTCCTCAAGCTTTCCGACAATAAACTTCTGTTTTGTGAGTGTGACTGTTTGGTTAAATGACTCCACTTGTACTGCCTTAGCACATGAAGCTGCTCGAGTGCTGAAGAGTTTTTGAAACTCCCACAGGCAAACAAACCTTTTGAGTTGCACAAGCTACCATCTTAATGCTATATGCTCATCTTATGTCATTTGCTTTCTGTCTCCACAGCTCTTCCAGTAAGATTTAACAGAAGCCTAAGAGAACTATGAACACCTAATAAAGAAAATATTTTTTCAGATTTACAGTCAAAGAGCATGCATTTTTTTAAACAGCTCTCTTTGGTTTGTTTGTTTGTTTCTCTAGGGAGAAATAATTTAGATTAACACTATATATATTTAAGCAATTACACATTTACTTACATTTACTTACAAAAATAGGAATAAAATGTTCATACCTGTAACTAATGATGGTGATCTTAGCACCAGTTATATTTTGTCACTGCTAAAAGAGACACACTGAATGCTATGGAAGAAAAGTGCGTTTTCACAATAATCTGATGTCCTGATATGCCAATTTCAGCTCCTTCAATGATATAAGAACATAAAATTAGGAGTTGCAGTTCTAGTGTCTAACACTACTATTAGATCAATTCTAGGACCAGATCTAGGATCTCTTCTACAAATCTGTTCCTTCATTTCATAAGGAGCCTTGAACATATCTTGGAATGTTCTGGACACAAACTCAAAACTGAGAAAGACTCCTAACACTCTATGAAAATTAATTCCGGTGAAGAAAAAGGTGGAACCAGACAAATTACATACCTGAAAACTCAGCCCTTACTGAATACCAACTATCAGGTAGCAATGGCTGCCATCTATAATGTGTAAAAATTAATTTTCACCATGTTTTCTTCATACAGACCAAGTATTTCAGAGCAATGAGTTTAGAATATCAATTGTCAAGGATTTTATGAATATTTAAGGAAGGTTTATTGCCTATATAAGTGCAGAGAAGAGTTTGAAAAAAAAAAGTGCACCAAGGTTTAAACAAATCTATAAGGGAACCTTTGCTGTGTTCTGACACCACAGAATGAGGCAACTTGTTATATTAGGAGTCTGGCCATTTTGAAAGCTTGAATGTTGCAGCACTGAATGAAGCAATCTGACTTTGAGTTTGGGACTGAAACCAAAACTTTGAATTTGAGTCTTAAGGCACGTACCTTGTTTTTTCTTTCAGTTGGGTTCATTTAAAGAACTGGGAGCGAATAAGAGACAGCCAATCAAAATCTAACAGGTTTTAATGCATGCTTTCAGTTTCTCCCTTCATTTCAGAATTTCCTAAAATAATCCCTACAGCTTCTTCAAGAGCCCAGATTCCTTAAATCTGTACTAGAAATATAGTACATATTTATATATATGTACTTATATATATATACATATATATGTACATATTTATATAGTATATATTTATTACTAAAAATAGTAATAGTATATACTATAGTATATATTTATTACTAAAAAAAAATGTTATTTCCTTCCTTGCACTCTATTATACTTCCCCTTAAATGAACTGGCATCTGGAAAAAGTGACAAAATACATTTTTGGGCATGTGCCACTCACAATCCAGACTGAACCCATGATCTTGGCTTTGCTTTCAAATGGGAGCTGGGTTAGTTTTGCATTCATTTATTGTATACACTTATCCCCATGGGTAAATAAAATAGAATTATGAAGTTTTATATTTTATATTGTGGATATGGTTTTGAGGAACCTTCTGGGAAGAGACAGAGGAGCTGCCATGGTTTTTGGCCACCATGGTTCTGCCCTTACCAGCACTGTTTCTCTGCCATGCTTTCACACTGTCTCCTTGTTGGCTCTAGCACTCATCAGCCAGCAGTGAACCATTTCAGATTATTAAACCAGCAGAAAACCATTAATTCTGTAGCTAGATTTACAGTGTTTAAATATGGAAAAAGAAGTTAAATAAGCTTCAAAGTATCAAGCACAGTAACCACGGTCACACCTCAATCATACCATCTTATTTTTAAATTGTACTTTATAGATCTTCAGGGAACAACCCACTCCTCTAATTTTAGTTATTGATAGATTGCATTTCACAGCACATGCAGAAATAGAGAACTGTGAATACATGATCTCCATAACCAAAACCCTTCAAATTAAACAGTTACTCTTCCAGCTTAACTGCAAACTTCTTCACTGATGTTAGACTTCCTTTCAAAACACTGATAAAATCATTAAGCAGCAGAGGCCAAAGAACTGATCTCTGCAGGATGCCATGAGAAACACAATCACTCAATAATGATTCCTTATTTATAATTACTATTTGTACTTGTCATTTAATCAGCCCTAAAGTCATTAGTGCCATGCTGATTTTGTATTACTCTGACAATTGATCAAGAAGTCATGCAACACTAAGTCAATACCTTACAGAAACAAGTGTGCTATATCAAAAATATTACCTTTATCAACCAAACTTGCAGTCTCATCAGGAAACAACTCCATTAGTAACCATACTCTCATTTTATCCAAGATCAGTATCACAGCTGATGTACTAATTGCTTTTTTATGTTACCTTACTCCATGTTGTTGACTGTTGGTGCAATGCTAGTTTTCTGCCTGCTCCTTCTGTTCAAAAGCTTCTTGGACAGCTTTTGAATGAAGCCCTTCTGGAACTGCTGGTTTTTTAAACATCTGTCTTTATTTATCAACATATTATGAGTGACAGTTTAGTTATAATATATTTATTCAACATTATTCAACAGGAATACATCACCTGTTTGCTTTTTCCCAAATGCAGAGCATAAATTTAAAAGAAAAATCTGAAACTCTGAATTATTATAGAGAACTCCACAATCCTTACTTAATGATTGGTTGGTACCACTGGCCTATTACCTTTTCCTTAATCCTTAAAAGTTTCTTTGCATTGCCCTTAGTGCTTCTGATTTGTATTTTTGTTGTTGTTTTTGTTTCACTTACAAATTTTCTATTCTTGTTTGCATATAACTTATAGCTTTTGATACCAGTATAAACATTTACCATTTGATTATTGTTGGTGGTCTTGTGGATAAGGTCACAGGTTTTAGGTTTTAAGATCAGCCTTACCTGAAGCTGAAAGTAGGCCATCCAAAGCCTTCTTTGACTAATCCCCTCCTAGTCTTCTTGCGTTCATAGAATCATAGAATAACTTGAATTGGAAGGGACCCATAAAGAATCGAGTCCAGTTCCTCATTCCATATAGGACCACCCCAAAATCAAACCATATGTATGAAACCATAGCCCAAGTGCTTCTTGAACTCAAGCAGACTTGGTACCATGACCTTGTTCCAGTGCCCAACCACCTTCTCATTGAAGAACCTTTTCCTAATATCCAACCTGAACTTCTCCTGTCATTCCCTCAGGTCCTATCGCTGGTCACCAGAGAGAAGAGATCAGCACCTGCCTCTCCACTTCCCCTCATGAGGAAGCTGTATGCCAGAATGATGTCTCCCCTCAATCTCCTCTTCTCTAGGCTGAACAATCCAAGTGACTTCAGCTGCTCCTCATACGTCTTGCCCTGTAGACCTTTCACCACCTTAGTAGCCCTTCTTTAGAATCTCTCTAATAGTTTTATTTCCTTCTTATATTGTAGCTCCCAAAACCATACACAGTACTCAAGGTGAGGTTGCACCAGCAAAGGTAGATCAGGACAATTGCTTCCCTCAACCAGCTAGCAATGCTGTGCCCAATGCACCCCAGGACACAGTTGGCCTTTTTGGCTGCCAGAGCATACTGCTGACTCATATTCACCTTGCCATCAACCAGAACCTACAGATCCCTTTCCATGGGTCTGCTCTCCACTCTCTTGTCCTCCGGTCTGTACGTGTAACAAGGGTTGCCCCATTCCAAGTGCAGAATCTGGCCCTTGCTCTTGTTAAATTTCATGCAGTAGGTGATTGCCCAACCCTCTAGTCTGTCAAGATCTCTCTGCAAGGCCTCTCTACCCTCGAAGGAGTAGCAGCTCGTTCCTCCTAATTTAGTATCATCTGCAAACTTTGTATGCATTTGAGTCCTGGGTCCAGGTCATTTATGAAAACATTAAAGAGAACTGGCCCTAAAATGGAACCCTGGGAAACCCCACTAGTGGCTGACTGCCAGCCTGATGTAACCCCAGTTGCTACCTGTATGCTGGAGCTTTTGTCCAGAAGAATACTGTAAGAAACAGTGTTGAAAGCTTTGCTGAAATCCAGACAGATTACATCAACTGCCTTGTCATAAAAGGAAACAAAGTTTGTTAAACAGGACTTTCCTCTCATGAACCCATGTTGGCTGTGGCCAAGGACTGCGTTGTCTTTCAAGTGTTTTTCAGTAACTCCAGGAATAATCTTCTCCATATTTTTTCCAGGCACTGAAGTGAGACTGAGGGACTTGTAATTACCAGGGTCTTCCTTCTTTCCTTTCTTTACAACTGGGACATGTGCCAGCTTCCAGTTGACTGGGACCTCTCTAGGTTCCCAAGGCCATTGAAAAATTATTGAGATGTCTCATCAGCCAGCTCTTTGAGTACTCTGGGATGAATCCCATCAGGCCCTGTAGACTTATGTGCATCCAACTGGAACATCAAATCCCACAAAAGTTCAGAGTTTCCTGGGAGTTTATCATTCCTGCAGTGACAGTCCTCCAACTCAGGGCTCCAGGGGTCGCAGGGTCTATCAACAGTTCTAAAGACAAAGGCAAAGAAAGCATTAAACATCTCTGCTTTGTCTACGTCCCTATTCATGAGGTAACCAACCTCATCAAATAATGGACCAATGTTAACACTGGTCCTCCTTTGCTGTTAATATATTTTAGAAAGCCCTTTTTCTTGTCCCCTCCACAGTGGCCAGCTGCAATTCTAACTGAGCTTTAGTAAGATCTTACATTCAGTAAGATACAAAATGGAAACTCATCTTGGTTGTAGAAAAATGTTATAGGAACCAAAAATTATCCAGGAAATTTGTATGTCTGAAAAACTTCCTCTAGCCAGAGAAAGTATTTAAAAATTGAGTTGCATGTTGTCTCTCCAGAACTTGAAAGTACTTGTAAGGTTACATTTTATGTATATTACTTAGCCCTTGTCTTTCCTATTCCACTTCTCTTCCTATATAGTTCTAATTGCCACTCTCTTTCTTTTACATTTCTATAATTTTATAATTTCTAACTTCTTATAATTGTTTATTCTGATTTTTTTTTTCCTACATTGGGAAAAACAGACTTTGTTCTTTATACTATTTATTCATCTAGACTGCTGTGCTGGTTTTACCCTGCTGGGCAGCTGTCTCCATCTCATCCGCTCTTTCACTCCCCCTCCTCAAAGGGAAAGGGGGAGAAAATACAATGGAAAGGGCTCAAGAGTTGAGACAAGGACAGGGAGATCACTCAACAATTATCGTGATGGGCAAAACAGACTCAACACAGAGAGACAGTAAGATTTATTGCCTATTGCTAACAAGCTAGAGCAATGAGAAACAAAGGAAAGAAACCAAAAACACCTTTCCCCCATCTACCCTCTTCCACCTCCTCCTCCCCCCAAGAGCGGGGCAGGGAAATGGGGGAATGGGGGCTGTGGTCAGTCTATAGCACTTTGCCTCCGCCATTCCTTCACGGTCACTCCCTGCCCCTGCTCCCCGTGGGGTCCCTCCCACGGGATGCCGTCCTTCCCAAACTGAGCCTGCGGGGGCTGCCCACAGGCAGCAGCTCTTCAAGACCTGCTCCCACACGGCTCCGTCCCACGGGGTCCATCCCCCAGGAGCAAACTGCTCCAGCACGGGTCCCCCACGGGTGGGCGGCAGCTCCCCCCAGACCCCCTGCTCCTGCGTGGGCTCCTCTCCACGGGCTGCAGCTCCGGCCCGGGGCCTGCTCCTGCGGGGGCTCTCCATGGGCCGCAGCCTCCTCCAGGCCACATCCACCTGCTCCACCGGGGGCTCCTCCACGGGCTGCAGCGTGGAGATCTGCTCCGTGTGGGACCCATGGGCTGCAGGGGGACAGCCTGCTCCACCAGGGGCCTCTCCACAGGCCGCAGGGGAACTGCTGCTGCGTGCCTGGAGCACGTCCTGCCCTCCTGCTGCACTGACCTGGGGGGCTGCAGGGCTGCTTCTCACTCCTCTCTCTCAGCTGCTGTTCCACTGCAGTTTTTTATTTGTCTGTTTGTTTGTTTGTTTCCGTCTTAAATCTGACCTCACAGAGGCACAAACAACATTCCTTATTGGCTTGGCTCTGGCCAGCGGTGGGGCCCTTATCTAACACGGGGCAGCTTCTGGATTCCTCTCACATAAGCTACCCCTATGGTTAGATAACTTAAGAACAAGCAGTAGGTCTGTTTCTTTCCTTAAGAAGCTAATGCTTTAAAGGCAAAGGCTGGTTTATATTTGAATATGAAAATTATTTGGGGTTTCAATTCTTCTTTTCAGAAGAATTTCCATTTCACAGTAAGAGTAACAGTACCCTAGCAGAAATGCAGAGTTTTAGATATCAGGTTTACCTTCAAAAATAAAAATAAAAACCTTGCTTACTAGCATCTTTTTAACTTGGTGCTGTGTATATTGCTTATGTCACAACAAAATAAAAATGCCTACATGCCTATGTATAACATTTTATAAAAGTATTTTTACACTGACAATATCCACTAGTATAATCTTGTGAAGATAGATCTGGAGGGAACCGTATTTGCCAAAATACATTGCAGATATGTTTTCTAAAGTAGATTCTCTCTATCCTATTTTATAATTCTGGTTTGTATCTATTTCCAGTCAGAGTATGAACCCCATGAGACACAGCTTAGATGCTGCACAAAAGAAGTCAAGTGGTATACAGTAAAGCAACAAAATGCAAAAAATGTCAAAGTACAATGCAGATACACAAGCACAGTGCTTGCAAATGCATATATAATTAACATGACAATGTTCATTATTTACATATGCAACTTCCTTTAATACAGGAAGGTTGTGACGTATTTAACATTTTGGAGACTTTGAGGAAGTGGGGTAGGTTGAAGAACTTTCTAGGAATGTCACAGTGTTGATTTATTGGAGGGTTCTTGTTTTTTTGTGTGTGTTTTTTTTAAAGGAAAATAAAAAAACAACAATTTATTTCAGACATTGCTACGTCAACCACATCTCTTAATATAACCTGTGCATCTTATTCATTTCTTCACGTGTTTTTTCCCCTGTCATCCTACTTTGTTTTGCAATATTTATTTTCTTCTGCTCATACTATTTACTTTTACTTTTCCCACTTTTCCTTTTTTCCCATGTCAAGAAATAGAAATACTAAATAAATTTGCTTTCTTTAGTGAAGGCTTTCATGCAGGATTAGTCACAGCTACAGTTTAAAGTTGTTTTCTTATAGTTTTTATTTGTATGGGCTTAATTCATAGAGTATAATTGCCATTACAGTTACATCACAGCATTCAAATAAGTGAGGTCTATGTATGAACAGATAATTATTTGAGTTAAAAACTGGCCTTCTTTTCCAAGATATGTTGTCACTTTGAGATCTAATAAATCATGAGCTGAGCTCAGTGAAGGGTTTTCTGTAGCAGTGAGCTACAGTGCCCTTCATTCATATTTCACTTCCTGAAAATCAATTTTAGAAATGATGTTAAGATTCCCATGCAGTAGAACAGCTTAACTTCTACTGATGAAAATGAACCTTTGAAAATACACTTTTGAAAATGAACTTTTTCCCCCCATTACTTATTCAAGATTGTATTAAACTACTCTGACAAAAAAAGTCATAATTAACCCATTGTTAACAGCTATTTGCTATCATTGTACTGTTACGAAATATTTATGCTATTTTTATAAATCATATGATTATGACATATTTTATAAATCATATGATTACTTAGAAGAAGTTGGAAAAGACCTCCAAGATCATCAAGTCCAACCACTAACCTATCACTGCCAGGTCCCTAAGCACCACGTCTACACGTCTTTTGAATGCCTCTAGGGATTGTGCCTCAGCTACTTCCCTGGGCAGCCTGTTCCAATGCCTCACAATCGTTTCAGTGAAGAAACATTTCTTAATTTCCAACCTAAACATTCCGTGGTGCAACTTGAGGCCAATTCCCTCTTGTCCTATTGCTTGTTGCTTGGGAGAAGAGACCAAACCCCACCCCACTACAACCTCCTTTGAAGTAGTTGTAAACAGCGATAAGGTCTCCCCTGAGCCTCCTTTTCTCTAACCTAAATAACCCCAGCTCCCTCAGCACTTCCTCATAAGTCTTGTTCTCTAGACCCTTCACCAGCTTCGTTGCTTTTGTAGTGAGGGGCCCGAAACTGAACACAGTACTCGAGGTGAGGCCTCACCAGAGCTGAGTATAGGGGGACAATCACTTCCTTAGCCCTTCTGGCCACACTATTTCTCATACAAGCCAGGATACAAACAGCACAAAGAACAACACAGTACATTTTTCATTTTCTTAGCAGTTATCTCATAACTCAATGAGATATCTCATTCATATCTCAATGTCTCATCTAATATATCAATATCTCATTCATAAAAGGATACTCTACTTTACTGTATTGCTTAATATATTTTTTAACTAACAATATATATTTTTTTCATTTTTAGGTGTGGAGAGTTCCAAAAGAAAATTAGGAAACTGGGATTCTGAAAAGATTAGAATATTGGCAAGGAAGTCTGAAAACAAACAAATACACAAACAAATAAAAAGGCACTATTCCCACATCTTCTAGTGCCTGAAGGACAGCAATTAAGAATTAGGAGTGGGACAACAAGATTTTTCAGTGCAGCTGAATGTATATGCCAAAAACTGCAGTCCTTCATTTCATTTCTCAATTCAAAATAACTATTTTATCCTGCTAAATGTCTGCTAGCTATTAAAATCCACAATAGAATAGAGACTTGTGCTCTTGGCATAAACCTAGAAGATGAAAAAATGTGGGTTCAGGTTCTTTACTACAGTTTCCATGTATCACAGTGAGTAAGTTAAACAATGCCATGTCCTTTAAAAGATACCCAGGCTTCTTCTTAGTGTTGCAAGCTCTTAAGTCTTCATGATGATAACATCATATAATATATATATGTCATATAATATCAATATAACATATTATATTTATTATATTATATATGATATTATGACATAATATCAATATATGTTATATCAATGTCATATATAATCATATATATAATGCATATATGACATTATATATATAATATAATATAATATTATATATATATGTATATATATTTGGTGTTGGGCTCCATGATCTTTGCGGGTCCTTTCCAACTCCGGATATTCTATAATTATTAGAAAAATGACATCTGCCAAACTAATTTCTCACCTGTTATTTAGCTAATAAGATGGTCAGAGCCCAACCTATTTCAAAATTAAAATAACCAAAACTGAGATACTGAGACAAATGAGTAAACTCCAGTCCCACAGCATGGCACAGAATACACCAAATCTATGTGCTTGATAATGCTCATTCTTTTCAGAGTCTTGATAAAGGCAGAACCTTACAATCTTCAGAGGGGTGTCGTAAAAAGGTAATTTGAGGACATTGAGAAATTCTGGACAAACATCAAACAGATATTGAGTCTGAGACAAGATACAGCTTTTCCAGTGAGTACTGGGTTAAGTAAGCAATTTGGCAAGATTGGCTCAAAAATTCTCAGAAAAAAATAGTTTGTTTTTTGTTTGTTTTTTTGAGGTTGGGGTTTGTGTTCCCCAGAATAGGCTTCAACAGGCTCCGCAGTCACCCAAGAGGTTCATGACTGCAGGACAGTCTCATTGCAAATGTGTGTGAGAAAACATGATGCAGTCATGAGGCCCTATCTATACAGATGAATCTACTGGATGGTATTTAGTTTTGAGTTTTTTTGTTTGTTTTTTTTTTTTCCCACAAAAACATCCTGGTGTGAATTCCACATATTGATTATAGATTGCAAGAGAAATTATGTATGTCATAAAATTGTGTTGCACCACTGTTAGAGTCTACTCTGTCATAATCTCTGGTTTTTGTACAAGCCTTCATAGCAAGTGGTATAATTGGTATTCAGGATACCTCCCAATTCATAAAACCTCCAGCCTTTTCCCAGCATTTGCCCCAAATCAGAGGCCATGTTTGCTGCCACCCTGCATCCAGTGAAGAAATGACAAAACTATAGTCTGTCTCCAGCTCAGGGATGCAGTCTTCAGCCGAATTAGAGGCATAGATATTGCTATATCAAATTAGAATACAGTCTGTTATGTACACTATCCTGAAGCCAGTAACATATGCTTCACAGAAAGAAGTGGTAGGTAAATGTGGAATAATCTGTTGTTACAGATGTTTTTTCTTACCCATTTGTGAAAAATTAGATGTTACACATTATGGGCATGATACACACATCTGCTTACCTGTGATATTAATGTTGCCTTACAAGTGTAAAACTGAGGGACACTAATAAGGAAAATAATTGAGAAACACAACAATGGCAAAGAGGAAAGGTTGCCATAGCAAATACCATGGGTTCTTAATGAAGCTGCTACTGAGACACAAACCCTAGTTAGGAGCACACTAGAATGCCAATATTGACTTTCTTGCCGGAACTTAAAATCTAATTGTATATCAAAATTGAAAAACAATGATTTCAAAGGATGGGAAGAGATCCCTATTGAGGAACTTGTCCAGGAAATGACTCTTAAAAGTGAGTTTAACATGGAGCAAAAACCAAAACCACCCTGAGAAGACATTTCTTCTAAGATTTGTGGGAGCATCTGATTGTGGAGACATTTGCAGTGTCCACTGTTTGAGATGGGCTGCAGAGGTATTAGGTGGTATCAATACCACAAAATGTTCACCTGTGAAATTCAGCTATAGTTCATAGTGTGCCTCTGTTTCTCATCTTTTAGGGTTACTTCTCCACAGAACTGCTGTGGATGTATCTATGTAATTGTGGTTTAGCCCTGATGGGCAGCCAAGCACCACACAGCTGCTCGTTCCCTCCCTCCAGTGGGATGGGGGAGAGAATTGAAGAGCAAAAGAGAAAACTTGTGAGTTGGGATTAAGACAGTTTAATACTTAAAGGAGGGGGTAGGGCATGACACTACAAGTGATGGACTCACTCACCAGCACACCCACCTATTCTCTGAGTGAGAAGCAATGGCAGAGTCAGAATCAGAGAAAGACTTTACACTGTGTAAAAGCACTGTTCAGCAATAACTAAAACACTGTTGTGTTATGAACATTCTTGGTCACAATTCCAAAACACAGGGCTGTAGGGGCTGCTCTGAAGAAAATTGACTTAATCCCAGCCAGATCCATTGCAGCAATATAGCAAGTTTCAAAACCGATTTAAATAAAGCAGAAAGGCTTTAATTCATGGCATGGTGACATATGGAAACATAGACAAAAACACAATGAAGGTTATACATTTTCCTGTTTATTAACAAATGCGCACAAGATAGTTCTATTTTCCTATGTACAAACTAATTGCATATACAGACTATTTCCAATTTTGTAAATAAAAGTCTGAGGAAAAATAATTACTAGTCACAAATCTAGAAGCGAGACCCCATTTCAATCCTTAGAGAGCTTCATCTCCTTTCCTGTCAGTAAAGAATCATCTTTCACTGTTTATCTTCATGACTAGTCCACAGAAAGTATAATCTTAAGTCAAAATCATTTACCATCACAGAAAAGGGTTTTTCCAATCTTCTTATGGCATCCTGCAAGCATGCCGCAGTGCTGTAGTAGTGTTGCTGGGTTTCCCTGGGGCATGGTGATGAAGTCCAAGAGGATTCTGACTTAACCATATGATGCTGACAGGTGTTTTGCCTCACCTGGGCACTGCTGGCTGTCCTCCGTAATCTGGGCCCTGCAGCTGTGTTTGTTTTGGAGGAGTCAGGGCTGTTAGCTGAATCCAGTTTGCATGTGATTACTGCAGTCATAGGCATGTTACCTGTCCCCTCACCAGCTCTCTCTTGGCAACCTGGGTAGCCATGCAAAATGGAACTAAGGAATGGACTTCAGTACAAATCTGCTGGGGACCCAGCTGTATGCTTGATGTTAACCCACATGAAATATGGGCTGCTGAGTTTCTCTGTCTAGTGGCTACCTCTAACCACAGCAATGAAACAGCCAGTCCTTATCCAAACTATTTCTTGCTCAGGTACAGCTGTATCTTTACCTGAGTTGGTACAGAAATGTTAACTGGATGAAACAAGCAGCAAACATATTTTTTTTTGTCACTAGCATTAGCAGTTGTAACTCTAGATTTGTAGTCAATTTTCAAGGATCTGTAACATGAAATACTGGCGTGTTTGCTTGCTTTTTCAGTTAATTGAAAATTCTGGAATGGTAGGGTCTTTCAGCATCAGCTGCAAGTTAAGCAATGCAACGTGTGCTCCAATCACATAACACAATACTCAGGAGAAAATGAAGCTTTTATTATTGATGTAGGGGAAAAACATTGTTGGCACTGGATGGTGTACTGCTGTAAGCCATGTTTCAGCCCAGAACAGATTTGGATGGCTAATTTTATGTCCCAGTGGGGGGGGGGGAAAAAAAAGTCCACTCATGCAAATAAACTACGGGAACGTGAACTGCACCCACAATAATAATAATACACATTACATCCTCAATTATCTAATCTTAGTTAGTTGTCTTATAGGGTTTAGTAGTTTTCTAATTGTAGTTTTCTTGGCTTTTTGATACTATTTATTTATTTATTTGAACAGAAACTCTTCATGTTCTCAGTGTTTAACATTGATTTTCTCAGTATAGGTTGAAGTGGGAGACGCTGAAAGAGAACCCTCAGTTACTGCGTATCTTTTGAAAGTAAAAATGTTCTTACACTGCTGACATTATAAGAAATCAAAACAAATACAAAGGTTTCCTTTAGAGATATGAACATCATTCCACATCATGGGCAGATTGTATTATAATAAGCAAAAGTAGAGCTAAAAGCTTAAAGTTAGTAGAGCTAAAAATAATTGGTTGTTGGTGCTGTATGCTGTTATTGTATGTGCTTCGCTGATCTCATCGCAACCTGGTAAGGGATAAAGCAAAAGCTTCCAGAGAGAAAACTGTAGACCTAGATGCTACAAAATGTTGAACGCACTCAGAGGGCTCTCAGGGACAGACCAGGCTGCAGAACACTCTAAGCTTATACTGGATTGAAGAACACCATGGAAAACGATGTACTTCACGGGAAAGTCTTCACAAAAATATCACAAGAAAATGTCTTTTCAGTGTTACTGGATAAAAAAGAGTGGTAATAATATCATGTACATCTTTATCTTTCTGGGGCCTTCACAGGACTACAGTGGAGTGCTGTGTAGACATTACAGGGAGGTAATAGCCAGAGCATAGGTGTTGAAAGGGGCAGATCCAGCCATTTAAGATCAAAAAGTTTGTGGAACCCAAAATACCAGAGGATTTGAGTACCTAAAGCTAGATAAGTTTAACCAAGATTCACCAGCAGCTGCCTACCTACAGATTTTCAATGTTAGGGAGTATTTGCCAAAGGAACTGTAGTTTATTCATCATGCTTACCACTTAACAGCCTAAACATGCAGTGAGATACACATTCCAAGCAGCAAGATTGGGCAATTCCACCTTCACATTTAAAAAACATCCAATTATTATCTTTGAGTTGCAGTGCAGCAGAGTCAAGCCTGCTGATGGGAGAGACTGTACATTGGTGGTTCTGGGTGGCTTTGTGTGTGTTTTTGTTGTTGTTTGTTAATTTTTTAATGTTCATTTAAATAAAATAAATATGTTTGAGTAAAGTATATGAAGAAATCAAGAAATCATAGTTTATGAGAAAAAAAAAGGAATAACTTGCAGAATCATAGACATCTGCACACTTTCATTTTTTCCATATTACACTTATTTATACTTGAAGATCTTTCTTTTGTTATTGTTTTCCTCCAGGTAAGGCAAACATGTTGTTTGAGACTGTTCATAAACAGCTGTCTGAGCCCTTTCCATAAACAAACACTGAAAAGCTACACCCATGGTTGCTATGTGCTGCATTATACAAATTTATCTTGAAGAAGTGTATTTTTGAAGGCACATAGGTTGCATAGGTTATGCATATAGGTTATACATATATATACATATAGGCGCATAGGTTATAGATAGACAGCCTTCAGTGACATTCTTTGCTCATGGGGTGTTTTTGAAAATTGTCATCCACATATTGGTCTGGCAGTGAATATTCCTCTTTCAAAATTAGCATATTATTTATAGCAGGTGATGCATTCAAGTAGCTGCTTCTCTGGCTCCTTAAAGTGTTCTCCAAAACATCAGTCACGCTTTGCATAAAACTTCACTGTTATTGCAGTGCTTAATGGTATTGTAATATTTTGGTCCCTTTATAGTAAGAGTCAAATTGAATTGCTCGTGATTAATTTGAGTAAATCATGGACCTTTCTTTGATGTTTTGTTTTACTTTTACTGGTTATCTCAACTGTGTGAAAAATCAGTATTATATGTTACAAAAAGCAATCATTGTGCAAAGGTCTTGGCAGACATATTGCAGCTCCTCTTACCATTTGTGTATTATTCCCATAAACATGAGCAGTAGACCCATGGCAGCATTACAGTTTTACATCCAAATAATACCAGAATTGTAGGGTGCTCAAGGTCTCAGCATAAGAAGGGCAACATAAGTCCTGTGCCTGTTTACAAATAGTTCTGTGCACTGTTGCATTGCACCAACCCATCTTTTGCCTCCACATCTCTCTCTTCCCAAAGCAGGGCCAGCACCACTACCTGTATAGCGGCTGCTATTCTCCACATTAACAGGTTGGGTTGAAATTGAGGCACAACCTCTCACTCTCTGAAAGCAGGACTCTTTCTTTCCAGGTGCTGGGGGAGAAGGGGTGTGACTAGGTGTGAGTGGGGATAGATAGGGTTATCCCCACACCTCCCATAGGCAGGGAGCAGAAAGTCCCATATTTCATAGGAGCAAGAGAAGAAAAGCAGTTTCTGCCACACTGAGGTTCTCCAGGTGAGATTTCAGCCCAAATCTGGCCTTCTGGATGACCAAACAAGCTGAATGTCTCGACGCAAGAGCAAAGGACCTCCACCCTCAATTACTGCGTAATAATTACTGCCATTGTTTCAGAGGGATAAGGTGCAGTTACCTCAATGTCTCAATATCACCATATCTTCGAGGTTTCTCACTGGAATGTTTCCCATAAATTATGCAGACAGATGTTTTTAGCATATAACAAGGTAAACAAAAGGAAGAGAAATAATAAAAGTTCTGATTTAAAAAAAAAAAAAAGGTACAACAAATCCACTGAATTTGATAAAATATTTAGCATTTGAGGATTGTAAGCCTTGCACTCCAGAAGTGTAATTCCAATCAGCAGTGACTCTCTGCGACATTTTCTTCTGTTTCATTGAGTTCCACCATCAAACTACCCACACAGACCTAGGAAAGAGTTGTGCCAGCATTAGCAAACAGTCTAACTGTAAAACTGTTTTATTGGAAAGCAGTCAAATTGCACCATTGTCCATATATTAATGATAAAATGCTATTACTTTATTAACACTCTATACTGTTTCTGCATAAAGATGATCCACTGATAAAACGCATTGTATCTTAGATGATTAAGCCTTTTTTTCTGTATACACCATCAGACTCTCAGAAATAATTACAGTCGTGAAAATGATAGGTAACTCTTGCTTAAGGCTCTTCTTAGGATTTCCTTAGGCGGTTGTTCACTGCATTTCTGGCTCTGTAGTTGATTTCCAATGTTTTTCCTTCACATTCAAGTGCAGGAAAAGTTCAATATGGTGTGGGCATTTTTGTGGCCCACAGTATATAAATTCTAAAGGGATTTATAGCATTTATCTGTTAGCATATTTTGCTCTAACATAACATAAAACATAACATAAAATGATGAAAAAAAAACCATCTCAAACAATAGCACTACTTACTAATATCTTTTTTATTGTTTCTTTAATTTGTCTTGCAAGGGACATGTGAGAAATAGGTATTGTTTCAATTCAGTCATATCTACTACTGAATTGACAAATACGTTTAGAAAGATATTATGGAGCCAAAATGGAAAATGCCTAAGAAAATGCCTGATATAACGGTATATTCTTATTTTACATTAAAATACCTAGAAGGCTTTATTGAAAGATTTTTTTTCTCAAGAGTGCTAGTATATGGAGACCTGTAACTAGTGACCGATAGAAAAAATGGAAGAGAAACTAAAAATAAGACAACCCAAAATAATATGTAGTAGGAAATACTGAGAACAGTTAGGCTATCTGAATTAATGCAATAGAGCTAAGCTACTCAAAGCTTTGGAAAAAAATAATCTGCTTTCACCACAGATGGAGATGAGACATGATGCTCTACCACTATTTAAGAGCAATTATTTTCTGTCTATGCTTACCACTTTTGTAATCTAGATGAGGCAGCAAGAAATCTAAGCAAACAAAATAAAAGATCAAGTAGCATAAGTTAATCTTATTCTAAAAACACAGCAAGTCAGATTTCTTTGCTATCTTCATTATGATTAAACTCATTCAGATTTCTTTGGCTGGATGAAACTTTGCCAACTATAGTTTCTTACCGGTTAGATGAATTACTTAATACTAGCTCATTGTGTTAAAATCATATCAAAACGTGGTGCCTGCAAACAGCTAGCTCTGAAAAAAATCTGGCAGAGCAGCTCAGCCTGCAACAGGGCTGAGCCAGAAAGCAGAGCAGGCTGGCAACACACTTCACTGAACTGATAATTACTGATGACTACAGACATGAATGAACAACCTGGGCAGAAAATTTCTGGTTTTCACAATTAAATCATTTACAAACTGAAGATTCATCTTTATGTTCCTAAACAATTCTGCATCTACTAAGGATATAGCTCCTCTGATCATAAATCCCCAGTCTGTGTTTTACTATCTTTACTAACTCCCCAGATAATTCTGAATTATGTGCCAAGACTTACTGTTCATCTTAAATGTCTTCATAGAATTTTCCTATATTATTTCTGTGAACTGTTTTCTCTTCGCATGATAGATCTCAATGGAGCAGACAAGCTGTCAGCCTCAAGAGTGAATCCTGGGATAAATGTAATTGTTTTTGTAGAAAGTTCATCTTGTTTCCAGGTGATGTCCCCTTTTTATAGTGACTTCAATATAAAGCAAAGACTTAGACCTTATCTTCCTATCAAACTCCAGCAGAATCAAAATTATTGAAGGCAAAAATAAAAATAATTAAAAATATTAGTATATCCTAAAATGATCATTACAGAACAATTCCCAGATAACTTGGTATTATACTTATTAAAAGAGTTGCAACTCTTGTTAGGTGTATAGGCTGGTTCATGTCAGTGCTGTAACTTCACCAGCTTTCCTCCTGCTTTATTTGTTCCTGACATATAAATACATACATATCTTTTACCATTCAACTGCTTACCACAATAACTTGAAACATCATTTAAGATTGCTGCTTTTGTAAACTCAAGTATCAGTTTTAGAAAGAGATTAAAATATCCTCACAATCTTTACAGTCATGAAATGAAATCAAACATATTGTTGCCTTAATGAGGATTGTTTATGTTTCAGAGAATGCTTCTTAACAGTAAAACATATAGTAGAAGACAAAAGTATGTGTTATATCTTTTACTGACATAAATTGCAGGTTACCGTGTTGCCCATGAAAGGCAATGTTCATTTTACAACATCCATTATTATGATAACCTTATAAATGAATTTTTCCTTTTCAAAAAATAAATAAAAAATAAAAATCAAGAAATCTGAATGATCAATTGAATTAAAAATCCTCAACATGTTATCTGTGTTTATATACAACACCACTACTAAATGACGACTACATAACTATTCTGGCACTTACAGAATGTTCCGTATTATATACGGATAAATGTAATAGGACACTTTCTAAATACTCTGTAAGAAAAATGTAAGAGAGAGCTTAAGAATATATTAACTTGCAACAATAGAACATGTAACTTCATTAAATTCATTGTGACCTGGAAGTTCATCATTCCTTTTTACTACTTTTTACTACTTAATGCAACTGAAAACATTTAATTTTTATAAATGAATTTAGACAGACTGACTTCACTCTTTTTAAAAAATCATGACTAAAAGCTCTGAAGTTTTCCATTTATGTAGACTGTAAGACTTCTCCATGCTATGCATCTGGAAAAGACAAAAAAAATGCAGTGGACTAAGAGTGGTGAAAGCTAAGAGTGAACTTAAAAAAAAAAAAAAAAGTTCTGTGTAAATATCCATACATGTGTAAGTATGACTTAAGTTTTAAAAAGCTTTAAAGGTTAAAAAGATTTAAAAAGATTTTTAAAAGATTTAAAAAGACATAGCTTTTAAAGATTTTGTACAAATTGCTGTAACTGAAAGCTTAGCTCTGCCTGAAACATTTAATGCTCCTTAAATGTTTTCATTGTCATTCTGAGAACTTTCTTGTATTCCATCTCCTGGTCTGAGAAGACAGAAAGATGGATCATCAAACTCAGTGTCTGCACTCAGAAAAGATCTCTGGCAAGTTTTAACACAGTCACTTCAAACATTTCATTGAGAGTGGACCTAGCAACAATATTCTGAAGGAAAGAGTCTGAAAACTTAAATTCCGGAGAGCAACATACCTCAGTTAGGGAAAATGCCACTCAATATTGCATAAAGAGGTAAGGTGCTGGAGGTTTAAGCCGTCTGAAAATCCTCCTTCTTGCGTGCAACAAAATTAGTATAATTGCCCAGAGAATTGTAAAACATTGATTTAAATGTGGAGGAGAAATACGTCCCAGCCAGAATACTCCTCCACAAGAATAAGAGAGATTAAGTGCAGTACCACTGGAACAAACCCACATTCTGTGTAAACTGTGTGGGATCCATACACAGCAAATGGATCATCTATTTTTGAAATGTGATCTTTGTCAGATATACCACACCAGGTATGGGAGATTCAAACACTTCTGGACATTGTCAGGTGGGGAAGGAACAGTAAAGAAGAATGCATTAAATAAAATCACTTATAAAGCAAATGTTTTTTGTGGGGAGTGTAAACAGAAACATTTTCTTTCCCATAAACAGGGCAAGGTAGCAGATTTCACATAGTTTTTTATTATTTCATTTATTCAGACTTTGGCTTATACTACCAACCTTAGAAAATATTTAATTTACAAGTCAGGACCTTGAACCTCCCTCCAAAAACTAAAAAATAAATAAATCTCCATTTTAATCTAACTTGATTAATGTATTTACTGTAAAACCAGAAGTTTATGTAAGTTAGGGTATTCTTGGACATGTTTAAATTCACTTCCAGATTTCATCTTTGGGCAACAAATGTCAATCTGTCAAAATAACAGTTGTTCTGGAAAATAACAAAAAATGTAGAGTTGAAAGTTTCCATATTTATACATGAAAAGTAGAGAAAAAATGATTGGATAATAGATGGTACTTAGATACATCTTCAACTACTGGAATTGATTTTGATATTTAAAGGAAATACCTCCATTCATCTAAGTTTACTTTAATACTCCTTCTAAGCTAGGATTTCCTTTCAGTGAAATCTTGCCTTTACTGCCTGACTACAGATTTTTGTTGTTCACGTGAAAACAATATTATGTCATATATTTTAAATGTTAGCACTATACATAAGGTTGTTTGAAAAATTTATATTTCAGTGGGGTAGCCACATATTACTATCTATCAGAATATGCAGTCCTGCTAACATCTCTTGTTCTGCAAAATTATTGGAGAATACTATTTGCCATGTGTCTAAAAATAGTTAACTCAATCAACAGATAAATTATTTATACTATCTACTTTCAGGAAGATATCAATTTTCATCCTTCTCCTTCCTGACTGAAAACACAGAATTTGTTTTCAACTGTAATTTACAGAGATTCACCTCATGGTTTCCAGTCTGGACTATACTGGGAACCCTTTTGATTTATCGAATTAAAAGAAATGTCATAATAAACAAATATGAGACTTTCTGTAGGTAATGGAAAATAGAAAAGCTAGAGACTTCCTGGAGTGAATGGATTTTGCAGCTGAACTGCCAGAGCTGCAAAACCACCAGAGTGCAAAGACAGATTACAATACTTCAAGTTTGCAAACCTCTTACAAATTAATAATAATAATAATAATAATAATAATAATAATAATAATTAAAGATTTAGACTATAATAAAATAATAAAAATTTCATTTTAGGTAAAACTTTCATCCTATTTAATATGCCACTCCATTTTGGTGTGATGTTGAATGCTACCCATGGAAACAAGCTCTTCAGGGGGAATCATCAGGGGTGTGAGGCATGCAATCCATCAGGCTGGTGGTTAAGCTGGGAAATCACAAATGCTAGAAAAAAACACTAGTGCTGACCTAACAAAATGAACACTGCATATGAAAATCAGGAGAGCAGACAAAAGAGATGCATCTGTTTTCGGTGCCCAGGTGCTGTCAGGGGCTGCGGGGCTCCTCTGTGAGTCGAGGCCAGGGCTGCCCGGTGCTGGCCACGGCCAAACCAAGCCCCACCACAGAGCATGGCTGAGGACAGCTGGTTGGGCCTGTGAAGGTGTTTTCCTCAAGTGTTTTAGCGTGTCTTTTTTGTTCTCAGTACCCAAATGAGTAGTTAAATATTTATGTCAATTGGCAATAAATTGGTTTATTCCCCAATTCAAAACGGTTTTTCCCATGACAACAGATGCAGCATTATTTAAATTAAAGATCAGTTAGTTGAATTACGTTGGATTTGGCTTGAATTTTAGTTTTGCATCTAGTGAGAATTTGTCTTTAAATAGTAACAGCCTGGAATAGTCAGGATTATTTTCTTGCATTTGTAGAGCTTTTCACATTGAAATATTCCAAAATATTTTATAAATCAGTGCTACTGGTTATACAGTTTCATGTCATGTGCACTGTATCCAGTAACAAGGGGTAAAGAATAATTTTGGCAATGGAAATGGGAAATCCAATGAAAATTTTGTATTTTGAGGGAGCTGCAAAGTCTGGATTGTGTTTGAAGATCAATATAACTTTGAGAAAATTGTTGTTTTTATGAAAGGGAGGAAGATGAGCAAGAATAAAAGTACTGATACACCACTTTTTATCCCAAGTTTATCTTCTGAGTAGGATACGAAGATGGGAAATGAGGCACGTTATAATGCTGTATCCACAGAAAGGATCTTTGCTATTGGAGGCCTAATTTTTTCCTTCTATAGGAAATATGGCTCATTTTGTAGTTTAACTAAATCTGTAGTATTACAAATTTTGCTTTGACAGATATTTCATGGTTTATAACTCAGTTTACTTATAACAAAATAATTTGTCCCTCCTAATGTTCCCTAGGGGAAAAGCTATTAGTTTTAGCTATTTAATTGCTTGCAGTTTGAAAGCTCTGTCCTAATGGGATGATTCTTTCTGAAGTATTCTTTAGAAGGTGAAGTAGAGGAAGTGAGTTACGGTTCAGGAGGTTTACTGATGTGTTTTTTCCTTTATTTTTTAAGCAAAAACATGGAGGAAGATTTATGATTTATTATTCTTTTTTTTAATACTCCTTTCATGATGAAGTTAATTGTCTGCTTTGAGTTCACATGAAGACCATGTGTTCTTTAGAATCATTTGAGGCCAAATGCTAACTCATCTCTAAAATAAAAAAAATCCAGCAGAATTAATTGAATTTCTTCTTGAGGAGACTGCTTTGTGTTACACTGCTTTCTTGGTTTAGGTCAAATGAGTTATCCTCCAGATAATATTGATGGCTTTTCCTTCTGGGCAAATGGTGTTTTGGGTAATAATGCTTGAGTTAAGAGACTTTGCACTGGGTTTTTAGGGGGTTGCTCTTTTCAAAGAACAGTGGCAGGGAATTTTGTTGACTCTATGCTCATCTGCCAAGCAATTCTTGTGTGACCATGGGCATTCTTTGGCTTGCAGAAAGAACTCAACACTTTGTTTTGGCATCTAAAAGTTCGACTTCACAACAACCACCTTTTTAGGGGTGGAAGCGACTGGCTTTAAGGTTCTGGTACAGGTGCAATCAGGTGCTGGGTTTTAATTATGTTTTTTTCAAACTGTTCTAAATTGTTTCTGTTAGAACTCCTTTCTACTTCTCCATTTAGGAAGGAGATACAGAAAACTCACACTGCTTTTGATTTCGTTCACAAAGTTTATTGCAGTGCCCTACCTTTTCTTTGTAGAGTAGGTAGTGGGGGTAGTGTTTTTTGTGATGCTGGTCTCTGTTGGGTGCCATGTTCTGGAGCAGGAGCACCATACTGATCTGCTGGCAAGAGTCCCTTTGGACAGTTGAGTTGGAATACTCAGTAAATCTCTGGCCCAACAATGCTATATATCTATGTGTGTGTGTGTGTGTGTGTGTGTGTGTGTATATATATATTTTAAACCTGAGTCCAATTGTAGATTAGACTTGCTTGAAGGCTGACAACTGTCTTTGCCCCCTTGAAGCTCACAGGTGTTAACAGAAAGAGGAATATGGGCTGTTACGGGCAAGCGATAGTTGTCTGAATGAAGATCTGTTTTGATGTAAGACTTTTTTCAGAATTCTAATGGATTGACAGTTTGGATTAGAGAAAAGTCTGAGCATATGCCTTAGGGATCTGTCTTCCTCTATGCAGTTACAGTGCTAAGCAGGCTGTTGTCAAGTATTTGACAAGTTTAGACCAGTTCTCCTCCTCAGTATTGTGGGAGTCTGACCTGGTGTCTTCCAGTGCGATCTAATGCACTTTTGTACTGACTGACTGATTGGCTGCAAGATAAGCTTTTATGTCACAGTTTTTCCAGGCATACTTCATTTTCTTGCCATAGTACTTTTGTTAGAGTTATTCCCTATTCCACTTCTGGTTTGGGTTATTTTTTCCCCATTTGCTCTTGGATTAGGATATCTTTCTGGTTTTGAGCTAGGCTTTTTTAAGTACCAGAAAAATGCCTTTGTATGCCTTACAAAAGGGATCTGTATTCATGTCTGAAAAGACTTCTGGAATGTTGGCATACCCAAACACCTCTGCTGTTCCTGCTGATGGCCACATGAAAGCCAGAGCTGCTTCTGAAGCTTAGGCCATATTACCTTGCCACACAAGTCTAAGGCGTCCCTATTCTATCAGAGCTGTTGGCAGTGTTTCCCATGTGTATGTGTGCATATGTGCACTCTTTCTGTATTTTTGTGAGCTGTTCTTTTATATCCCTGCAAAAGATACATGTGCATCGCAGAATCAGAGAACCAGTCGTATTTAAAGGAAGCACTGGAAAATAACAATCTAAATCAGCTCTTCTATTTCAGGTCTTCTGGCTTAGTCATTGTTCTCATGTGAACGGTGCACTTAGGTATGTCCTTTTCATTGCTGCTGTTAATAAAGTTTTTCCTATTTAGAACATCAAGTATTTACCAGCGTTTAGCAACTTGTGAGACAGCTTTAGGTTTTTTCTGATCAGCAGAATTCAATTCTAGGACTAATAACAGCTCTAATATCTTGAAAAAAAATTGGCTGGTAAGTTTTTTTTCTCTTTTTTCCCCCAACTTCTGTACTGTCGTGTGCTAGCAATGTGACCAGCTACAAATTCAGTACTGCTGCGTCCAATGGTCTGTCTTCAGGAGTGAGTAGCGGAGGCGGCAAAATGAGAAGGGAAAGAGGAATACACTATTTATCAAGAGCTGTACAAGAACAGGTAAGTGACTCTTAAATTAATTGCTGTCACTGAGCTTACTGAAGTAACTAGCTAAGTGTGTCAGTTTTATTGCATCATAGTAAATTATAACAATACCGCTTTATTTTTGCATTGTTTTTGTTTTCTTGTGGGTTTCAGAGCAGGTTCCAATTGATTTCCTGTGTTTGAATACCTGAACTTTGCTTATATAATTTTGAAATTTTTAATTCTGTTACCTTGGAGATTCTTCAAACTATAACATTTCTCGTTAGCAATGGAATGAATGAGTCCTAAGAAGAGAAGTAATGTTTTGGTGAAGGTTTGTATAGTTTTTCTACAGGAATGATACTTGAAACGAGTGCCAAGTATAAAAAGAAAAAAAAAGCTTAATTTTTGGTTTCATATTTAAGTCATACAGAAAGATACAGGCCAAGAGTTTGAAAAAGAGTAGTAGAAGACAGCATTCTGCATATCTGCTAACGATGACTCAGTTTTTGATACTCACCAAACTCATTGTGAGAGAGTTTTTTTCTCATTTTAGTAGGAAAAATCTATTCCATAAAACTATGACCATGAATATTCAGATTATTTTTTCTTTTATTGGATGTTATATAAGCTGCCTGTAAATTAAGTATTTACGTTAATATTAAGTATGTAATTAATATTAAGTTAATATTAAGTATTTAAGTTAATTTAAGTTTCAAATCATTAAATGGGACTTCTGGATGATGCAATATAAAGAAGTCGTAAACACTGTTGTTTATTCCTGTAACACAAATAAAATAATGGTCCAAATATCAAAAGTTCCATAAACTTTTCAAATCAAAACTGTGAAACAGATGTAAGCTACAGGATGCACTGAATATCAGTAGTACCAACTTACATCCCTGCCTACTCATTTCTAAGTAGATCATGATAGTACTGTACAAATTTTGGTCAGATTTCCTATGCCATTTAAAACGTAACTCATCCAATCTTAGTAATCAAATAAAGTAAGTGGCAGGGATAAAAATTGAAGTTGTTAAGAGGCTCTCTTCTGATTTTTATATTTGCATCCTGATACATGGTATAGACTGTATTTACCAGAACACAATCTTCAGTGCTGCTAGTCTGACTTTCTTTGGTGCTTTTTGTGTTTAGTTTGGTTGTTGAACCTACCTGCTTCTTTAAACATTACCTTTTTCCACGTTCCCTGCTGTAGTGACTTTAGAAACTTTGGCAGCTATCCTGCCTAATTTTGCAAGAGGAACACTTTCTCACTTGTCTTGAGAGTGTACTCTTAATTGAAGCCATGCGAGGGTAGTTAGAAAGGATGATGCTTCTCCAGAGCTTTGATGACTAAAGTATAGAAAAGAAAGAAAAAAATGTGATCTGTGCCTCTCTGTTCTGCACAGGTTTTGAGTTAACTTTCAGTGTTCTTGCTGTACAGTTGTTGAATAATGTGGAAGCAGGCCTGCCATAAATTAAAATGACGTGGTAGACAGAGGTGGGGAGATCGGGATTTCTTCTGGAAACTTGCTTTCTCTTAATTTGTATGGATTTTTGTTCTATTTAATTTTGTTAATAAATTGGGTGCGATGGGGTGAGAAAGTAGTATGTCTTGTATAAGAAAAATTAAAATTTGCAACTTTAGGAAGTGGAGGAACCAGTGCTACCGAAAATACCCCTACCCATCAGTACTGCATCGCTGCCTCAGTTCAATTTTAGTTTCGTTGGTAGTAGCGCTGTCTCAGCGTCACCGAGCGCTGTTTCAACAGCAGCAATGAGCACGGCAACTCCAGCAGCTGCGACGGGCATGGCAAATCCATCAGAGGTGGAGAGCGTGACAGATCCATCAGAGGTGGAGGGCATGACAGATCCATCAGATGTGGAGGACTTGACAGATCTATCAGAGGAGGAGGTGGAGGACATGATATATACAGTGGCGATGTCAGGCATAACGTGTTCAACAGTGCCGTCAGGCTTGACATATCCAATAATGGCGGCGGGCATGCCATATCTGCTGATGACAAAGGACAAGGCAAAGTCAACAGCGGCAACGACAAGCGTGGCAAATTCAACGGAGGCGGCAGGCATGGCAGATGCAACAGCGACGGCGGTGGGCAAGGTAAATCTTTATGCTATAAATAATGTTTACAATGAGTATACTGCTTTATTGCAAGTTGACTTTTTCTGTGGTGCTCATGAAACTAACAAATATTAGTTTCTACGCAGCTGAATAAATTGGTGTTGTATGCCAGTTTGGGGAAAAAGGCATAAATTTTCATAAATGTTTTGATTCTGCTTCTCTGTCTTAGAGCCTGCCAACTCCCGTTTAACGTGATTGTATAACTGCTTCAAATGCTGTGGAAGTCTGCGGGGGAAGGGGGGTGTGGACTTTATGCCAAGTTATTTATACTGGTTTTGGCAGGGGTAGAGTTAATTTTCGTCATAGTAGATGATGCTATGTTGCAGATTTGTGAGCAAAACAGTGTTGGTAAGGCACTGGTGTTTTAGCTGTTGCTGAGCAGTGCTTACACAGTGACAAGTCCTTTTCTGTTTCTCACGCTGCCCTGCCAGCGAGGAGGTCGGGGATGCACAAGAGGCTGGGAGGGCACTCAGCCAGGACAGCGGAGCCCAGAGGACCGAAGGGATATTCCGCACCATTTAGCATCGTGCTCAGCAATAAATGCTGGGGGAAAGAAGGGGAAGGAGTGGGGAGTATGTACAGGGTTATGGCATTTGTCTTTCCAGGTAGCCATTACATGCGATGAGTCATTAATGCTACCTCAAATTTAACAACTTTACTTCTTTACTTCCAGTTCTTTTCCCTGTTCCATTTGGAGGGAGTGAGCGAGTGGCTGTGTGGTGCTTAGTTGCCTGCAATGGTTAAACCACAACTTTATTTAAGTTATTAAATTAGAGGTAACGTGGTCATATAAGCCTCACATAGAATGAGCCTAGGGTGCAATAATTGGCATATTATTGCAATAAAATAAACATTAATCTGTTCCAGAGTACTTGAAATATTTTTTGTACGGTTTGAAGTAGATAGCTGCTTTAACATGTTGAGGTGTTTGCTGAAGTTCTTGGAGTATCATTGGGCTGAGTTTGCCGTTCTTCAGCTTCCTGGCTTGCTTCTCCGTGCATTTAGACCTAAGTAGCATCTCCAGCTTTTCCTCTCAGTTTCTGGAATTTGGTTTTGAAGATATTGTCCTATACCCACTTGGAAACTTCCCTGTGTTTTATTATTACTTTTATCTGCAAAATAACTCAAACATCAGGTTTTTCGACGTCACTGCGGGACTTCTGTTGGGTAGTGAATTCAGGTAGTTGTTGCTCTTAAATATAAACCTTTAATTCTTTTGAAAATACAGATACAACCAACAAGTACTGTTAGCAGTCCTGAGTTCGCGTTTTCATCTCCAGTTGTGAAATCTACTGAGGCAGAAGTGCTACCTACGTCTTCTGTAAGTAAAATAATAAAGGAGCTTGACTTTTTTTCTTAGGCATTTAGTAGGCTGTTGCAGAACACTAAAGCAGAATCTGCCTTGATGGAGAAAAGTATGTAGGCTTCTGGCTTATAATTTGTCATTCAGCATGCGTGCTACAAATGTGAAGAGCAGCTTTCAGATTTGGTTTTGTGTGTGCATTCGATTGGAGTTCCTGTGGCTTGAGAATCTGAAAAACCTCTCTTGTTCATAGCAGATTGGGTTTACATTTAGTGTTCCCGTTGTAAAATCGGCAGAACTTTCTGGACCCAGTGGTACTCCAGTGACGCCCTTTCTTACCCTAGGTAACTGAAACTTTAGCACTTCAGATCTGAAGTGCTGATTTTCCTTTTTTTCTTTATTAAATCTTCAATCTGTCCTGTCTGCGCATGCTAGCAATTCCAGGCAGTGTTGGACTTCTGCAGTATTTTTCCAGTGACAGATCTGCTTTTATAATTTTTGTTTTGTTTTGTTGCTTTTTGTTTTGCTCGTAATCATAAAGCATTGCAAAGTAAGTAGAATTTGTGAAGATTCTTATGTGAGAAGCATGAAAGCTGGAAATTCTTGTTTCTAACAAAAGTGAGTATAATCTGTTTTAACTAGGTCGCATTGTGAAAGCTGTTTTTGTTTTCTTTTGTTTCAAAAGACACCACCACCTCAACCAACATCAACACACAGAAAGAGGAGGTCAAAGATTTTGTTGGCGGTCCCTTCACCACTGCCCACGTATTAAAGGAAGGAAGCGTCTTAGACGTTCTAAAAAATCCTGGTGAGATAATGAACTCCTTTTAAAAAGATGCTGCAAAAAATATGCTAGCATTTTTTATTAAAAAAAAAAAACAAAAACACGACTTAAGGTTAATAGAGTATTTGCTATAAATATGAATGTAGGAGAGCATTACATTAAGCGCTGCGTTTGTTAGGGTGCATCTGCCCCCTTCTATTCTAAGTGGTGTTTGTTGCTGGAAGTAAAACTGCAAGATGAAAAGCAGATGGGTTGCATCTCCTTTACGTGTTAGGATGTAATTGTAAATGAGGTACTAAGAGAATTAGCCAGATAATCGGTGTTTCATTTTAAGTAAATACAATTTGTGGAATTGAAAAGGAAATGTTTGTAAAACTCAACACTCCTGTCCCACCTTCAGCCCAGGTGAAGAAAGAATAGGAAAGAGCTTCAGTTCCAAATACATGGCGAAAGCTGCGAATCTTTGGGCCTTAGCTTACAATGGCTCCTGTGGATTAAAATTTAAACTGCAAACAGCAGTGGAGTGTTTTACATTAAAAACCCTTTTCTGAATTTTGTTTTTAAGCAATTGCAATTGTTTTCAACACTTTAATAAAGTGTGTTTGTGGAAAAGATATCTTTTAAGAAAAAGGGCTTTATTGGATTTGATCTTTTCCCAAAAGTCTTCTTCTAACTTACACACTTGTTAAGAAGGCAGCACATTTCTCTACTGGAAAGAGCTAAGTGAGAGAAAATACATTGTGCATTTTGTTTAAGGAAAGACCTCTGAGTGAAGTGACATTCACTTTCTTTATCGGTTTAAAAGAAACAGAATCTAAATCCACATTGTTCAAAGACTTCATTTTTGACTAAAAAAAAACCAACAAACAAACCACAAAACAACTATGTTCAAGGTAGATTTACAAGCAACTTGAGCTGCTGTTTAAGATGCATTTCCTTTAGTCTTTCTGTATTAGTAGCTTGTCTTTTCTGCTAAAATTGCCACCTTTTAAATAAGGAGTTGTCCTGTGTGCAATGCATTTTGAACAAAGATTATAGAAAATTAGACAGTTGTTCAATTGTCTTGAGTTTTTATTATTTAATTAATGTTCAGCATCTGTGGGAAAATACCGTATGGATTGCTGCTCCGAGTACAAACTTCTGTACAGTTACTGGAGTAGATTTGAGTCATCTGCTACAGAAGGAGGAGCTTTAGAAATTTGATTCGATTGGGCGTCGCATCTTAATCAAATTGTATTATTTCCATTCCACGTTGGACTGTCAGATTTCAGTCAGCTGCTGTCTGTTTGTACTTGTATCGACCAGTGAAAATGTTGATTTAAAGCTTGCTTGGAAACAAAGAGTTAAATGAAGCTTTAACGAAATGTTCTGTTGTGACCCAGTGCAGCAGATGAAATTTCATCCGTTTCGATAAGATTTCTGGGGACTTCCTGTTGCGCTCGGTCTGAATGTCTAGTTGTAACCATTGGCACCTGAGTTGAAATTTTTGCCCTCTACTAAAGTCACTTAGTTACATGTAGTGAGGTGCTGTGCTAACAGGAAGACTTTTTTTTCTTGCTTCCTAGACTTTGGATTGTTGAAAACACGCTCTTCTACGTCTGCACAACCTACAACAAGCACAGTGGTTTATACTAGGCCTGCAATAACAACTTTTTCTGCAGGTAAAGAGACTTCTAAACAAGCATCGTACTGGCAATCTGATACATGTGACCCTTTTCTGCAAAACAAAGACATAAAGGACAAATGTGTAACTTGTCAAGCTACTAAAGCCTCAACAGTTGAGAGTGTGAAACAGACAGTAAGCTCAAGTCAATGCGACACCTCAAAGCCAGCAGCGCCCCCAGCAGGGATGCTGGGCTTTGGAGACAAATTCAAAACAGTACCTGGAACGTGGGATTGTGATACATGTCTTGTCCAAAACAAACCGGAAGCTACAAAATGTATAGCATGTGAGACACCAAAACCTGGAACGGGAGTAATGCCTGCTCTGACATGACCAGTGGTCACAGACAGCTCGGTGACAGTGACATCCTCCTCGAGCAGCACTGACACAACAGCCACTCTGGGCTTTGGAGACAAATTTAAGAAGCTGAAAGGCTCTTGGGACTGTGGAATATGCCTTGTACCAAATAAGACGGAAGATAACAAATGTGTAGCCTGTCAGTCTGAGAAACCAGGTATGGTCCTTTTTTTCCTGTTGTTTCCACCCTAGCCTCTGTGAATCTTGTACAGAATAAAAGTACGTTGCATATATGGAATATTTTAAGCAACACGATTCCCAGGTACGGTTGATGGGTTAGCGGCTGTCTGCAGGATTGGTTTACAGGCACTTCAGAGGTCTCAGCCCAGGTTCCAGCCTGTCGCATAAATTGAACTGATTGTGAAATGTATTAGTACGGAGCTGGATCAATGCAGATACCCCCGGCTTTGCAGCTGGTGAGGGAAGATGGCTGAAGTGGGTGACTTAATTTAAAAACAACATAGTGATTTTTCACTGGCGAAAATGAGAACTCCATAGAAAGAGTTAAAAATGACTGTCTTTTTCTCTTTCAAAAAATAAGTAAAAATAATTACAGAGTGTGGCCAAAATGCCTCTACTCACCGTTTGTATGTAATTGAGGGGAGATGTGAAGCCAGATTTCAAGACAGTGTAGTCTTAACTAGTCTTAAGCTAAAGCAGAGAGATGCCTATGAAGGTCAGTGGTAGGCTTCAAGAAAGCGAGTGACCCGCTGGGTAACTTCTTCAGGGCAGTACTGGGTTGTTTCCCATTGTGTGTGACCGTAATTGATTTTGAGCGTGGTTGTATTGTTTTTAAAATACGATTCTAATTTTAACTTTGACTCTAAACGTCATTTAATATGCCATTACATCAAAAAACACCTGTGCAAATATATCGTGGAAGAAACAAGTTAAGATGGACTAGACCGGGCTTTTGTAATCATCCTGTGCGGTAAGACTGAAATTTCCTGAGGTAAGATAATGGATTTCAGACAGAGTTGATTCTCTTGGACTTCCAACCTCTGAGCGGTCAGTCGGCATCTTTGTCTGAGGCTCTTGCCATTGCAAGGAGGAATTTTGGAAATGAGGGGTTTACTGTGACCATGGTGCAGTGAATTGCACGGTTACGTTGCACTTGTCAAGAGGAAGAGCGATGCAAGTAATACTAGGATAAAAGTTTTCTGCGTGTGCTGTGGAAGGGAAGAGCCATTCTTGTCTTTCCGGTTTTGAATTTGAAGCGTTATCTTCTGCTTCTCTCTTAAAAGGCACCTTTTTTTTAAAAGGCACCTGTCAGGCCTCTTTATGGAGGTTACACTGTCGTCAACAGCAGCAGAAGCTTGTGTGCTGAACAGAGTTGTGTGTTGTTTGGAAGCTTTGAGTTCCACTCTGGTTTTTGTTTTTTTTTGGTTCTTTGTGGGTTTTTGGTGGCTTTTATTTTTTTCAGGGGCGGGGGGGGGGGGAGTTGCGGAGTAGTTTTGAACATTTCTGTGGGATTTGATAAATCAAATTTAAAAGTTAATGTTCATTTTATAGTTCTGTTTCAAACAGGATGGTTAACTGTCTTGTTTGTCTCACAGAGGGTCCAACACCTGTGACCAGTAGCAGTGCATCTGCATTTTCTGCTCCTTCTGGAGAATTTCTGGATTTAGACAAATTCAAGAAGCCTGAAGGAAGCTGGGATTGGGAGACCTGCTTGGTTCAAAACAAAGCAGAGGCCACGAAGTGTGTAGCCTGTGAAAGTGCAAAGCCAAGCACCAAAGCAGAGCTCAAAGGTAATACTTAATGATTAAAACGAGGATGCATATTCTGTGATTTATTTTTTGGTTTGCTCTGAGTTTTTTTATTTTCTTACCTGTTAAGCACAATTATTTTTTCCTTTGAGGTGTGGCAAAATTATTCGTTTTTCCTGTAGGAATATTGCCTAGATAACATCTGTTTCCACACTTTTCCCCAAGAATAAGTTTATCCTTTTTAGAGAAAAGCTTTCATTAATGACATGCTTGTTCTTTACATGCCCTACATGCTGTTTTTTTGGAGTTCAGACTAAAAACATGATCTTTCAAAGAAGTTCGTATACTTTTTAAAGCCAGGTGGTGGACAGAAAACACAATTGTGAAAAGGTTTATGTAGAGAGGAAGCATGGGGTTTTCTTGTTTGTTTTACTGTTTGGTGGGTTGTTTTTTAAACAGTTTTGACTGGAAAGATCAGGACTAGAATGTAGTTCAAACCTTCATGTACTGCAGATACACCGTGGGTTACGGACTTGACATTCACTTATTTCTGCAGGTTTTGGTACTGCTACTGCGTCCACAAAATGCTGCCTTGCCATCATTTACATTCGGTGTTCACTCAGAGTGTTCAGGTGCAGAGTCTGCAGCTGCCTCACAGTTTATTTTGGGAAGGACAGAAGAGAAGCAGGATTCTGTCACTACTGCTGCTCCGTTAGTGTTTGGAAAGAAAGCTGACACTGAAGAGTCAAAGACACAGCCTATCTTTTCCGTTGGGAAGTCCGAGCGTACAAAAGAAGAGAGCACAGCAAAACCTATGTTCAACTTCAGTTTTGTTAAACCATCAGAGAAGGAACCTGAGCAAGCAAAGCCAGCTTTTTCATTTGGGGTCCAAACCAGTACTTCAGGTAAACAGAATATCTTTTGTCTTCACTTGTGCGCTTATGTCCATCAAGTAAGACCTCTGAAACCATACTAGAAAAAATCTGCGGGATTTGATATGTTCATGTACTAGAGCTTTAGAAAAAGTTTAATTCCTATATGCAGCATGTCTTCTGTCCTGGTTATTGATACGTACGCAATTAGTAGCAATCCCTTTTTTGATCTCAACAATAGGTTTAGACAAAAAATTGCGACACCTTAAGGAACCTGTCCTGCATCTCATACAAGCACAGAAGTTGCAGTGTCTCAATGCTAGCAGTACAGTTGGTGGTAAAATCTTTAGTAGGGTGAAATAGAGGCCTCACACTTTTCAGAGAAAAAAAGAGATGAGAGAGAGTATCTTATTCCCTCGTACTTGCAACTATGCTATAGTGTACTGCTGTTACTCTAGTGCTACAAAGGTCCAAAAATCACTTAACAGTTATTACCCAGTTTTGTATTCCTTTAATTTGTTGAAAGACTGCAGTAGAGGATTGAAGTTTTTATTGAGGATCACTGTGTGGAAAAATTCTGATTGTTAAATGTCATTTGTATGACTTAAGAACCACGTTTTGGAGTACAGAATTCAGTATTAATTCCAGAAGTGGTAAGGGGAAGGACATTAGCTAGTAATCCCGAACAAAAGCAGTGTTATCTCATGCTTCGTCCGTCTCCGGCCACGCCCCTCGCGGAGCTGTGGAACCGCGGATCAGGACTCCACACTCGCTCCGTACAAAAGTACGTCTCAATCACACGGCACACAGAGTCTCACCCGACCCCCAAGGCAATACTTCCTATTTCTTACCTTGGTCTGTGCACAGAGTTACCGGATCAATTCTCAAAGCCGGAGTGCCTGCCTTCTTCCCTTCCCCACTCCTTCACGGATCCTGCCTCTTTCATCAGTCTCGGGCCCTCTGTCAGCTCTCCGCAGAACCGCCGCCGTCGATGCACAGGACCGCTGAAATCAGCGGGGCATGCCTTCCTGCTGCTGCGGCGGTGGGGCTCCCCAGTAGGCGACTGGCTCCCGGACGAGCCCCCAAATTGTGAGAAACACTCCGTAGCCAATAACTTGGGCTCAGGCGAGGAGCTCAGCGAAGCAGGAATTTATTCGCGATTGCAGTGGCGGGCGTCCCACGAGCAGGAGCGCCCCTGCTGGTTCCAAAACCCAGTTTATATACTTTTTGATGACGGGACCCTCCCCCGTTTCCCCACTGAGTGGGTAATCCAGGTTCACAATCTGTCTGATGCTTCCCAGACAATGCATGGCCTTCCGTTGCCGGCCTGTTAAATTTCAAATTTCTTTTGACTTTTTTACTGGTTGAAGCGGTGATGTTTCTTCACTTACCTGACTTGACTCAACACCGTGATTTTCACCTAATTGTTCTACGGAGTCTGGTTGTCTGCATTTTACAAGGTCGCCTGCTAAGTTTTCTTATCACTGCAAGCATACCTCAATACCCCATTCCTTACCTTTAAACAACGTAACTCTGCAAAAACAACATTTTTATTCCCACAATTCCCCCCTTTTCTTTTTTTATAAATTGTTGACTTTTGGAAAACTTTTCTCTAAGGTGTAATTTGGTAGATACCTTCCTCTTCTTCACCTTCTTTGCTTTCCATCTCCTCTACTATCATCACCTTATCTGAGTAAGGTGGGGGCTTCGTGGTCATTTGTTTCAATAGTGCAGTTTCAATTAACCGCTGTACTAGTCCTCTTACACAGGGGATAATGCAACAACCAACGGCTGTCAAAACTCCTGCTACTACGATCAAGGATGTAAATATGCCTGATTTTTGTGCCAATTCACTGGCAAGGGTGGTAAACCCTTGCAATGCACTAGTTCCTATGCCATCCGGGGCAGTATTGTTGGGTATAAAAGTGCCACGATGGTTGCTCAGTATCACACACACACACCTCCTTTCTCCACAAGCATCATATCTAATGCTATTCTGTTTTCCTAAGCCATTTTGCTGGTGGCATCTAGTTGTTCAGCGATTCCTCTTACCGCATCCCTTGTATAATTTATGAATCTCTGCTGATTATAATAAATATAAGTAATCCAATCCACTTTCTTATTGATTGTTACCCATCAGAGCAGTGACTCAAACCCTGCAGCAATTTGATTCCTGGCTTCCTGTTCATCGGGTACTCCTCTAGGCACCCCAATAGAATCTATGTACGCTCTATCATCAAGTGATACTCCTAAGCTTCTTTTACTTCTTCTGGGTATTTGTGATGTTTCTCTTTCAAATGCCAGGGTGAAGGGTATAGCTAATTGAACAAGTGCACAAGTGCCTCCCCAGTTAGATGGCAGGGTGGACCGTAAGATCTTCCCTCCACAGTACCACCAGAGATCTGCCCTGGGGATCTCAAGTCTTGAGCAGTTTCCCATCAAGTCCTTGGTAGCATTCAAGGTCCTCGTGCACAAGGCAAATTCTCCCAGATGCCGGGTAGCACTCACACCCTGCCGTGAGAGGCGAGCTGTATGGTTACCTAGAGCTGTAGAGAATGCAGGGGGAACCCTGGTATTGCTACCACGCAAGGAAGGGAACAGCAAAGAGAGAGACTTACAGGCCTCATTTCCCCAGGCAGTCTTTTCTTGGTACAATGCAATCATGCATCGCATCCCCTGGGAATCCTTGGTCCACCTCAATGGGCAGGGCACTATCTGGGCAATCGGTCATCCCGAGGCACAAGCATAGCAATCGCTGTGGTTGAGACTCTGGACAGTATATTTGACCCATTCCATCCAGGCATTCACATCCCCATACCCTGTTTCAATCTCAAATGTTTGAACTGCCGCATTTCAAAGAGGGCCTCCTTTTCTCTCCTGTTTTCTCCTTGAGTTTCTCCCTTTCTCTGATGGAAATAGAGGATCGTTTCCATACAGCTATTCTCAATCTGGCTGTTGGGTCTCTCCCAGTTATTTGATCTCTCTGCTCAATTGTCATTGGGCATTTAAATCTCCACAAGCTAACACCTCACAAGCATCAACCGTGACAGATTGTGGTACATAACCCTCTGTCACATTCACCCATATTTTTACGGGGTATCCCGTCTTACTATTATCTGGTCATGCCTTTTCCAAGTTGCCAATTGACCAAGGCTTTCTCTGAAGCCTACGATCACTAAAAACAAAATTAATAATTGATTTTTCCCTGTCATTATTTTTAAAACTTAGGTTTCCAAATAACTATCAGTACAAAGAATAAGATGTACACTACTACTATAACAACCCCCCCTTGGGAGCACTTCAATTCACTATAGGTCTGTCCTTTCTCTCAATCACAAGTCACACTCACTAGCTACCTGTGAAAATAAAAGGTTAGTTTATAATTGTAAGCTTTTATCCAGCTCAGAGTCCAGTATGAGATTTTTTTCTCTTCCATTTCAGCTTCCAACAAGTCTTCTGTAGGAACAGCTTCCCAGGCACTAGGGTCGACGGATGCCTTCACTCAAGTATAGTGAGCCCAACCTTTTTCCACAGTTCCTATGGCTGTTTCAGCGGTTAGTGGTACTTGGAAGTGTCCTTCCCATTCAGGCCGGAGTTGATCCTCGCCAGGTCTGAATCAGGACCCAATTTCCCATGGGTCCTGAGAGATGACAACCCCAGAATACAGTGCTTAAGAAAATGCTCTTGTTTCGAATTGTGGTATCTCATCCCTTCTGCCCAGATAGGGGAATCAGAACAGCATCTCATACGGTGAAATTCCTATACCGTTTCTTGGTGCTGTTTGAACCTGCAGGAGTGCTAAAGGTAAGCAATTTACCCAAGGAAGCTGGGTTTCTAACACTAATTTAGTTAAGTGCTTCTGTAATGTCTGGTTCATTTGCTTTACCTTCCCAGAAGAGGAGGGGTGCCAGGGGGTGTAAAAATCCGACTCAATCCCTAAGGCCTGCATTAACCCTTGCAGTACTTGTGAAGTGAAGTGACTTCCTTGATCTGAATCAATGTTTTCAGCTATCCCATATCTAGGGGCTATTTGCTCCAGCGATACCTTAGCCACCATGTTTGCAGTGGCAGACACAGAGCGGAAAGCTTACACCCATCCAGTCACGTGGTCAGCTAGGACAAACAAGTACTTAAGTCTCCCTGCTTTAGGTAACTCAGTAAAGTCTACCTGTACACTTTGGAAAGGTCGAATCCCTGGCTCCTGTCCCCCTCTAGGTGAGTTACGGATGACCTTTTTATTTGCCTTTTGACATATGGTACATCCTCTGCATATTTGCTTCACTAAAGTGTATATTCCCACACAGACATACTTTCTTAGCACAACATCACACATTGCTTGCACCTCCCAATGACTCTCTTGGTGTAAAACATCATATTTGCCTCATTGGTGCTTTATTCAGCATTTCTCTCCCATCACGGAGTATCCGTTTTCCCTCAGACATTAGATGCCTTAAATACCTGACTTCTCTTTCTACATATTGTAATTTATTTTTCAATACTCCCAAGCCCTGCTTTCCCAGAAAGTTGAATATCTTGTTAGTAGCTTCCTTCACAACTGTTTTCTCCTGTCCTTACAATAAATGATCATCCACATTTTGTAACAGTAATTCCTCCTTGGGAGGTTGGAATTGCTCCAAAATCTGTTCTAGAACTTTGCCCAAATAAATCGGTGACCCTGTAAACCCCTGAGGTAAAACTGTCCATATGTATTGTTGCTTCCGCCCCCACTTCAGAGTCTTTCCAGTCAGAGGTGAATATATCTTTGCTCTCAGGGCCTGAGAGCACTCCATTAATAACACTGTTATTCCAGTCTAACAATTTACTATTTGAATGCCCAATTTCATCATCAAATTCCTTCCCAACAAGTTAGTCCCTGCCTTGGGTACATACAATAATTGCCCAGAGATCATTTTATCCCCTAGTCTCAGCTTGGTATCCCCCACAGGTGGCACTGTTATCCCAGCCCCTTCTACCCCCATCACTTTTTAGGGCTTCATTAGTTAATTTAATCCCTGATACTTTACAGGCCAGTAATGACCTAGCTGCCCCAGTGGACTGGGTTCGATGGCAAGGTTCGGGGTTAGGGCACTGCAGTGGCAGCCCCCACGAGGAGAATCCAGAAACTGCCCCGTGGCAGATAAGGGACAATTTCATCCGGCCCCAAAGGGGCCCACCGCTGCCCAGAGCCAAGCCATGAGCAACACAGTCCGTGCCTCTGTGAGAGCACATCCACGAAAACAAACAAACAAACAAACAAACAAAAATCTGCTGCTCAACAGCAGCTGGGAGAGCGAGGAGTGAGAAACCTCCCCGCAGACACCAAAGTCAGCTCAGAAGGAGGGGGTGGAGGCGCTCCAGGCACTGGAGCCGAAGCCCCCTGCGGCCTGTGGAGAGGCCCCTGGTGGAGCAGGCTGCCCCCCCGTACCCCCCCCTTCTCGATACTTGGGAAACTGACCAAACACCACAGCAAATATACCAAAACTTCTAGACTGTTACTTGGATAATGCCTACATCCTCTTTCCCTGCTCATTCAACTTCCCCAACTCATTCAAAAAACAGCTCTGTCAAACATTACGTACCACACCTTTAACACCTTCAATAACCCTTTTTAACACTTCTTGTCATCTTTCTCCAGCCTGTGCTTTCCCATTTTCCTTCTCTCCTCCTATTCAAAGGCTGTCCCTGATCTTTCCTTGCCTGCCATTCCTTCATCTCTCTTCCTCTCCTTTCCATCCTGGCCCTGACTCCCCCTGAAGATTTTCTTCCTCTTTCTCCAACCCTCTGCCTGACTCCCTGCTACACTGTCAAGACCATTAGTTTCACTCTCTGCTTTTCCTTCTCATCTCCCCTCCTGACACACACCTTCAGGGCCTCCCGCAGGAGGGCCCCCCAGTGACTGTTCACTACATCCCCCCACCTTCTGGAGCATTTTCTGGGTATCTTGCCAGGCTTTAATCACAAAATGAACTTTCAAGGGCCCTTGGGATACAGGGGCCTCAGGATTCATCCTCAAGTCCTTTCTCATTCTGACCCCAAGCCTCTCATATGATTTCTGTGTTGCACGCTAAGAGTATTCCAGCCAGGATCAGCAAGTGGTTATTTCTGCCCTGCCGGTATTACCCCTGGTCCTGGAGGATGAGCTCTTTCCCATTTTTGTATAGCAGCTCTCCTCCTGATCATTCCCATTTCTTTCCCTGTAAACAGCATATTTATATACATAATTCCCCCCCCAACCCCAAGAGTATAAGTTAAGTCCTAGGAACTGGTCTAATAGTTCAGCTAGCCTGTTGGGGTCCTCAGTTAAAGACTTCATCTCCTTAAAACTCCTAACCTCTCTGCTGGTAAGGAGGGGGGGAAGTTCACTTAAGAGGATACACAGTTAGTGCTAGTACTGTTAGTATCAGGGAAGGCAAAATTCTCAGTGCCTCTTCTACCTTGTTCTAATTCTTGCCAGAGCCTAGAGTACGCTCTTCTCTATGGACAGTGTTAATTGCAGTCCCTGTCTCCCTTCCTGGAGCGACTGCTGCTGCCACCGGTGCAATATTAGGATTACAGGGAGCATAAGTTGACTCCTCCTCAAAAAAAAAAAAGGAATCTTATTGTTTACACATAAATTTAAAGCCTGAATTTTCATCAGGCCCGTATTTTGGCCAAAATACTGCTGTTTCCTTAATTGGTTCTTTTGTCCAGACTAATACACAATATTTAACCATTTTTTTTCTTTTATCATCTCCTCTAATTTTGAGATTATTTTTCCAATTTCTTATAATTCTTCAGGAAGAACTTTCGGTAGGCACTCCCCCAGGGATATTTCCCTGTCCTCTGGAACTCATATTTCCCATTTTTCCTAGCCCTTGTCAGTGTGCTGCTACAGAAATTTCCCTCCTGCAGGGTACCACACACTAACGTTCCGATTCTGGAAAATGAGGGTGTACTCCCAAGCACTTCCCCGTGCAAGGGGTACCGCACACCTATGAGTTTACCAGATTCCCTGGTGTACTGCCAAGCACTTCCCTGTGCAAGGACTACCGCACACCAAATTTCCCTGGTGTATTGCCAAGCACTTCCCCGTGCAAGGGCTTACCATACACCGCATTTCCCGAGACTCTTCCTTTCTCTCCCTTATCTCACGCTTCGTCCGTCTCCGGCCGCGCCCCTCGCGGAGCTGCGGAACCGCGGATCAGGACTCCACACTCGCTCCGTACAAAAGTACGTCTCAATCACACATCACACAGAGTCTCACCCGACCCCCAAGGCAATACTTCCTATTTCTTACCTTGGTCTGTGCACAGAGTTACCGGATCAATTCTCAAAGCCGGAGTGCCTGCCTTCTTCCCTTCCCCACTCCTTCACGGATCCTGCCTCTTTCATCAGTCTCGGGCCCTCTGTCAGCTCTCCGCAGAACCGCCGCCGTCGATGCACAGGACCGCTGAAATCAGCGGGGCATGCCTTCCTGCTGCTGCGGCGGTGGGGCTCCCCAGTAGGCGACTGGCTCCCGGACGAGCCCCAAATTGTGAGAAACACTCCGTAGCCAAGAACTTGGGCTCAGGCGAGGAGCTCAGCGAAGCAGGAATTTATTCGCGATCGCAGTGGCGGGCGTCCCACGAGCAGGAGCGCCCCTGCTGGTTCCAAAACCCAGTTTATATACTTTTTGATGACGGGACCCTCCCCTGTTTCCCCACTCAGGGGGCGATCCAGGCTCACAATCTGTCTGATGCTTCCCAGACAATGCATGGCCTTCCGTTGCCGGCCTGTTAAATTTCGAATTTCTTTTGACTTTTTTACTGGTTGAAGCGGTGATGTTTCTTCACTTACCTGACTTGACTCAACACCGTGATTTTCCCCGAATTGTTCTACGGAGTCTGGTTGTCTGCGTTTTACAAGGTCGCCTGCTAAGCGTTCTTATCGCTGCAAGCACACCTCAATACCCCATTCCTTACCTTTAAACAACGTAACTCTGCAAAAACAACATTTTTATTCCCACGAGGGGCAGGGCAGGCCCCGCGGCGCGTGGCGGCGGGGGGCGGGGGGGCCCCGTGACGGCACCGAACGCGGGGGGGGGGCGGTATGGCCTCGGGCGGCGCGACCGGTAGCGGCGCGACCGGCAGCGGCATGGCCGGCGGTGGCAGGGCCGGTGGCGGCGGGGCGCCGGGCGGCAGCCCAGGAGCCCGATCAGGAGGAGGAGGAGCAGGAGGAGGAGGAGGAGGAGGAGGAGGAGCGGCCGGCGGCAAGGTGAAGAGGCGGCGCCACCGTTTGGGCGCCGCGAAGCCCCCCTGTGCCAGGAGCAAGCGGGTGAGGAGCGGCCCCCCCACAGCGGGCCCTTCCCCCTCAGCCCACCAGTTACCCCCTTACTTACCCCCTTACCTTACCCGCCCCTTTATCCCCTTAGTTACCCCCTACCCACCTCCTTACCCCCTTAGTTACCCCCTCGACCGCTTAGTTACCCCCTTAGTTACCCCCTCAACCGTTTAGTTACCCCCTTAGTTACCCCCTCAGCCCCTTACTAACCCCCTCAGTTATCCCCTCAGCCCCTTACCCCTCTACCCAGCCCATTACCCCCCTCCTCCCCCTCCCCTTCACCCCCAGCCCGCTGCCCTCAGGACCCCCAGTGCCACCCCCAGGGCTTTCCCCACTCCCTGCACCCCTCCTCAGCCCATCATCAATTCTCTGAACGTTACCTGCCAGGCTTTGCTTCTCGTTTGTGCTGTAGGGTACAGCAGGTTGACGGTGAAAGCGGTCCGTCAATTCGGGGTGTGAAAATCCCCGTGCTGGAGGGGGGACGCGCCGAGATCCCTCCCAGCAGCTCTTTGCTAAGAAATGTCAGGACGCCCAGAGAGATGCTCTGGAGATGCCCTCTGCACGTTTGTTCAGCCAAAACCTCTCCGCTATTAAATGAGCAACGTAGCTGAGGGGATTGATTATCATATGCAAAACCAAGGGAGCGTTATGCGTGGATAGCTGCTCAATTAGGTTTTTATCACTTGCAGAAATGCCAAGTCCCTTATACCATATATTGACAATCAATCTTGTCCATCTAAAGCTGGCCTGGAAGGGCAATGCAAACATTCCCCACGCTTACAGAGCAACCGTTGAAACCTCTGGCTTGAACAGTGCATTAATGTTGAAAGTGCCATAGCTTGCGTGTGCCGACACCGTGTAGCTAACTGATAAACCTTACACGTGGATTAAAAATAATCAGTGGAGATGGTTTTCTAACTTTTCCATTGTCTGTTATCTCTGCGTGTTTTCCAGTAGGTTTATTTAAAGAGTGTGCCAGAGCAAACACGTGCGTGGGGATATCTGGGGGATTCTGCACAGAGAATGGCTGCTGCACATCCAGCGCAGATCAAATTAACAGTAACTTATTGGGGAAGAATTTTAATGATTTGATAAATAGACAAACTGATAGATGTTACATGTGTGCATTTATTATAGCAGTTAGCTTTGTAACCAGACGAATCGTGCAAATGTTCATAACGTAAAAGGGCGAGCTTTGAGCAGATAGCTTGCTTAGAGCATTTGTCAATTAATTTCAGTTTATTTTCAATATCATGTCCACTCTGCAGAAGGTTCTGTGGCTTAATGTTAATTGTCTCTCAGTGATGCAGTTGGGGAGGCACGAAAGCGACCGATGCGATTTTGTGAGGTTATACCTCTGGTTCTGATCCCTACCCCGCTGTTTTTCTCATCCTTTCGACAACTTTAGTCGATAAGTCGATTCTTAGAAATACTTAAATAGATGTGTTTTGTGTGCTTGTGATCATAATTACAGCCCACCAAACCCTCTGTCTCTTACCATTAAGCTCTGAAGGTGCCTGGGCACTGTAGACAGTATAGTTAGCAGCTTCAAAGTTCCTGGGAACTAGTCCTGGATCTAATTTACTTTTTTTTTTCCCCCTGCCTGCAGGAGGGATGATTAGCAGGATGCCTAGCTCATGATTGTCAGCTTTCTGGATATTATTAACCGTAGTTCCTGGGGATTTCGGTCAGGTGGGAATTCTCCGATCGTACCCGATGTATGCTGCAGAGTCAGTCTTCTACAAAATACAGCAACAGCTTTAGAAAGCTCTTGCAAGAGGAGGTGCTGGTGCTATAGCTATAGCTGTGTTTCTTCCAGGACATCTTCTGGGTTAGCGTGACTGTTGAGAGCAGAACTGTTTTTTGTGCGTATAGTCACTGCAATTCAGCATTACTAAAATTGAAAATATTTAGGTTCACTGATTTTAATGGGTAGTATGGTCCTGACTGTCGCAGTAGATAGTTGCTGAACTTCTGGTTTAGTTGGTTTTCACGTGAGGGTGCGAAGAGGAAGAGTCCTGGAACAAGTCTGTAGGTCAGGAGCTGTTCAGGCGTAGAGTTTCCTGATAGCCTTGCAGATTGACGACCTGCTGGTGAATTTTGGCAGAGGTTTCAAAACTTTGAACCTTGCCAAGGTCACTTGGAAGTGCAGAAAGTGATAGGTAGTTGTAAATCAATCTTAGGTGAATTTTAGGTTTACCAGAAGTGTAGCGATCCTATGCCAGGGATCAACCTCGTCGTCGTCTTGTGAATATTTGCTGTATAATATCTGTCTTCAAGGTCCGTGGAAGGTGGTATCCCAGCATATGCTGTTGACTGTGTTTCTGTAATTAAACAAGTGTTTTTTCTTTCAAGCAGGGAATAATTAGCAGAATGACAGAAACGGTGAAAAATATTGTACCGGCGTGGCTGCAGAAGTATTTCAATAAGCGTGAGGAGGAGTGTGTAGACAGAAATGAATCTGCAAACCAGGAGGAGACTCCGGTAAACTATCATCACGATTATGCAGATGAAGATATCATAATCGATGAGAGATTCACGCCTGAACCAGCAAGAATTAGTAGACGAGGTGTGTGAAAAATCATTTGGAATTCTGGCCATCTGTATTTATTCACAGATTTCTAGTTTTGAATCTGAATTTCAAAAGGAAATTGGAATGAGGGTTTTGACAGAATGAAAAACAAACAAAAAAGTCGAAACAACTGTTTGTGAAACCGTCTTAGCTTTAAACTGTATACACAGTTACGAAGCATACATCTTATGCTCTTGGAAGGCATCAGTTAACTTGAGGTACTCTATTAGCCAGGTGCTAAATGCTGAAAATAAGTCATTTGCAAGTGTGCTGGGTTGCATTTTCCATCTTTTAAAAGATATGGAATGAAAATCTGTCTAATTGCCTAAGGCAATTAAAAAAATTAATTTGTTTTGCAGTCTTCGAAACAAAAGACTAGATGCTAGAATGGCAGAGGAAAATTCCGTCTCGTGTCCCGACTTTGTTTTGTTTTGTTTTTTTTTGTTCTGGGCTTTGATCAATTTAGTAAAGTTCCTTGTTAACTTGATGGTGAACTGGGGAACTTGTGCACGGATGTGGTTTATGAGATTATTATCCTTAAAATATTCAATAACTTTAAGGTCTACGTGGGGGGAGGGGGTGTCTTTGAGAAGGTATTTGGACCGTTGGCAACGAGGTTTGCAACTCCTTTACCTCATGAAAGATTAATTTGTCTTATATCCAGTGCCTCTCACTGTTCCTGTAGTCCTGTTGTATAAATTTGCATCTATTCTTATTTGAGTTTCTCTTAAATTAGCTGTTTTGGGGAAGTCAGCTTTTAATAAGTAAAGAAGTTTTGTCTGAGCGTGCGTAGGTAACCATAGATAATGTGGAAAGTCAGTTGCTTCTGTTGTTGGCAGAATCAAAAAATAAGGAGGAAATATCTTTGCCTCCAATCTCATCTAATTGTGAACAAGGAGATTGATGGCTTTGTGTGTAGCTGTAGCTTGGGAATGAGTTTGGAGAAAAGAATAGAGAAGGTCTTCATGACTGAGGAACACATGTTGGCTTTCCTATGTAACTGCGTGAAAGGAGCTTTCAGTAAGAACAGCTGCACTGCAAGCTTGCTAACTCCAGGAGATCAGGAGCAGGCGGACACCCTGGAACCTTTTGCAGCTTATGTTGCTGTCCGTGGGTGTTACTTACTATGCTTAAGAATAAGATTTTTTTTTTTAATTATTACTACATTTTGAAACCAATGTGTTTCTTCAGTTCTGAGGTATCAGTGTGCTGGAGCCTATATTAGGTGGCCTTCCGCCTGAAGAACTTTCTGTATCTCAAACGGTGCTGTCCTAAAAATCTGCTCATGGTTTGGAGAGCTAATTAGTGGTACTGCAGTGGTTATGAAGATTGAACTAACTAGTTTAAGCTTCAGTTCAAGTATCAAGAGGATAGTGGCTCAAAGTCATTTGAATTGCCCAGATTCCTGGGAGAGACAGTAGGCTTTCATCAGGCAAAATACCCATGAATATTTCCATTCATTTAGCAAGATAGACTTCAAGGCCACCTATTCCAGGCCACTGGCATTGTTTGCAGACCCTTTGCTTCAAGAGGGAAAAATGCTCATCTGGTTACTTGGGTCAACATCCTTGTCCCTTGGGTCAAAATCCCAATAGTTAATGGGTAGGAGATGATGTTTTGCCTCTAACGTGAGCTGATAGGGAAGAACTTGGGAAAAAAGTACTGCAAACGTTCATTTTCATGTTGTGTATTCAGATTAATATAACCTTTGTTCCAATATTATGGAAGCTGCAGTGTTATCTGTAATTTACCGTGTAATCTCAAATTTTGTAAAGCTTATTGCAAGCTGTACATGGGAGAAGGAGTATATATGTTTGATTTAGTGAACGGCCAAGTCAGCGTTAGAGCATTTGAGCACGGGGTCAGAATGTGGTGTTGTAAAACCTCATAGTTAACTACTTCTGGATGCAACATTAATACTGTGTATCGCAAGCAGTGTTGTTGTTGTAGCCAGACAGTTAGATGCAACCCTATCTGGGTGAGGAAGAAGTTAAATTTGGCTTCTCTCTTTTTGCGCTTAGAACTTGGCAATAGCATGGCTGTCGATAGGAAACAGGTTTTGGCTTCTGTGAGCTTGTCTATAGCAAAGCTAATTATCTCCCTGTTCTTGTCTAGAACCATCCACAAGTAGATCAGCACTGAACTTCCCAGTTGTGTTAACAAGGCCCTCTCTTCATCGGAGCCGTCTGAATTATACCATGCTGGATTCTCCTGTCCCACCTTGTCAGCCCTCGACATCTTCTATATTTGGCATTGGCATTCCTAGGCGCTCTTTCATAAAAGAAATAAAAGATTCTACCTCTCAACAAGGCGATGATAACATCTCAACAACCTGTGATTCCTCCTCTAGAGCATCTGATAAAGGTGATTTTTGTGTTCTCTGTTTAATTGACTTTTTTTTTAATGTGAAGTACCTTGCGTTCTTTAATATTCCACATCACCTTAGTAAATAAAATAGGTGAATGTCAACTTTGGATGCGAGAATTAAATTGAATTTTTAGTGTTTTAGAAGTATATAATCCTATCACCGTTTTAATAGAAGCGTGCTTTGGAATACGTTTATGATACCCTGATGTTAGAAAGAGTCAATGCTGAAATATACACAGTCAGCTAGGTTATATGTAAATTTTGAACTGGGACAGTAGGAAATCAGGCTGACTTGCCGTAGCTTGACAACTAGGCTGATTGTCTAGAAGGAAGAGTGACTCAGAATATCTAACAGACAGCTGGTTAAATGTGAATAAGTGCAGGTGACAAATAGGAACACGAGATGTTTTCCTGTGTTTCAGCAAGAGAAGATAAAGAAACTACTCTGACATAAGCTATAGGCTGTTTTTTGACCTTTCTTGGTAGAAGGCTTCAGATGTCAATACTTTCATGTCTTTTGCCAAATTCATTGAGGAAAGCACACCGTTTTAAAATAAAAATAAGCATCGTGTCGATGTAGGTTGGTACCTAGGTGTTCTCGCTGAAAGGGCGAACAGCAGGTTTGCAGCTTTTTCTAGTCCCCCATATAGACAGGGACTGACGTGTGCTCAGCAGGTTTTCCAGAGAACTTTTGCACAGCTGAGAGTAGAGTTGCTGGGCTTTAGCAATATAACCTGAGTGCACTAGAACTTTCTGGTGTGTCTTCGTAAAACATACATGGGCAGAAGATCGTTAACTCTTAGAGCAGCCTTTGGGGAATCTTCCAGGTTTAAAACCTGTGCGATTATGATCTGTGCTGGCCTCCAGCCTTTTACCAACACAGAAAAAAGCTTTGTCCGTACAAATGCACTGATGTTTATGCGGTCCTCTTTTATCTTAGCATGAAGGAAAAAAAAATCTGCATTGGAAGCACAGTATTAACTTGGTAAGATTGGTGAAAACTACTTGCAGCTCTGTGAACAGTTTTCAAGTTTGTAGGTGATACTTGATTTTCAGTCTGTACGTGAAGTTGATCTATTTAAAGAAGCTGAAGTCATGCTTATTTTTCTGTATTGAAGAACTTGAATTAGTGTGATCTTTATTGTTAAAGTTCTGTACGTACGAGAGGCATTTACATCCAGCATACGTCATTTTGGCAGATGTTGCAGTTTTAAAAAATACTTCATCGTCACTGCTCTGGCCCACAGGAGCTGAAAGAACTCATTCCCTCTCGCAGCATTCTGCAGCTAGCTCTAAGAAACCTGCATTCAGTTTATCTGCTTTTGGAGGACTCTGTCCTGTAAGTACTGCACAGTATTTCTTTTAATCAGTTTGAATGTGTACCTGTTTTTCTATCCACCTATCGTACTGTGTTTCCGTAGGCATGTGGAAGCACGTCTGTTTTTAAGCAAAACCAGCTTGGGTTTTCTCCATTTTACCCCGGAAAGACGGCCTATGGTGGTGCAGCTGTAAGATCAAGGCAGCCAAAGACGGAACCTTATCGGGTATGAGAGAAGTAGTGTAGTGGGAAATAGTGATGGAAATAAAAAAAGCAGCACTGCCAAAGGAGCTTGGAGCAGGGAGCTGAATATGTGGTAACAGTTGCTCTTCTGCCCTCTTGGTCTACAAAAATAGACGAGATTGATTTCTGTTTAAATTCTTTAATGACAGTTTTTACCACAGGTAATACTTGTCAGAAAGAACAAGAATGACAGTTTGGGCTAGTTGTTGGTAGTTGGGGTTTCCTCTGTTGTTAGGTCTTTCAAAAAATTCCATTTAAGTGCCATTGTCTGCCTCTGACTACATTACGTTAAAATAACTTGATGCAAAAAAACCAATGACAGCCTAACTTTGAAAACTTGTGTTTATGGTAGCAAAAGCTACAGTAGTCAAACCTGGCTAATATTTATCTGTGGATCTTCTTTTCCAAGCATGCCTACATTCATGCTATGGATATGTTGTATAAACCTGCAGTCTTCAAAAATATCTAAAATCAACTTTGCTGATCCTTTGTTCTTCTGTTACACAGAGGCATGCAGGACTAAATGCAGTCTCAAGATAAGCAGTAACATGCTTTCTGTTTTGAACGATTCATATAGTTCTTGGAGAGAGTTATTTGCCCCCAAGAGTTCTTGGAAATAGCAAATAAAAACTGCTGACAACTCTGATTAGCTAGAGCTGAATCGAAACGGAAAGTCAAATCAGGTTTGGTAGGAATGTATTTAAATGAAAGTGACTTTTATCGATAAATCAAAAAGAATTTTAAGAAAATGAAAACATGGGTTTGCTGGCTCTGTTCTGACAGTCCATTTCTGCAACGGAAAAAGGGCAGTACAAGTACCTCACTTACGGGAAACCTTGAAACCTTGTGGTGCAAAGCTGGGAACCCTCTTTGGTCAGCTATTTTTGTTTTTTACAATATTACTGCATTATGGTAAAAAGAGGAACCAAAATACTAGGCTTTTAAAGGAGAGAGTAGCTTGCTTCTTGCTGCTTGCTGTGAATGACAGCAAGGTACTAGAGAGTCCAGCGAAGGGCCACCAAGATGATCAAGGGACTGGGAGCACCTCTCCTCTGAGGAGAGGCAGGGACTGCTGGGCCTGTTTAGCATGGAGGAGAGGAGGTTCAGGGGGGATCTTATTGGTGTATATAAATACCTGAATGGATGGTGCAAAGAGCATAGAGAGCCATTGTGTTTTCAGCGGTGCCCAGTGCCAGGTCAAGAGGCAACAGGCACAAACTGAAACGTGAGGCTCTGTCTGAGCATCAGGAAATGCTTTTGCACTGTGCGGGTGATGGAGCCCTGGCACGGGTTGCCCGGAGAGGCTGTGGAGTCTCCCTCTTTGGAGGTCTTCAAGAGCTGACTTGACATGGTCCTGGGCAACCTGCTCGGGGTGGCCCTGCTTGAGCGGGGGGGTAGACCAGGCGATCTCTAGAGGTCACTTCCAACCTTAACCATTCTGTGGTTCTGTGAGTCTCACTTGTGTTTTTCTATGCTGCGTGGTCTGCTTCCTGTCTTCACATCGTGTGATAAGCACAGTGTGGTTATTTGAGGGGTTTAACCTGGGAAGAAAAAAAGTCACACCAAAGGAAGTTTTTGACTGATATTTGAAGTTGGGTGGTGCAAATAAACAGTTTACTTTTTCAGTGTAATGTTTAGATCTGTTACAGTTTAAATCAGAACTTTATCTTTTAAGACAAAGATTTGCAGCCAACTTTAATCTTGGGGGAAGGGAGGAAGCAAGAGAGAAGTAAAACTAGTTCCTGGTTATGATTGTATACACTGATTTTAAGATGGTACACTTAGACCATCGTGAAACTCTGAGGTCTGTGTTGTTACTGAAAATGCTTTCTGTACCATCACAAGCCTTTTCTTGAGTTCTGTTTCCCTGATTACTGCTTCGGAGGCCTTAGCAGTCCTAGCATCATCCGTCTTGACCTTTTACAAGTACGGAGTTCTTTTATTGCTCGTGCAACAAGCACGTGCAAGATGCACTGAGGCCCAAGGTAAACTTCATTAAACTCCGAATGTATTCTCTTCTTTATGGCTTGAACTCCCAGTGACTGCATGTTTCTCTGTCATCAGAATATATTGATTGTATCATCAGTGTAGCCTTGGGACATAAAATACCTGCCTCCTTAGCTCAGAATTGACCATTGTAATACTTAAAATGCTAATTTTTCAGGCACAAAAGAGAGCGAAAGCTAGACAAGAAACTGTGCGGTCCCACGCTACCTTGAGTACCGCAGCACGGTGCAACTTGGAGGCAATGGAGAAGCTGTCAAGCCCTTTGTTGGTAAATAGCACTTCTTTTAATCTGTTTTTGCTTCATGTGTTTATAAAACTTAGTAAATGTGCCATCAAAGGATAAAGATAAAACTATTCTTCCTTACGTTGTGGCCGGTTTAATTTATTGCGCTATTTTTTCAACAGGATGCTAAAAGAATGGCATCTCTTTTGCCGCTGTGTTGTATAAGTTGACCATGAACCCCCACATTTTTGTTGCAGGGAACCCTCTCTCTCAGGAAAAAAAAATTGCCCTCTAATATTTATGCTTTGTTTTTTCCCTTAGCCTCCGGACATAGATAAACCGGATATTACTGACTTCCAGTCCAAACGAAGAAAGGTAAGAACCAATAATGCCTTAAGCTGAGGTAGATAACTTTTTCAATGCTTTATCGCTATTAGAAAAATTTTCTCAAACCTCAGTGACAACATACACATCAAATCAAGTTAATATTGGCATGTGTCCACAATAGATGATGGGCTGTGAAGATTACTCAGGTTAAGAATTATGTTATCTTTGTAAGTTGAGAGCAACAGCTCTAGAACACACCAAGTCGTTTTATCTTGTCCCCCAACTTGGGGTGAAGCTGCATATTAAAATTCCTCTTGAGGCAAGTTTTCTCTTGAAGAAATGATCACAAATAGAAAAATGGTGATTGAGTGGTCATATAGACTTTGTACAGACTTCCGTGTTCATTCGGGCACAGAAAACTAGTTTTTCTGCTTTTTATCACCATTCAAAATAAAGACGAAGAAAACTGTTAATTTCCGACGCTATAAATCTTACGCTCCTAATTCCTATTTGGAGGTAGCACAGAACTGGTGATAATGCTGTGATAAAGCATGATTTCCTTTCATTTTGTTTAAAAAATGAAAACTAGTCATCTTTTTTTGATGACTTTAGTTAGGGGTATCCTTGGGCTTATTAAATTGCAAAACCCTTAAATGACCACTTGAAGATCAGGTGACTGAAGGAAATAATAAGATGTGCAAACTTTTCATCTTCTGTTCTAATGAGAAAAGGGACAGTGTCTCAAGAAGTTTCTGTGCTAATTCCTTGACTGGATGGATGTATAATTAAGTTTACAATCACTTCAGAGTTTACAAACATCTCAGATTTCCTGGACCATCTTTTCACCATCTGCCAAATTACAAGGGCATGAAGTGAAGTATATCATAAATATTATCCAAATAACTAAAACCAAATCTGGTGTGAATTCTCAGTTATATTATAGCAATACACCTGTGATAAGGCATTAAGAAAGATCTGCCAGATTTGCAACAGAGAGCCTGAAATTGTCAGCCACTAAATGAATGTTGCACGCAGCTGTCAGTGGGTGAAAGGAGATAGATTGTCTATTCATAATACTAGAATTCATAATGGTGGCGGGAGAAGGGTAGCCCGTGATGAGAAGCAATTATTTGCTGAGGAGACGATCGTGTGTTTTCCTGCTAAAGTGAACATGCGGTTGACGGAACACTTGTGCACTCGGGCTAAACTTCTGCAGTGGGTAGCAGTGATGTGGTATTTTTCTTATTTCAAGGAACTGTACCAGGCAGAATAGCTCTTGGTGTATTGAATGCCTAACTGGGGGATTTAATATTTTTCTTTTTTACCTTTAAAACCAGCAATGAACCATCGTTCACTCGAAGTAGATTTGTGAGCTTACATAAAACATGTTTTATTCAAGGTTTCAAACTGAATGTAATATTTTTTAGAAAGATGTATTTTTGTATACTTTAGAGAGAGTGTGAATCCTATTACTAAGAGCTGGGAGATACTGTGAAATTAAAGCTGCAGCGTAAACAAAAATTTCCTGTTGGTATTGATTTGAACAATAGCATGCTTCCTAAGACTGTATTTTCTGATCTTTAAGACCGCAGGCGGAGCCATTGGTAAATCTTGTAGCCTTTAGGGTTTGTTTTCTGTCTGACAGTTCAGTTAAGTCAGTTTTGCAGAACACGCAGTGGTCTGTGTTAAAAATTAACTCTGGTCTGTGAAAATGCTTTGAAAAGGGAAGTCAAACCCACTACTTGAAGTGCATCTAATGCACATGTAAAGCATTGGATCATATTTTAATGAATGAGATTATTGTAAGATTGACAAGTTGCTTTTTTTTTTTGAATGTGTTCTATTGTTTGTGTAACTTTGAAGGGGGAAAATGTAGGGGATGTGAAGCCCAGAAGCCTGTATAATTAGTTGCTTAACACTTCGAATGTTAAATTAATGAATTAAGCTACTAAAAAAATAAATCACAGTGTGGGCAGAGGAAAAGATAGGAGCATGTTATAGGAACATGGGTTATTTTAATTATGGTAGCATGAATTATTTTGTCTATGAAGCTAACTGCCAAATTTTGAAATGGAATTCAGTCAGACTTTGGCTACTTATATATAGCTTTATGGATTTCGTTACTGGTTTTCTGGTGATTTCCCTCTACAAGTTGAACGGTTTTTAGAATTTTCAAATTGTATTCACTGAGTGCCAAGACCGATGGGGGGAGGTTTATAGTTCTGTAATTTGTTTTCATCAATAAATATTGGAATTAATTTGGGTGGACGTAAGGATAAATTGATTGCTGTTTCCCTTTCAAAGCTGGAATCCCAGAATGCATTCCAGCCTCCATCTGTTAAGAGACTTGTGACACCAACGGTAAACCGTCAACCGATGCGTTATACGCGGTATTCTGAACCATCACCGACTTCAACTACTCAGTCCAGCAAAATTTGCCAGAGAGTAGACACAAAGTTCCAAGTGAGTACATTTTTGAGTCCTTATGTGCCTGTTTTTTTTTTCCAGTCTTGGAATGTTTCTCAAACCAATTGTTATCCTATCTTTGCAAAAAGTACTGATAGTATGTTTGAGGCGAGCTTTAAGGCAGTGGGAACCATTGTGAAATAGATTGAGCTTTTATGGATTTAATTCTGTTTTTGGAACACTCAGTGTCTTGTGGTTGTTTTCACGATGTCATGATGTGCTATTGAGTCATCCTGTTCTCAGTGAAAGAATATTAAAAGACAGAAATGTTTTCCTTTTATATTCTCATGTACACAAAGCTGTCACTGATGAAACATGCTCGTGTTGTGTGTAAACTATTCCAGTTGAGCTATGTGCTCCAAGTGAGAGTTCTGACAATGTGCTGAGTTATCGGTTTTGATTGCTTTGGAGTAGATGGAGTCTGATAAATTTTCCATAAAATTAAATGGGCATCTCTTTCTGCGAAAACATCTGTGTTTCCAGTATCGGTCTGAGTGTACAAATGACCACGTGTTAAGTGTATGGGCTTTTTAGGCTGGAAATCAAAGTGGACAGTAATACTGGTTGCTTATTGCTTTTAACTCTTTCAATCTCTATATTGTTTAGCCAGCACAATCTCCATTTGGTAAAGTTCTAAAACGAATGTAGCAGCAACTGCTTAGTTTTTAGGGCGGGGAGAGTTTTTTTTTTTTTTGCTTGTTTGTTGATAAATGATAGAAAACAGAAAAGTATGTCCCTTTTACGGGGTTGGTAAACACAAGTTTTGATGAAAACTCTCCCCCCCGCACGCACAATTTTTGTTATTTTGTTTAAATTAATTACTTTCTTTGTTAGAGGATTTGACAAATTTGATTTAGTGTTCTATCAGTTTGTCCTCAATGCTGAGTGAAGCAGTGATGCTTACTTTAACCCCAAAATTTAACTGAACTGTACCCACAATGCTGAATTAGGGAACAACGTTAAGTAGGTGAGGTGTATTCAGTGCTATAAAATTAAAAATAAATAAATAAAATAAAAAAGCCCAAAAACCACATTAAGTGGTTGTTGGTACTTTGTGTATTCTGTACATATTCAGCTAAGTCTTGAACTAAACTTAACTTGCAGGGGATGAGAGAGAAGACTTTGCCTGCAGAACAGCGAGCAGAACCATCTGAAAGGTATGACATCTATTAATTTAAAACTTACTTGAAGGAAGAAAGAAATCTCCTTTTTCAGTCCGGTCTGCATGCCTGTCTTTTTGGAAAGGTGGTGACAGTTCTCAGTAAAAGGAATGGGAAATCCAATGAAAATTTTGTATTTTGAGGGAGCTGCAAAGTCTGGATTGTGTTTGAGGATCAATATAACTTTGAGAAAATTGTTGTTTTTATGAAAGGAAGGAAGATGAGCAAGAATAAAAGTACTGATACAGCACTTTTTATCCCAAGTTTATCTTCTGAGTAGGATATGAAGATGGGAAACGAGGCACGTTATAATGCTGTATCCACAGAAAGGATCTTTGCTATTGGAGGCCTAATTTTTTCCTTCTACAGGAAATATGGCTCATTTTGTAGTTTAACTAAATCTGTAGTGTTACAAATTTTGCTTTGACAGATATTTCATGGTTTATAACTCAGTTTACTTATAACAAAATAATTTGTCCCTCTTAATGTTCCCTAGGGGAAAAGCTATTAGTTTTAGCTATTTAATTGCTTGCAGTTTGAAAGCTCTGTCCTAATGGGATGATTCTTTCTGAAGTATTCTTTAGAAGGTGAAGTAGGGGAAGTGAGTTACGGTTAAGGAGGATGTTTACTGATGTGTTTTTTTCTTTATTTTTTAAGCAAAAACATGGAGGAAGATTTATGATTTATTATTCTTTTTTTTAATACTCCTTTCATGATGAAGTTAATTGTCTGCTTTGAGTTCACATGAAGACCATGTGTTCTTTAGAATCATTTGAGGCCAAATGCTAACTCATCTCTAAAATAAAAAAAATCCAGCAGAATTAATTGAATTTCTTCTTGAGGAGACTGCTTTGTGTTATACTGCTTTCTTGGTTTAGGTCAAATGAGTTATCGTCCAGATAATATTGATGGCTTTTCCTTCTGGGCAAATGGTGTTTTGGGTAATAACGCTTGAGTTAAGAGACTTTGCACTGGGTTTTTAGGGGGTTGCTCTTTTCAAAGAACAGTGGCAGGGAATTTTGTTGACTCTATGCTCATCTGCCAAGCAATTCTTGTGTGACCATGGGCATTCTTTGGCTTGCAGAAAGAACTCAACACTTTGTTTTGGCATCTAAAAGTTGGACTTCACAACAACCACCTTTTTAGGGGTGGAAGCGACTGGCTTTAAGGTTCTGGTACAGGTGCAATCAGGTGCTGGGTTTTAATTATGTTTTTTTCAAACTGTTCTAAATTGTCTCTGTTAGAACTCCTTTCTACTTCTCCATTTAGGAAGGAGATACAGAAAACTCATACTGCTTTTGATTTCGTTCACAAAGTTTATTGCAGTGCCCTACCTTTTGTTTGTAGAGTAGGTAGTGGGGGTAGTGTTTTTTGTGACGCTGGTCTCTGTTGGGTGCCATGTTCTGGAGCAGGAGCACCACACTGATCTGCTGGCAAGAGTCCCTTTGGACAGTTGAGTTGGAATACTCAGTAAATCTCTGGCCCAACAATGCTATATATCTATGTGTGTGTGTGTGTGTGTGTGTGTGTGCGTATATATATTTTAAACCTGAGTCCAATTGTAGATTAGACTTGCTTGAAGGCTGACAACTGTCTTTGCCCCCTTGAAGCTCACAGGTGTTAACAGAAAGAGGAATATGGGCTGTTATGGGCAAGCGATAGTTGTCTGAATGAAGATCTATTTTGATGTAAGACTTTTTTCAGAATTCTAATGGATTGACAGTTTGGATTAGAGAAAAGTCTGAGCATATGCCTTAGGGATCTGTCTTCCTCTATGCAGTCACAGTGCTAAGCAGGCTGTTGTCAAGTATTTGACAAGTTTAGACCAGTTCTCCTCCTCAGTATTGTGGGAGTTTGACCTGGTGTCTTCCAGGTTGATATGTTCATGTACTAGAGCTTTAGAAAAAGTTTAATTCCTATATGCAGCATGTCTTCTGTCCTGGTTATTGATACGTACGCAATTAGTAGCAATCCCTTTTTTGATCTCAACACTAGGTTTAGACAAATAATTGCGGCACCTTAAGGAACCTGTCCTGCATCTCATACAAGCACAGAAGTTGTAGTGTCTCAATGCTAGCAGTACAGTTGGTAGTAAAATCTTTAGTATGGTGAAATAGAGGCCTCACACTTTTCAGAGAAAAAAAGAGATGAGAGAGAGTATCTTATTCCCACGTACTTGCAACTATGCTGCAGAGTGTACTGCTGTTACTCTAGTGCTACAAAGGTCCAAAAACCACTTAACAGTTATTACCCAGTTTTGTATTCCTTTAATTTGTTGAAAGACTGCAGTAGAGGATTGAAGTTTTTATTGAGGATCACTGTGTGGAAAAATTCTGATTGTTAAATGTCATTTGTATGACTTAAGAACCACGTTTTAGAGTACAGAATTCAGTATTAATTCCAGAAGGGGTAAGGGGAAGGACATTAGCTAGTAATCCCGAACAAAAGCAGTGTATAGAGCTATACCGATTTTAATCGCAGTATTCTTACAGTTGATCTGTTACTGAACAGATATGTTTTGGGGAGATATGGTGGCCAGGGAGGCGTGTGTGTTTGTTTGCTTCCCCTTCTAGTTAAAGTTCTGGGGTTTGGTTTAGTCAGGAAAATTCGATGAGGCACCTTGTGTAAAAGGAAATGTTAACCAGCATTTTTCAACATGGTGTAGTCCCTTAAAAGTGTCATAGATGAAAAGAGGCCATAAACGCTGGGGGAAAAAGTTAGTGGGAAACTGAGAGCAGGATCACATTCAGTAGTGAGAGAGCAGCAGCCTAGGGAAAGCTGATGAATGACCGTAACAGATAGTTCTATTTTAAGTGTAAAACAACACTCAGTACTTTATAATGGTGGTCTTACCAGAGGGTTCTTCTCCATGGCTCCTAAAAGCACGTCTTGAAGGCATTCGAGTGCAGTGAACTTAAGCTGTAAGAGTTGGGCTGGTAAGCTTGGCCTGATTTGAAGCTGTAGGCACGGGGCTATAATTTCTGAACAGGCTACAAAAGAAACTGTACCACTGTGCTTTTCAGTGCTCCGTTTAGCAAAGCCATCAAATTGTTGCAGGCAATTGATGTTGTTCTTCTAAGAGCACCTGAAAGATATTTTTGTTTGAAGAGTTCAGAGGTACCGGTTAATACTGGTTCAGATAATTACAGCCAGCTCTTGGTGTTTGTGACCAATAAAGTTTGTGGCTCCAAAAGGAGTGGGTTAGTGCTAACTGATTAACTGCTGTATATGCAGAAATATGGAATCTGATTACTTACGCAGAGAGCACTTAAAATGTATTGTTTTGCTGGCTCTCAGTGAGTTGCATCTTAATGCTACCAAGGAATAAGCTTTTTGCTTCTGGCCCAAGTGTTTTAATTTGGTGAAAGCCTTTTCTGTGCACGTGCACATGCCAGAGAGGTTGCTTAAGTAATAGAAGCTATAGTAGCTGCTATCTTCTGTTTTTTGTAGAAGACAGAAATTGAATTTGTTAGCTTTGTAACTGTTATGCATACTAGAATTGGTTTTCTCCCTTTTGAAAATAGTAGAGGGTATGCCTATGTCAGATTTGGTGAGCAAGGTGATCAGATGAGGGCACTGCAAGACTGCCAGAACGCACCAGGTCTGGGGGGAAAAGGAATCTGGCTGAGCATAGGAATTTCTAAAAGGTAACCAAGGAGTTGTGCATTGATACAGTTATTCTAAATAATCAGATTCTTGTAGCTCTGCCTTTGGAAAGTCTGTGGCCCTTGCTGTAGTGGCTGCACGCAGGATGCAGTCTACAAAACCAGAAATGCAGAAGTCCTATGTTTTGACTCCCTGGATTCATCAACCTGCTTCAGGATGGCTGGGGGAATCCAACTGTTAAGTCTAGCCAGACGGCGCAACTTGGGCTTAGCTGCCATTGTAACCAGCCTTGTTTCTCAACAGTAGCAAAGCTGAATGCATTGGAAAATATTTTCAGGTTTGGGCCTGCATAAGGTAGAAGGGACAACAAGTGGTTTTATATGCTAGGGAGTTCTTGTTCTTAGAGCTTTCCCTCTAGTTTGAGAGAAGCACATAACTAGTTTTACAGTGGGTTGACAGGAAAGAAGTGGGGGGAAAAAATGGGAACGCAGGGAGAAAGCCAAAGGCGTTATTACTAGAACAGGTTTAGAATGCTATTCTTTGCTTTTCATGAGCTTAGGGCAATGGGGAGTTTAAAGCTTAGCACTTCCTGAGAGGGTTTCTTACTCTACCGGCTCAGTTCTATCACTTATTTAAGGCAATTCAGGTCTCTGAACGGTTAAAGAACTGATACTAAATTTGATGAACTTTGATCCAGGATACTGACAAAACAGGACTTCATATAAACAATTTCAGTATGTTCATGAGGTTAGCTTGTGTGTTCTGTTAAATAGTAAAAAATGACACTTCTGTTTCTGTTTACCTAGCATAATTCTGCAAATGTTGCCTCCTTCTGCTTTAGAATGGAAATGCTCTTCTCCAAGAGAGCACTGTCCAAACTTCTTTGCCAAAATTTTTTGATTAAATTAATATTGTTTTATTTTGAAAACAAGAATAAGCCACAAACATGTTTTCTTGCTTCGGCTATCCAGAAGAACGTCAACAGTATTTTCAGATTTTCCTTCCCTACACAACTGTATGTAGGAAGAGTGCAGTTGGAAGCAGAAGACCTAAGATGATGTATCTTCTGTTTGTTTACTACAGTAACAAGACAATGGATTACCTCTTTATTAGAACTTGTGTAGCTTTGCAGTATTGAAACAAATGTAGGTATTAAAATACACATCAGTAATACGTTTCTGAATGGCTGAGTACCGTGCTCTCTTAGCATTGAAATACCCAGCCATTGGATTAGTTTGTCCCTCATGTTTGCTTAGTTTGGAAGCTATTTCAGAATGCCTTCAGCTTGTATTCTTCCCCAAAAGCATAGAACTCACTTCTCTGCATCCCCAATTCAAGTCAGAGAAACTGGGCACTGCAGACACAGGAGGTCTGCCTGTACAGAATCAGTGAAGACAAGTCTAAACAGCGGATTTTTTTGAATATGCAGCTGGGTTATCTGAATGTTCTTTATGCAGTGTACCTCAGTTTTAGTACAGATAGCACTTGTCTTGGTTCTTGTCATTAGTCTGAAGCTGCCCCTGAGAAAATCTTGAAAGGGAAAGTAGTGAAAGCTAATCAGCTGGCCCTTTCTTCTTAAGAACCAGTGTATTTTGTAATTCTCCCACTAATAATAAGGCGTCATGCTGGAGAATCGCGATTGTGTTGTTAAGCAAGACTGACTTCACCTGAGCGGTATAGTTGGCAGCTGTTGAATGTTTAATGGACTTTAAACAAACAAAAAAACTGAGCAGGTGGAGGTAGACATGGCAAACTGACAGGCAGCGTCAGATGCTTCTTTGAAATGGATAATCTGACTCCATTCACTTCTTTCTGGAAATAAGATCTAGTAATTAACCAAACAAAAGATAGAAGAGTTAAGACTGCATCTTTAAAGCAGCTGTGCTTGATAAATGTCTCTGGTCTTAAATCAATCTTTAGCAAAGCACAGAGACTTAGCAGCAGCTTGCTTATGCCAATGCTAAAAATACTTGATGTGTACAGGTAACCATGTCAAGGCTCTGGAGTTAATCCATGAGAACAATTCCTTCTGGTATTGGCAAAGGTGAGGATGCTTGCTTCTATAGAAATGAGGTTTTGAGCTGTGACTTAAGCTGTCACTTAGGTGACTGTTTAGGAAAGCTTCCTTTTAAGTTTTGAAGTATGTAAGCTGACAAATTGTTTAAGTTCAGAACTGGGTTTACAGTCTCTTGTCCTCTGACTGTATGCAACTTCTCATGTTTCAGACTGAAAGCAGAATTGCAGCGGTACCAGTCATACAACTATAATGATTATTGCCAAGATTACCAGAACTACTACTCGCAGAGGAGTTACGATGCTTACGCTGACTACAACTACAGCTCCTATGCTCCCTGTGACAGCATGCAAGCTGTTGGAGACTGCTCTTTAGGAGATTCTTTAATGGCTCCAGCTGTTTTTGAGGTAAAGATAGTGCACGCTTGCTGTAAAGAAAATATTTCACAGATAATATGTTGTACAGATTTGTGTGAATCAGCAAAAAGAATCCAAAGTTGAAAACATGCTTTCTGCTTAGTGTGAAGTTAAAAGAGCAGATTCCATTCAGAGGTGTTTGTATTTAAGTGCTTAAATAGTAAATCCATAGAATTAGTGATTTATACACCATTATTTGTTCACGCATACCAAAGAATGGTTTTGACAGCATAATTGCGTATGCTTCTTCTGTTCCTGTTCTTCTGATTTGCTTTGCTTAAAGCAAATTAAACAGTTGTTGTAAGTGGTCTTATCGTGGTCAATGTATTAGTTGTGACCTCCGGAGGTCCCTTCCAACCTGTACTGTAATATTGGCTTTCTTCTAAAAATAAGTAGATAAAATGCCATCTATCCTTGTAGTTGTAGGAAGAAGGAATGGATTGAGACTGCAGCACTTTGAATCTGTGATGCTTTCTGAAATGAGTTATGATTAACCTTAGCCTTTTCTGTCTTTCAGGAATCTTCAGTTATGACTGCAATCGGTGATGACCTAATTACTGACGGTAATAAGGGTTCTATCATTGTCACTTGAGTTTAGCCATCCTTGTGCCTTTTAACAATACAAGCCAACCTCTACTGGATGAAGAACATCTTGAAAATTCAGCTGAGGTCAAACCTCTGTGGGGTTGATCTGCAATCAGCTGGGGTTTTAAAGCTGATACAGCATACACTGACCGCATCAAGTAAAACGGGACACTGTCAATGCTTCGCAGCAGGTTTCTTGTACCTGTGCCTTCATTCCCATTTGAAAATGGTCTAAGACAGAATTTTGTTCTTTGTATTGGTTCCGCTAAACAGGTTTTATATTAGAAACTCAGTAATATGCAAAAGCTTTGTTCTCCACCCTGAGGTAAAAGCTTATGTTGCAGATTCCAAAAGGAGGATTCAGCTTGCACTTACAAATACGGTACAAAACATATTTGTGTCCTGGAAGGTTTGCAAAGTTCCTCACGTGGAGGCATTTTGTGTTAGTGTTTAGAAACTATCCTATGTAACGTGTATTGCCGTAGAAGTGAATTAAATGACTCTTGGGAGGGTTTCATGGCTGATTATCCTTAAACGTTATCTTTACTATCTTAAACATTGTCTTTGTCTTTATCTTGAAAGACAGTTCTAGTCCCGGCCTTCTAATATACAAATTCTCAAAAGTTGGAGTTGTGAGGCTCAAAATTTTAGAGGACTAAATACCTCACTAAAATTAGTAGATCTAATAGCTTATTACACTTAGCTTAAAATACATTTTATTAGCCATTTCACGTGAAGTTTTTTTGTGCGCGTGCCTCAGATTTGATACTTGTACTTACCAGGCTTTTATTTTCAGATCCACAGCTCTACTTGGATGTTGATGAAATGAACAGACAATTCATGGAGACAAGCGAAGAACTCTGCGATTCACTCATGAATTGTCACTGGCAACCTCTGGATACGGTCACTTCTGAAATCCCCTCTGCTATTTAAGTGTCTTCTAGAGCATGACCGTTAGGACCAAAGTGCTAAAACTACATTTCTTCTACATTATTCTAGCTCATAAGTTTTAAAGCACAATGATAGGTTGGGTTTTTTTTGCTATGCTTTTGACAGTTTCTGTAATCTTTTTGTTCATCACTCTCTTCTTGGAGCATCATGAAGTCATGTAAATATTCGAGAAATGTAAAGAGGTAAATGGGGTCTAAAGATAGACTTGCCTGTGTAAATAAAAAATTTGTTTCTGCAAACCTGCCAGCAAGGGATTTTACTTGTACCTGTGTGCAGCACGTTCTCTTCCGGCTTATGGAATTTAACAAGGTAGTAAGGGTATTTCATCTGTCTTTATTTTTATATGGGCATTAGGACACAAGCAACACCTAGCTTTCCCTTGTTTTCCTGGTTCCTTAGGTAAGCGACAAGCCAAGCCTTTCATGTGCTTGCTTAGACTGGAAGTATGTATGGGAGACACTCACAGGCCTTGCTATGGAAACACCTGTGCCCACTTTTTCCTGCAGGCTGCTGGCTCTAACTGTATTACTGATATATGCTAGGTCAGCTAAAATTGGCTTATAAATAGGGTATGTTAAGCATATGGAAGTGTAGACTTCAACTGCCATAGCTACAAACATCCCGTGGAATGAGGATGATGTCTGCTGGCACTCTCTGCATCAGCATTCAGTTTTCCCTTGCCCTTCTTACTGTTAGACTTCTCAGCTGACGCTTTACAGCGAAGAAATTGCTACAACATAATCCGTGTTCTTAAACCTAAAAAAAAAAATCTTGGAGAAAACAACTTGCTGTTTTTCCCTCCTTGCTGGCAAGGAGAGAAAAATAGTCCACCAGGAACAACAAAAAAATCCTAGTAACAGCTCCTTAAGTTATACCCTCTGCTACCCTCTCTAATTGCTCTGGTCTTCCTTCATTCATGGTAATGAAGTTTTTAAAGCTTTGGTAGAAGGATGACAGTACTCAAGTCAAAGGAGATGAGAGCAATGAGGAAAGCTTTGCTTTAAGCTAGAGCAGTCTTGCGAGTTGCTGCCTTTATGCTGTTCTTATCTTGAAGGGTACAGAGTCTTTTGAGTCTTTTCCAGTCATAGGGACTCCATAACCCTATGAGTATGGAGAAATAGTTGCTAATTAACAGTGTGTATAAGTGAGTAAGTGAGGCTGGAAACAAAAGAATATTCCTCCAAGAAAAAAAAGGAAGCAGAAATTACTGTACTTAATAGCTGGGGAAGCTGTTAAAGCTAGTTGACACAGTTCTGGTACTGCCGTGTGTGTTTTGGGGGCAACATAAACCATAATTGCTGTGATGGCAGGTAAGAATCCAATTCTTTTTTATGGCTTAGTGTAGTCAGTGAAAGCAGTGGTCCTAAGCTGCATGCTGTTCTTAAATGTAATGCAAATTCTCTTTTGTGACTCCTCAGTACTTCCAGGTTACTTGTAGCTGATCACCAGCAACTGCTTCTGTTAGCTATTAGCTGTTGGGTTTTTGCTAGGAATACTTTCAGTCCTGAATTGAAATGATGACATCCTGAAACAGAAGAGGCTCTTGGAGTATTGTAGGAAGCACATTCTTCCTGGTTCTAGTGCAGGTGTACACGTAGGAGGAGACAGAAGGCAAAGAACCTCACATAGGTGGAGGGGGTGAGGTGGCATCACAGTTAGAGCTGTCGCAGTTAACTCTTCCCAAAGCATGAAAGCAACGTGGCGGGGAACAGGGATTTGTTGGGTTGCTTCTTTGTGTGAGCCAGGGAGTCTTTTGAGGGGCAGATTAATAAGAATATGACACAAGGTAGAGGTGGAATAGATGAAGCAAAGAATCTGGGTGGGAAAAGGGTTGCTTGTACGTGTCTATGGAATTGTTTCAGGGGACTGAGCCGGGGCAAATTCAAGATAATAGATGCAGCCTCCTTGAATTTGGATGGCAGTGCTGAAGCTTCAAAACCTTACAAGGTTTGATGCCACTTCAATTGTAGTGCATAGCTGTGGTACTTGAGCTCAGAAGTGCAAACTGCACAGGATTTTTTTATCTATTTTCTTCAACGTGAGCAGCAAAACATCTTCCAGGAATGTGCCTGGGTGCTACGCTGCTTTGACACGGCTTGCTTTGCATCACCAAACACAGTAGTTAGGTTGCATCGAGTACTTTGTGGAAACATTCATTGTGTTGTCACCCAGAAATGGGATGCTACAGATATGTGTTGGCCCGGCAGTATCAGTGCTGTTTTTTGGCCTTTGAGAGGTTGGTCCATAACATGTGACCTGTGTAATGAGGGGCCCACATAGATTGGTGACTTCATTAAGTCTGATACTGTGGTGGTGTGTGACCCAAGGCCCTGAACGTCAGAAAATCAGGCTGTGGCCACCTATTTTATGCAGACTTTGCCTATTAACAAGGTCTCTACACTGTACGTTAGAGACGTGCGCCTCCTTTTCCGGACTAGATAGTGAAAATACCAGTTTTGTAGTTCAGTGAATGAGATTGGTTGGGCTGTTTGTTCTCCAGAGCTGAAAAATGTTGGGAGTGTATTCTCTTGGAGTCCACAGAAATGAAAATGATGAGAGGAAGAGAACGTTGGTTGCAGCCCGCGTGCTGCTGTTATAAAGTAGTTCTCTGATGTCTTTTTCCCTCTGCTGAGACTTATCAGCCTATCGTCCTTTCCTGTTAGGAGCGCATACCTGGCTTGGGATGGTGTGCGCAGTGCAGATTCTTTACCGTAAGAGCACAGTGAATGCCAGACTTCTTCCTGTACTGCCGTGTTAACCATGAGTCACAAATTCAGGAAGCAGTGATTGCATCGGAACTGCTAGAATGCTTTGCGGAGTCTTTTTACTGGGTAAACTTCACAGCTGCAGTTACAACTTCCAGCCTGTGTTAGCTGAACACATCGTACTGGTGCCCGCCATCAGTTTGACAAAGATGGGATTGCAGTAGGGACTTGCTTTCTTCCTTCTTTTTAATTAAACAAGTCTTTGAAGCAACTTTTCCAACACCGCCATACTTCACTTCTTCCAGTTATTTTCTGTTTTACTTAACTGAAATGTTTTTTTTTCTTCCAAGCTTGAGGAAGTTTTCTACAAGAATGTCCCGTAATGATTTCATAAACTCTTTTCGTTGTACCTAGCTGCAACAGAGAGTGCTTTTATTCAAAAACCTGCTGGTTTTCTTTTCCAAGAAGTAGTGGGGTTTTTCCTATCTCTTCACTGATGGGAAAGGCTGTAGGACAGTAGCTTGAGGGGCTACTAATGCTGTCATCAGTGAGCCGGGAAAAGGCAGGAGTCCGAAACGGGTAAAAAGTACTTAAAAGGATACCAAAAGAGTAAACGGTACTTAAGCCGTGGATGTTTCTTTTTGCAGGGATGCTCTGGACCAACCGCTTCTTTCTAGCGCTACCTCAAAGTAACTTGCAGATAGAACTCACAGGGAAGGTTGATCAAATGGTGATGATCGCTGTCATTCTGCTGGACACGCAGATACTTGCCTTTCGTTTTGGCTCATTTTTAATACCAATTAACTTCAGTGCCTCGCGTTAATAGACACCGTTTGACTGCATCGGCAAATGTTTCTGAGTCGTGAGTGTCGTTAAAGGCCTGTCACCTGTTGTGGTTTAACCCGGCTGGCAGCTAAACACCACACAGCCGTTCGCTCACCCTCCCCCCTCCCTCTCTGGGATGGGGGAGAGAAACGGGAAAGTGAAGCCGGTGAGTTGAGATAAAGACAGTTTATTAAGACAGGAATATAATAATAACAATAATAGTAATAATAGTGATAATGATAATAGTATTAACAATAATAATGTGTAAGAAAACAAGTGATGCACAACGCAATTGCTCACCACCCGCTGACCGATGCCCAGCCTATCCCCGAGCAGCCGGCCCCCCACCCCGGCCAGCCACCCCTATATATTGTTTAGCATGACGCCAGATGGTATGGAATACCCCTTTGGCCAGTTTGGGTCAGCTGTCCTGGGTCTGTCCCCTCCCAGCTCCTGCTGCACCCCCAGCCTGCTCGCTGGCAGGACAGAGCGAGAAGCCGAAAAGTCCTTGGCCTGGTGTAAACACTGCTCTGCAACAATTAAAACATCAGCATGTTATCAGCGCTCTTCTCATCCTAATCCAAAACATAGCACCCTACCAGCTACTATGAGGGAAAATTAACTCTGTCCTAACTGGAACCAGGACAAACTGCTTCAGCACTTTTGATCTTTTACAAACTCAGCTAAATTATTTAAGTTCTACTTTGGGCACCGTGTTCCTTCATCAGCCAGGATTTTGTGGATAGAGTTGAGTCTTCTTATCACGCGAGGCCAATAAAACAACTGAGTAATTTAAACCTTTGTGGCTGCTCCCACCCCCAACACTTTCCCATTCCCATGACGACTTCTCATCCCCCAAATGACTTCTCACCCGGGGACCCGAGGTCTCACTCGGGGACCCACCACCCGCAGCCGCTCCCCATCAGGAGCAGACATCCCCAAACCAATTGGCGACGCGGGCAGCGGCAGAGGGCTGCGTTCAGCCCCCACCCCCCCCACCCCCCCCCCGCTGACCGATGCAGGAAATAAGTGCAGGCAGAGGCTTTGCAGGGTGGAACAGTTTGTAATTTATTCCCGGGGTAATTAATTGTGGCTGCCACCCCCAGCCCGTCCCCAGGTGAGGCCCGGCCGCCTGCTCAGGCGGGGGGCCCGGCCTGCCGGCCCGTGCGGTCTCCGGCCCCCGGCTCCTCCTGCCTGACCCTATGCAGCCAGGACGTGTCCCCGACGTCGTCGTCCTGCTGGGACCTTGGCAGTCTGCGCCCCACCTGCCCCGCGTGCCAGGAGAAGCTCCTGACGAGCTCTCCTGCCATGGAGGGGCTGCGCTCCCTGCGCCGGGGCGAGACGCTGCGGGAGCGGTAGCTGGAGGGGCTCGTCTGGCGCTGCTGCTGCTGCTGCCGCTGCCCCAGCCGTGCGTTGCGCTGGAACCTCCTGCGTGGTCGTCGGGCCAGGCGCACGATGCCAATGATGTGCCCGCGGCACAGCGGGCAGGTGTCTCTTTCGGCAGCCCAGACGTGGACACACTCCAGGCAGAAGATGTGCCTGCAGGGGTCGATGCGAGCCGCGCTGGACATGCGCTCCAAACAGATGGGGCACGTCTCCTCCTCGGGGGCCTCCTCTGGCTGCCGCCGTGGCCGCCAGCTCATGATGCCTGTGGCCGCCGCAACGTGGAGCTGGTTTTCGTCTGGGGGAGGCTGCCCTGGTGCCAGGCACTCAGCAGCAGCCTGGGGTCTTCAGCACCCCCCGGGTCGCCGGCAGGACCTCGATGCCTTGCGTGTCGCTGTCTGGATCTCGACGCTTGGCGTGACACCAGCAGGACTACTGCAGATAGGAGCAGGAAGAAAACATTGCAGCAGCAAAGAGACATCAGCTTTCTAGGTTCAACCAATTGTCTAGAGTACTGTAGCGGTAACTGTTCTGTGTATGGATTGCAGACATTGCCGTTAGAATGGCAAATCTGCTTGTGGTAGGTTATACATGGCAAGACCGCGCTTAGGACAGACGAAACAGATAGATGTCTATAGATTTGAGAACATTACCGAAGGACCTCGATGGCTCGGGTGCAACAGCGATGGCTTCTCGTGTGCCTCTCGGCACACCTCCGCCTCTCTCTTTCCTTCCAGCCTTAGGACCTCAAGCTTTCGATACCACCAGCTGGACTGGCCGCAGGCGCGCCGCTCAGGGCATTTATAGCCAGCCACCTTTTGTGAGGCAATAGGGTGACATCACCAGGGTCTCGGGGTGCCCCTGTTGGCAGCACTGACAGAGGTCACCTGACTGTTGCGAGAAAATGCTGATGTGAGATGGCTGCTCCATGCTGACAGAAGCCAAGCAAGGAGAGCGGTATCAGGCTAATTAAGAAAAGCCATCTCGGAAGAGACCGAACCCAAGAGTGGGCCAAGGAGTGGGCCCTAAGGTATCAAGAATGAAGTGTCACTTCAAATACGTGAGACTCCCATCAAGTCAGTGCTTGATGGGCACCCCGAGACCCTGGTGATGTCACCCTATTGCCTCACAAAAGGTGGCTGGCTATAAATGCCCTGAGCGGCGCGCCTGCGGCCAGTCCAGCTGGCGGTATCGAAAGCTCGAGGTCCTAAGGCTGGAAGGAAAGAGAGAGGCGGAGGTGTGCCGAGAGGCACACGAGAAGCCATTGCTGTTGCACCCGAGCCATCGAGGTCCTTCGGTAATGTTCTCAAATCTATAGACATCTATCTGTTTCGTCTGTCCTAAGCGCGGTCTTGCCATGTATAACCTACCACAAGCAGATTTGCCATTCTAACGGCAATGTCTGCAATCCATACACAGAACAGTTACCGCTACAGTACTCTAGACAATTGGTTGAACCTAGAAAGCTGATGTCTCTTTGCTGCTGCAATGTTTTCTTCCTGCTCCTATCTGCAGTAGTCCTGCTGGTGTCACGCCAAGCGTCGAGATCCAGACAGCGACACGCAAGGCATCGAGGTCCTGCCGGCGACCCGGGGGGTGCTGAAGACCCCAGGCTGCTGCTGAGTGCCTGGCACCAGGGCAGCCTCCCCCAGACGAAAACCAGCTCCACGTTGCGGCGGCCACAGGCATCATGAGCTGGCGGCCACGGCGGCAGCCAGAGGAGGCCCCCGAGGAGGAGACGTGCCCCATCTGTTTGGAGCGCATGTCCAGCGCGGCTCGCATCGACCCCTGCAGGCACATCTTCTGCCTGGAGTGTGTCCACGTCTGGGCTGCCGAAAGAGACACCTGCCCGCTGTGCCGCGGGCACATCATTGGCATCGTGCGCCTGGCCCGACGACCACGCAGGAGGTTCCAGCGCAACGCACGGCTGGGGCAGCGGCAGCAGCAGCAGCAGCGCCAGACGAGCCCCTCCAGCTACCGCTCCCGCAGCGTCTCGCCCCGGCGCAGGGAGCGCAGCCCCTCCATGGCAGGAGAGCTCGTCAGGAGCTTCTCCTGGCACGCGGGGCAGGTGGGGCGCAGACTGCCAAGGTCCCAGCAGGACGACGACGTCGGGGACACGTCCTGGCTGCATAGGGTCAGGCAGGAGGAGCCGGGGGCCGGAGACCGCACGGGCCAGCAGGCCGGGCCCCCCGCCTGAGCAGGCGGCCGGGCCTCACCTGGGGACGGGCTGGGGGTGGCAGCCACAATTAATTACCCCGGGAATAAATTACAAACTGTTCCACCCTGCAAAGCCTCTGCCTGCACTTATTTCCTGCATCGGTCAGCGGGGGGGGGGGTGGGGGGGGTGGGGGCTGAACGCAGCCCTCTGCCGCTGCCCGCGTCGCCAATTGGTTTGGGGATGTCTGCTCCTGATGGGGAGCGGCTGCGGGTGGTGGGTCCCCGAGTGAGACCTCGGGTCCCCGGGTGAGAAGTCATTTGGGGGATGAGAAGTCGTCATGGGAATGGGAAAGTGTTGGGGGTGGGAGCAGCCACAAAGGTTTAAATTACTCAGTTGTTTTATTGGCCTCGCGTGATAAGAAGACTCAACTCTATCCACAAAATCCTGGCTGATGAAGGAACACGGTGCCCAAAGTAGAACTTAAATAATTTAGCTGAGTTTGTAAAAGATCAAAAGTGCTGAAGCAGTTTGTCCTGGTTCCAGTTAGGACAGAGTTAATTTTCCCTCATAGTAGCTGGTAGGGTGCTATGTTTTGGATTAGGATGAGAAGAGCGCTGATAACATGCTGATGTTTTAATTGTTGCAGAGCAGTGTTTACACCAGGCCAAGGACTTTTCGGCTTCTCGCTCTGTCCTGCCAGCGAGCAGGCTGGGGGTGCAGCAGGAGCTGGGAGGGGACAGACCCAGGACAGCTGACCCAAACTGGCCAAAGGGGTATTCCATACCATCTGGCGTCATGCTAAACAATATATAGGGGTGGCTGGCCGGGGTGGGGGGCCGGCTGCTCGGGGATAGGCTGGGCATCGGTCAGCGGGTGGTGAGCAATTGCGTTGTGCATCACTTGTTTTCTTACACATTATTATTGTTAATACTATTATCATTATCACTATTATTACTATTATTGTTATTATTATATTCCTGTCTTAATAAACTGTCTTTATCTCAACTCACCGGCTTCACTTTCCCGTTTCTCTCCCCCATCCCAGAGAGGGAAGGGGGAGGGTGAGCGAACGGCTGTGTGGTGTTTAGCTGCCAGCCGGGTTAAACCACAACAGGTGACAGGCCTTTAACGACACTCACGACTCAGAAACATTTGCCGATGCAGTCAAACGGTGTCTATTAACGCGAGGCACTGAAGTTAATTGGTATTAAAAATGAGCCAAAACGAAAGGCAAGTATCTGCGTGTCCAGCAGAATGACAGCGATCATCACCATTTGATCAACCTTCCCTGTGAGTTCTATCTGCAAGTTACTTTGAGGTAGCGCTAGAACGAAGCGGTTGGTCCAGAGCATCCCTGCAAAAAGAAACATCCACGGCTTAAGTACCGTTTACTCTTTTGGTATCCTTTTAAGTACTTTTTACCCGTTTCGGACTCCTGCCTTTTCCCGGCTCACTGATGACAGCATTAGTAGCCCCTCAAGCTACTGTCCTACAGCCTTTCCCATCAGTGAAGAGATAGGAAAAACCCCACTACTTCTTGGAAAAGAAAACCAGCAGGTTTTTGAATAAAAGCACTCTCTGTTGCAGCTAGGTACAACGAAAAGAGTTTATGAAATCATTACGGGACATTCTTGTAGAAAACTTCCTCAAGCTTGGAAGAAAAAAAAACATTTCAGTTAAGTAAAACAGAAAATAACTGGAAGAAGTGAAGTATGGCGGTGTTGGAAAAGTTGCTTCAAAGACTTGTTTAATTAAAAAGAAGGAAGAAAGCAAGTCCCTACTGCAATCCCATCTTTGTCAAACTGATGGCGGGCACCAGTACGATGTGTTCAGCTAACACAGGCTGGAAGTTGTAACTGCAGCTGTGAAGTTTACCCAGTAAAAAGACTCCGCAAAGCATTCTAGCAGTTCCGATGCAATCACTGCTTCCTGAATTTGTGACTCATGGTTAACACGGCAGTACAGGAAGAAGTCTGGCATTCACTGTGCTCTTACGGTAAAGAATCTGCACTGCGCACACCATCCCAAGCCAGGTATGCGCTCCTAACAGGAAAGGACGATAGGCTGATAAGTCTCAGCAGAGGGAAAAAGACATCAGAGAACTACTTTATAACAGCAGCACGCGGGCTGCAACCAACGTTCTCTTCCTCTCATCATTTTCATTTCTGTGGACTCCAAGAGAATACACTCCCAACATTTTTCAGCTCTGGAGAACAAACAGCCCAACCAATCTCATTCACTGAACTACAAAACTGGTATTTTCACTATCTAGTCCGGAAAAGGAGGCGCACGTCTCTAACGTACAGTGTAGAGACCTTGTTAATAGGCAAAGTCTGCATAAAATAGGTGGCCACAGCCTGATTTTCTGACGTTCAGGGCCTTGGGTCACACACCACCACAGTATCAGACTTAATGAAGTCACCAATCTATGTGGGCCCCTCATTACACAGGTCACATGTTATGGACCAACCTCTCAAAGGCCAAAAAACAGCACTGATACTGCCGGGCCAACACATATCTGTAGCATCCCATTTCTGGGTGACAACACAATGAATGTTTCCACAAAGTACTCGATGCAACCTAACTACTGTGTTTGGTGATGCAAAGCAAGCCGTGTCAAAGCAGCGTAGCACCCAGGCACATTCCTGGAAGATGTTTTGCTGCTCACGTTGAAGAAAATAGATAAAAAAATCCTGTGCAGTTTGCACTTCTGAGCTCAAGTACCACAGCTATGCACTACAATTGAAGTGGCATCAAACCTTGTAAGGTTTTGAAGCTTCAGCACTGCCATCCAAATTCAAGGAGGCTGCATCTATTATCTTGAATTTGCCCCGGCTCAGTCCCCTGAAACAATTCCATAGACACGTACAAGCAACCCTTTTCCCACCCAGATTCTTTGCTTCATCTATTCCACCTCTACCTTGTGTCATATTCTTATTAATCTGCCCCTCAAAAGACTCCCTGGCTCACACAAAGAAGCAACCCAACAAATCCCTGTTCCCCGCCACGTTGCTTTCATGCTTTGGGAAGAGTTAACTGCGACAGCTCTAACTGTGATGCCACCTCACCCCCTCCACCTATGTGAGGTTCTTTGCCTTCTGTCTCCTCCTACGTGTACACCTGCACTAGAACCAGGAAGAATGTGCTTCCTACAATACTCCAAGAGCCTCTTCTGTTTCAGGATGTCATCATTTCAATTCAGGACTGAAAGTATTCCTAGCAAAAACCCAACAGCTAATAGCTAACAGAAGCAGTTGCTGGTGATCAGCTACAAGTAACCTGGAAGTACTGAGGAGTCACAAAAGAGAATTTGCATTACATTTAAGAACAGCATGCAGCTTAGGACCACTGCTTTCACTGACTACACTAAGCCATAAAAAAGAATTGGATTCTTACCTGCCATCACAGCAATTATGGTTTATGTTGCCCCCAAAACACACACGGCAGTACCAGAACTGTGTCAACTAGCTTTAACAGCTTCCCCAGCTATTAAGTACAGTAATTTCTGCTTCCTTTTTTTTCTTGGAGGAATATTCTTTTGTTTCCAGCCTCACTTACTCACTTATACACACTGTTAATTAGCAACTATTTCTCCATACTCATAGGGTTATGGAGTCCCTATGACTGGAAAAGACTCAAAAGACTCTGTACCCTTCAAGATAAGAACAGCATAAAGGCAGCAACTCGCAAGACTGCTCTAGCTTAAAGCAAAGCTTTCCTCATTGCTCTCATCTCCTTTGACTTGAGTACTGTCATCCTTCTACCAGAGCTCTAAAACTTCATTACCATGAATGAAGGAAGACCATAGCAATCAGAGAGGGTAGCAGAGGGTATAACTTAAGGAGCTGTTACTAGGATTTTTTTGTTGTTCCTGGTGGACTATTTTTCTCCTTGCCAGCAAGGAGGGAAAACCAGCAAGTTGTTTTCTCCAAGATTTTTTTTTTAGGTTTAAGAACACGGATTATGTTGTAGCAATTTCTTCGCTGTAAAGCGTCAGCTGAGAAGTCTAACAGTAAGAAGGGCAAGGGAAAACGGAATGCTGATGCAGAGAGTGCCAGCAGACATCATCCTCATTCCACGGGATGTTTGTAGCTATGGCAGTTGAAGTCTACACTTCCATATGCTTAACATACCCTATTTATAAGCCAATTTTAGCTGACCTAGCATATATCAGTAGTACAGTTAGAGCCAGCAGCCTGCAGGAAAAAGTGGGCACAGGTGTTTCCATAGCAAGGCCTGTGAGTGTCTCCCATACATACTTCCAGTCTAAGCAAGCACATGAAAGGCTTGGCTTGTCGCTTACCTAAGGAACCAGGAAAACAAGGGAAAGCTAGATTTTGCTTGTGTCCTAATGCCCATATAAAAATAAAGACAGATGAAATACCCTTACTACCTTGTTAAATTCCATAAGCCGGAAGAGAACGTGCTGCACACAGGTACAAGTAAAATCCCTTGCTGGCAGGTTTGCAGAAACAAATTTTTTATTTACACAGGCAAGTCTATCTTTAGACCCCATTTACCTCTTTACATTTCTCGAATATTTACATGACTTCATGATGCTCCAAGAAGAGAGTGATGAACAAAAAGATTACAGAAACTGTCAAAAGCATAGCAAAAAAAACCCAACCTATCATTGTGCTTTAAAACTTATGAGCTAGAATAATGTAGAAGAAATGTAGTTTTAGCACTTTGGTCCTAACGGTCATGCTCTAGAAGACACTTAAATAGCAGAGGGGATTTCAGAAGTGACCGTATCCAGAGGTTGCCAGTGACAATTCAGGAGTGAATTGTAGAGTTCTTCGCTTGTCTCCATGAATTGTCTGTTCATTTCATCAACATCCAAGTAGAGCTGTGGATCTGAAAATAAAAGCCTGGTAAGTACAAGTATCAAATCTGAGGCATGCACACAAAAAAACTTCATGTGAAATGGCTAACAAAATGTATTTTAAGCTAAGTGTAATAAGCTATTAGATCTACTAATTTTAGTGAGGTATTTAGTCCTCTAAAATTTTGAGCCTCACAACTCCAACTTTTGGGAATTTGTATATTAGAAGGCTGGGACTAGAATTGTCTTTCAAGATAAAGACAAAGACAATGTTTAAGATAGTAAAGATAACGTTTAAGGATAATCAGCCATGAAACCCTCCCAAGAGTCATTTAATTCACTTCTACGGCAATACACGTTACATAGGATAGTTTCTAAACACTAACACAAAATGCCTCCACGTGAGGAACTTTGCAAACCTTCCACACAGGACACAAATATGTTTTGTACCGTATTTGTAAGTGCAAGCTGAATCCTCCTTTTGGAATCTGCAACATAAGCTTTTACCTCAGGGTGGAGAACAAAGCTTTTGCATATTACTGAGTTTCTAATATAAAACCTGTTTAGCGGAACCAATACAAAGAACAAAATTCTGTCTTAGACCATTTTCAAATGGGAATGAAGGCACAGGTACAAGAAACCTGCTGCGAAGCATTGACAGTGTCCCGTTTTACTTGATGCGGTCAGTGTATGCTGTATCAGCTTTAAAACCCCAGCTGATTGCAGATCAACCCCACAGAGGTTTGACCTCAGCTGAATTTTCAAGATGTTCTTCATCCAGTAGAGGTTGGCTTGTATTGTTAAAAGGCACAAGGATGGCTAAACTCAAGTGACAATGATAGAACCCTTATTACCGTCAGTAATTAGGTCATCACCGATTGCAGTCATAACTGAAGATTCCTGAAAGACAGAAAAGGCTAAGGTTAATCATAACTCATTTCAAAAAGCATCACAGATTCAAAGTGCTGCAGTCTCAATCCATTCCTTCTTCCTACAACTACAAGGATAGATGGCATTTTATCTACTTATTTTTAGAAGAAAGCCAATATTACAGTACAGGTTGGAAGGGACCTCCGGAGGTCACAACTAATACATTGACCACGATAAGACCACTTACAACAACTGTTTAATTTGCTTTAAGCAAAGCAAATCAGAAGAACAGGAACAGAAGAAGCGTACGCAATTATGCTGTCAAAACCATTCTTTGGTATGCGTGAACAAATAATGGTGTATAAATCACTAATTCTATGGATTTACTATTTAAGCACTTAAATACAAACACCTCTGAATGGAATCTGCTCTTTTAACTTCACACTAAGCAGAAAGCATGTTTTCAACTTCGGATTCTTTTTGCTGATTCACACAAATCTGTACAACATACTATCTGTGAAATATTTTCTTTATAGCAAGCGTGCACTATCTTTACCTCAAAAACAGCTGGAGCCATTAAAGAATCTCCTAAAGAGCAGTCTCCAACAGCTTGCATGCTGTCATAGGGAGCATAGGAGCTGTAGTTGTAGTCAGCGTAAGCATCGTAACTCCGCTGCGAGTAGTAGTTCTGGTAATCTTGGCAATAAGCATTATAGTTGTATGACTGGTACCGCTGCAATTCTGCTTTCAGTCTGAAACATGAGAAGTTGCATACAGTCAGAGAACAAGAGACTGTAAACCCAGTTCTGAACTTAAACAATTTGTCAGCTTACATACTTCAAAACTTAAAAGGAAGCTTTCCTAAACAGTCACCTAAGTGACAGCTTAAGTCACAGCTCAAAACCTCATTTCTATAGAAGCAAGCATCCTCACCTTTGCCAATACCAGAAGGAATTGTTCTCATGGATTAACTCCAGAGCCTTGACATGGTTACCTGTACACATCAAGTATTTTTAGCGTTGGCATAAGCAAGCTGCTGCTAAGTCTCTGTGCTTTGCTAAAGATTGATTTAAGACCAGAGACATTTATCAAGCACAGCTGCTTTAAAGATGCAGTCTTAACCCTTCTATCTTTTGTTTGGTTAATTACTAGATCTTATTTCCAGAAAGAAGTGAATGGAGTCAGATTATCCATTTCAAAGAAGCATCTGACACCGCCTGTCAGTTTGCCATGTCTACCTCCACCTGCTCAGTTTTTTTGTTTGTTTAAAGTCCATTAAACATTCAACAGCTGCCAACTATACCGCTCAGGTGAAGTCAGTCTTGCTTAACAACACAATCGCGATTCTCCAGCATGACGCCTTATTATTAGTGGGAGAATTACAAAATACACTGGTTCTTAAGAAGAAAGGGCCAGCTGATTAGCTTTCACTACTTTCCCTTTCAAGATTTTCTCAGGGGCAGCTTCAGACTAATGACAAGAACCAAGACAAGTGCTATCTGTACTAAAACTGAGGTACACTGCATAAAGAACATTCAGATAACCCAGCTGCATATTCAAAAAAATCCGCTGTTTAGACTTGTCTTCACTGATTCTGTACAGGCAGACCTCCTGTGTTTGCAGTGCCCAGTTTCTCTCACTTGAATTGGGGATGCAGAGAAGTGAGTTCTATGCTTTTGGGGAAGAATACAAGCTGAAGGCATTCTGAAATAGCTTCCAAACTAAGCAAACATGAGGGACAAACTAATCCAATGGCTGGGTATTTCAATGCTAAGAGAGCACGGTACTCAGCCATTCAGAAACGTATTACTGATGTGTATTTTAATACCTACATTTGTTTCAATACTGCAAAGCTACACAAGTTCTAATAAAGAGGTAATCCATTGTCTTGTTACTGTAGTAAACAAACAGAAGATACATCATCTTAGGTCTTCTGCTTCCAACTGCACTCTTCCTACATACAGTTGTGTAGGGAAGGAAAATCTGAAAATACTGTTGACGTTCTTCTGGATAGCCGAAGCAAGAAAACATGTTTGTGGCTTATTCTTGTTTTCAAAATAAAACAATATTAATTTAATCAAAAAATTTTGGCAAAGAAGTTTGGACAGTGCTCTCTTGGAGAAGAGCATTTCCATTCTAAAGCAGAAGGAGGCAACATTTGCAGAATTATGCTAGGTAAACAGAAACAGAAGTGTCATTTTTTACTATTTAACAGAACACACAAGCTAACCTCATGAACATACTGAAATTGTTTATATGAAGTCCTGTTTTGTCAGTATCCTGGATCAAAGTTCATCAAATTTGGTATCAGTTCTTTAACCGTTCAGAGACCTGAATTGCCTTAAATAAGTGATAGAACTGAGCCGGTAGAGTAAGAAACCCTCTCAGGAAGTGCTAAGCTTTAAACTCCCCATTGCCCTAAGCTCATGAAAAGCAAAGAATAGCATTCTAAACCTGTTCTAGTAATAATGCCTTTGGCTTTCTCCCTGCGTTCCCATTTTTCCCCCCCACTTCTTTCCTGTCAACCCACTATAAAACTAGTTATGTGCTTCTCTCAAACTAGAGGGAAAGCTCTAAGAACAAGAACTCCCTAGCATATAAAACCACTTGTTGTCCCTTCTACCTTATGCAGGCCCAAACCTGAAAATATTTTCCAATGCATTCAGCTTTGCTGCTGTTGAGAAACAAGGCTGGTTACAATGGCAGCTAAGCCCAAGTTGCGCTGTCTGGCTAGACTTAACAGTTGGATTCCCCCAGCCATCCTGAAGCAGGTTGATGAATCCAGGGAGTCAAAACATAGGACTTCTGCATTTCTGGTTTTGTAGACTGCATCCTGTGTACAGCCACTACAGCAAGGGCCACAGACTTTCCAAAGGCAGAGCTACGAGAATCTGATTATTTAGAATAACTGTATCAATGCACAACTCCTTGGTTACCTTTTAGAAATTCCTATGCTCAGCCGGATTCCTTTTCCCCCCAGACCTGGTGCGTTCTGGCAGTCTTGCAGTGCCCTCATCTGATCACCTTGCTCACCAAATCTGACATAGGCATACCCTCTACTATTTTCAAAAGGGAGAAAACCAATTCTGGTATGCATAACAGTTACAAAGCTAACGAATTCAGTTTCTGTCTTCTACAAAAACCAGAAGATAGCAGCTACTATAGCTTCTATTACTTAAGCAACCTCTCTGGCATGTGCACGTGCACAGAAAAGGCTTTCACCAAATTAAAACACTTGGGCCAGAAGCAAAAAGCTTATTCCTTGGTAGCATTAAGATGCAACTCACTGAGAGCCAGCAAAACTATACATTTTAAGTGCTCTCTGCGTAAGTAATCAGATTCCATATTTCTGCATATACAGCAGTTAATCAGTTAGCACTAACCCACTCCTTTTGGAGCCACAAACTTTATTGGTCACAAACACCAAGAGCTGGCTGTAATTATCTGAACCAGTATTAACCGGTACCTCTGAACTCTTCAAACAATCAGAATTTTTCCACACAGTGATCCTTAATAAAAACTTCAATCCTCTACTGCAGTCTTTCAACAAATTAAAGGAATACAAAACTGGCTAATAACTGTTCAGTGATTTTTGGACCTTTGTAGCACTAGAGTAACAGCAGTACACTCTGCAGCATAGTTGCAAGTACGTGGGAATAAGATACTCTCTCTCATCTCTTTTTTTCTCTGAAAAGTGTGAGGCCTCTATTTCACCCTACTAAAGATTTTACCACCAACTGTACTGCTAGCATTGAGACACTGCAACTTCTGTGCTTGTATGAGATGCAGGACAGGTTCCTTAAGGTGTCGCAATTTTTTGTCTAAACCTAGTGTTGAGATCAAAAAAGGGATTGCTACTAATTGCGTACGTATCAATAACCAGGACAGAAGACATGCTGCATATAGGAATTAAACTTTTTCTAAAGCTCTAGTACATGAACATATCAAATCCCGCAGATTTTTTCTAGTATGGTTTCAGAGGTCTTACTTGATGGACATAAGCGCACAAGTGAAGACAAAAGATACTCTGTTTACCTGAAGTACTGGTTTGGACCCCAAATGGAAAAGCTGGCTTTGCTTGCTCAGGTTCCTTCTCTGATGGTTTAACGAAACTGAAGTTGAACATAGGTTTTGCTGTGCTCTCTTCTTTTGTACGCTCGGACTTCCCAACGGAAAAGATAGGCTGTGTCTTTGACTCTTCAGTGTCAGCTTTCTTTCCAAACACTAACGGAGCAGCAGTAGTGACAGAATCCTGCTTCTCTTCTGTCCTTCCCAAAGTAAACTGTGAGGCAGCTGCAGACTCTGCACCTGAACACTCTGAGTGAACACCGAATGTAAATGATGGCAAGGCAGCATTTTGTGGACGCAGTCGCAGTACCAAAACCTGCAGAAATAAGTGAATGTCAAGTCCGTAACCCACGGTGTATCTGCAGTACATGAAGGTTTGAACTACATTCTAGTCCTGATCTTTCCAGTCAAAACTGTTTAAAAAACAACCAACCAAACAGTAAAACAAACAAGAAAACCCCATGCTTCCTCTCTACATAAAACTTTTCACAACTGTGTTTTCTGCCCACCACCTGGCTTTAAAAAGTATACGAACTTCTTTGAAAGATCATGTTTTTAGTCTGAACTCCAAATGAACAACGTGTAGGGCATGTAAAGAACAAGCACGTCATTAATGAAAGCTTTTCTCTAAAAAGGATAAACTTATTCTTGGGGAAAAGTGTGGAAACAGATGTTATCTAGGCAATATTCCTACAGGAAAAACGAATAATTTTGCCACACCTCAAAGGAAAAAATAATTGTGCTTAACAGGTAAGAAAATAAAAAAAATCAGAGCAAACCAAAAAATAAATCACAGAATATGCATCCTCGTTTTAATCATTAAGTATTACCTTTGAGCTCTGCTTTGGTGCTTGGCTTTGCACTTTCACAGGCTACACGCTTCGTGGCCTCTGCTTTGTTTTGAACCAAGCAGGTCTCCCAATCCCAGCTTCCTTCGGGCGTCTTGAATTTGTCTAAATCCAGAAATTCTCCAGAAGGAGCAGAAAATGCAGATGCACTGCTACTGGTCACAGGTGTTGGACCCTCTGTGAGACAAACAAGACAGTTAACCATCCTGTTTGAACATGAACTATAAAATGAACATTAACTTTTAAATTTGATTTGTCACATCCCACAGAAATGTTCAAAACTACTCCGCAACTCCCCCCCCCCCCGCCCCTGAAAAAAATAAAAGCCACCAAAAACCCACAAAGAAACAAACAAACAAAAAAAACAGAGTGGAACTCAAAGCTTCCAAACAACACACAACTCTGTTCAGCACACAAGCTTCTGCTGCTGTTGACCACAGTGTAACCTCCATAAAGAGGCCTGACAGGTGCCTTTTAAAAAAAAGGTGCCTTTTAAGAGAGAAGCAGAAGATAACGCTTCAAATTCAAAACCGGAAAGACAAGAATGGCTCTTCCCTTCCACAGCACACGCAGAAAACTTTTATCCTAGTATTACTTGCATCGCTCTTCCTCTTGACAAGTGCAACGTAACCGTGCAATTCACTGCACCATGGTCACAGTAAAGCCCTCATTTCCAAAATTCCTCCTTGCAATGGCAAGAGCCTCAGACAAAGATGCCGACTGACCGCTCAGAGGTTGGAAGTCCAAGAGAATCAACTCTGTCTGAAATCCATTATCTTACCTCAGGAAATTTCAGTCTTACCGCACAGGATGATTACAAAAGCCCGGTCTAGTCCATCTTAATTTGTTTCTTCCACGATATATTTGCACAGGTGTTTTTCGATGTAATGGCATGTTAAATGACATTTAGAGTCAAAGTTAGAATTAGAATCGTATTTTAAAAACAATACAACCACGCTCAAAATCAACTATGGTCACACACAATGGGAAACAACCCAGTACTGCCCTGAAGAAGTTACCCAGCGGGTCACTCGCTTTCTTGAAGCCTACCACTGACCTTCATAGGCATCTCTCTGCTTTAGCTTAAGACTAGTTAAGACTACACTGTCTTGAAATCTGGCTTCACATCTCCCCTCAATTACATACAAACGGTGAGTAGAGGCATTTTGGCCACATTCTGTAATTTTTTTTACTTATTTTTTGAAAGAGAAAAACGCAGTCATTTTTAACTCTTTCTATGGAGTTCTCATTTTCGCCAGTGAAAAATCACTATGTTGTTTTTAAATTAAGTCACCCACTTCAGCCATCTTCCCTCACCAGCTGCAAAGCCGGGGGTATCTGCATTGATCCAGCTCCGTACTAATACATTTCACAATCAGTTCAATTTATGCGACAGGCTGGAACCTGGGCTGAGACCTCTGAAGTGCCTGTAAACCAATCCTGCAGACAGCCGCTAACCCATCAACCGTACCTGGGAATCGTGTTGCTTAAAATATTCCATATATGCAACGTACTTTTATTCTGTACAAGATCCACAGAGGCTAGGATGGAAACAACAGGAAAAAAAGGACCATACCTGGTTTCTCAGACTGACAGGCTACACATTTGTTATCTTCCGTCTTATTTGGTACAAGGCATATTCCACAGTCCCAAGAGCCTTTCGCCTTCTTAAATTTGTCTCCAAAGCCCAGAGTGGCTGTTGTGTCAGTGCTGCTCGAGGAGGATGTCACTGTCACCGAGCTGTCTGTGACCACTGGTCATGTCAGAGCAGGCATTACTCCCGTTCCAGGTTTTGGTGTCTCACATGCTATACATTTTGTAGCTTCCGGTTTGTTTTGGACAAGACATGTATCACAATCCCACGTTCCAGGTACTGTTTTGAATTTGTCTCCAAAGCCCAGCATCCCTGCTGGGGGCGCTGCTGGCTTTGAGGTGTCGCATTGACTTGAACTTACTGTCTGTTTCATACTCTCAACTGTTGAGGCTTTAGTAGCTTGACAAGTTACACATTTGTCCTTTATGTCTTTGTTTTGCAGAAAAGGGTCACATGTATCAGATTGCCAGTACGATGCTTGTTTAGAAGTCTCTTTACCTGCAGAAAAAGTTGTTATTGCAGGCCTAGTATAAACCACTGTGCTTGTCGTAGGTTGTGCAGACGTAGAAGAGCGTGTTTTCAACAATCCAAAGTCTAGGAAGCAAGAAAAAAAAGTCTTCCTGTTAGCGCAGCACCTCACTACATGTAACTAAGTGACTTTACTAGAGGGCAAAAATTTCAACTCAGGTGCCAATGGTTACAACTAGACATTCAGACCGAGCGCAACAGGAAGTCCCCAGAAATCTTATCGAAACGGATGAAATTTCATCTGCTGCACTGGGTCACAACAGAACATTTCGTTAAAGCTTCATTTAACTCTTTGTTTCCAAGCAAGCTTTAAATCAACATTTTCACTGGTCGATACAAGTACAAACAGACAGTAGCTGACTGAAATCTGACAGTCCAACGTGGAATGGAAATAATACAATTTGATTAAGACGCGATGCCCAATCGAATCAGATTTCTAAAGCTCCTCCTTCCGTAGCAGATGACTCAAATCTACTCCAGTAACTGTACAGAAGTTTGTACTCGGAGCAGCAATCCATACGGTATTTTCCCACAGATGCCGAATATTAATTAAATAATAAAAACTCAAGACAATTGAACAACTGTCTAATTTTCTATAATCTTTGTTCAAAATGCATCGGACACAGGACAACTACTTATTTAAAAGGTGGCAATTTTAACAGAAAAGACAAGCTACTAATACAGAAAGACTAAAGGAAATGCATCTTAAACAGCAGTTCAAGTTGCTTGTAAATCTACATTGAACATAGTTGTTTTGTGGTTTGTTTGTTGGTTTTTTTTTAATCAAAAATGAAGTCTTTGAACAATGTGGATTTAGATTCTGCTTCTTTTAAACCGATAAAGAAAGTGAATGTCACTTCACTCAGAGGTCTTTCCTTAAACAAAATGCACAATGTATTTTCTCTCACTTAGCTCTTTCCAGTAGAGAAATGTGCTGCCTTCTTAACAAGTATGTAAGTTAGAAGAAGACTTTTGGGAAAAGATCAAATTCAATAAAGCCCTTTTTCTTAAAAGATATCTTTTAACAAACGCAGCGCTTAATGTAATGCTCTCCTACATTCATATTTATAGCAGATACTCTATTAACCATAAGTCGTGTGTTGGTTTTTTTTTAATAAAAAATGCTAGCGTATTTTTTGCAGCATCTTTTTAAAAGGAGTTCATTATCTCTCCAGGATTTTTTAGAACGTCTAAGACGCTTCCTTCCATTAATACGAGGGCAGTGGTGAAGGGACCACCAGCAAAATCTTTGACCTCCTCTTTCTGTGTGTTGATGTTGGTTGAGGTGGTGGTGTCTTTTGAAACAAAAGAAAACAAAAACAGCTTTCACAATGTGACCTAGTTAGAGCAGATTATACTCACTTTTGTTAGAAACAAGAATTTCCAGCTTTCATGCTTCTCACATAAGAATCTTCACAAATTCTACTTACTTTGCAATGCTTTATGATTACAAGCAAAACAAAAAGCAACAAAACAAAACAAAAATTATAAAAGCAGATCTGTCACTGGAAAAATACTGCAGAAGTCCAACACTGCCTGGAATTGCTAGCATGCGCAGACAGGACAGATTGAAGATTTAATAAAGAAAAAAAGAAAAATCAGCACTTCAGATCTGAAGTGCTAAAGTTTCAGTTACCTAGGGTAAGAAAGGGCGTCACTGGAGTACCACTGGGTCCAGAAAGTTCTGCCGATTTTACAACGGGAACACTAAATGTAAACCCAATCTGCTATGAACAAGAGAGGTTTTTCAGATTCTCAAGCCACAGGAACTTCAATCGAATGCACACACAAAACCAAATCTGAAAGCTGCTCTTCACATTTGTAGCACGCATGCTGAATGACAAATTATAAGCCAGAAGCCTACATACTTTTCTCCATCAAGGCAGATTCTGCTTTAGTGTTCTGCAACAGCCTACTAAATGCCTAAGAAAAAAAGTCAAGCTCCTTTATTATTTTACTTACAGAAGACGTAGGTAGCACTTCTGCCTCAGTAGATTTCACAACTGGAGATGAAAACGCGAACTCAGGACTGCTAACGGTACTTGTTGGTTGTATCTGTATTTTCAAAAGAATTAAAGGTTTATATTTAAGAGCAACAACTACCTGAATTCACTACCCAACAGAAGTCCCGCAGTGACGTCGAAAAACCTGATGTTTGAGTTATTTTGCAGATAAAAGTAATAATAAAACACAGGGAAGTTTCCAAGTGGGTATAGGACAATATCTTCAAAACCAAATTCCAGAAACTGAGAGGAAAAGCTGGAGATGCTACTTAGGTCTAAATGCACGGAAAAGCAAGCCAGGAAGCTGAAGAACGGCAAACTCAGCCCAATGATACTCCAAGAACTTCAGCAAACACCTCAACATGTTAAAGCAGCTATCTACTTCAAACCGTACAAAAAATATTTCAAGTACTCTGGAACAGATTAATGTTTATTTTATTGCAATAATATGCCAATTATTGCACCCTAGGCTCATTCTATGTGAGGCTTATATGACCACGTTACCTCTAATTTAATAACTTAAATAAAGTTGTGGTTTAACCATTGCAGGCAACTAAGCACCACACAGCCACTCGCTCACTCCCTCCAAATGGAACAGGGAAAAGAACTGGAAGTAAAGAAGTAAAGTTGTTAAATTTGAGGTAGCATTAATGACTCATCGCATGTAATGGCTACCTGGAAAGACAAATGCCATAACCCTGTACATACTCCCCACTCCTTCCCCTTCTTTCCCCCAGCATTTATTGCTGAGCACGATGCTAAATGGTGTGGAATATCCCTTCGGTCCTCTGGGCTCCGCTGTCCTGGCTGAGTGCCCTCCCAGCCTCTTGTGCATCCCCGACCTCCTCGCTGGCAGGGCAGCGTGAGACACAGAAAAGGACTTGTCACTGTGTAAGCACTGCTCAGCAACAGCTAAAACACCAGTGCCTTACCAACACTGTTTTGCTCACAAATCTGCAACACAGCATCATCTAGCATCATCTACTACGAAGAAAATTAACTCTACCCCTGCCAAAACCACTATAAATAACTTGGCATAAAGTCCACACCCCCCTTCCCCCGCAGACTTCCACAGCATTTGAAGCAGTTATACAATCACGTTAAATGGGAGTTGGCAGGCTCTAAGACTGAGAGAAGCAGAATCAAAACATTTATGCCTTTTCCCCAAACTGGCATACAACCCCAATTCATTCAGCTGCGTAGAAACTAATATTTGTTAGTTTCATGAGCACCACAGTAAAAGTCAACTCGCAATAAAGCAGTATACTCATTGTAAACATTATTTATAGCATAAAGATTTACCTTGCCCGCTGCCGTCGCTGCTGCATCTGCCATGCCTGCCGCCTCCGTTGAATTTGCCACGCTTGTCGTTGCCACTGTTGACTTTGCCTTGTCCTTTGTCTTCAGTAGATATGGCATGCCCGCCGCCATTATTGGATATGTCAAGCCTGAGGGCACTGTTGAACATGTTATGCCTGACGTCGCCGTTGTATATATCATGTCCTCCACCTCCTCCTCTGATAGATCTGTCAAGTCCTCCACCTCCGATGGATCTGTCATGCCCTCCACCTCTGATGGATCTGTCATGCCCTCCACCTCTGATGGATTTGCCATGCCCGTCGCAGCTGCTGGAGTTGCCGTGCTCATTGCTGCTGTTGAAACAGCGCTCGGTGACGCTGAGACAGCGCTACTACCAACGAAACTAGAATTGAACTGAGGCAGCGATGCAGCACTGATGGGTAGGGGTATTTTCGGTAGCACTGGTTCCTCCACTTCCTAAAGTTGCAAATTTTAATTTTTCTTATACAAGACATACTACTTTCTCACCCCATCGCACCCAATTTATTAACAAAATTAAATAGAACAAAAATCCATACAAATTAAGAGAAAGCAAGTTTCCAGAAGAAATCCCGATCTCCCCACCTCTGTCTACCACGTCATTTTAATTTATGGCAGGCCTGCTTCCACATTATACTCTATTCAACAACTGTACAGCAAGAACACTGAAAGTTAACTCAAAACCTGTGCAGAACAGAGAGGCACAGATCACATTTTTTTTCTTTCTTTTCTATACTTTAGTCATCAAAGCTCTGGAGAAGCATCATCCTTTCTAACTACCCTCGCATGGCTTCAATTAAGAGTACACTCTCAAGACAAGTGAGAAAGTGTTCCTCTTGCAAAATTAGGCAGGATAGCTGCCAAAGTTTCTAAAGTCACTACAGCAGGGAACGTGGAAAAAGGTAATGTTTAAAGAAGCAGGTAGGTTCAACAACCAAACTAAACACAAAAAGCACCAAAGAAAGTCAGACTAGCAGCCCTGAAGATTGTGTTCTGGTAAATACAGTCTATACCATGTATCAGGATGCAAATATAAAAATCAGAAAACAGCCTCCTAACAGCTTCAGTTTTCATCCCTGCCACTTACTTTATTTGATTACTAAGATTGGATGAGTTATGTTTTAAATGGCATAGAAAATCTGACCAAAATTTGTACAGTACTATCATGATCTACTTAGAAATGACTAGGCAGGGATGTAAGTTGGTACTACTGATATTCAGTGCATCCTGTAGCTTACATCTGTTTCACAGTTTTGATTTGAAAAGTTTATGGAACTTTTGATATTTGGACCATTATTTTATTTGTGTTACAGGAATAAACAACAGTGTTTATGATTTCTTTATATTGCATCATCCGGAAGTCCCATTTAATGATTTGAAACTTAAATTAACTTAAATACTTAATATTAACTTAATATTAATTAAATACTTAATGTTAACGTAAATACTTAAATTAACTTACAGGCAGCTTATATAACATCCAATAAAAGAAAAAATAATCTGAATATTCATGGTCATAGTTTTATGGAATAGATTTTTCCTATTAAAATGAGAAAAAAACTCTCTCACAATGAGTTTGGTGAGTATCAAAAACTGAGTCATCGTTAGCAGACATGCAGAATGCTGTCTTCTACTACTCTTTTTCACACTCTTGGCCTGTATCTTTCTGTATGACTTAAATATGAAACCAAAAATTAAGCTTTTTTTTTCTTTTTATACTTGGCACTCGTTTCAAGTATCATTCCTGTAGAAAAACTATACAAACCTTCACCAAAACATTACTTCTCTTCTTAGGACTCATTCATTCAATTGCTAACGAGAAATGTTATAGTTTGAAGAATCTCCAAGGTAACAGAATTAAAAATTTCAAAATTACATAAGCAAAGTTCAGGTATTCAAACACAGGAAATCAATTGGAGCCTGCTCTGAAACCCACAAGAAAACAAAAACAATGCAAAAATAAAGCGGTATTGTTATAATTTACTATGATGCAATAAAACTGACACACTTAGCTAGTTCCTTCAGTAAGCTCAGTGACAGCAATTAATTTAAGAGTCACTTACCTGTTCTTGTACAGCTCTTGATAAATAGTGTATTCCTCTTTCCCTTCTCATTTTGCTGCCTCCGCTACTCACTCCTGAAGACAGACCATTGGACGCAGCAGTACTGAATTTGTAGCTGGTCACATTGCTAGCACACGACAGTACAGAAGTTGGGGGAAACAAGAGAAAAAAAAATTACCAGCCAAATTGTTTTTTCAAGATATTAGAGCTGTTATTAGTCCTAGAATTGAAACCTGCTGATCAGAAAAAAACTAAAGCTGTCTCACAAGTTGCTAAACGCTGGTAAATACTTGATGTTCTAAATAGGAAAAACTTTATTAACAGCAGCAATGAAAAGGACATACATAAGTGCACCGTTCACATGGGAACAATGACTAAGCCAGAAGACCTGAAATAGAAGAGCTGATTTAGATTGTTATTTTCCAGTGCTTCCTTTAAATAGGACTGGTTCTCTGATTCTGCGATGCACGTGTATCTTTTGCAGGGATATAAAAGAACAGCTCACAAAAATACAGAAAGAGTGCACATATGCACACATACACATGGGAAACACTGCCAACAGCTCTGATAGAATAGGGACGCCTTAGACTTGTGTGGCAAGGTAATATGGCCTAAGCTTCAGAAGCAGCTCTGGCTTTCATGTGGCCATCAGCAGGAACAGCAGAGGTGTTTGGGTATGCCAACATTCCAGAAGTCTTTTCAGACATGAATACAGATCCCTTTTGTAAGGCATACAAAGGCATTTTTCTGGTACTTAAAAAAGCCTAGCTCAAAACCAGAAAGATATCCTAATCCAAGAGCAAATGGGGAAAAAATAACCCAAACCAGAAGTGGAATAGGGAATAACTCTAACAAAAGTACTATGGCAAGAAAATGAAGTATGCCTGGAAAAACTGTGACATCAAAGCTTATCTTGCAGCCAATCAGTCAGTCAGTACAAAAGTGCGTTAGATCGCACTGGAAGACACCAGGTCAGACTCCCACAATACTGCGGAGGAGAACTGGTCTAAACTTGTCAAATACTTGACAACAGCCTGCTTAGCACTGTAACTGCATAGAGGAAGACAGATCCCTAAGGCATATGCTCAGACTTTTCTCTAATCCAAACTGTCAATCCATTAGAATTCTGAAAAAAGTCTTACATCAAAATAGATCTTCATTCAGACAACTATCGCTTGCCCGTAATAGCCCATATTCCTCTTTCTGTTAACACCTGTGAGCTTCAAGGGGGCAAAGACAGTTGTCAGCCTTCAAGCAAGTCTAATCTACAATTGGACTCAGGTTTAAAATATATATACACACACACACACACGTAGATATATAGCATTGGTGGGCCAGAGATTTACTGAGTATTCCAACTCAACTGTCCAAAGGGACTCTTGCCAGCAGATCAGTGTGGTGCTCCTGCTCCAGAACATGGCACCCAACAGAGACCAGCATCACAAAAAACACTACCCCCACTACCTACTCTACAAAGAAAAGGTAGGGCACTGCAATAAACTTTGTGAACGAAATCAAAAGCAGTATGAGTTTTCTGTATCTCCTTCCTAAATGGAGAAGTAGAAAGGAGTTCTAACAGAGACAATTTAGAACAGTTTGAAAAAAGCATAATTAAAACCCAGCACCTGATTGCACCTGTACCAGAACCTTAAAGCCAGTCGCTTCCACCCCTAAAAAGGTGGTTGTTGTGAAGTCCAACTTTTAGATGCCAAAACAAAGTGTTGAGTTCTTTCTGCAAGCCAAAGAATGCCCATGGTCACACAAGAATTGCTTGGCAGATGAGCATAGAGTCAACAAAATTCCCTGCCACTGTTCTTTGAAAAGAGCAACCCCCTAAAAACCCAGTGCAAAGTCTCTTAACTCAAGTATTATTACCCAAAACACCATTTGCCCAGAAGGAAAAGCCATCAATATTATCTGGAGGATAACTCATTTGACCTAAACCAAGAAAGCAGTATAACACAAAGCAGTCTCCTCAAGAAGAAATTCAATTAATTCTTCTGGATTTTTTTTTATTTTAGAGATGAGTTAGCATTTGGCCTCAAATGATTCTAAAGAACACATGGTCTTCATGTGAACTCAAAGCAGACACTTAACTTCATCATGAAAGGAGTATTAAAAAAAGAATAATAAATCATAAATCTTCCTCCATGTTTTTGCTTAAAAAATAAAGAAAAAAACACATCAGTAAACATCCTCCTGAACCGTAACTCACTTCCCCTACTTCACCTTCTAAAGAATACTTCAGAAAGAATCATCCCATTAGGACAGAGCTTTCAAACTGCAAGCAATTAAATAGCTAAAACTAATAGCTTTTCCCCTAGGGAACATTAGGAGGGACAAATTATTTTGTTATAAGTAAACTGAGTTATAAACCATGAAATATCTGTCAAAGCAAAATTTGTAACGCTACAGATTTAGTTAAACTACAAAATGAGCCATATTTCCTATAGAAGGAAAAAATTAGGCCTCCAATAGCAAAGATCCTTTCTGTGGATACAGCATTATAACGTGCCTCGTTTCCCATCTTCGTATCCTACTCAGAAGATAAACTCGGGATAAAAAGTGGTGTATCAGTAGTTTTATTCTTGCTCATCTTCCTTCCTTTCATAAAAACAACAATTTTCTCAAAGTTATATTGATCTTCAAACACAATCCAGACTTTGCAGCTCCCTCAAAATACAAAATTTTCATTGGATTTCCCATTCCTTTTACTGAGAACTGTCACCACCTTTCCAAAAAGACAGGCATGCAGACCGTACTGAAAAAGGAAATTTCTTTCTTCCTTCAAGTAAGTTTTAAATTAATAGATGTCATACCTTTCAGATGGTTCTGCTCGCTGTTCTGCAGGCAAAGTCTTCTCTCTCATCCCCTGCAAGTTAAGTTTAGTTCAAGAGTTAGCTGACTATGTACAGAATACACAAAGTACCAACAACCACTTAATGTGTTTTTTTCTGGTTTTTATTTTATTTATTTATTTTTAATTTTATAGCACTGAATACACCTCACCTACTTAACGTTGTTCCCTAATTCAGCATTGTGGGTACAGTTCAGTTAAATTTTGGGGCTAAAGTAAGCATCACTGCTTCACTCAGCATTGAGGACAAACTGATAGAACACTAAATCAAATTTGTCAAATCCTCTAACAAAGAAAGTAATTAATTTAAACAAAATAACAAAAATTGTGCGTGTGGGGGGGAGAGTTTTCATCAAAACTTGTGTTTACCAACCCCGTAAAAGGGACATACTTTTCTGTTTTCTATCATTTATCAACAAACAAGCAAAAAAAACCGAAAAAACTCTACCCCCCCAAAAAACTAAGGAGTTGCTGCTACATTCATTTTAGAACTTTACCAAATGGAGATTGTGCTGGCTAAACAATACAGAGATTGAAAGAGTTAAAAGCAATAAGCAACCAGTATTACTGTCCACTTTGATTTCCAGCCTAAAAAGCCCATACACTTAACACGTGGTCATTTGTACACTCAGACCGATACTGGAAACACAGATGTTTTCGCAGAAAGAGATGCCCATTTAATTTTATGGAAAATTTATCAGACTCCATCTACTCCAAAGCAATCAAAAACGATAACTCAGCACATTGTCAGAACTCTCACTTGGAGCACATAGCTCACCTGGAATAGTTTACACAGAACACGAGCATGTTTCATCAGTGACACCTTTGTGTACATGAGAATATAGAAGGAAAACATTTCTGTCTTTTAATATTCTTTCACTGAGAACAGGATGACTCAATAGCACATCATGACATCGTGAAAACAACCACAAGACACTGAGTGTTCCAAAAACAGAATTAAATCCATAAAAGCTCAATCTATTTCACAATGGTTCCCACTGCCTTAAAGCTCGCCTCAAACATACTATCAGTACTTTTTGCAAAGATAGGATAACAATTGGTTTGAGAAACATTCCAAGACTGGAAAAAAAAAACAGGCACATAAGGACTCAAAAATGTACTCACTTGGAACTTTGTGTCTACTCTCTGGCAAATTTTGCTGGACTGAGTAGTTGAAGTCGGTGATGGTTCAGAATACCGCGTATAACGCATCGGTTGACGGTTTACCGTTGGTGTCACAAGTCTCTTAACAGGTGGAGGCTGGAATGCATTCTGGGATTCCAGCTTTGAAAGGGAAACAGCAATCAATTTATCCTTACGTCCACCCAAATTAATTCCAATATTTATTGATGAAAACAAATTACAGAACTATAAACCTCCCCCCATCGGTCTTGGCACTCAGTGAATACAATTTGAAAATTCTGAAGACCGTTCAACTTGTAGAGGGAAATCACCAGAAAACCAGTAACGAAATCCATAAAGCTATATATAAGTAGCCAAAGTCTGACTGAATTCCATTTCAAAATTTGGCAGTTAGCTTCATAGACAAAATAATTCATGCTACCATAATTAAAATAACCCATGTTCCTAGAATATGCTCCTATCTTTTCCTCTGCCCACACTGTGATTTTTTTTTTTAGTAGCTTAATTCATTAATTTAACATTCGAAGTGTTAAGCAACTAATTATACAGGCTTCTGGGCTTCACATTCCCTACATTTTCCCTCTTCAAAGTTACACAAACAATAGAACACACTCAAAAAAAAACACCTTGTCAATCTTACAATAATCTCATTCATTAAAATATGATCCAATGCTTTACATGTGCATTAGATGCACTTCAAGTAGTGGGTTTGACTTCCCTTTTCAAAGCATTTTCACAGACCAGAGTTAATTTTTAACACAGACCACTGCGTGTTCTGCAAAACTGACTTAACTGAACTGTCAGACAGAAAACAAAGCCTAAAGGCTACAAGATTTACCGATGGCTCCGCCTGCGGTCTTAAGGATCAGAAAATACAGTCTTAGGAAGCATGCTATTGTTCAAATCAATACCAACAGGAAATTTTTGTTTACGCTGCAGCTTTAATTTCACAGTATCTCCCAGCTCTTAGTAATAGGATTCACACTCTCTCTAAAGTATACAAAAATGCATCTTTCTAAAAAATATTACATTCAGTTTGAAACCTTGAATAAGACATGTTTTATGTAAGTTCACAAATCTACTTCGAGTGAACGATGGTTCATTGCTGGTTTTAAAGGTAAAAAAGAAAAATATTAAATCCCCCAGTTAGGCATTCAATACACCAAGAGCTATTCTGCCTGGTACAGTTCCTTGAAATATGAAAAATACCACATCACTGCTACCCACTGCAGAAGTTTAGCCCGAGTGCACAAGTGTTCCGTCAACCGCATGTTCACTTTAGCAGGAAAACACACGATCGTCTCCTCAGCAAATAATTGCTTCTCATCACGGGCTACCCTTCTCCCGCCACCATTATGAATTCTAGTATTATGAATAGACAATCTATCTCCTTTCACCCACTGACAGCTGCGTGCAACATTCATTTAGTGGCTGACAATTTCAGGCTCTCTCTTGCAAATCTGGCAGATCTTTCTTAATGCCTTATCACAGGTGTATTGCTATAATATAACTGAGAATTCACACCAGATTTGGTTTTAGTTATTTGGATAATATTTATGATATACTTCACTTCTCCATGCCCTTGTAATTTGGCAGATGGTGAAAAGATGGTCCAGGAAATCTGAGATGTTTGTAAACTCTGAAGTGATTGTAAACTTAATTATACATCCATCCAATCAAGGAATTAGCACAGAAACTTCTTGAGACACTGTCCCTTTGCTCATTAGAACAGAAGATGAAAAGTTTGCACATCTTGTTATTTCCTTCAGTCACCTGATCTTCAAGTGGTCATTTAAGGGTTTTGCAATTTAATAAGCCCAAGGATACCCCTAACTAAAGTCATCAAAAAAAGATGACTAGTTTTCATTTTTTAAACAAAATGAAAGGAAGTCATGCTTTACCACAGTATTATCACCAGTTCTGTGCTACCTCCAAATAGGAATTTAGGAGCGTAAGATTTATAGCGTCGGAAATTAACGGTTTTCCTCGTCTTTACTTTGAATGGTGATAAAAAGCAGAAAAACTAGTTTTCTGTGCCCGAATGAACACGGAAGTCTGTACAAAGTCTATATGACCACTCAATCACCATTTTTCTATTTGTGATCATTTCTTCAAGAGAAAACTTGCCTCAACAGGAATTTTAATATGCAGCTTCACCCCAAGTTGGGGGACAAGATAAAACGACTTGGTGTGTTCTAGAGTTGCTGCTCTCAACTTACAAAGATAACATAATTCTTAACCTGAGTAATCTTCACAGCCCATCATCTATTGTGGATACATGCCAATATTAACTTGATTTGATGTCTATGTTGTCACTAAGGTTTGAGAAAATTTTTCTAATAGTGATAAAGCATTGAAAAAGTTATCTACCTCAGCTTAAGACATTATTGGTTCTTACCTTTCTTCGTTTGGACTGGAAGTCAGTAATATCCGGTTTATCTATGTCCGGAGGCTAAGGGAAAAAACAAAGCATAAATATTAGAGGGCAATTTTTTTTTCCTGAGACAGAGGGTTCCCTGCAACAAAAATGTGGGGGTTCATGGTCAACTTATACAACACAGCGGCAAAAGAGATGCCATTCTTTTAGCATCCTGTTGAAAAAATAGCGCACTAAATTAAACCGGCCACAACGTAAGGAAGAATAGTTTTATCTTTATCCTTTGATGGCACATTTACTAAGTTTTATAAACACATGAAGCAAAAACAGATTAAAAGATGTGCTATTTACCAACAAAGAGCTTGACAGCTTCTCCACTGCCTCCAAGATGCACCGTGCAGCGGTACTTAAGGTAGCGCGGGGCCGCACAGTTTCTTGTCTAGCTTTCGCTCTCTTTTGTGCCTGAAAAATTAGCATTTTAAGTGTTACAATGGTCAATTCTCAGCTAAGGAGGCATGTATTTTATGTCCCAAGGCTACACTGATGATACAATCAATATATTCCGATGACAGAGAAAAATGCAGTCACTGGGAGTTCAAGCCATAAAGAAGAGAATACATTCGGAGTTTAATGAAGTTTACCTTGGGCCTCAGTGCATCTTGCATGTGCTTGTTGCACGAGCAATAAAAGAACTCCGTACTTGTAAAAGGTCAAGACGGATGATGCTAGGACTGCTAAGGCCTCCGAAGCAGTAATCAGGGAAACAGAACTCAAGAAAAGGCTTGTGGTGGTACAGAAAGCATTTTCAGTAACAACACAGACCTCAGAGTTTCACGATGGTCTAGCTGTACCATCTTAAAATCAGTGTATACAATCATAACCAGGAACTAGTTTTACTTCTCTCTTGCTTCCTCCCTTCCCCCAAGATTAAAGTTGGCTGCAAATCTTTGTCTTAAAAGATAAAGATCTGATTTAAACTGTAACAGATCTAAACATTACACTGAAAAAGTAAACTGTGTATTTGCACCACCCAACTTCAAATATCAGTCAAAAACTTCCTTTGGTGTGACTTTTTTTCTTCCCAGGTTAAACCCCTCATATAACCACACTGTGCTTATCACACGATGTGAAGACAGGAAGCAGACCACGCAGCATGTAAAAACACAAGTGAGACTCACAGAACCACAGAATGGTTAAGGTTGGAAGTGACCTCTAGAGATCGCCTGGTCTACCCCCCCGCTCAAGCAGGGCCACCCCGAGCAGGTTGCCCAGGACCATGTCAAGTCAGCTCTTGAAGACCTCCAAAGAGGGAGACTCCACAGCCTCTCCGGGCAACCCGTGCCAGGGCTCCATCACCCGCACAGTGCAAAAGCATTTCCTGATGTTCAGACAGAGCCTCACGTTTCAGTTTGTGCCTGTTGCCTCTTGACCTGGCACTGGGCACCGCTGAAAACACAATGGCTCTCTATGCTCTTTGCACCATCCATTCAGGTATTTATATACACCAATAAGATCCCCCCTGAACCTCCTCTCCTCCATGCTAAACGGGCCCAGCAGTCCCTGCCTCTCCTCAGAGGAGAGGTGCTCCCAGTCCCTTGATCATCTTGGTGGCCCTTCGCTGGACTCTCTAGTACCTTGCTGTCATTCACAGCAAGCAGCAAGAAGCAAGCTACTCTCTCCTTTAAAAGCCTAGTATTTTGGTTCCTCTTTTTACTATAATGCAGTAATATTGTAAAAAATAAAAATAGCCGACCAAAGAGGGTTCCCAGCTTTGCACCACAAGGTTTCAAGGTTTCCCGTAAGTGAGGTACTTGTACTGCCCTTTTTCCGTTGCAGAAATCGACTGTCAGAACAGAGCCAGCAAACCCGCGTTTTCATTTTCTTAAAATTCCTTTTGATTTATTGATAAAAGTCACTTTCATTTAAATACATTCCTACCAAACCTGATTTGATTTTCCATTTCGATTCAGCTCTAGCTAATCAGAGTTGTCAGCAGTTTTTATTTGCTATTTCCAAGAACTCTTGGGGGCAAATAACTCTCTTCAAGAACTATATGAATCGTTCAAAACAGAAAGCATGTTACTGCTTATCTTGAGACTGCATTTAGTCCTGCATGCCTCTGTGTACCAGAAGAACAAAGGATCAGCAAAGTTGATTTTAGATATTTTCAAAGACTGCAGGCTTATACAACATATCCATAGCATGAATGTAGGCATGCTTGGAAAAGAAGATCCACAGATAAATATTAGCCAGGTTTGACTACAGTAGCTTTTGCTACCATAAACACAAGTTTTCAAAGTTAGGCTGTCATTGGTTTTTTTGCATCAAGTTATTTTAACGTAATGTAGTCAGAGGCAGACAATGGCACTTAAATGGAATTTTTTGAAAGACCTAACAACAGAGGAAACCCCAACTACCAACAACTAGCCCAAACTGCCATTCTTGTTCTTTCTGACAAGTATTACCTGTGGTAAAAACCGTTATAAAAGAATTTAAACAGAAATCAATCTCGTCTATTTTTGTAGACCAAGAGGGCAGAAGAGCAACTGTTACCACATATTCAGCTCCCTGCTCCAAGCTCCTTTGGCAGTGCTGCTTTTTTTATTTCCATCACTATTTCCCACTACACTACTTTTCTCATACCCGATAAGGTTCTGTCTCTCGCTGCCTAGATCTTGCAGCTGCACCACCATAGGCCGTCTTTCCGGGGTAAAATGGAGAAAACCCAAGCTGCTTTTCCTTAAAAACAGACGTGCTTCCACATGCCTACGGAAACACAGTACGATAAGTGGATAGAAAAACAGGTACACATTCAAACTGATTAAAAGAAATACTGTGCAGTACTTACAGGACACAGTCCTCCAAAAGCAGATAAACCGAATGCAGGTTTCTTAGAGCTAGCTGCAGAATGCTGCGAGAGGGAATGAGTTCTTTCAGCTTCTGTGGGCCAGAGCAGTGACGATGAAGTATTTTTTAAAACTGCAACATCTGCCAAAATGACGTATGCTAGATGTAAATGCCTCTAGTACGTACAGAACTTTAACAATAAAGATCACACTAATTCAAGTTCTTCAATACAGAAAAATAAGCATGACTTCAGCTTCTTTAAATAGATCAACTTCACGTACAGACTGAAAACCAAGTATCACCTACAAACTTGAAAACTGTTCACAGAGCTGCAAGTAGTTTTCAGCAATCTTACCAAGTTAATACTGTGCTTCCAATGCAGATTTTTTTTCCTTCATGCTAAGATAAAAGAGGACCGCATAAACATCAGTGCATTTGTACAGACAAAGCTTTTTACTATGTTGGTAAAAGGCTGGAGGCCAGCACAGATCATAATCGCACAGGTTTTAAACCTGGAAGATTCCCCAAAGGCTGCTCTAAGAGTTAACGATCTTCTGCCCATGTATGTTTTACGAAGACACACCAGAAAGTTCTAGTGCACTCAGGTTATATTGCTAAAGCCCAGCAACTCTACTCTCAGCTGTACAAAAGTTCTCTGGAAAACCTGCTGAGCACACGTCAGTCCCTGTCTCTATGGGGGACTAGAAAAAGCTGCAAACCTGCTGTTCGCCCTTTCAGCGAGAAGACCTAGGTACCAACCTACATCGACACGATGCTTATTTTTTATTTTAAAATGGTGTGCTTTGCTCAATGAATTTGGCAAAAGACATGAAAGTATTGACAGCTGAAGCCTTCTACCAAGAAAGGTCTGAGTCACTCTTCTAGACAATCAGCCTAGTTGTCAAGCTACGGCAAGTCAGCCTGATTTCCTACCGTCCCACTTCAAAATTTACATATAACCTAGCTGAATGTGTATATTTCAGCATCGACTCTTTCTAACATCAGGGTATCATAAACGTATTCCAAAGCACGCTTCTATTAAAAAGGTGATAGGATTATATACTTCTAAAACACTAAAAATTCAATTTAATTCTCGCATCCAAAGTTGACATTCACCTATTTTATTTACTAAGGTGATGTGGAATATTAAAGAACGCAAGGTACTTCACATTAAAAAAAAAGTCAATTAAACAGAGAACACAAAAATCACCTTCAGCAGATGCTCTAGAGGAGGAATCACTGGTTGTTGAGATGTTATCATCGTCTTTTTCAGAGGTAGAATCTTCTATTTCTTTTATGAAGGACAGCCTAGGACTGCCAATGCCAAATATAGAAGATGTCGAGGGCTGACAAGGTGGGACAGGAGAATCCAGCATGGTATAATTCAGATGGCTCAAACGAAGAGAGGGCCTTGTTAACACAACTGGGAAGTTCAGTGCTGATCTACTTGTGGATGGTTCTAGACAAGAACAGGGAGATAATTAGCTTTGCTATTAACAAGCTCACAGAAGCCAAAACCTGTTTCCTATCGACAGCCATGCTATTGCCAAGTTCTAAGGCAAAAAGAGAGAAGCCAAATTTAACTTCTTCCTCACCCAGATACGGTTGCATCTAACTGTCTGGCTACAACAACAACACTGCTTGCGATACACAGTATTAATGTTGCATCCAGAAGTAGTTAACTATGAGGTTTTACAACACCACATTCTGACCCCGTGCTCAAATGCTCTAACGCTGACTTGGCCGTTCACTAAATCAAACATATATACTCCTTCTCCCATGTACAGCTTGCAATAAGCTTTACAAAATTTGAGATTACACGGTAAGTTACAGATAACACTGCAGCTTCCATAATATTGGAACAAAGGTTATATTAATCTGAATACACAACATGAAAATGAACGTTTGCAGTACTTTTTTCCCAAGTTCTTCCATATCAGCTCACGTTAGAGGCAAAACATCATCTACCCATTAACTATTGGGATTTTGACCCAAGGGACAAGGATGTTGACCCAAGTAACCAGATAAGCATTTTTGCCTCTTGAAGCAAAAGGTCTGCAAACAATGCCAGTGGCCTGGAATAGGTGGCCTTGAAGTCTATCTTGCTAAATGAATGGAACTATTCATGGGTATTTTGCCTGATGAAAGCCTACTGTCTCTCCCAGGAATCTGGGCAATTCAAATGACTTTGAGCCACTATCCTCTTGATACTTGAACTGAAGCTTAAACTAGTTAGTTCAATCTTCATAACCACTGCAGTACCACTAATTAGCTCTCCAAACCATGAGCAGATTTTTAGGACAGCACCGTTTGAGATACAGAAAGTTATTGAGGCGGAAGGCCACCCAATATAGGCTCCAGCACAATGATACCTCAGAAATGAAGAGACACATTGGTTTCAAAATGTAGTAATAATTAAAAAAAATAATCTTATTCTTAAGCATAGTAACACCCACGGACAGCAACATAAGCTGCATAAGGTTCGAGGGTGTCCGCCTGCTCCTGAGCTCCTGGAGTTAGCAAGCTTGCAGTGCAGCTGTTCTTACTGAAAGCTCCTTTCACGCAGTTACATAGGAAAGCCAACATGTGTTCCTCAGTCACGAAGACCTTCTCTATTCTTTTCTCCAAACTCATTCCCAAGCTACAGCTACACACAAAGCCATCAATCTCCTTGTTTACAATTAGATGAGATTGGAGGCAAAGATATTTCCTCCTTATTTTTTGATTCTGCCAACAACAGAAGCAACTGACTTTCCACATTATCTATGGTTACCTACGCACGCTCAGACAAAACTTCTTTACTTATTAAAAGCTGACTTCCCCAAAACAGCTAATTTAAGAGAAACTCAAATAAGAATAGATGCAAATTTATACAACAGGACTACAGGAACAGTGAGAGGCGCTGGATATAAGACAAATTAATCTTTCATGAGGTAAAGGACTTGCAAACCTCGTTGCCAACGGTCAAATACCTTTTCAAAGACACCCCCTCCCCCCGCGTAGACCTTAAAGTTATTGAATATTTTAAGGATAATAATCTCATAAACCACATCCGTGCACAAGTTCCCCAGTTCACCATCAAGTTAACAAGGAACTTTACTAAATTGATCAAAGCCCAAAACAAAACAAAACAAAACAAAACAAACAAAGTCGGGACACGAGACGGAATTTTCCTCTGCCATTCTAGCATCTAGTCTTTTGTTTCGAAGGCTGCAAAACAAATTAATTTTTTTAATTGCCTTAGGCAATTAGACAGATTTTCATTCCATATCTTTTAAAAGATGGAAAATGCAACCCAGCACACTTGCAAATGACTTATTTTCAGCATTTAGCACCTGGCTAATAGAGTACCTAAAGTTAACTGATGCCTTCCAAGAGCATAAGATGTATGCTTTGTAACTGTGTATACAGTTTAAAGCTAAGACGGTTTCACAAACAGTTGTTTCGACTTTTTTGTTTGTTTTTTTTTCATTCTGTCAAAACCCTCATTCCAATTTCCTTTTGAAATTCAGATTCAAAACTAGAAATCTGTGAATAAATACAGATGGCCAGAATTCCAAATGATTTTTTACATACCTTGTCTACTTATTCTTGCTGGTTCATGCGTGAATCTCTCATCGATTATGGTATCTTCATCTGCATAATCGTGGTGATAGTTTACCGGAGTCTCCTCCTGGTTTGCAGATTCATTTCTGTCTACACACTCCTCCTCACGCTTATTGAAATACTTCTGCAGCCACGCCGGTACAATATATTTCACCGTTTCTGTCATTCTGCTAATTATTCCCTGCTTGAAAGAAAAAACACTTGTTTAATTACAGAAACACAGTCAACAGCATATGCTGGGATACCACCTTCCACGGACCTTGAAGACAGATATTATACAGCAAATATTCACAAGACGACGACGAGGTTGATCCCTGGCATAGGATCGCTACACTTCTGGTAAACCTAAAATTCACCTAAGATTGATTTACAACTACCTATCACTTTCTGCACTTCCAAGTGACCTTGGCAAGGTTCAAAGTTTTGAAACCTCTGCCAAAATTCACCAGCAGGTCGTCAATCTGCAAGGCTATCAGGAAACTCTACGCCTGAACAGCTCCTGACCTACAGACTTGTTCCAGGACTCTTCCTCTTCGCACCCTCACGTGAAAACCAACTAAACCAGAAGTTCAGCAACTATCTACTGCGACAGTCAGGACCATACTACCCATTAAAATCAGTGAATCTAAATATTTTCAATTTTAGTAATGCTGAATTGCAGTGACTATACGCACAAAAAACAGTTCTGCTCTCAACAGTCAGGCTAACCCAGAAGATGTCCTGGAAGAAACACAGCTATAGCTATAGCACCAGCACCTCCTCTTGCAAGAGCCTTCTAAAGCTGTTGCCGTATTTTGTAGAAGACTGACTCTGCAGCATACATCGGGTACGATCGGAGAATTCCCACCTGACCGAAATCCCCAGGAACTACGGTTAAATAATATCCAGAAAACTGACAATCATGAGCTAGGCATCCTGCTAATCATCCCTCCTGCAGGTAGGGGGAAAAAAAAAGTAAAATAGATCCAGGACTAGTTCCCAGGAACTTCAAAGCTGCTAACTATACTGTCTACAGTGCCCAGGCACCTTCAGAGCTTAATGGTAAGAGACAGAGGGTTTGGTGGGCTGTAATTATGATCACAACCACACAAAACACATCTATTTAAGTATTTCTAAGAATCGACTTATCGACTAAAGTTGTAGGGGGAAGGATGAGAAAAACAGCGGGGTAGGGATCAGAACCAGAGGTATAACCTCACAAAATCGCATCGGTCGCTTTCGTGCCTCCCCAACTGCATCACTGAGAGACAATTAACATTAAGCCACAGAACCTTCTGCAGAGTGGACATGATATTGAAAATAAACTGAAATTAATTGACAAATGCTCTAAGCAAGCTATCTGCTCAAAGCTCGCCCTTTTACGTTATGAACATTTGCACGATTCGTCTGGTTACAAAGCTAACTGCTATAATAAATGCACACATGTAACACCGATCAGTTTGTCTATTTATCAATCATTAAAATTCTTCCCCGATAAGTTACTGTTAATTTGATCTGCGCTGGATGTGCAGCAGCCATTCTCTGTGCAGAATCCCCCAGATATCCCCACGCACGTGTTTGCTCTGGCACACTCTTTAAATAAACCTACTGGAAAACACGCAGAGATAACAGACAATGGAAAAGTTAGAAAACCATCTCCACTGATTATTTTTAATCCACGTGTAAGGTTTATCAGTTAGCTACACAGTGTCGGCACACGCAAGCTATGGCACTTTCAACATTAATGCACTGTTCAAGCCAGAGGTTTCAACGGTTGCTCTGTAAGCGTGGGGAATGTTTGCATTGCCCTTCCAGGCCAGCTTTAGATGGACAAGATTGATTGTCAATATATGGTATAAGGGACTTGGCATTTCTGCAAGTGATAAAAACCTAATTGAGCAGCTATCCACGCGTAGCGCTCCCTTGGTTTTGCATATGATAATCAATCCCCTCAGCTACGTTGCTCATTTAATAGCGGAGAGGTTTTGGCTGAACAAACGTGCAGAGGGCATCTCCAGAGCATCTCTCTGGGCGTCCTGACATTTCTTAGCAAAGAGCTGCTGGGAGGGATCTCGGCGCGTCCCCCCTCCAGCACGGGGATTTTCACAGCCCGAATTGACGGACCGCTTTCACCATCAACCTGCTGTACCCTACAGCACAAACGAGAAGCAAAGCCTGGCAGGTAACGTTCAGAGAATTGATGATGGGCTGAGGAGGGGTGCAGGGAGCGGGGAAAGCCCTGGGGGTGGCACTGGGGGTCCTGAGGGCAGCGGGCTGGGGGTGAAGGGGAGGGGGAGGAGGGGGGTAATGGGCTGGGTAGAGGGGTAAGGGGGTAAGTAAGGGGCTGAGGGGATAACTGAGGGGGTTAGGAAGGGGCTGAGGGGGTAACTGAGGGGGTTAGGAAGGGGCTGAGGGGGTAACTAAGGGGGTAACTAAGCGGTCGAGGGGGTAACTAAGGGGGTAAGGAGGTGGGTAGGGGGTAACTAAGGGGATAAAGGGGCGGGTAAGGGAAGGGGGTAAGTAAGGGGGTAACTGGTGGGCTGAGGGGGAAGGGCCCGCTGTGGGGGGGCCGCTCCTCACCCGCTTGCTCCTGGCACAGGGGGGCTTCGCGGCGCCCAAACGGTGGCGCCGCCTCTTCACCTTGCCGCCGGCCGCTCCTCCTCCTCCTCCTCCTCCTCCTCCTCCTCCTCCTGCTCCTCCTCCTCCTGATCGGGCTCCTGGGCTGCCGCCCGGCGCCCCGCCGCCACCGGCCCTGCCACCGCCGGCCATGCCGCTGCCGGTCGCGCCGCTACCGGTCGCGCCGCCCGAGGCCATACCGCCCCCCCCCCGCGTTCGGTGCCGTCACGGGGCCCCCCCGCCCCCCGCCGCCACGCGCCGCGGGGCCTGCCCTGCCCCTCGTGGGAATAAAAATGTTGTTTTTGCAGAGTTACGTTGTTTAAAGGTAAGGAATGGGGTATTGAGGTGTGCTTGCAGCGATAAGAACGCTTAGCAGGCGACCTTGTAAAACGCAGACAACCAGACTCCGTAGAACAATTCGGGGAAAATCACGGTGTTGAGTCAAGTCAGGTAAGTGAAGAAACATCACCGCTTCAACCAGTAAAAAAGTCAAATCTGAAATTTAACAGGCCGGCAACGGAAGGCCATGCATTGTCTGGGAAGCATCAGACAGATTGTGAGCCTGGATCACCCCCTGAGTGGGGAAACAGGGGAGGGTCCCGTCATCAAAAAGTATATAAACTGGGTTTTGGAACCAGCAGGGGCGCTCCTGCTCGTGGGACGCCCGCCACTGCGATCGCGAATAAATTCCTGCTTCGCTGAGCTCCTCGCCTGAGCCCAAGTTCTTGGCTACGGAGTGTTTCTCACAATTTGGGGCTCGTCCGGGAGCCAGTCGCCTACTGGGGAGCCCCACCGCCGCAGCAGCAGGAAGGCATGCCCCGCTGATTTCAGCGGTCCTGTGCATCGACGGCGGCGGTTCTGCGGAGAGCTGACAGAGGGCCCGAGACTGATGAAAGAGGCAGGATCCGTGAAGGAGTGGGGAAGGGAAGAAGGCAGGCACTCCGGGTTTGAGAATCGATCCGGTAACTCTGTGCACAGACCAAGGTAAGAAATAGGAAGTATTGCCTTGGGGGTCGGGTGAGACTCTGTGTGCCGTGTGATTGAGACGTACTTTTGTACGGAGCGAGTGTGGAGTCCTGATCCGCGGTTCCGCAGCTCCGCGAGGGGCGCGGCCGGAGACGGACGAAGCGTGAGATGAGGGAGAGAAAGGAAGAGTCTCGGGAAATGCGGTGTATGGTAAGCCCTTGCACGGGGAAGTGCTTGGCAATACACCAGGGAAATTTGGTGTGCGGTAGTCCTCGCACGGACGGGACGCCCGCCACTGCGATCGCGAATAAATTCCTGCTTCGCTGAGCTCCTCGCCTGAGCCCAAGTTCTTGGCTACGGAGTGTTTCTCACACCCTCCCCCTCCCTCCCTCGCGCGCCCCCTCCCCTCACGGGAACGCGCGCCCCCCCCTCCCGCTGCCGCTCCCGTTCCTCGCCCCGCCCCGGTCCCGTCCCGGTCCCGCCGCCCTCCCGCTCCCGCCCTCAGGACCCGGCCGCCATAATGAACCCCGGCCCGGCCACCGTAAGCACGGGGCTAGGAGTCACCTCCAGAGCCTCCCCGCGCCGTGGCGCCGACCGCCGGTGTGCCGCAGCACCGCGCCGGGCGTGGGACGGCGCCCCGAGCCCACAGTGCTCGTCAGAAAAGCCCCGCACCGACAACCGATACCCCCGCACCGACAACCGATACCCCCGCACCGACAACCAACAGCCCCCACGCCGACAACCAACGCACAAGCAGAGTTTTAGGCCGGATTCGTGGCCCCGTTGGTCCGGGAAGCGGTCGTCACGCTAAATTCTACCTTACGGCAGGGGAACGATGGGCATCGTGACAGATCGCCGCCCCAGAAAATAAACACAGAAATAAATAATAAAAACGATAACGGGACGTGAATCGTGCGCTTAATAACAGACATTGGGCAGTGAAATCACCGACTTCTGCAACAATCCGTGCTCAGGGAACTGACTAAAACCCCTCCTGCATTGGCCATGTAATAGCTAGGCAAACATCACATAATGCTTCCCTCCCTCACGTACACCAAACCTATTAAGGCAACCATAGTAGTGTGATAACGTGATTTTTCTGCTCCAGATCAGCGTCAAAGGCAGCTACGCTAGGTTTGCTCATAAGTTCAAACGCTGCTTTATTTATTTATTTAAATGCCATTTTTCTTATTTGGAAGGATTTCCGTAGGGTGACAGGCCTTTAATGACACGACTCAGAAACATTTGCCGATGCAGTCAAACGGTGTCTATTAACGCGAGGCACTGAAGTTAATTGGTATTAAAAATGAGCCAAAACGAAAGGCAAGTATCTGCGTGTCCAGCAGAATGACAGCGATCATCACCATTTGATCAACCTTCCCTGTGAGTTCTATCTGCAAGTTACTTTGAGGTAGCGCTAGAAAGAAGCGGTTGGTCCAGAGCATCCCTGCAAAAAGAAACATCCACGGCTTAAGTACCATCTACTCTTTTGGTATCCTTTTAAGTACTTTTTACCCGTTTCGGACTCCTGCCTTTTCCCGGCTCACTGATGACAGCATTAGTAGCCCCTCAAGCTACTGTCCTACAGCCTTTCCCATCAGTGAAGAGATAGGAAAAACCCCACTACTTCTTGGAAAAGAAAACCAGCAGGTTTTTGAATAAAAGCACTCTCTGTTGCAGCTAGGTACAACGAAAAGAGTTTATGAAATCATTACGGGACATTCTTGTAGAAAACTTCCTCAAGCTTGGAAGAAAAAAAAACATTTCAGCTAAGTAAAACAGAAAATAACTGGAAGAAGTGAAGTATGGCGGTGTTGGAAAAGTTGCTTCAAAGACTTGTTTAATTAAAAAGAAGGAAGAAAGCAAGTCCCTACTGCAATCCCATCTTTGTCAAACTGATGGCGGGCACCAGTACGATGTGTTCAGCTAACACAGGCTGGAAGTTGTAACTGCAGCTGTGAAGTTTACCCAGTAAAAAGACTCCGCAAAGCATTCTAGCAGTTCCGATGCAATCACTGCTTCCTGAATTTGTGACTCATGGTTAACACGGCAGTACAGGAAGAAGTCTGGCATTCACTGTGCTCTTACGGTAAAGAATCTGCCCTGCGCACACCATCCCACGCCAGGTATGCGCTCCTAACAGGAAAGGACGATAGGCTGATAAGTCTCAGCAGAGGGAAAAAGACATCAGAGAACTACTTTGTAACAGCAGCACGCGGGCTGCAACCAACGTTCTCTTCCTCTCATCATTTTCATTTCTGTGGACTCCAAGAGAATACACTCCCAACATTTTTCAGCTCTGGAGAACAAACAGCCCAACCAATCTCATTCACTGAACTACAAAACTGGTATTTTCGCTATCTAGTCCGGAAAAGGAGGCGCACGTCTCTAACGTACAGTGTAGAGACCTTGTTAATAGGCAAAGTCTGCATAAAATAGGTGGCCACAGCCTGATTTTCTGACGTTCAGGGCCTTGGGTCACACACCACCACAGTATCAGACTTAATGAAGTCACCAATCTATGTGGGCCCCTCATTACACAGGTCACCTGTTATGGACCAACCTCTCAAAGGCCAAAAACCAGCACTGATACTGCCGGGCCAACACATATCTGTAGCATCCCATTTCTGGGTGACAACACAATGAATGTTTCCACAAAGTACTCGATGCAACCTAACTACTGTGTTTGGTGATGCAAAGCAAGCCGTGTCAAAGCAGCGTAGCACCCAGGCACATTCCTGGAAGATGTTTTGCTGCTCACGTTGAAGAAAATAGATAAAAAAATCCTGTGCAGTTTGCGCTTCTGAGCTCAAGTACCACAGCTATGCACTACAATTGAAGTGGCATCAAACCTTGTAAGGTTTTGAAGCTTCAGCACTGCCATCCAAATTCAAGGAGGCTGCATCTATTATCTTGAATTTGCCCCAGCTCAGTCCCCTGAAACAATTCCATAGACACGTACAAGCAACCCTTTTCCCACCCAGATTCTTTGCTTCATCTATTCCACCTCTACCTTGTGTCATATTCTTATTAATCTGCCCCTCAAAAGACTCCCTGGCTCACACAAAGAAGCAACCCAACAAATCCCTGTTCCCCGCCACGTTGCTTTCATGCTTTGGGAAGAGTTAACTGCAACAGCTCTAACTGTGATGCCACCTCACCCCCTCCACCTATGTGAGGTTCTTTGCCTTCTGTCTCCTCCTACGTGTACACCTGCACTAGAACCAGGAAGAATGTGCTTCCTACAATACTCCAAGAGCCTCTTCTGTTTCAGGATGTCATCATTTCAATTCAGGACTGAAAGTATTCCTAGCAAAAACCCAACAGCTAATAGCTAACAGAAGCAGTTGCTGGTGATCAGCTACAAGTAACCTGGAAGTACTGAGGAGTCACAAAAGAGAATTTGCATTACATTTAAGAACAGCATGCAGCTTAGGACCACTGCTTTCACTGACTACACTAAGCCATAAAAAAGAATTGGATTCTTACCTGCCATCACAGCAATTATGGTTTATGTTGCCCCCAAAACACACACGGCAGTACCAGAACTGTGTCAACTAGCTTTAACAGCTTCCCCAGCTATTAAGTACAGTAATTTCTGCTTCCTTTTTTTTCTTGGAGGAATATTCTTTTGTTTCCAGCCTCACTTACTTATTATACACACTGTTAATTAGCAACTATTTCTCCATACTCATAGGGTTATGGAGTCCCTATGACTGGAAAAGACTCAAAAGACTCTGTACCCTTCAAGATAAGAACAGCATAAAGGCAGCAACTCGCAAGACTGCTCTAGCTTAAAGCAAAGCTTTCCTCATTGCTCTCATCTCCTTTGACTTGAGTACTGTCATCCTTCTACCAGAGCTTTAAAAACTTCATTACCACGAATGAAGGAAGACCATAGCAATCAGAGAGGGTGGCAGAGGGTATAACTTAAGGAGCTGTTACTAGGATTTTTTTGTTGTTCCTGGTGGACTATTTTTCTCCTTGCCAGCAAGGAGGGAAAACCAGCAAGTTGTTTTCTCCAAGATTTTTTTTTTTAGGTTTAAGAACACGGATTATGTTGTAGCAATTTCTTCGCTGTAAAGCGTCAGCTGAGAAGTCTAACAGTAAGAAGGGCAAGGGAAAACTGAATGCTGATGCAGAGAGTGCCAGCAGACATCATCCTCATTCCACGGGATGTTTGTAGCTATGGCAGTTGAAGTCTACACTTCCATATGCTTAACATACCCTATTTATAAGCCAATTTTAGCTGACCTAGCATATATCAGTAGTACAGTTAGAGCCAGCAGCCTGCAGGAAAAAGTGGGCACAGGTGTTTCCGTAGCAAGGCCTGTGAGTGTCTCCCATACATACTTCCAGTCTAAGCAAGCACATGAAAGGCTTGGCTTGTCGCTTACCTAAGGAACCAGGAAAACAAGGGAAAGCTAGATTTTGCTTGTGTCCTAATGCCCATATAAAAATAAAGACAGATGAAATACCCTTACTACCTTGTTAAATTCCATAAGCCGGAAGAGAACGTGCTGCACACAGGTACAAGTAAAATCCCTTGCTGGCAGGTTTGCAGAAACAAATTTTTTATTTACACAGGCAAGTCTTATCTTTAGACCCCATTTACCTCTTTACATTTCTCGAATATTTACATGACTTCATGATGCTCCAAGAAGAGAGTGATGAACAAAAAGATTACAGAAACTGTCAAAAACATAGCAAAAAAAACCCAACCTATCATTGTGCTTTAAAACTTATGAGCTAGAATAATGTAGAAGAAATGTAGTTTTAGCACTTTGGTCCTAACGGTCATGCTCTAGAAGACACTTAAATAGCAGAGGGGATTTCAGAAGTGACCGTATCCAGAGGTTGCCAGTGACAATTCATGAGTGAATCGTAGAGTTCTTCGCTTGTCTCCGTGAATTGTCTGTTCATTTCATCAACATCCAAGTAGAGCTGTGGATCTGAAAATAAAAGCCTGGTAAGTCCAAGTATCAAATCTGAGGCATGCGCACAAAAAAACTTCACGTGAAATGGCTAATAAAATGTATTTTAAGCTAAGTGTAATAAGCTATTAGATCTACTAATTTTAGTGAGGTATTTAGTCCTCTAAAATTTTGAGCCTCACAGCTCCAGCTTTTGGGAATTTGTATATTAGAAGGCTGGGACTAGAACCGTCTTTCAAGATAAAGACAAAGACAATGTTTAAGATAGTAAAGATAACGTTTAAGGATAATCAGCCATGAAACCCTCCCAAGAGTCATTTAATTCACTTCTACGGCAATACACGTTACATAGGATAGTTTCTAAACACTAACACAAAATGCCTCCACGTGAGGAACTTTGCAAACCTTCCAGGACACAAATATGTTTTGTACCGTATTTGTAAGTGCAAGCTGAATCCTCCTTTTGGAATCTGCAACATAAGCTTTTACCTCAGGGTGGAGAACAAAGCTTTTGCATATTACTGAGTTTCTAATATAAAATCTGTTTAGCGGAACCAATACAAAGAACAAAATTCTGTCTTAGACCATTTTCAAATGGGAATGAAGGCACAGGTACAAGAAACCTGCTGCGAAGCATTGACAGTGTCCCGTTTTACTTGATGCGGTCAGTGTATGCTGTATCAGCTTTAAAACCCCAGCTGATTGCAGATCAACCCCACAGAGGTTTGACCTCAGCTGAATTTTCAAGATGTTCTTCATCCAGTAGAGGTTGGCTTGTATTGTTAAAAGGCACAAGTATGGCTAAACTCAAGTGACAATGATAGAACCCTTATTACCGTCAGTAATTAGGTCATCACCGATTGCAGTCATAACTGAAGATTCCTGAAAGACAGAAAAGGCTAAGTTTAATCATAACTCATTTCAGAAAGCATCACAGATTCAAAGTGCTGCAGTCTCAACCCATTCCTTCTTCCTACAACTACAAGGATAGATGGCATTTTATCTACTTATTTTTAGAAGAAAGCCAATATTACAGTACAGGTTGGAAGGGACCTCCGGAGGTCACAACTAATACATTGACCACGATAAGACCACTTACAACAACTGTTTAATTTGCTTTAAGCAAAGCAAATCAGAAGAACAGGAACAGAAGAAGCGTACGCAATTATGCTGTCAAAACCATTCTTTGGTATGCGTGAACAAATAATGGTGTATAAATCACTAATTCTATGGATTTACTATTTAAGCACTTAAATACAAACACCTCTGAACGGAATCTGCTCTTTTAACTTCACACTAAGCAGAAAGCATGTTTTCAACTTCGGATTCTTTTTGCTGATTCACACAAATCTGTACAACATACTATCTGTGAAATATTTTCTTTACAGCAAGCGTGCACTATCTTTACCTCAAAAACAGCTGGAGCCATTAAAGAATCTCCTAAAGAGCAGTCTCCAACAGCTTGCATGCTGTCATAGGGAGCATAGGAGCTGTAGTTGTAGTCAGCGTAAGCATCGTAACTCCTCTGCAAGTGGTAGTTCTGGTAATCTTGGCAATAATCATTATAGTTGTATGACTGGTACCGCTGCAATTCTGCTTTCAGTCTGAAACATGAGAAGTTGCATACAGTCAGAGAACAAGAGACTGTAAACCCAGTTCTGAACTTAAACAATTTGTCAGCTTACATACTTCAAAGCTTAAAAGGAAGCTTTCCTAAACAGTCACCTAAGTGACAGCTTAAGTCACAGCTCAAAACCTCATTTCTATAGAAGCAAGCATCCTCACCTTTGCCAATACCAGAAGGAATTGTTCTCATGGATTAACTCCAGAGCCTTGACATGGTTACCTGTACACATCAAGTATTTTTAGCGTTGGCATAAGCAAGCTGCTGCTAAGTCTCTGTGCTTTGCTAAAGATTGATTTAAGACCAGAGACATTTATCAAGCACAGCTGCTTTAAAGATGCAGTCTTAACCCTTCTATCTTTTGTTTGGTTAATTACTAGATCTTATTTCCAGAAAGAAGTGAATGGAGTCAGATTATCCATTTCAAAGAAGCATCTGACACTGCCTGTCAGTTTGCCATGTCTACCTCCACCTGCTCAGTTTTTTTGTTTGTTTAAAGTCCATTAAACATTCAACAGCTGCCAACTATACCGCTCAGGTGAAGTCAGTCTTGCTTAACAACACAATCGCGATTCTCCAGCATGACGCCTTATTATTAGTGGGAGAATTACAAAATACACTGGTTCTTAAGAAGAAAGGGCCAGCTGATTAGCTTTCACTACTTTCCCTTTCAAGATTTTCTCAGGGGCAGCTTCAGACTAATGACAAGAACCAAGACAAGTGCTATCTGTACTAAAACTGACGTACACTGCATAAAGAACATTCAGATAACCCAGCTGCATATTCAAAAAAATCCGCTGTTTAGACTTGTCTTCACTGATTCTGTACAGGCAGACCTCCTGTATTTGCAGTGCCCAGTTTCTCTGACTTGAATTGGGGATGCAGAGAAGTGAGTTCTATGCTTTTGGGGAAGAATACAAGCTGAAGGCATTCTGAAATAGCTTCCAAACTAAGCAAACATGAGGGACAAACTAATCCAATGGCTGGGTAGTTCAATGCTAAGAGAGCACGGTACTCAGCCATTCAGAAACGTATTACTGATGTGTATTTTAATACCTACATTTGTTTCAATACTGCAAAGCTACACAAGTTCTAATAAAGAGGTAATCCATTGTCTTGTTACTGTAGTAAACAAACAGAAGATACATCATCTTAGGTCTTCTGCTTCCAACTGCACTCTTCCTACATACAGTTGCGTAGGGAAGGAAAATCTGAAAATACTGTTGACGTTCTTCTGGATAGCCGAAGCAAGAAAACATGTTTGTGGCTTATTCTTGTTTTCAAAATAAAACAATATTAATTTAATCAAAAAATTTTGGCAAAGAAGTTTGGACAGTGCTCTCTTGGAGAAGAGCATTTCCATTCTAAAGCAGAAGGAGGCAACATTTGCAGAATTATGCTAGGTAAACAGAAACAGAAGTGTCATTTTTTACTATTTAACAGAACACACAAGCTAACCTCATGAACATACTGAAATTGTTTATATGAAGTCCTGTTTTGTCAGTATCCTGGATCAAAGTTCATCAAATTTGGTATCAGTTCTTTAACCGTTCAGAGACCTGAATTGCCTTAAATAAGTGATAGAACTGAGCCGGTAGAGTAAGAAACCCTCTCAGGAAGTGCTAAGCTTTAAACTCCCCATTGCCCTAAGCTCATGAAAAGCAAAGAATAGCATTCTAAACCTGTTCTAGTAATAACGCCTTTGGCTTTCTCCCTGCGTTCCCATTTTTTCCCCCCACTTCTTTCCTGTCAACCCACTGTAAAACTAGTTATGTGCTTCTCTCAAACTAGAGGGAAAGCTCTAAGAACAAGAACTCCCTAGCATATAAAACCACTTGTTGTCCCTTCTACCTTATGCAGGCCCAAACCTGAAAATATTTACCAATGCATTCAGCTTTGCTACTGTTGAGAAACAAGGCTGGTTACAATGGCAGCTAAGCCCAAGTTGCGCCGTCTGGCTAGACTTAACAGTTGGATTCCCCCAGCCGTCCTGAAGCAGGTTGATGAATCCAGGGAGTCAAAACATAGGACTTCTGCATTTCTGGTTTTGTAGACTGCATCCTGTGTACAGCCACTACAGCAAGGGCCACAGACTTTCCAAAGGCAGAGCTACGAGAATCTGATTATTTAGAATAACTGTATCAATGCACAACTCCTTGGTTACCTTTTAGAAATTCCTATGCTCAGCCGGATTCCTTTTCCCCCCAGACCTGGTGCGTTCTGGCAGTCTTGCAGTGCCCTCATCTGATCACCTTGCTCACCAAATCTGACATAGGCATACCCTCTACTATTTTCAAAAGGGAGAAAACCAATTCTGGTATGCATAACAGTTACAAAGCTAACGAATTCAATTTCTGTCTTCTACAAAAAACAGAAGATAGCAGCTACTATAGCTTCTATTACTTAAGCAACCTCTCTGGCATGTGCACGTGCACAGAAAAGGCTTTCACCAAATTAAAAAACTTGGGCCAGAAGCAAAAAGCTTATTCCTTGGTAGCATTAAGATGCAACTCACTGAGAGCCAGCAAAACAATACATTTTAAGTGCTCTCTGCGTAAGTAATCAGATTCCATATTTCTGCATATACAGCAGTTAATCAGTTAGCACTAACCCACTCCTTTTGGAGCCACAAACTTTATTGGTCACAAACACCAAGAGCTGGCTGTAATTATCTGAACCAGTATTAACCGGTACCTCTGAACTCTTCAAACAAAAATATCTTTCAGGTGCTCTTAGAAGAACAACATCAATTGCCTGCAACAATTTGATGGCTTTGCTAAACGGAGCACTGAAAAGCACAGTGGTAGTTTCTTTTGTAGCCTGTTCAGAAATTATAGCCCTGTGCCTACAGCTTCAAATCAGGCCAAGCTTACCAGCCCAACTCTTACAGCTTAAGTTCACTGCACTCGAATGCCTTCAAGACGTGCTTTTAGGAGCCATGGAGAAGAACCCTCTGGTAAGACCACCATTATAAAGTACTGAGTGTTGTTTTACACTTAAAATAGAACTATCTGTTACGGTCATTCATCGGCTTTCCCTAGGCTGCTGCTCTCTCACTACTGAATGTGATCCTGCTCTCAGTTTCCCACTAACTTTTTCCCCCAGCGTTTATGGCCTCTTTTCATCTATGACACTTTTAAGGGACTACACCGTGTTGAAAAATGCTGGTTAACATTTCCTTTTACACAAGGTGCCTCATCAAATTTTCCTGACTAAACCAAACCCCAGAACCTTAACTAGAAGAGGAAGCAAACAAACACACACGCCTCCCTGGCCACCATATCTCCCCAAAACATATCTGTTCAGTAACAGGTCAACTGTAAGAATACTGCGATTAAAATCAGTATAGCTCTATACACTGCTTTTGTTCGGGATTACTAGCTAATGTCCTTCCCCTTACCCCTTCTGGAATTAATACTGAATTCTGTACTCCAAAACGCGGTTCTTAAGTCATACAAATGACATTTAACAATCAGAATTTTTCCACACAGTGATCCTCAATAAAAACTTCAATCCTCTACTGCAGTCTTTCAACAAATTAAAGGAATACAAAACTGGCTAATAACTGTTCAGTGATTTTTGGACCTTTGTAGCACTAGAGTAACAGCAGTACACTCTGCAGCATAGTTGCAAGTACGTGGGAATAAGATACTCTCTCTCATCTCTTTTTTTCTCTGAAAAGTGTGAGGCCTCTATTTCACCCTACTAAAGATTTTACCACCAACTGTACTGCTAGCATTGAGACACTGCAACTTCTGTGCTTGTATGAGATGCAGGACAGGTTCCTTAAGGTGTCGCAATTTTTTGTCTAAACCTAGTGTTGAGATCAAAAAAGGGATTGCTACTAATTGCGTACGTATCAATAACCAGGACAGAAGACATGCTGCATATAGGAATTAAAGTTTTTCTAAAGCTCTAGTACATGAACATATCAAATCCCGCAGATTTTTTCTAGTATGGTTTCAGAGGTCTTACTTGATGGACATAAGCGCACAAGTGAAGACAAAAGATACACTGTTTACCTGAAGTACTGGTTTGCAAGTACTGCTTCTCTTCTGTCCTTCCCAAAATAAACTGTGAGGCAGCTGCAGACTCTGCACCTGAACACTCTGAGTGAACACCGAATGTAAATGATGGCAAGGCAGCATTTTGTGGACGCAGCCGCAGCACCAAAACCTGCAGAAATAAGTGAATGTCAAGTCCGTAACCCACGGTGTATCTGCAGTACGTGAAGGTTTGAACTACATTCTAGTCCTGATCTTTCCAGTCAAAACTGTTTAAAAAACAACCCACCAAACAGTAAAAGAAACAAGAAAACCCCATGCTTCCTCTCTACATAAAACTTTTCACAATTGTGTTTTCTGCCCACCACCTGGCTTTAAAAAGTATACGAACTTCTTTGAAAGATCATGTTTTTAGTCTGAACTCCAAATGAACAACGTGTAGGGCATGTAAAGAACAAGCACGTCATTAATGAAAGCTTTTCTCTAAAAAGGATAAACTTATTCTTGGGGAAAAGTGTGGAAACAGATGTTATCTAGGCAATATTCCTACAGGAAAAACGAATAATTTTGCCACACCTCAAAGGAAAAAATAATTGTGCTTAACAGGTAAGAAAATAAAAAAACTCAGAGCAAACCAAAAAATAAATCACAGAATATGCATCCTCGTTTTAATCATGAAGTATTACCTTTGAGCTCTGCTTTGGTGCTTGGCTTTGCACTTTCACAGGCTACACACTTCGTGGCCTCTGCTTTGTTTTGAACCAAGCAGGTCTCCCAATCCCAGCTTCCTTCGGGCGTCTTGAATTTGTCTAAATCCAGAAATTCTCCAGAAGGAGCAGAAAATGCAGATGCACTGCTACTGGTCACAGGTGTTGGACCCTCTGTGAGACAAACAAGACAGTTAACCATCCTGTTTGAACATGAACTATAAAATGAACATTAACATTTAAATTTGATTTGTCACATCCCACAGAAATGTTCAAAACTACTCCGCAACTCCCCCCCCCCCGCCCCTGAAAAAAATAAAAGCCACCAAAAACCCACAAAGAAACAAAGAAACAAACAAAAAAACCAGAGTGGAACTCAAAGCTTCCAAACAACACACAACTCTGTTCAGCACACAAGCTTCTGCTGCTGTTGACCACAGTGTAACCTCCATAAAGAGGCCTGACAGGTGCCTTTTAAAAAAAAGGTGCCTTTTAAGAGAGAAGCAGAAGATAACGCTTCAAATTCAAAACCGGAAAGACAAGAATGGCTCTTCCCTTCCACAGCACACGCAGAAAACTTTTATCCTAGTATTACTTGCATCGCTCTTCCTCTTGACAAGTGCAACGTAACCGTGCAATTCACTGCACCATGGTCACAGTAAAGCCCTCATTTCCAAAATTCCTCCTTGCAATGGCAAGAGCCTCAGACAAAGATGCCGACTGACCGCTCAGAGGTTGGAAGTCCAAGAGAATCAACTCTGTCTGAAATCCATTATCTTACCTCAGGAAATTTCAGTCTTACCGCACAGGATGATTACAAAAGCCCGGTCTAGTCCATCTTAATTTGTTTCTTCCACGATATATTTGCACAGGTGTTTTTCGATGTAATGGCATGTTAAATGACATTTAGAGTCAAAGTTAGAATTAGAATCGTATTTTAAAAACAATACAACCACGCTCAAAATCAATTACGGTCACACACAATGGGAAACAACCCAGTACTGCCCTGAAGAAGTTACCCAGCGGGTCACTCGCTTTCTTGAAGCCTACCACTGACCTTCATAGGCATCTCTCTGCTTTAGCTTAAGACTAGTTAAGACTACACTGTCTTGAAATCTGGCTTCACATCTCCCCTCAATTACATACAAACGGTGAGTAGAGGCATTTTGGCCACATTCTGTAATTTTTTTTACTTATTTTTTGAAAGAGAAAAACGCAGTCATTTTTAACTCTTTCTATGGAGTTCTCATTTTCACCAGTGAAAAATCACTATGTTGTTTTTAAATTAAGTCACCCACTTCAGCCATCTTCCCTCACCAGCTGCAAAGCCGGGGGTATCTGCATTGATCCAGCTCCGTACTAATACATTTCACAATCAGTTCAATTTATGCGACAGGCTGGAACCTGGGCTGAGACCTCTGAAGTGCCTGTAAACCAATCCTGCAGACAGCCGCTAACCCATCAACCGTACCTGGGAATCGTGTTGCTTAAAATATTCCATATATGCAACGTACTTTTATTCTGTACAAGATCCACAGAGGCTAGGATGGAAACAACAGGAAAAAAAGGACCATACCTGGTTTCTCAGACTGACAGGCTACACATTTGTTATCTTCCGTCTTATTTGGTACAAGGCATATTCCACAGTCCCAAGAGCCTTTCGCCTTCTTAAATTTGTCTCCAAAGCCCAGAGTGGCTGTTGTGTCAGTGCTGCTCGAGGAGGATGTCACTGTCACCGAGCTGTCTGTGACCACTGGTCATGTCAGAGCAGGCATTACTCCCGTTCCAGGTTTTGGTGTCTCACATGCTATACATTTTGTAGCTTCCGGTTTGTTTTGGACAAGACATGTATCACAATCCCACGTTCCAGGTACTGTTTTGAATTTGTCTCCAAAGCCCAGCATCCCTGCTGGGGGCGCTGCTGGCTTTGAGGTGTCGCATTGACTTGAACTTACTGTCTGTTTCATACTCTCAACTGTTGAGGCTTTAGTAGCTTGACAAGTTACACATTTGTCCTTTATGTCTTTGTTTTGCAGAAAAGGGTCACATGTATCAGATTGCCAGTACGATGCTTGTTTAGAAGTCTCTTTACCTGCAGAAAAAGTTGTTATTGCAGGCCTAGTATAAACCACTGTGCTTGTCGTAGGTTGTGCAGACGTAGAAGAGCGTGTTTTCAACAATCCAAAGTCTAGGAAGCAAGAAAAAAAAGTCTTCCTGTTAGCGCAGCACCTCACTACATGTAACTAAGTGACTTTACTAGAGGGCAAAAATTTCAACTCAGGTGCCAATGGTTACAACTAGACATTCAGACCGAGCGCAACAGGAAGTCCCCAGAAATCTTATCGAAACGGATGAAATTTCATCTGCTGCACTGGGTCACAACAGAACATTTCGTTAAAGCTTCATTTAACTCTTTGTTTCCAAGCAAGCTTTAAATCAACATTTTCACTGGTCGATACAAGTACAAACAGACAGTAGCTGACTGAAATCTGACAGTCCAACGTGGAATGGAAATAATACAATTTGATTAAGACGCGATGCCCAATCGAATCAGATTTCTAAAGCTCCTCCTTCCGTAGCAGATGACTCAAATCTACTCCAGTAACTGTACAGAAGTTTGTCCTCGGAGCAGCAATCCATACGGTATTTTCCCACAGATGCTGAATATTAATTAAATAATAAAAACTCAAGACAATTGAACAACTGTCTAATTTTCTATAATCTTTGTTCAAAATGCATCGGACACAGGACAACTCCTTATTTAAAAGGTGGCAATTTTAACAGAAAAGACAAGCTACTAATACAGAAAGACTAAAGGAAATGCATCTTAAACAGCAGCTCAAGTTGCTTGTAAATCTACCTTGAACATAGTTGTTTTGTGGTTTGTTTGTTGGTTTTTTTTTAGTCAAAAATGAAGTCTTTGAACAATGTGGATTTAGATTCTGCTTCTTTTAAACCGATAAAGAAAGTGAATGTCACTTCACTCAGAGGTCTTTCCTTAAACAAAATGCACAATGTATTTTCTCTCACTTAGCTCTTTCCAGTAGAGAAATGTGCTGCCTTCTTAACAAGTATGTAAGTTAGAAGAAGACTTTTGGGAAAAGATCAAATTCAATAAAGCCCTTTTTCTTAAAAGATATCTTTTCCACAGACACACTTTATGAAACTGTTGAAAACAATTGCAATTGCTTAAAAACAAAATTCAGAAAAGGGTTTTTAACGTAAAACACTCCACTGCTGTTTGCAGTTTAAATTTTAATCCACAGGAGCCATTGTAAGCTAAGGCCCAAAGATTCGCAGCTTTCGCCATGAATTTGGAACTGAAGCTCTTTCCTATTCTTTCTTCACCTGGGCTGGAGGTGGGACAGGAGTGTTGAGTTTTACAAACATTTCCTTTTCAATTCCACAAATTGTATTTACTTAAAATGAAACACCGATTATCTGGCTAATTCTCTTAGTACCTCATTTACAATTACATCCTAACACGTAAAGGAGATGCAACCCATCTGCTTTTCATCTTGCAGTTTTACTTCCAGCAACAAACACCACTTAGAATAGAAGGGGGCAGATGCACCCTAACAAACGCAGCGCTTAATGTAATGCTCTCCTACATTCGTATTTATAGCAGATACTCTATTAACCATAAGTCGTGTGTTGGTTTTTTTTTAATAAAAAATGCTAGCGTATTTTTTGCAGCATCTTTTTAAAAGGAGTTCATTATCTCACCAGGATTTTTTAGAACGTCTAAGACGCTTCCTTCCTTTAAGACATGGGCAGTGGTGAAGGGACCACCAGCAAAACCTTTGACCTCCTCTTTCTGTGTGTTGATGTTGGTTGAGGTGGTGGTGTCTTTTGAAACAAAAGAAAACAAAAACAGCTTTCACAATGTGACCTAGTTAGAGCAGATTATACTCACTTTTGTTAGAAACAAGAATTTCCAGCTTTCATGCTTCTCACATAAGAATCTTCACAAATTCTACTTACTTTGCAATGCTTTATGATTACAAGCAAAACAAAAAGCAACAAAACAAAACAAAAATTATAAAAGCAGATCTGTCACTGGAAAAATACTGCAGAAGTCCAACACTGCCTGGAATTGCTAGCATGCGCAGACAGGACAGATTGAAGATTTAATAAAGAAAAAAAGGAAAATCAGCACTTCAGATCTGAAGTGCTAAAGTTTCAGTTACCTAGGGTAAGAAAGGGCGTCACTGGAGTACCACTGGGTCCAGAAAGTTCTGCCGATTTTACAACGGGAACACTAAATGTAAACCCAATCTGCTATGAACAAGAGAGGTTTTTCAGATTCTCAAGCCACAGGAACTTCAATCGAATGCACACACAAAACCAAATCTGAAAGCTGCTCTTCACATTTGTAGCACGCATGCTGAATGACAAATTATAAGCCAGAAGCCTACATACTTTTCTCCATCAAGGCAGATTCTGCTTTAGTGTTCTGCAACAGCCTACTAAATGCCTAAGAAAAAAAGTCAAGCTCCTTTATTATTTTACTTACAGAAGACGTAGGTAGCACTTCTGCCTCAGTAGATTTCACAACTGGAGATGAAAACGCGAGCTCAGGACTGCTAACAGTACTTGTTGGTTGTATCTGTATTTTCAAAAGAATTAAAGGTTTATATTTAAGAGCAACAACTACCTGAATTCACTACCCAACAGAAGTCCCGCAGTGACGTCGAAAAACCTGATGTTTGAGTTATTTTGCAGATAAAAGTAATAATAAAACACAGGGAAGTTTCCAAGTGGGTATAGGACAATATCTTCAAAACCAAATTCCAGAAACTGAGAGGAAAAGCTGGAGATGCTACTTAGGTCTAAATGCACGGAAAAGCAAGCCAGGAAGCTGAAGAACGGCAAACTCAGCCCAATGATACTCCAAGAACTTCAGCAAACACCTCAACATGTTAAAGCAGCTATCTACTTCAAACCGTACAAAAAATATTTCAAGTACTCTGGAACAGATTAATGTTTATTTTATTGCAATAATATGCCAATTATTGCACCCTAGGCTCATTCTATGTGAGGCTTATATGACCACGTTACCTCTAATTTAATAACTTAAATAAAGTTGTGGTTTAACCATTGCAGGCAACTAAGCACCACACAGCCACTCGCTCACTCCCTCCAAATGGAACAGGGAAAAGAACTGGAAGTAAAGAAGTAAAGTTGTTAAATTTGAGGTAGCATTAATGACTCATCGCATGTAATGGCTACCTGGAAAGACAAATGCCATAACCCTGTACATACTCCCTACTCCTTCCCCTTCTTTCCCCCAGCATTTATTGCTGAGCACGATGCTAAATGGTGTGGAATATCCCTTCGGTCCTCTGGGCTCCGCTGTCCTGGCTGAGTGCCCTCCCAGCCTCTTGTGCATCCCCGACCTCCTCGCTGGCAGGGCAGCGTGAGACACAGAAAAGGACTTGTCACTGTGTAAGCACTGCTCAGCAACAGCTAAAACACCAGTGCCTTACCAACACTGTTTTGCTCACAAATCTGCAACACAGCATCATCTAGCATCATCTACTACGAAGAAAATTAACTCTACCCCTGCCAAAACCACTATAAATAACTTGGCATAAAGTCCACACCCCTCTTCCCCCGCAGACTTCCACAGCATTTGAAGCAGTTATACAATCACGTTAAATGGGAGTTGGCAGGCTCTAAGACTGAGAGAAGCAGAATCAAAACATTTATGCCTTTTCCCCAAACTGGCATACAACCCCAATTCATTCAGCTGCGTAGAAACTAATATTTGTTAGTTTCATGAGCACCACAGAAAAAGTCAACTCGCAATAAAGCAGTATACTCATTGTAAACATTATTTATAGCATAAAGATTTACCTTGCCCGCCGCCGTCGCTGCTGCATCTGCCATGCCTGCCGCCTCCGTTGAATTTGCCACGCTTGTCGTTGCCACTGTTGACTTTGCCTTGTCCTTTGTCTTCAGTAGATATGGCATGCCCGCCGCCATTATTGGATATGTCAAGCCTGAGGGCACTGTTGAACATGTTATGCCTGACGTCGCCGTTGTATATATCATGTCCTCCACCTCCTCCTCTGATAGATCTGTCAAGTCCTCCACCTCCGATGGATCTGTCATGCCCTCCACCTCTGATGGATCTGTCATGCCCTCCACCTCTGATGGATTTGCCATGCCCGTCGCAGCTGCTGGAGTTGCCGTGCTCATTGCTGCTGTTGAAACAGCGCTCGGTGACGCTGAGACAGCGCTACTACCAACGAAACTAGAATTGAACTGAGGCAGCGATGCAGCACTGATGGGTAGGGGTATTTTCGGTAGCACTGGTTCCTCCACTTCCTAAAGTTGCAAATTTTAATTTTTCTTATACAAGACATACTACTTTCTCACCCCATCGCACCCAATTTATTAACAAAATTAAATAGAACAAAAATCCATACAAATTAAGAGAAAGCAAGTTTCCAGAAGAAATCCCGATCTCCCCACCTCTGTCTACCACGTCATTTTAATTTATGGCAGGCCTGCTTCCACATTATACTCTATTCAACAACTGTACAGCAAGAACACTGAAAGTTAACTCAAAACCTGTGCAGAACAGAGACGCACAGATCACATTTTTTTTCTTTCTTTTCTATACTTTAGTCATCAAAGCTCTGGAGAAGCATCATCCTTTCTAACTACCCTCGCATGGCTTCAATTAAGAGTACACTCTCAAGACAAGTGAGAAAGTGTTCCTCTTGCAAAATTAGGCAGGATAGCTGCCAAAGTTTCTAAAGTCACTACAGCAGGGAACGTGGAAAAAGGTAATGTTTAAAGAAGCAGGTAGGTTCAACAACCAAACTAAACACAAAAAGCACCAAAGAAAGTCAGACTAGCAGCCCTGAAGATTGTGTTCTGGTAAATACAGTCTATACCATGTATCAGGATGCAAATATAAAAATCAGAAAACAGCCTCCTAACAACTTCAGTTTTCATCCCTGCCACTTACTTTATTTGATTACTAAGATTGGATGAGTTATGTTTTAAATGGCATAGAAAATCTGACCAAAATTTGTACAGTACTATCATGATCTACTTAGAAATGACTAGGCAGGGATGTAAGTTGGTACTACTGATATTCAGTGCATCCTGTAGCTTACATCTGTTTCACAGTTTTGATTTGAAAAGTTTATGGAACTTTTGATATTTGGACCATTATTTTATTTGTGTTACAGGAATAAACAACAGTGTTTATGATTTCTTTATATTGCATCATCCGGAAGTCCCATTTAATGGTTTGAAACTTAAATTAACTTAAATACTTAATATTAACTTAATATTAATTAAATACTTAATGTTAACGTAAATACTTAAATTAACTTACAGGCAGCTTATATAACATCCAATAAAAGAAAAAATAATCTGAATATTCATGGTCATAGTTTTATGGAATAGATTTTTCCTATTAAAATGAGAAAAAAACTCTCTCACAATGAGTTTGGTGAGTATCAAAAACTGAGTCATCGTTAGCAGACATGCAGAATGCTGTCTTCTACTACTCTTTTTCACACTCTTGGCCTGTATCTTTCTGTATGACTTAAATATGAAACCAAAAATTAAGCTTTTTTTTTCTTTTTATACTTGGCACTCGTTTCAAGTATCATTCCTGTAGAAAAACTATACAAACCTTCACCAAAACATTACTTCTCTTCTTAGGACTCATTCATTCAATTGCTAACGAGCAATGTTATAGTTTGAAGAATCTCCAAGGTAAGAGAATTAAAAATTTCAAAATTACATAAGCAAAGTTCAGGTATTCAAACACAGGAAATCAATTGGAGCCTGCTCTGAAACCCACAAGAAAACAAAAACAATGCAAAAATAAAGCGGTATTGTTATAATTTACTATGATGCAATAAAACTGACACACTTCGCTAGTTACTTCAGTAAGCTCAGTGACAGCAATTAATTTAAGAGTCACTTACCTGTTCTTGTACAGCTCTTGATAAATAGTGTATTCCTCTTTCCCTTCTCATTTTGCCGCCTCCGCTACTCACTCCTGAAGACAGACCATTGGACGCAGCAGTACTGAATTTGTAGCTGGTCACATTGCTAGCACACGACAGTACAGAAGTTGGGGGAAACAAGAGAAAAAAAAATCACCAGCCAAATTGTTTTTTCAAGATATTAGAGCTGTTATTAGTCCTAGAATTGAAACCTGCTGATCAGAAAAAAACTAAAGCTGTCTCACAAGTTGCTAAACGCTGGTAAATACTTGATGTTCTAAATAGGAAAAACTTTATTAACAGCAGCAATGAAAAGGACATACATAAGTGCACCGTTCACATGGGAACAATGACTAAGCCAGAAGACCTGAAATAGAAGAGCTGATTTAGATTGTTATTTTCCAGTGCTTCCTTTAAATAGGACTGGTTCTCTGATTCTGCGATGCACGTGTATCTTTTGCAGGGATATAAAAGAACAGCTCACAAAAATACAGAAAGAGTGCACATATGCACACATACACATGGGAAACACTGCCAACAGCTCTGATAGAATAGGGACGCCTTAGACTTGTGTGGCAAGGTAATATGGCCTAAGCTTCAGAAGCAGCTCTGGCTTTCATGTGGCCATCAGCAGGAACAGCAGAGGTGTTTGGGTATGCCAACATTCCAGATGTCTTTTCAGACATGAATACAGATCCCTTTTGTAAGGCATACAAAGGCATTTTTCTGGTACTTAAAAAAGCCTAGCTCAAAACCAGAAAGATATCCTAATCCAAGAGCAAATGGGGAAAAAATAACCCAAACCAGAAGTGGAATAGGGAATAACTCTAACAAAAGTACTATGGCAAGAAAATGAAGTATGCCTGGAAAAACTGTGACATCAAAGCTTATCTTGCAGCCAATCAGTCAGTCAGTACAAAAGTGCATTAGATCGCACTGGAAGACACCAGGTCAAACTCCCACAATACTGAGGAGGAGAACTGGTCTAAACTTGTCAAATACTTGACAACAGCCTGCTTAGCACTGTGACTGCATAGAGGAAGACAGATCCCTAAGGCATATGCTCAGACTTTTCTCTAATCCAAACTGTCAATCCATTAGAATTCTGAAAAAAGTCTTACATCAAAATAGATCTTCATTCAGACAACTATCGCTTGCCCGTAATAGCCCATATTCCTCTTTCTGTTAACACCTGTGAGCTTCAAGGGGGCAAAGACAGTTGTCAGCCTTCAAGCAAGTCTAATCTGCAATTGGACTCAGGATATAAAATATATATATATATACACACACACACACACACACACACATAGATATATAGCATTGGTGGGCCAGAGATTTACTGAGTATTCCAACTCAACTGTCCAAAGGGACTCTTGCCAGCAGATCAGTGTGGTGCTCCTGCTCCAGAACATGGCACCCAACAGAGACCAGCGTCACAAAAAACACTACCCCCACTACCTACTCTACAAACAAAAGGCAGGGTATTGCAATAAACTTTGTGAACGAAATCAAAAGCAGTATGAGTTTTCTGTATCTCCTTCCTAAATGGAGAAGTAGAAAGGAGTTCTAACAGAGACAATTTAGAACAGTTTGAAAAAAGCATAATTAAAACCCAGCACCTGATTGCACCTGTACCAGAACCTTAAAGCCAGTCGCTTCCACCCCTAAAAAGGTGGTTGTTGTCAAGTCCAACTTTTAGATGCCAAAACAAAGTGTTGAGTTCTTTCTGCAAGCCAAAGAATGCCCATGGTCACACAAGAATTGCTTGGCAGATGAGCATAGAGTCAACAAAATTCCCTGCCACTGTTCTTTGAAAAGAGCAACCCCCTAAAAACCCAGTGCAAAGTCTCTTAACTCAAGCATTATTACCCAAAACACCATTTGCCCAGAAGGAAAAGCCATCAATATTATCTGGAGGATAACTCATTTGACCTAAACCAAGAAAGCAGTATAACACAAAGCAGTCTCCTCAAGAAGAAATTCAATTAATTCTTCTGGATTTTTTTTTATTTTAGAGATGAGTTAGCATTTGGCCTCAAATGATTCTAAAGAACACATGGTCTTCATGTGAACTCAAAGCAGACAATTAACTTCATCATGAAAGGAGTATTAAAAAAAGAATAATAAATCATAAATCTTCCTCCATGTTTTTGCTTAAAAAATAAAGAAAAAAACACATCAGTAAACATCCTCCTGAACCGTAACTCACTTCCCCTACTTCACCTTCTAAAGAATACTTCAGAAAGAATCATCCCATTAGGACAGAGCTTTCAAACTGCAAGCAATTAAATAGCTAAAACTAATAGCTTTTCCCCTAGGGAACATTAGGAGGGACAAATTATTTTGTTATAAGTAAACTGAGTTATAAACCATGAAATATCTGTCAAAGCAAAATTTGTAACGCTACAGATTTAGTTAAACTACAAAATGAGCCATATTTCCTATAGAAGGAAAAAATTAGGCCTCCAATAGCAAAGATCCTTTCTGTGGATACAGCATTATAACGTGCCTCGTTTCCCATCTTCGTATCCTACTCAGAAGATAAACTTGGGATAAAAAGTGGTGTATCAGTAGTTTTATTCTTGCTCATCTTCCTTCCTTTCATAAAAACAACAATTTTCTCAAAGTTATATTGATCTTCAAACACAATCCAGACTTTGCAGCTCCCTCAAAATACAAAATTTTCATTGGATTTCCCATTCCTTTTACTGAGAACTGTCACCACCTTTCCAAAAAGACAGGCATGCAGACCGTACTGAAAAAGGAGATTTCTTTCTTCCTTCAAGTAAGTTTTAAATTAATAGATGTCATACCTTTCAGATGGTTCTGCTCGCTGTTCTGCAGGCAAAGTCTTCTCTCTCATCCCCTGCAAGTTAAGTTTAGTTCAAGAGTTAGCTGACTATGTACAGAATACACAAAGTACCAACAACCACTTAATGTGTTTTTTTCTGGTTTTTATTTTATTTATTTATTTTTAATTTTATAGCACTGAATACACCTCACCTACTTAACGTTGTTCCCTAATTCAGCATTGTGGGTACAGTTCAGTTAAATTTTGGGGCTAAAGTAAGCATCACTGCTTCACTCAGCATTGAGGACAAACTGATAGAACACTAAATCAAATTTGTCAAATCCTCTAACAAAGAAAGTAATTAATTTAAACAAAATAACAAAAATTGTGCGTGTGGGGGGGAGAGTTTTCATCAAAACTTGTGTTTACCAACCCCGTAAAAGGGACATACTTTTCTGTTTTCTATCATTTATCAACAAACAAGCAAAAAAAACCGAAAAAACTCTACCCCCCCAAAAAACTAAGCAGTTGCTGCTACATTCATTTTAGAACTTTACCAAATGGAGATTGTGCTGGCTAAACAATACAGAGATTGAAAGAGTTAAAAGCAATAAGCAACCAGTATTACTGTCCACTTTGATTTCCAGCCTAATAAGCCCTTACACTTAACACGTGGTCATTTGTACACTCAGACCGATACTGGAAACACAGATGTTTTCGCAGAAAGAGATGCCCATTTAATTTTATGGAAAATTTATCAGACTCCATCTACTCCAAAGCAATCAAAACCGATAACTCAGCACATTGTCAGAACTCTCACTTGGAGCACATAGCTCACCTGGAATAGTTTACACAGAACACGAGCATGTTTCATCAGTGACAGCTTTGTGTACATGAGAATATAGAAGGAAAACATTTCTGTCTTTTAATATTCTTTCACTGAGAACAGGATGACTCAATAGCACATCATGACATCGTGAAAACAACCACAAGACACTGAGTGTTCCAAAAACAGAATTAAATCCATAAAAGCTCAATCTATTTCACAATGGTTCCCACTGCCTTAAAGCTCGCCTCAAACATACTATCAGTACTTTTTGCAAAGATAGGATAACAATTGGTTTGAGAAACATTCCAAGACTGGAAAAAAAAAACAGGCACATAAGGACTCAAAAATGTACTCACTTGGAACTTTGTGTCTACTCTCTGGCAAATTTTGCTGGACTGAGTAGTTGAAGTCGGTGATGGTTCAGAATACCGCGTATAACGCATCGGTTGACGGTTTACCGTTGGTGTCACAAGTCTCTTAACAGGTGGAGGCTGGAATGCATTCTGGGATTCCAGCTTTGAAAGGGAAACAGCAATCAATTTATCCTTACGTCCACCCAAATTAATTCCAATATTTATTGATGAAAACAAATTACAGAACTATAAACCTCCCCCCATCGGTCTTGGCACTCAGTGAATACAATTTGAAAATTCTGAAGACCGTTCAACTTGTAGAGGGAAATCACCAGAAAACCAGTAACGAAATCCATAAAGCTATATATAAGTAGCCAAAGTCTGACTGAATTCCATTTCAAAATTTGGCAGTTAGCTTCATAGACAAAATAATTCATGCTACCATAATTAAAATAACCCATGTTCCTAGAATATGCTCCTATCTTTTCCTCTGCCCACACTGTGATTTTTTTTTTTAGTAGCTTAATTCATTAATTTAACATTCGAAGTGTTAAGCAACTAATTATACAGGCTTCTGGGCTTCACATCCCCTACATTTTCCCCCTTCAAAGTTACACAAACAATAGAACACACTCAAAAAAAAACACCTTGTCAATCTTACAATAATCTCATTCATTAAAATATGATCCAATGCTTTACATGTGCATTAGATGCACTTCAAGTAGTGGGTTTGACTTCCCTTTTCAAAGCATTTTCACAGACCAGAGTTAATTTTTAACACAGACCACTGCGTGTTCTGCAAAACTGACTTAACTGAACTGTCAGACAGAAAACAAAGCCTAAAGGCTACAAGATTTACCGATGGCTCCGCCTGCGGTCTTAAGGATCAGAAAATACAGTCTTAGGAAGCATGCTATTGTTCAAATCAATACCAACAGGAAATTTTTGTTTACGCTGCAGCTTTAATTTCACAGTATCTCCCAGCTCTTAGTAATAGGATTCACACTCTCTCTAAAGTATACAAAAATGCATCTTTCTAAAAAATATTACATTCAGTTTGAAACCTTGAATAAGACATGTTTTATGTAAGTTCACAAATCTACTTTGAGTGAACGATGGTTCATTGCTGGTTTTAAAGGTAAAAAAGAAAAATATTAAATCCCCCAGTTAGGCATTCAATACACCAAGAGCTATTCTGCCTGGTACAGTTCCTTGAAATAAGAAAAATACCACATCACTGCTACCCACTGCAGAAGTTTAGCCCGAGTGCACAAGTGTTCCGTCAACCGCATGTTCACTTTAGCAGGAAAACACACGATCGTCTCCTCAGCAAATAATTGCTTCTCATCCCGGGCTACCCTTCTCCCGCCACCATTATGAATTCTAGTATTATGAATAGACAATCTATCTCCTTTCACCCACTGACAGCTGCGTGCAACATTCATTTAGTGGCTGACAATTTCAGGCTCTCTCTTGCAAATCTGGCAGATCTTTCTTAATGCCTTATCACAGGTGTATTGCTATAATATAACTGAGAATTCACACCAGATTTGGTTTTAGTTATTTGGATAATATTTATGATATACTTCACTTCTCCATGCCCTTGTAATTTGGCAGATGGTGAAAAGATGGTCCAGGAAATCTGAGATGTTTGTAAACTCTGAAGTGATTGTAAACTTAATTATACATCCATCCAATCAAGGAATTAGCACAGAAACTTCTTGAGACACTGTCCCTTTGCTCATTAGAACAGAAGATGAAAAGTTTGCACATCTTGTTATTTCCTTCAGTCACCTGATCTTCAAGTGGTCATTTAAGGGTTTTGCAATTTAATAAGCCCAAGGATACCCCTAACTAAAGTCATCAAAAAAAGATGACTAGTTTTCATTTTTTAAACAAAATGAAAGGAAGTCATGCTTTACCACAGTATTATCACCAGTTCTGTGCTACCTCCAAATAGGAATTTAGGAGCGTAAGATTTATAGCGTCGGAAATTAACGGTTTTCCTCGTCTTTACTTTGAATGGTGATAAAAAGTAGAAAAACTAGTTTTCTGTGCCCGAATGAACACGGAAGTCTGTACAAAGTCTATATGACCACTCAATCACCATTTTTCTATTTGTGATCATTTCTTCAAGAGAAAACTTGCCTCAACAGGAATTTTAATATGCAGCTTCACCCCAAGTTGGGGGACAAGATAAAACGACTTGGTGTGTTCTAGAGTTGCTGCTCTCAACTTACAAAGATAACATAATTCTTAACCTGAGTAATCTTCACAGCCCATCATCTATTGTGGATACATGCCAATATTAACTTGATTTGATGTCTATGTTGTCACTAAGGTTTGAGAAAATTTTTCTAATAGTGATAAAGCATTGAAAAAGTTATCTACCTCAGCTTAAGACATTATTGGTTCTTACCTTTCTTCGTTTGGACTGGAAGTCAGTAATATCCGGTTTATCTATGTCCGGAGGCTAAGGGAAAAAACAAAGCATAAATATTAGAGGGCAATTTTTTTTCCTGAGACAGAGGGTTCCCTGCAACAAAAATGTGGGGGTTCATGGTCAACTTATACAACACAGCGGCAAAAGAGATGCCATTCTTTTAGCATCCTGTTGAAAAAATAGCGCACTAAATTAAACCGGCCACAACGTAAGGAAGAATAGTTTTATCTTTATCCTTTGATGGCACATTTACTAAGTTTTATAAACACATGAAGCAAAAACAGATTAAAAGATGTGCTATTTACCAACAAAGAGCTTGACAGCTTCTCCACTGCCTCCAAGATGCACCGTGCAGCGGTACTTAAGGTAGCGCGGGGCCGCACAGTTTCTTGTCTAGCTTTCGCTCTCTTTTGTGCCTGAAAAATTAGCATTTTAAGTGTTACAATGGTCAATTCTCAGCTAAGGAGGCATGTATTTTATGTCCCAAGGCTACACTGATGATACAATCAATATATTCCGATGACAGAGAAAAATGCAGTCACTGGGAGTTCAAGCCATAAAGAAGAGAATACATTCGGAGTTTAATGAAGTTTACCTTGGGCCTCAGTGCATCTTGCATGTGCTTGTTGCACGAGCAATAAAAGAACTCCGTACTTGTAAAAGGTCAAGACGGATGATGCTAGGACTGCTAAGGCCTCCGAAGCAGTAATCAGGGAAACAGAACTCAAGAAAAGGCTTGTGGTGGTACAGAAAGCATTTTCAGTAACAACACAGACCTCAGAGTTTCACGATGGTCTAGCTGTACCATCTTAAAATCAGTGTATACAATCATAACCAGGAACTAGTTTTACTTCTCTCTTGCTTCCTCCCTTCCCCCAAGATTAAAGTTGGCTGCAAATCTTTGTCTTAAAAGATAAAGATCTGATTTAAACTGTAACAGATCTAAACATTACACTGAAAAAGTAAACTGTGTATTTGCACCACCCAACTTCAAATATCAGTCAAAAACTTCCTTTGGTGTGACTTTTTTTCTTCCCAGGTTAAACCCCTCATATAACCACACTGTGCTTATCACACGATGTGAAGACAGGAAGCAGACCACGCAGCATGTAAAAACACAAGTGAGACTCACAGAACCACAGAATGGTTAAGGTTGGAAGTGACCTCTACAGATCGCCTGGTCTACCCCCCCGCTCAAGCAGGGCCACCCCGAGCAGGTTGCCCAGGACCATGTCAAGTCAGCTCTTGAAGACCTCCAAAGAGGGAGACTCCACAGCCCCTCCGGGCAACCCGTGCCAGGGCTCCATCACCCGCACAGTGCAAAAGCATTTCCTGATGTTCAGACAGAGCCTCACGTTTCAGTTTGTGCCTGTTGCCTCTTGACCTGGCACTGGGCACCGCTGAAAACACAATGGCTCTCTATGCTCTTTGCACCATCCATTCAGGTATTTATATACACCAATAAGATCCCCCCTGAACCTCCTCTCCTCCATGCTAAACAGGCCCAGCAGTCCCTGCCTCTCCTCAGAGGAGAGGTGCTCCCAGTCCCTTGATCATCTTGGTGGCCCTTCGCTGGACTCTCTAGTACCTTGCTGTCATTCACAGCAAGCAGCAAGAAGCAAGCTACTCTCTCCTTTAAAAGCCTAGTATTTTGGTTCCTCTTTTTACTATAATGCAGTAATATTGTAAAAAACAAAAATAGCCGACCAAAGAGGGTTCCCAGCTTTGCACCACAAGGTTTCAAGGTTTCCCGTAAGTGAGGTACTTGTACTGCCCTTTTTCCGTTGCAGAAATCGACTGTCAGAACAGAGCCAGCAAACCCGCGTTTTCATTTTCTTAAAATTCCTTTTGATTTATTGATAAAAGTCACTTTCATTTAAATACATTCCTACCAAACCTGATTTGATTTTCCGTTTCGATTCAGCTCTAGCTAATCAGAGTTGTCAGCAGTTTTTATTTGCAATTTCCAAGAACTCTTGGGGGCAAATAACTCTCTTCAAGAACTATATGAATCGTTCAAAACAGAAAGCATGTTACTGCTTATCTTGAGACTGCATTTAGTCCTGCATGCCTCTGTGTACCAGAAGAACAAAGGATCAGCAAAGTTGATTTTAGATATTTTCAAAGACTGCAGGCTTATACAACATATCCATAGCATGAATGTAGGCATGCTTGGAAAAGAAGATCCACAGATAAATATTAGCCAGGTTTGACTACTGTAGCTTTTGCTACCATAAACACAAGTTTTCAAAGTTAGGCTGTCATTGGTTTTTTTGCATCAAGTTATTTTAACGTAATGTAGTCAGAGGCAGACAATGGCACTTAAATGGAATTTTTTGAAAGACCTAACAACAGAGGAAACCCCAACTACCAACAACTAGCCCAAACTGTCATTCTTGTTCTTTCTGACAAGTATTACCTGTGGTAAAAACCGTTATAAAAGAATTTAAACAGAAATCAATCTCGTCTATTTTTGTAGACCAAGAGGGCAGAAGAGCAACTGTTACCACATATTCAGCTCCCTGCTCCAAGCTCCTTTGGCAGTGCTGCTTTTTTTATTTCCATCACTATTTCCCACTACACTACTTTTCTCATACCCGATAAGGTTCTGTCTCTCGCTGCCTAGATCTTGCAGCTGCACCACCATAGGCCGTCTTTCCGGGGTAAAATGGAGAAAACCCAAGCTGCTTTTCCTTAAAAACAGACGTGCTTCCACATGCCTACGGAAACACAGTACGATAAGTGGATAGAAAAACAGGTACACATTCAAACTGATTAAAAGAAATACTGTGCAGTACTTACAGGACACAGTCCTCCAAAAGCAGATAAACCGAATGCAGGTTTCTTAGAGCTAGCTGCAGAATGCTGCGAGAGGGAATGAGTTCTTTCAGCTTCTGTGGGCCAGAGCAGTGACGATGAAGTATTTTTTAAAACTGCAACATCTGCCAAAATGACGTATGCTAGATGTAAATGCCTCTAGTACGTACAGAACTTTAACAATAAAGATCACACTAATTCAAGTTCTTCAATACAGAAAAATAAGCATGACTTCAGCTTCTTTAAATAGATCAACTTCACGTACAGACTGAAAACCAAGTATCACCTACAAACTTGAAAACTGTTCACAGAGCTGCAAGTAGTTTTCAGCAATCTTACCAAGTTAATACTGTGCTTCCAATGCAGATTTTTTTTCCTTCATGCTAAGATAAAAGAGGACCGCATAAACATCAGTGCATTTGTACAGACAAAGCTTTTTACTATGTTGGTAAAAGGCTGGAGGCCAGCACAGATCATAATCGCACAGGTTTTAAACCTGGAAGATTCCCCAAAGGCTGCTCTAAGAGTTAACGATCTTCTGCCCATGTATGTTTTACGAAGACACACCAGAAAGTTCTAGTGCACTCAGGTTATATTGCTAAAGCCCAGCAACTCTACTCTCAGCTGTACAAAAGTTCTCTGGAAAACCTGCTGAGCACACGTCAGTCCCTGTCTCTATGGGGGACTAGAAAAAGCTGCAAACCTGCTGTTCGCCCTTTCAGCGAGAAGACCTAGGTACCAACCTACATCGACACGATGCTTATTTTTTATTTTAAAATGGTGTGCTTTGCTCAATGAATTTGGCAAAAGACATGAAAGTATTGACAGCTGAAGCCTTCTACCAAGAAAGGTCTGAGTCACTCTTCTAGACAATCAGCCTAGTTGTCAAGCTACGGCAAGTCAGCCTGATTTCCTACCGTCCCACTTCAAAATTTACATATAACCTAGCTGAATGTGTATATTTCAGCATCGACTCTTTCTAACATCAGGGTATCATAAACGTATTCCAAAGCACGCTTCTATTAAAAAGGTGATAGGATTATATACTTCTAAAACACTAAAAATTCAATTTAATTCTCGCATCCAAAGTTGACATTCACCTATTTTATTTACTAAGGTGATGTGGAATATTAAAGAACGCAAGGTACTTCACATTAAAAAAAAAGTCAATTAAACAGAGAACACAAAAATCACCTTCAGCAGATGCTCTAGAGGAGGAATCACTGGTTGTTGAGATGTTATCATCGTCTTTTTCAGAGGTAGAATCTTCTATTTCTTTTATGAAGGACAGCCTAGGACTGCCAATGCCAAATATAGAAGATGTCGAGGGCTGACAAGGTGGGACAGGAGAATCCAGCATGGTATAATTCAGATGGCTCAAACGAAGAGAGGGCCTTGTTAACACAACTGGGAAGTTCAGTGCTGATCTACTTGTGGATGGTTCTAGACAAGAACAGGGAGATAATTAGCTTTGCTATTAACAAGCTCACAGAAGCCAAAACCTGTTTCCTATCGACAGCCATGCTATTGCCAAGTTCTAAGGCAAAAAGAGAGAAGCCAAATTTAACTTCTTCCTCACCCAGATACGGTTGCATCTAACTGTCTGGCTACAACAACAACACTGCTTGCGATACACAGTATTAATGTTGCATCCAGAAGTAGTTAACTATGAGGTTTTACAACACCACATTCTGACCCCGTGCTCAAATGCTCTAACGCTGACTTGGCCGTTCACTAAATCAAACATATATACTCCTTCTCCCATGTACAGCTTGCAATAAGCTTTACAAAATTTGAGATTACACGGTAAGTTACAGATAACACTGCAGCTTCCATAATATTGGAACAAAGGTTATATTAATCTGAATACACAACATGAAAATGAACGTTTGCAGTACTTTTTTCCCAAGTTCTTCCATATCAGCTCACGTTAGAGGCAAAACATCATCTACCCATTAACTATTGGGATTTTGACCCAAGGGACAAGGATGTTGACCCAAGTAACCAGATAAGCATTTTTGCCTCTTGAAGCAAAAGGTCTGCAAACAATGCCAGTGGCCTGGAATAGGTGGCCTTGAAGTCTATCTTGCTAAATGAATGGAACTATTCATGGGTATTTTGCCTGATGAAAGCCTACTGTCTCTCCCAGGAATCTGGGCAATTCAAATGACTTTGAGCCACTATCCTCTTGATACTTGAACTGAAGCTTAAACTAGTTAGTTCAATCTTCATAACCACTGCAGTACCACTAATTAGCTCTCCAAACCATGAGCAGATTTTTAGGACAGCACCGTTTGAGATACAGAAAGTTATTGAGGCGGAAGGCCACCCAATATAGGCTCCAGCACAATGATACCTCAGAAATGAAGAGACACATTGGTTTCAAAATGTAGTAATAATTAAAAAAAATAATCTTATTCTTAAGCATAGTAACACCCACGGACAGCAACATAAGCTGCATAAGGTTCGAGGGTGTCCGCCTGCTCCTGATCTCCTGGAGTTAGCAAGCTTGCAGTGCAGCTGTTCTTACTGAAAGCTCCTTTCACGCAGTTACATAGGAAAGCCAACATGTGTTCCTCAGTCACGAAGACCTTCTCTATTCTTTTCTCCAAACTCATTCCCAAGCTACAGCTACACACAAAGCCATCAATCTCCTTGTTTACAATTAGATGAGATTGGAGGCAAAGATATTTCCTCCTTATTTTTTGATTCTGCCAACAACAGAAGCAACTGACTTTCCACATTATCTATGGTTACCTACGCACGCTCAGACAAAACTTCTTTACTTATTAAAAGCTGACTTCCCCAAAACAGCTAATTTAAGAGAAACTCAAATAAGAATAGATGCAAATTTATACAACAGGACTACAGGAACAGTGAGAGGCGCTGGATATAAGACAAATTAATCTTTCATGAGGTAAAGGACTTGCAAACCTCGTTGCCAACGGTCAAATACCTTTTCAAAGACACCCCCTCCCCCCGCGTAGACCTTAAAGTTATTGAATATTTTAAGGATAATAATCTCATAAACCACATCCGTGCACAAGTTCCCCAGTTCACCATCAAGTTAACAAGGAACTTTACTAAATTGATCAAAGCCCAAAACAAAACAAAACAAAACAAAACAAACAAAGTCGGGACACGAGACGGAATTTTCCTCTGCCATTCTAGCATCTAGTCTTTTGTTTCGAAGACTGCAAAACAAATTAATTTTTTTAATTGCCTTAGGCAATTAGACAGATTTTCATTCCATATCTTTTAAAAGATGGAAAATGCAACCCAGCACACTTGCAAATGACTTATTTTCAGCATTTAGCACCTGGCTAATAGAGTACCTAAAGTTAACTGATGCCTTCCAAGAGCATAAGATGTATGCTTTGTAACTGTGTATACAGTTTAAAGCTAAGACGGTTTCACAAACAGTTGTTTCGACTTTTTTGTTTGTTTTTTTTTCATTCTGTCAAAACCCTCATTCCAATTTCCTTTTGAAATTCAGATTCAAAACTAGAAATCTGTGAATAAATACAGATGGCCAGAATTCCAAATGATTTTTTACATACCTTGTCTACTTATTCTTGCTGGTTCATGCGTGAATCTCTCATCGATTATGGTATCTTCATCTGCATAATCATGGTGATAGTTTACCGGAGTCTCCTCCTGGTTTGCAGATTCATTTCTGTCTACACACTCCTCCTCACGCTTATTGAAATACTTCTGCAGCCACGCCGGTACAATATATTTCACCGTTTCTGTCATTCTGCTAATTATTCCCTGCTTGAAAGAAAAAACACTTGTTTAATTACAGAAACACAGTCAACAGCATATGCTGGGATACCACCTTCCACGGACCTTGAAGACAGATATTATACAGCAAATATTCACAAGACGACGACGAGGTTGATCCCTGGCATAGGATCGCTACACTTCTGGTAAACCTAAAATTCACCTAAGATTGATTTACAACTACCTATCACTTTCTGCACTTCCAAGTGACCTTGGCAAGGTTCAAAGTTTTGAAACCTCTGCCAAAATTCACCAGCAGGTCGTCAATCTGCAAGGCTATCAGGAAACTCTACGCCTGAACAGCTCCTGACCTACAGACTTGTTCCAGGACTCTTCCTCTTCGCACCCTCACGTGAAAACCAACTAAACCAGAAGTTCAGCAACTATCTACTGCGACAGTCAGGACCATACTACCCATTAAAATCAGTGAATCTAAATATTTTCAATTTTAGTAATGCTGAATTGCAGTGACTATACGCACAAAAAACAGTTCTGCTCTCAACAGTCAGGCTAACCCAGAAGATGTCCTGGAAGAAACACAGCTATAGCTATAGCACCAGCACCTCCTCTTGCAAGAGCCTTCTAAAGCTGTTGCCGTATTTTGTAGAAGACTGACTCTGCAGCATACATCGGGTACGATCGGAGAATTCCCACCTGACCGAAATCCCCAGGAACTACGGTTAAATAATATCCAGAAAACTGACAATCATGAGCTAGGCATCCTGCTAATCATCCCTCCTGCAGGTAGGGGGAAAAAAAAAGTAAAATAGATCCAGGACTAGTTCCCAGGAACTTCAAAGCTGCTAACTATACTGTCTACAGTGCCCAGGCACCTTCAGAGCTTAATGGTAAGAGACAGAGGGTTTGGTGGGCTGTAATTATGATCACAACCACACAAAACACATCTATTTAAGTATTTCTAAGAATCGACTTATCGACTAAAGTTGTAGGGGGAAGGATGAGAAAAACAGCGGGGTAGGGATCAGAACCAGAGGTATAACCTCACAAAATCGCATCGGTCGCTTTCGTGCCTCCCCAACTGCATCACTGAGAGACAATTAACATTAAGCCACAGAACCTTCTGCAGAGTGGACATGATATTGAAAATAAACTGGAATTAATTGACAAATGCTCTAAGCAAGCTATCTGCTCAAAGCTCGTCCTTTTACGTTATGAACATTTGCACGATTCGTCTGGTTACAAAGCTAACTGCTATAATAAATGCACACATGTAACACCGATCAGTTTGTCTATTTATCAAATCATTAAAATTCTTCCCCGATAAGTTACTGTTAATTTGATCTGCGCTGGATGTGCAGCAGCCATTCTCTGTGCAGAATCCCCCAGATATCCCCACGCACGTGTTTGCTCTGGCACACTCTTTAAATAAACCTACTGGAAAACACGCAGAGATAACAGACAATGGAAAAGCTAGAAAACCATCTCCACTGATTATTTTTAATCCACGTGTAAGGTTTATCAGTTAGCTACACAGTGTCGGCACACGCAAGCTATGGCACTTTCAACATTAATGCACTGTTCAAGCCAGAGGTTTCAACGGTTGCTCTGTAAGCGTGGGGAATGTTTGCATTGCCCTTCCAGGCCAGCTTTAGATGGACAAGATTGATTGTCAATATATGGTATAAGGGACTTGGCATTTCTGCAAGTGATAAAAACCTAATTGAGCAGCTATCCATGCGTAGCGCTCCCTTGGTTTTGCATATGATAATCAATCCCCTCAGCTACGTTGCTCATTTAATAGCGGAGAGGTTTTGGCTGAACAAACATGTGCAGAGGGCATCTCCAGAGCATCTCTCTGGGCGTCCTGACATTTCTTAGCAAAGAGCTGCTGGGAGGGATCTCGGCGCGTCCCCCCTCCAGCACGGGGATTTTCACACCCCGAATTGACGGACCGCTTTCACCGTCAACCTGCTGTACCCTACAGCACAAACGAGAAGCAAAGCCTGGCAGGTAACTTTCAGAGAATTGATGATGGGCTGAGGAGGGGTGCAGGGAGCGGGGAAAGCCCTGGGGGTGGCACTGGGGGTCCTGAGGGCAGCGGGCTGGGGGTGAAGGGGAGGGGGAGGAGGGGGGTAATGGGCTGGGTAGAGGGGTAAGGGGGTAAGTAAGGGGCTGAGGGGGTAACTGAGGGGGTTAGGAAGGGGCTGAGGGGGTAACTGAGGGGGTTAGGAAGGGGCTGAGGGGGTAACTAAGGGGGTAACTAAGCGGTCGAGGGGGTAACTAAGGGGGTAAGGAGGTGGGTAGGGGGTAACTAAGGGGATAAAGGGGCGGGTAAGGGAAGGGGGTAAGTAAGGGGGTAACTGGTGGGCTGAGGGGGAAGGGCCCGCTGTGGGGGGGCCGCTCCTCACCCGCTTGCTCCTGGCACAGGGGGGCTTCGCGGCGCCCAAACGGTGGCGCCGCCTCTTCACCTTGCCGCCGGCCGCTCCTCCTCCTCCTCCTCCTGCTCCTCCTCCTCCTGATCGGGCTCCTGGGCTGCCGCCCGGCGCCCCGCCGCCACCGGCCCTGCCACCGCCGGCCATGCCGCTGCCGGTCGCGCCGCTACCGGTCGCGCCGCCCGAGGCCATACCGCCCCCCCCCCCGCGTTCGGTGCCGTCACGGGGCCCCCCCGCCCCCCGCCGCCACGCGCCGCGGGGCCTGCCCTGCCCCTCGTGGGAATAAAAATGTTGTTTTTGCAGAGTTACGTTGTTTAAAGGTAAGGAATGGGGTATTGAGGTGTGCTTGCAGCGATAAGAACGCTTAGCAGGCGACCTTGTAAAACGCAGACAACCAGACTCCGTAGAACAATTCGGGGAAAATCACGGTGTTGAGTCAAGTCAGGTAAGTGAAGAAACATCACCGCTTCAACCAGTAAAAAAGTCAAATCTGAAATTTAACAGGCCGGCAACGGAAGGCCATGCATTGTCTGGGAAGCATCAGACAGATTGTGAGCCTGGATCACCCCCTGAGTGGGGAAACAGGGGAGGGTCCCGTCATCAAAAAGTATATAAACTGGGTTTTGGAACCAGCAGGGGCGCTCCTGCTCGTGGGACGCCCGCCACTGCGATCGCGAATAAATTCCTGCTTCGCTGAGCTCCTCGCCTGAGCCCAAGTTCTTGGCTACGGAGTGTTTCTCACAATTTGGGGCTCGTCCGGGAGCCAGTCGCCTACTGGGGAGCCCCACCGCCGCAGCAGCAGGAAGGCATGCCCCGCTGATTTCAGCGGTCCTGTGCATCGACGGCGGCGGTTCTGCGGAGAGCTGACAGAGGGCCCGAGACTGATGAAAGAGGCAGGATCCGTGAAGGAGTGGGGAAGGGAAGAAGGCAGGCACTCCGGGTTTGAGAATCGATCCGGTAACTCTGTGCACAGACCAAGGTAAGAAATAGGAAGTATTGCCTTGGGGGTCGGGTGAGACTCTGTGTGCCGTGTGATTGAGACGTACTTTTGTACGGAGCGAGTGTGGAGTCCTGATCCGCGGTTCCGCAGCTCCGCGAGGGGCGCGGCCGGAGACGGACGAAGCGTGAGATGAGGGAGAGAAAGGAAGAGTCTCGGGAAATGCGGTGTATGGTAAGCCCTTGCACGGGGAAGTGCTTGGCAATACACCAGGGAAATTTGGTGTGCGGTAGTCCTCGCACGGACGGGACGCCCGCCACTGCGATCGCGAATAAATTCCTGCTTCGCTGAGCTCCTCGCCTGAGCCCAAGTTCTTGGCTACGGAGTGTTTCTCACACCCTCCCCCTCCCTCCCTCGCGCGCCCCCTCCCCTCACGGGAACGCGCGCCCCCCCCTCCCGCTGCCGCTCCCGTTCCTCGCCCCGCCCCGGTCCCGTCCCGGTCCCGCCGCCCTCCCGCTCCCGCCCTCAGGACCCGGCCGCCATAATGAACCCCGGCCCGGCCACCGTAAGCACGGGGCTAGGAGTCACCTCCAGAGCCTCCCCGCGCCGTGGCGCCGACCGCCGGTGTGCCGCAGCACCGCGCCGGGCGTGGGACGGCGCCCCGAGCCCACAGTGCTCGTCAGAAAAGCCCCGCACCGACAACCGATACCCCCGCACCGACAACCGATACCCCCACGCCGACAACCAACGCACAAGCAGAGTTTTAGGCCGGATTCGTGGCCCCGTTGGTCCGGGAAGCGGTCGTCACGCTAAATTCTACCTTACGGCAGGGGAACGATGGGCATCGTGACAGATCGCCGCCCCAGAAAATAAACACAGAAATAAATAATAAAAACGATAACGGGACGTGAATCGTGCCCTTAATAACAGACATTGGGCAGTGAAATCACCGACTTCTGCAACAATCCGTGCTCAGGGAACTGACTAAAACCCCTCCTGCATTGGCCATGTAATAGCTAGGCAAACATCACATAATGCTTCCCTCCCTCACGTACACCAAACCTATTAAGGCAACCATAGTAGTGTGATAACGTGATTTTTCTCCTCCAGATCAGCGTCAAAGGCAGCTACGCTAGGTTTGCTCATAAGTTCAAGCGCTGCTTTATTTATTTATTTAAATGCCATTTTTCCTATTTAGAAGGATTTCCGTAGGGTGACAGGCCTTTAATGACACGACTCAGAAACATTTGCCGATGCAGTCAAACGGTGTCTATTAACGCGAGGCACTGAAGTTAATTGGTATTAAAAATGAGCCAAAACGAAAGGCAAGTATCTGCGTGTCCAGCAGAATGACAGCGATCATCACCATTTGATCAACCTTCCCTGTGAGTTCTATCTGCAAGTTACTTTGAGGTAGCGCTAGAAAGAAGCGGTTGGTCCAGAGCATCCCTGCAAAAAGAAACATCCACGGCTTAAGTACCATCTACTCTTTTGGTATCCTTTTAAGTACTTTTTACCCGTTTCGGACTCCTGCCTTTTCCCGGCTCACTGATGACAGCATTAGTAGCCCCTCAAGCTACTGTCCTACAGCCTTTCCCATCAGTGAAGAGATAGGAAAAACCCCACTACTTCTTGGAAAAGAAAACCAGCAGGTTTTTGAATAAAAGCACTCTCTGTTGCAGCTAGGTACAACGAAAAGAGTTTATGAAATCATTACGGGACATTCTTGTAGAAAACTTCCTCAAGCTTGGAAGAAAAAAAAACATTTCAGCTAAGTAAAACAGAAAATAACTGGAAGAAGTGAAGTATGGCGGTGTTGGAAAAGTTGCTTCAAAGACTTGTTTAATTAAAAAGAAGGAAGAAAGCAAGTCCCTACTGCAATCCCATCTTTGTCAAACTGATGGCGGGCACCAGTACGATGTGTTCAGCTAACACAGGCTGGAAGTTGTAACTGCAGCTGTGAAGTTTACCCAGTAAAAAGACTCCGCAAAGCATTCTAGCAGTTCCGATGCAATCACTGCTTCCTGAATTTGTGACTCACGGTTAACACGGCAGTACAGGAAGAAGTCTGGCATTCACTGTGCTCTTACGGTAAAGAATCTGCCCTGCGCACACCATCCCACGCCAGGTATGCGCTCCTAACAGGAAAGGACGATAGGCTGATAAGTCTCAGCAGAGGGAAAAAGACATCAGAGAACTACTTTATAACAGCAGCACGCGGGCTGCAACCAACGTTCTCTTCCTCTCATCATTTTCATTTCTGTGGACTCCAAGAGAATACACTCCCAACATTTTTCAGCTCTGGAGAACAAACAGCCCAACCAATCTCATTCACTGAACTACAAAACTGGTATTTTCGCTATCTAGTCCGGAAAAGGAGGCGCACGTCTCTAACGTACAGTGTAGAGACCTTGTTAATAGGCAAAGTCTGCATAAAATAGGTGGCCACAGCCTGATTTTCTGACGTTCAGGGCCTTGGGTCACACACCACCACAGTATCAGACTTAATGAAGTCACCAATCTATGTGGGCCCCTCATTACACAGGTCACCTGTTATGGACCAACCTCTCAAAGGCCAAAAACCAGCACTGATACTGCCGGGCCAACACATATCTGTAGCATCCCATTTCTGGGTGACAACACAATGAATGTTTCCACAAAGTACTCGATGCAACCTAACTACTGTGTTTGGTGATGCAAAGCAAGCCGTGTCAAAGCAGCGTAGCACCCAGGCACATTCCTGGAAGATGTTTTGCTGCTCACGTTGAAGAAAATAGATAAAAAAATCCTGTGCAGTTTGCGCTTCTGAGCTCAAGTACCACAGCTATGCACTACAATTGAAGTGGCATCAAACCTTGTAAGGTTTTGAAGCTTCAGCACTGCCATCCAAATTCAAGGAGGCTGCATCTATTATCTTGAATTTGCCCCAGCTCAGTCCCCTGAAACAATTCCATAGACACGTACAAGCAACCCTTTTCCCACCCAGATTCTTTGCTTCATCTATTCCACCTCTACCTTGTGTCATATTCTTATTAATCTGCCCCTCAAAAGACTCCCTGGCTCACACAAAGAAGCAACCCAACAAATCCCTGTTCCCCGCCACGTTGCTTTCATGCTTTGGGAAGAGTTAACTGCAACAGCTCTAACTGTGATGCCACCTCACCCCCTCCACCTATGTGAGGTTCTTTGCCTTCTGTCTCCTCCTACGTGTACACCTGCACTAGAACCAGGAAGAATGTGCTTCCTACAATACTCCAAGAGCCTCTTCTGTTTCAGGATGTCATCATTTCAATTCAGGACTGAAAGTATTCCTAGCAAAAACCCAACAGCTAATAGCTAACAGAAGCAGTTGCTGGTGATCAGCTACAAGTAACCTGGAAGTACTGAGGAGTCACAAAAGAGAATTTGCATTACATTTAAGAACAGCATGCAGCTTAGGACCACTGCTTTCACTGACTACACTAAGCCATAAAAAAGAATTGGATTCTTACCTGCCATCACAGCAATTATGGTTTATGTTGCCCCCAAAACACACACGGCAGTACCAGAACTGTGTCAACTAGCTTTAACAGCTTCCCCAGCTATTAAGTACAGTAATTTCTGCTTCCTTTTTTTTCTTGGAGGAATATTCTTTTGTTTCCAGCCTCACTTACTTATTATACACACTGTTAATTAGCAACTATTTCTCCATACTCATAGGGTTATGGAGTCCCTATGACTGGAAAAGACTCAAAAGACTCTGTACCCTTCAAGATAAGAACAGCATAAAGGCAGCAACTCGCAAGACTGCTCTAGCTTAAAGCAAAGCTTTCCTCATTGCTCTCATCTCCTTTGACTTGAGTACTGTCATCCTTCTACCAGAGCTTTAAAAACTTCATTACCACGAATGAAGGAAGACCATAGCAATCAGAGAGGGTGGCAGAGGGTATAACTTAAGGAGCTGTTACTAGGATTTTTTTGTTGTTCCTGGTGGACTATTTTTCTCCTTGCCAGCAAGGAGGGAAAACCAGCAAGTTGTTTTCTCCAAGATTTTTTTTTTTAGGTTTAAGAACACGGATTATGTTGTAGCAATTTCTTCGCTGTAAAGCGTCAGCTGAGAAGTCTAACAGTAAGAAGGGCAAGGGAAAACTGAATGCTGATGCAGAGAGTGCCAGCAGACATCATCCTCATTCCACGGGATGTTTGTAGCTATGGCAGTTGAAGTCTACACTTCCATATGCTTAACATACCCTATTTATAAGCCAATTTTAGCTGACCTAGCATATATCAGTAGTACAGTTAGAGCCAGCAGCCTGCAGGAAAAAGTGGGCACAGGTGTTTCCATAGCAAGGCCTGTGAGTGTCTCCCATACATACTTCCAGTCTAAGCAAGCACATGAAAGGCTTGGCTTGTCGCTTACCTAAGGAACCAGGAAAACAAGGGAAAGCTAGATTTTGCTTGTGTCCTAATGCCCATATAAAAATAAAGACAGATGAAATACCCTTACTACCTTGTTAAATTCCATAAGCCGGAAGAGAACGTGCTGCACACAGGTACAAGTAAAATCCCTTGCTGGCAGGTTTGCAGAAACAAATTTTTTATTTACACAGGCAAGTCTTATCTTTAGACCCCATTTACCTCTTTACATTTCTCGAATATTTACATGACTTCATGATGCTCCAAGAAGAGAGTGATGAACAAAAAGATTACAGAAACTGTCAAAAACATAGCAAAAAAAACCCAACCTATCATTGTGCTTTAAAACTTATGAGCTAGAATAATGTAGAAGAAATGTAGTTTTAGCACTTTGGTCCTAACGGTCATGCTCTAGAAGACACTTAAATAGCAGAGGGGATTTCAGAAGTGACCGTATCCAGAGGTTGCCAGTGACAATTCATGAGTGAATCGTAGAGTTCTTCGCTTGTCTCCGTGAATTGTCTGTTCATTTCATCAACATCCAAGTAGAGCTGTGGATCTGAAAATAAAAGCCTGGTAAGTCCAAGTATCAAATCTGAGGCATGCGCACAAAAAAACTTCACGTGAAATGGCTAATAAAATGTATTTTAAGCTAAGTGTAATAAGCTATTAGATCTACTAATTTTAGTGAGGTATTTAGTCCTCTAAAATTTTGAGCCTCACAGCTCCAGCTTTTGGGAATTTGTATATTAGAAGGCTGGGACTAGAACCGTCTTTCAAGATAAAGACAAAGACAATGTTTAAGATAGTAAAGATAACGTTTAAGGATAATCAGCCATGAAACCCTCCCAAGAGTCATTTAATTCACTTCTACGGCAATACACGTTACATAGGATAGTTTCTAAACACTAACACAAAATGCCTCCACGTGAGGAACTTTGCAAACCTTCCAGGACACAAATATGTTTTGTACCGTATTTGTAAGTGCAAGCTGAATCCTCCTTTTGGAATCTGCAACATAAGCTTTTACCTCAGGGTGGAGAACAAAGCTTTTGCATATTACTGAGTTTCTAATATAAAATCTGTTTAGCGGAACCAATACAAAGAACAAAATTCTGTCTTAGACCATTTTCAAATGGGAATGAAGGCACAGGTACAAGAAACCTGCTGCGAAGCATTGACAGTGTCCCGTTTTACTTGATGCGGTCAGTGTATGCTGTATCAGCTTTAAAACCCCAGCTGATTGCAGATCAACCCCACAGAGGTTTGACCTCAGCTGAATTTTCAAGATGTTCTTCATCCAGTAGAGGTTGGCTTGTATTGTTAAAAGGCACAAGTATGGCTAAACTCAAGTGACAATGATAGAACCCTTATTACCGTCAGTAATTAGGTCATCACCGATTGCAGTCATAACTGAAGATTCCTGAAAGACAGAAAAGGCTAAGTTTAATCATAACTCATTTCAGAAAGCATCACAGATTCAAAGTGCTGCAGTCTCAACCCATTCCTTCTTCCTACAACTACAAGTATAGATGGCATTTTATCTACTTATTTTTAGAAGAAAGCCAATATTACAGTACAGGTTGGAAGGGACCTCCGGAGGTCACAACTAATACATTGACCACGATAAGACCACTTACAACAACTGTTTAATTTGCTTTAAGCAAAGCAAATCAGAAGAACAGGAACAGAAGAAGCGTACGCAATTATGCTGTCAAAACCATTCTTTGGTATGCGTGAACAAATAATGGTGTATAAATCACTAATTCTATGGATTTACTATTTAAGCACTTAAATACAAACACCTCTGAACGGAATCTGCTCTTTTAACTTCACACTAAGCAGAAAGCATGTTTTCAACTTCGGATTCTTTTTGCTGATTCACACAAATCTGTACAACATACTATCTGTGAAATATTTTCTTTACAGCAAGCGTGCACTATCTTTACCTCAAAAACAGCTGGAGCCATTAAAGAATCTCCTAAAGAGCAGTCTCCAACAGCTTGCATGCTGTCATAGGGAGCATAGGAGCTGTAGTTGTAGTCAGCGTAAGCATCGTAACTCCTCTGCAAGTGGTAGTTCTGGTAATCTTGGCAATAATCATTATAGTTGTATGACTGGTACCGCTGCAATTCTGCTTTCAGTCTGAAACATGAGAAGTTGCATACAGTCAGAGAACAAGAGACTGTAAACCCAGTTCTGAACTTAAACAATTTGTCAGCTTACATACTTCAAAGCTTAAAAGGAAGCTTTCCTAAACAGTCACCTAAGTGACAGCTTAAGTCACAGCTCAAAACCTCATTTCTATAGAAGCAAGCATCCTCACCTTTGCCAATACCAGAAGGAATTGTTCTCATGGATTAACTCCAGAGCCTTGACATGGTTACCTGTACACATCAAGTATTTTTAGCGTTGGCATAAGCAAGCTGCTGCTAAGTCTCTGTGCTTTGCTAAAGATTGATTTAAGACCAGAGACATTTATCAAGCACAGCTGCTTTAAAGATGCAGTCTTAACCCTTCTATCTTTTGTTTGGTTAATTACTAGATCTTATTTCCAGAAAGAAGTGAATGGAGTCAGATTATCCATTTCAAAGAAGCATCTGACACTGCCTGTCAGTTTGCCATGTCTACCTCCACCTGCTCAGTTTTTTTGTTTGTTTAAAGTCCATTAAACATTCAACAGCTGCCAACTATACCGCTCAGGTGAAGTCAGTCTTGCTTAACAACACAATCGCGATTCTCCAGCATGACGCCTTATTATTAGTGGGAGAATTACAAAATACACTGGTTCTTAAGAAGAAAGGGCCAGCTGATTAGCTTTCACTACTTTCCCTTTCAAGATTTTCTCAGGGGCAGCTTCAGACTAATGACAAGAACCAAGACAAGTGCTATCTGTACTAAAACTGAGGTACACTGCATAAAGAACATTCAGATAACCCAGCTGCATATTCAAAAAAATCCGCTGTTTAGACTTGTCTTCACTGATTCTGTACAGGCAGACCTCCTGTATTTGCAGTGCCCAGTTTCTCTGACTTGAATTGGGGATGCAGAGAAGTGAGTTCTATGCTTTTGGGGAAGAATACAAGCTGAAGGCATTCTGAAATAGCTTCCAAACTAAGCAAACATGAGGGACAAACTAATCCAATGGCTGGGTAGTTCAATGCTAAGAGAGCACGGTACTCAGCCATTCAGAAACGTATTACTGATGTGTATTTTAATACCTACATTTGTTTCAATACTGCAAAGCTACACAAGTTCTAATAAAGAGGTAATCCATTGTCTTGTTACTGTAGTAAACAAACAGAAGATACATCATCTTAGGTCTTCTGCTTCCAACTGCACTCTTCCTACATACAGTTGCGTAGGGAAGGAAAATCTGAAAATACTGTTGACGTTCTTCTGGATAGCCGAAGCAAGAAAACATGTTTGTGGCTTATTCTTGTTTTCAAAATAAAACAATATTAATTTAATCAAAAAATTTTGGCAAAGAAGTTTGGACAGTGCTCTCTTGGAGAAGAGCATTTCCATTCTAAAGCAGAAGGAGGCAACATTTGCAGAATTATGCTAGGTAAACAGAAACAGAAGTGTCATTTTTTACTATTTAACAGAACACACAAGCTAACCTCATGAACATACTGAAATTGTTTATATGAAGTCCTGTTTTGTCAGTATCCTGGATCAAAGTTCATCAAATTTGGTATCAGTTCTTTAACCGTTCAGAGACCTGAATTGCCTTAAATAAGTGATAGAACTGAGCCGGTAGAGTAAGAAACCCTCTCAGGAAGTGCTAAGCTTTAAACTCCCCATTGCCCTAAGCTCATGAAAAGCAAAGAATAGCATTCTAAACCTGTTCTAGTAATAACGCCTTTGGCTTTCTCCCTGCGTTCCCATTTTTTCCCCCCACTTCTTTCCTGTCAACCCACTGTAAAACTAGTTATGTGCTTCTCTCAAACTAGAGGGAAAGCTCTAAGAACAAGAACTCCCTAGCATATAAAACCACTTGTTGTCCCTTCTACCTTATGCAGGCCCAAACCTGAAAATATTTACCAATGCATTCAGCTTTGCTACTGTTGAGAAACAAGGCTGGTTACAATGGCAGCTAAGCCCAAGTTGCGCCGTCTGGCTAGACTTAACAGTTGGATTCCCCCAGCCGTCCTGAAGCAGGTTGATGAATCCAGGGAGTCAAAACATAGGACTTCTGCATTTCTGGTTTTGTAGACTGCATCCTGTGTACAGCCACTACAGCAAGGGCCACAGACTTTCCAAAGGCAGAGCTACGAGAATCTGATTATTTAGAATAACTGTATCAATGCACAACTCCTTGGTTACCTTTTAGAAATTCCTATGCTCAGCCGGATTCCTTTTCCCCCCAGACCTGGTGCGTTCTGGCAGTCTTGCAGTGCCCTCATCTGATCACCTTGCTCACCAAATCTGACATAGGCATACCCTCTACTATTTTCAAAAGGGAGAAAACCAATTCTGGTATGCATAACAGTTACAAAGCTAACGAATTCAATTTCTGTCTTCTACAAAAAACAGAAGATAGCAGCTACTATAGCTTCTATTACTTAAGCAACCTCTCTGGCATGTGCACGTGCACAGAAAAGGCTTTCACCAAATTAAAAAACTTGGGCCAGAAGCAAAAAGCTTATTCCTTGGTAGCATTAAGATGCAACTCACTGAGAGCCAGCAAAACTATACATTTTAAGTGCTCTCTGCGTAAGTAATCAGATTCCATATTTCTGCATATACAGCAGTTAATCAGTTAGCACTAACCCACTCCTTTTGGAGCCACAAACTTTATTGGTCACAAACACCAAGAGCTGGCTGTAATTATCTGAACCAGTATTAACCGGTACCTCTGAACTCTTCAAACAAAAATATCTTTCAGGTGCTCTTAGAAGAACAACATCAATTGCCTGCAACAATTTGATGGCTTTGCTAAACGGAGCACTGAAAAGCACAGTGGTAGTTTCTTTTGTAGCCTGTTCAGAAATTATAGCCCTGTGCCTACAGCTTCAAATCAGGCCAAGCTTACCAGCCCAACTCTTACAGCTTAAGTTCACTGCACTCGAATGCCTTCAAGACGTGCTTTTAGGAGCCATGGAGAAGAACCCTCTGGTAAGACCACCATTATAAAGTACTGAGTGTTGTTTTACACTTAAAATAGAACTATCTGTTACGGTCATTCATCGGCTTTCCCTAGGCTGCTGCTCTCTCACTACTGAATGTGATCCTGCTCTCAGTTTCCCACTAACTTTTTCCCCCAGCGTTTATGGCCTCTTTTCATCTATGACACTTTTAAGGGACTACACCGTGTTGAAAAATGCTGGTTAACATTTCCTTTTACACAAGGTGCCTCATCAAATTTTCCTGACTAAACCAAACCCCAGAACCTTAACTAGAAGAGGAAGCACACAAACACACACGCCTCCCTGGCCACCATATCTCCCCAAAACATATCTGTTCAGTAACAGGTCAACTGTAAGAATACTGCGATTAAAATCAGTATAGCTCTATACACTGCTTTTGTTCGGGATTACTAGCTAATGTCCTTCCCCTTACCCCTTCTGGAATTAATACTGAATTCTGTACTCCAAAACGCGGTTCTTAAGTCATACAAATGACATTTAACAATCAGAATTTTTCCACACAGTGATCCTCAATAAAAACTTCAATCCTCTACTGCAGTCTTTCAACAAATTAAAGGAATACAAAACTGGCTAATAACTGTTCAGTGATTTTTGGACCTTTGTAGCACTAGAGTAACAGCAGTACACTCTGCAGCATAGTTGCAAGTACGTGGGAATAAGATACTCTCTCTCATCTCTTTTTTTCTCTGAAAAGTGTGAGGCCTCTATTTCACCCTACTAAAGATTTTACCACCAACTGTACTGCTAGCATTGAGACACTGCAACTTCTGTGCTTGTATGAGATGCAGGACAGGTTCCTTAAGGTGTCGCAATTTTTTGTCTAAACCTAGTGTTGAGATCAAAAAAGGGATTGCTACTAATTGCGTACGTATCAATAACCAGGACAGAAGACATGCTGCATATAGGAATTAAAGTTTTTCTAAAGCTCTAGTACATGAACATATCAAATCCCGCAGATTTTTTCTAGTATGGTTTCAGAGGTCTTACTTGATGGACATAAGCGCACAAGTGAAGACAAAAGATACACTGTTTACCTGAAGTACTGGTTTGCAAGTACTGCTTCTCTTCTGTCCTTCCCAAAATAAACTGTGAGGCAGCTGCAGACTCTGCACCTGAACACTCTGAGTGAACACCGAATGTAAATGATGGCAAGGCAGCATTTTGTGGACGCAGCCGCAGCACCAAAACCTGCAGAAATAAGTGAATGTCAAGTCCGTAACCCACGGTGTATCTGCAGTACGTGAAGGTTTGAACTACATTCTAGTCCTGATCTTTCCAGTCAAAACTGTTTAAAAAACAACCCACCAAACAGTAAAAGAAACAAGAAAACCCCATGCTTCCTCTCTACATAAAACTTTTCACAATTGTGTTTTCTGCCCACCACCTGGCTTTAAAAAGTATACGAACTTCTTTGAAAGATCATGTTTTTAGTCTGAACTCCAAATGAACAACGTGTAGGGCATGTAAAGAACAAGCACGTCATTAATGAAAGCTTTTCTCTAAAAAGGATAAACTTATTCTTGGGGAAAAGTGTGGAAACAGATGTTATCTAGGCAATATTCCTACAGGAAAAACGAATAATTTTGCCACACCTCAAAGGAAAAAATAATTGTGCTTAACAGGTAAGAAAATAAAAAAAATCAGAGCAAACCAAAAAATAAATCACAGAATATGCATCCTCGTTTTAATCATTAAGTATTACCTTTGAGCTCTGCTTTGGTGCTTGGCTTTGCACTTTCACAGGCTACACACTTCGTGGCCTCTGCTTTGTTTTGAACCAAGCAGGTCTCCCAATCCCAGCTTCCTTCGGGCTTCTTGAATTTGTCTAAATCCAGAAATTCTCCAGAAGGAGCAGAAAATGCAGATGCACTGCTACTGGTCACAGGTGTTGGACCCTCTGTGAGACAAACAAGACAGTTAACCATCCTGTTTGAACATGAACTATAAAATGAACATTAACTTTTAAATTTGATTTGTCAAATCCCACAGAAATGTTCAAAACTACTCCGCAACTCCCCCCCCCCGCCCCTGAAAAAAATAAAAGCCACCAAAAACCCACAAAGAAACAAAGAAACAAACAAAAAAACCAGAGTGGAACTCAAAGCTTCCAAACAACACACAACTCTGTTCAGCACACAAGCTTCTGCTGCTGTTGACGACAGTGTAACCTCCATAAAGAGGCCTGACAGGTGCCTTTTAAAAAAAAGGTGCCTTTTAAGAGAGAAGCAGAAGATAACACTTCAAATTCAAAACCGGAAAGACAAGAATGGCTCTTCCCTTCCACAGCACACGCAGAAAACTTTTATCCTAGTATTACTTGCATCGCTCTTCCTCTTGACAAGTGCAACGTAACCGTGCAATTCACTGCACCATGGTCACAGTAAAGCCCTCATTTCCAAAATTCCTCCTTGCAATGGCAAGAGCCTCAGACAAAGATGCCGACTGACCGCTCAGAGGTTGGAAGTCCAAGAGAATCAACTCTGTCTGAAATCCATTATCTTACCTCAGGAAATTTCAGTCTTACCGCACAGGATGATTACAAAAGCCCGGTCTAGTCCATCTTAATTTGTTTCTTCCACGATATATTTGCACAGGTGTTTTTCGATGTAATGGCATGTTAAATGACATTTAGAGTCAAAGTTAGAATTAGAATCGTATTTTAAAAACAATACAACCACGCTCAAAATCAATTACGGTCACACACAATGGGAAACAACCCAGTACTGCCCTGAAGAAGTTACCCAGCGGGTCACTCGCTTTCTTGAAGCCTACCACTGACCTTCATAGGCATCTCTCTGCTTTAGCTTAAGACTAGTTAAGACTACACTGTCTTGAAATCTGGCTTCACATCTCCCCTCAATTACATACAAACGGTGAGTAGAGGCATTTTGGCCACATTCTGTAATTTTTTTTACTTATTTTTTGAAAGAGAAAAACGCAGTCATTTTTAACTCTTTCTATGGAGTTCTCATTTTCGCCAGTGAAAAATCACTATGTTGTCTTTAAATTAAGTCACCCACTTCAGCCATCTTCCCTCACCAGCTGCAAAGCCGGGGGTATCTGCATTGATCCAGCTCCGTACTAATACATTTCACAATCAGTTCAATTTATGCGACAGGCTGGAACCTGGGCTGAGACCTCTGAAGTGCCTGTAAACCAATCCTGCAGACAGCCGCTAATCCATCAACCGTACCTGGGAATCGTGTTGCTTAAAATATTCCATATATGCAACGTACTTTTATTCTGTACAAGATTCACAGAGGCTAGGATGGAAACAACAGGAAAAAAAGGACCATACCTGGTTTCTCAGACTGACAGGCTACACATTTGTTATCTTCCGTCTTATTTGGTACAAGGCATATTCCACAGTCCCAAGAGCCTTTCGCCTTCTTAAATTTGTCTCCAAAGCCCAGAGTGGCTGTTGTGTCAGTGCTGCTCGAGGAGGATGTCACTGTCACCGAGCTGTCTGTGACCACTGGTCATGTCAGAGCAGGCATTACTCCCGTTCCAGGTTTTGGTGTCTCACATGCTATACATTTTGTAGCTTCCGGTTTGTTTTGGACAAGACATGTATCACAATCCCACGTTCCAGGTACTGTTTTGAATTTGTCTCCAAAGCCCAGCATCCCTGCTGGGGGCGCTGCTGGCTTTGAGGTGTCGCATTGACTTGAACTTACTGTCTGTTTCATACTCTCAACTGTTGAGGCTTTAGTAGCTTGACAAGTTACACATTTGTCCTTTATGTCTTTGTTTTGCAGAAAAGGGTCACATGTATCAGATTGCCAGTACGATGCTTGTTTAGAAGTCTCTTTACCTGCAGAAAAAGTTGTTATTGCAGGCCTAGTATAAACCACTGTGCTTGTCGTAGGTTGTGCAGACGTAGAAGAGCGTGTTTTCAACAATCCAAAGTCTAGGAAGCAAGAAAAAAAAGTCTTCCTGTTAGCGCAGCACCTCACTACATGTAACTAAGTGACTTTACTAGAGGGCAAAAATTTCAACTCAGGTGCCAATGGTTACAACTAGACATTCAGACCGAGCGCAACAGGAAGTCCCCAGAAATCTTATCGAAACGGATGAAATTTCATCTGCTGCACTGGGTCACAACAGAACATTTCGTTAAAGCTTCATTTAACTCTTTGTTTCCAAGCAAGCTTTAAATCAACATTTTCACTGGTCGATACAAGTACAAACAGACAGTAGCTGACTGAAATCTGACAGTCCAACGTGGAATGGAAATAATACAATTTGATTAAGACGCGATGCCCAATCGAATCAAATTTCTAAAGCTCCTCCTTCCGTAGCAGATGACTCAGATCTACTCCAGTAACTGTACAGAAGTTTGTCCTCGGAGCAGCAATCCATACGGTATTTTCCCACAGATGCTGAATATTAATTAAATAATAAAAACTCAAGACAATTGAACAACTGTCTAATTTTCTATAATCTTTTTCAAAATGCATCGGACACAGGACAACTCCTTATTTAAAAGGTGGCAATTTTAACAGAAAAGACAAGCTACTAATACAGAAAGACTAAAGGAAATGCATCTTAAACAGCAGCTCAAGTTGCTTGTAAATCTACCTTGAACATAGTTGTTTTGTGGTTTGTTTGTTGGGTTTTTTTTAGTCAAAACTGAAGTCTTTGAACAATGTGGGTTTAGATTCTGCTTCTTTTAAACCGATAAAGAAAGTGAATGTCACTTCACTCAGAGGTCTTCCCTTAAATAAAATGCACAATGTATTTTCTCTCACTTAGCTCTTTCCAGTAGAGAAATGTGCTGCCTTCTTAACAAGTATGTAAGTTAGAAGAAGACTTTTGGGAAAAGATCAAATTCAATAAAGCCCTTTTTCTTAAAAGATATCTTTTCCACAGACACACTTTATGAAACTGTTGAAAACAATTGCAATTGCTTAAAAACAAAATTCAGAAAAGGGTTTTTAACGTAAAACACTCCACTTCTGTTTGCAGTTTAAATTTTAATCCACAGGAGCCATTGTAAGCTAAGGCCCAAAGATTCGCAGCTTTCGCCATGTATTTGGAACTGAAGCTCTTTCCTGTTCTTTCTTCACCTGGGCTGAAGGTGGGACAGGAGTGTTGAGTTTTACAAACATTTCCTTTTCAATTCCACAAATTGTATTTACTTAAAATGAAACACCGATTATCTGGCTAATTCTCTTAGTACCTCATTTACAAGTACATCCTAACACGTAAAGGAGATGCAACCCATCTGCTTTTCATCTTGCAGTTTTACTTCCAGCAACAAACACCACTTAGAATAGAAGGGGGCAGATGCACCCTAACAAACGCAGCGCTTAATGTAATGCTCTCCTACATTCATATTTATAGCAGATACTCTATTAACCATAAGTCCTGTGTTGTTTTTTTTTTTAATAAAAAATGCTAGCGTATTTTTTGCAGCATCTTTTTAAAAGGAGTTCATTATCTCTCCAGGATTTTTTAGAACGTCTAAGACGCTTCCTTCCTTTAAGACATGGGCAGTGGTGAAGGGACCACCAGCAAAATCTTTGACCTCCTCTTTCTGTGTGTTGATGTTGGTTGAGGTGGTGGTGTCTTTTGAAACAAAAGAAAACAAAAACAGCTTTCACAATGTGACCTAGTTAGAGCAGATTATACTCCCTTTTGTTAGAAACAAGAATTTCCAGCTTTCATGCTTCTCACATAAGAATCTTCACAAATTCTACTTACTTTGCAATGCTTTATGATTACAAGCAAAACAAAAAGCAACAAAACAAAACAAAAATTATAAAAGCAGATCTGTCACTGGAAAAATACTGCAGAAGTCCAACACTGCCTGGAATTGCTAGCATGCGCAGACAGGACAGATTGAAGATTTAATAAAGAAAAAAAGAAAAATCAGCACTTCAGATCTGAAGTGCTAAAGTTTCAGTTACCTAGGGTAAGAAAGGGCGTCACTGGAGTACCACTGGGTCCAGAAAGTTCTGCCGATTTTACAATGGGAACACTAAATGTAAACCCAATCTGCTATGAACAAGAGAGGTTTTTCAGATTCTCAAGCCACAGGAACTTCAATCGAATGCACACACAAAACCAAATCTGAAAGCTGCTCTTCACATTTGTAGCACGCATGCTGAATGACAAATTATAAGCCAGAAGCCTACATACTTTTCTCCATCAAGGCAGATTCTGCTTTAGTGTTCTGCAACAGCCTACTAAATGCCTAAGAAAAAAAGTTAAGCTCCTTTATTATTTTACTTACAGAAGACGTAGGTAGCACTTCTGCCTCAGTAGATTTCACAACTGGAGATGAAAACGCGAACTCAGGACTGCTAACAGTACTTGTTGGTTGTATCTGTATTTTCAAAAGAATTAAAGGTTTATATTTAAGAGCAACAACTACCTGAATTCACTACCCAACAGAAGTCCCGCAGTGACGTCGAAAAACCTGATGTTTGAGTTATTTTGCAGATAAAAGTAATAATAAAACACAGGGAAGTTTCCAAGTGGGTATAGGACAATATCTTCAAAACCAAATTCCAGAAACTGAGAGGAAAAGCTGGAGATGCTACTTAGGTCTAAATGCACGGAGAAGCAAGCCAGGAAGCTGAAGAACGGCAAACTCAGCCCAATGATACTCCAAGAACTTCAGCAAACACCTCAACATGTTAAAGCAGCTATCTACTTCAAACCGTACAAAAAATATTTCAAGTACTCTGGAACAGATTAATGTTTATTTTATTGCAATAATATGCCAATTATTGCACCCTAGGCTCATTCTATGTGAGGCTTATATGACCACGTTACCTCTAATTTAATAACTTAAATAAAGTTGTGGTTTAACCATTGCAGGCAACTAAGCACCACACAGCCACTCGCTCACTCCCTCCAAGTGGAACAGGGAAAAGAACTGGAAGTAAAGAAGTAAAGTTGTTAAATTTGAGGTAGCATTAATGACTCATCGCATGTAATGGCTACCTGGAAAGACAAATGCCATAACCCTGTACATACTCCCCACTCCTTCCCCTTCTTTCCCCCAGCATTTATTGCTGAGCACGATGCTAAATGGTGTGGAATATCCCTTTGGTACTCTGGGCTCCGCTGTCCTGGCTGAGTGCCCTCCCAGCCTCTTGTGCATCCCCGACCTCCTCGCTGGCAGGGCAGCGTGAGAAACAGAAAAGAACTTGTCACTGTGTAAGCACTGCTCAGCAACAGCTAAAACACCAGTGCCTTACCAACACTGTTTTGCTCACAAAACTGCAACATAGCATCATCTACTACGAAGAAAATTAACTCTACCCCTGCCAAAACCACTATAAATAACTTGGCATAAAGTCCACACCCCCCTTCCCCCCCAGACTTCCACATCATTTGAAGCAGTTATACAATCACGTTAAATGGGAGTTGGCAGGCTCTAAGACTGAGAGAAGCAGAATCAAAACATTTATGCCTTTTTCCCCAAACTGGCATACAACCCCAATTCATTCAGCTGCGTAGAAACTAATATTTGTTAGTTTCATGAGCACCACAGAAAAAGTCAACTCGCAATAAAGCAGTATACTCATTGTAAACATTATTTATAGCATAAAGATTTACCTTGCCCGCCGCCGTCGCTGCTGCATCTGCCATGCCTGCCGCCTCCGTTGAATTTGCCACGCTTGTCGTTGCCGCTGTTGACCTTGATATGTCCTTTGTCATCAGCAGATATGGCATGCCCGCCGCCATTATTGGATATGTCAAGCCTGAGGGCACTGTTGAACACGTTATGCCCGACGTCGCCGTTGTATATATCATGTCCTCCACCTCCTCCTCTGATAGATCTGTCAAGTCCTCCACCTCCGATGGATCTGTCATGCCCTCCACCTCTGATGGATCTGTCATGCCCTCCACCTCTGATGGATTTGCCATGCCCGTCGCAGCTGCTGGAGTTGCCGTGCTCATTGCTGCTGTTGAAACAGCGCTCGGTGACGCTGAGACAGCGCTACTACCGACGAAACTAGTATTGAACTGAGGCAGCGATGCAGCACTGATGGGTAGGGGTATTTTCGGTAGCACTGGTTCCTCCACTTCCTAAAGTTGCAAATTTTAATTTTTCTTATACAAGACATACTACTTTCTCACCCCATCGCACCCAATTTATTAACAAAATTAAATAGAACAAAAATCCATACAAATTAAGAGAAAGCAAGTTTCCAGAAGAAATCCCGATCTCCCCACCTCTGTCTACCACGTCATTTTAATTTATGGCAGGCCTGCTTCCACATTATACTCTATTCAACAACTGTACAGCAAGAACACTGAAAGTTAACTCAAAACCTGTGCAGAACAGAGAGGCACAGATCACATTTTTTTTCTTTCTTTTCTATACTTTAGTCATCAAAGCTCTGGAGAAGCATCATCCTTTCTAACTACCCTCGCATGGCTTCAATTAAGAGTACACTCTCAAGACAAGTGAGAAAGTGTTCCTCTTGCAAAATTAGGCAGGATAGCTGCCAAAGTTTCTAAAGTCACTACAGCAGTGAACGTGGAAAAAGGTAATGTTTAAAGAAGCAGGTAGGTTCAACAACCAAACTAAACACAAAAAGCACCAAAGAAAGTCAGACTAGCAGCACTGAAGATTGTGTTCTGGTAAATACAGTCTATACCATGTATCAGGATGCAAATATAAAAATCAGAAAACAGCCTCTTAACAACTTCAATTTTCATCCCTGCCACTTACTTTATTCGATTACTAAGATTGGATGAGTTATGTTTTAAATGGCATAGAAAATCTGACCAAAATTTGTACAGTACTATCATGATCTACTTAGAAATGACTAGGCAGGGATGTAAGTTGGTGCTACTGATATTCAGTGCATCCTGTAGCTTACATCTGTTTCACAGTTTTGATTTGAAAAGTTTATGGAACTTTTGATATTTGGACCATTATTTTATTTGTGTTATAGGAATATACAACAGTGTTTACGATTTCTTTATATTGCATCATCCGGAAGTCCCATTTAATGATTTGAAACTTAAATTAACTTAAATACTTAATATTAACTTAATATTAATTAAATACTTAATGTTAACGTAAATACTGAAATTAACTTACAGGCAGCTTATATAACATCCAATAAAAGAAAAAATAATCTGAATATTCATGGTCATAGTTTTATGGAATAGATTTTTCCTATTAAAATGAGAAAAAAACTCTCTCACAATGAGTTTGGTGAGTATGAAAAACTGAGTCATCGTTAGCAGACATGGAGAATGCTCTCTTCTACTACTCTTTTTCACACTCTTGGCCTGTATCTTTCTGTATGACTTAAATATGAAACCAAAAATTAAGCTTTTTTTTTCTTTTTATACTTGGCACTCGTTTCAAGTATCATTCCTGTAGAAAAACTATACAAACCTTCACCAAAACATTACTTCTCTTCTTAGGACTCATTCATTCAATTGCTAACGAGAAATGTTATAGTTTGAAGAATCTCCAAGGTAACAGAATTAAAAGTTTCACAATTATATAAGCAAAGTTCAGGTATTCAAACACAGGAAATCAATTGGAGCCTGCTCTGAAACCCACAAGAAAACAAAAACAATGCAAAAATAAAGCGGTATTGTTATAATTTACTATGATGCAATAAAACTGACACACTTAGCTAGTTACTTCAGTAAGCTCAGTGACAGCAATTAATTTAAGAGTCACTTACCTGTTCTTGTACAGCTCTTGATAAATAGTGTATTCCTCTTTCCCTTCTCATTTTGCCGCCTCCGCTACTCACTCCTGAAGACAGACCATTGGACGCAGCAGTACTGAATTTGTAGCTGGTCACATTGCTAGCACACGACAGTACAGAAGTTGGGGGAAACAAGAGAAAAAAAAATTACCAGCCAAATTGTTTTTTCAAGATATTAGAGCTGTTATTAGTCCTAGAATTGAAACCTGCTGATCAGAAAAAAACTAAAGCTGTCTCACAAGTTGCTAAACGCTGGTAAATACTTGATGTTCTAAATAGGAAAAACTTTATTAACAGCAGCAATGAAAAGGACATACATAAGTGCACCGTTCACATGGGAACAATGACTAAGCCAGAAGACCTGAAATAGAAGAGCTGATTTAGATTGTTATTTTCCAGTGCTTCCTTTAAATAGGACCGGTTCTCTGATTCTGCGATGCACGTGTATCTTTTGCAGGGATATAAAAGAACAGCTCACAAAAATACAGAAAGAGTGCACATATGCACACATACACATGGGAAACACTGCCAACAGCTCTGATAGAATAGAGACGCCTTAGACTTGTGTGGCAAGGTAATATGGCCTAAGCTTCAGAAGCAGCTCTGACTTTCATGTGGCCATCAGCAGGAACAGCAGAGGTGTTTGGGTATGCCAACATTCCAGAAGTCTTTTCAGACATGTATACAGATCCCTTTTGTAAGGCATACAAAAGCATTTATCTGGTACTTAAAAAAGCCTAGCTCAAAACCAGAAAGATATCCTAATCCAAGAGCAAATGGGGAAAAAATAACCCAAACCAGAAGTGGAATAGGGAATAACTCTAACAAAAGTACTATGGCAAGAAAATGAAGTATGCCTGGAAAAACTGTGACATCAAAGCTTATCTTGCAGCCAATCAGTCAGTCAGTACAAAAGTGCGTTAGATCGCACTGGAAGACACCAGGTCAGACTCCCACAATACTGAGGAGGAGAACTGGTCTAAACTTGTCAAATACTTGACAACAGCCTGCTTAGCACTGTAACTGCATAGAGGAAGACAGATCCCTAAGGCATATGCTCAGACTTTTCTCTAATCCAAACTGTCAATCCATTAGAATTCTGAAAAAAGTCTTACATCAAAATAGATCTTCATTCAGACAACTATCGCTTGCCCGTAACAGCCCATATTCCTCTTTCTGTTAACACCTGTGAGCTTCAAGGGGGCAAAGACAGTTGTCAGCCTTCAAGCAAGTCTAATCTACAATTGGACTCAGGATATAAAATATATATATACACACACACACATAGATATATAGCATTGGTGGGCCGGAGATTTACTGAGTATTCCAACTCAACTGTCCAAAGGGACTCTTGCCAGCAGATCAGTGTGGTGCTCCTGCTCCAGAACATGGCACCCAACAGAGACCAGCATCACAAAAAACACTACCACCACTACCTACTCTACAAACAAAAGGTAGGGCACTGCAATAAACTTTGTGAACGAAACCAAAAGCAGTATGAGTTTTCTGTATCTCCTTCCTAAATGGAGAAGTAGAAAGGAGTTCTAACAAAGACAATTTAGAACAGTTTGAAAAAAACATAATTACAGCCCAGCACCTGATTGCACCTGTACCAGAACCTTAAAGCCAGTCGCTTCCACCCCTAAAAAGGTGGTTGTTGTGAAGTCCAACTTTTAGATGCCAAAACAAAGTGTTGAGTTCTTTCTGCAAGCCAAAGAATGCCCATGGTCACCTAAGAATTGCTTGGCAGATGAGCATAGAGTCAACAAAATTCCCTGCTACTGTTCTTTGAAAAGAGCAACCCCCTAAAAACCGAGTGCAAAGTCTCTTAACTCAAGCATTATTACCCAAAACACCATTTGCCCAGAAGGAAAAGCCATCAATATTATCTGGAGGATAACTCATTTGACCTAAACCAAGAAAGCAGTGTAACACAAAGCACTCTCCTCAAGAAGAAATTCAATTAATTCTGCTGGATTTTTTTTATTTTAGAGATGAGTTAGCATTTGGCCTCAAATGATTCTAAAGAACACATGGTCTTCATGTGAACTCAAAGCAGACAATTAACTTCATCATGAAAGGAGTATTAAAAAAAAGAATAATAAATCATAAATCTTCCTCCATGTTTTTGCTTAAAAAATAAAGAAAAAAACACATCAATAAACATCCTCCTGAACCGTAACTCACTTCCCCTACTTCACCTTCTAAAGAATACTTCAGAAAGAATCATCCCATTAGGACAGAGCTTTCAAACTGCAAGCAATTAAATAGCTAAAACTAATAGCTTTTCCCCTAGGGAACATTAGGAGGGACAAATTATTTTGTTATAAGTAAACTGAGTTATAAACCATGAAATATCTGTCAAAGCAAAATTTGTAACACTACAGATTTAGTTAAACTACAAAATGAACCATATTTCCTGTAGAAGGAAAAAATAAGGCCTCCAATAGCAAAGATCCTTTCTGTGGATACAGCATTATAACGTGCCTCGTTTCCCATCTTCGTATCCTACTCAGAAGATAAACTTGGGATAAAAAGTGGTGTATCAGTAGTTTTATTCTTGCTCATCTTCCTTCCTTTCATAAAAACAACAATTTTCTCAAAGTTATATTGATCTTCAAACACAATCCAGACTTTGCAGCTGCCTCAAAATACAAAATTTTCATTGGATTTCCCATTCCTTTTACTGAGAACTGTCACCACCTTTCAGGTGCAGACCGTACTGAAAAAGGAGATTTCTTTCTTCCTTCAAGTAAGTTTTAAATTAATAGATGTCATACCTTTCAGATGGTTCTGCTCGCTGTTCTGCAGGCAAAGTCTTCTCTCTCATCCCCTGCAAGTTAAGTTTAGTTCAAGAGTTAGCTGAATATGTACAGAATACACAAAGTACCAACAACCACTTAATGTGGTTTTTTGTGGTTTTTATTTTATTTATTTATTTTTAATTTTATAGCACTGAATACACCTCACCTACTTAACGTTGTTCCCTAATTCAGCATTGTGGGTACAGTTCAGTTAAATTTTGGGGCTAAAGTAAGCATCACTGCTTCACTCAGCATTGAGGACAAACTGATAGAACACTAAATCAAATTTGTCAAATCTTCCAACAAAGAAAGTAATTATTTTAAACAAAATGACAAAAATTGTGTGTGTGGGGGGGAGAGTTTTCATCAAAACTTGTGTTTACCAGCCCCATAAAAGGGACATACTTTTCTGTTGTCTATCATTTATCAACAAACAAGAAAAAAAAAAAACCTCTACCCCCCTAAAAACTAAGCAGTTGCTGCTACATTCATTTTAGAACTTTACCAAATGGAGATTGTGCTGGCTAAACAATACAGAGATTAAAAGAGTTAAAAGCAATAAGCAACCAGTATTACTGTCCTCTTTGATTTCCAGCCTAAGAAGCCCATACACTTAACACGTGGTCATTTGTACACTCAGACCGATACTGGAAACACAGATGTTTTCGCAGAAAGAGATGCCCATTTAATTTTATGGAAAATTTATCAGACTCCATCTACTCCAAAGCAATCAAAACCGATAACTCAGCACATTGTCAGAACTCTCACTTGGAGCACATAGCTCACCTGGAATAGTTTACACACAACACGAGCATGTCTCATCAGTGACACCTTTGTGTACATGAGAATATAGAAGGAAAACATTTCTGTCTTTTAATATTCTTTCACTGAGAACAGGATGACTCAATAGCACATCATGACATCGTGAAAACAACCACAAGACACTGAGTGTTCCAAAAACAGAATTAAATCCATAAAAGCTCAATCTATTTCACAATGGTTCCCACTGCCTTAAAGCTCGCCTCAAACATACTATCAGTACTTTTTGCAAAGATAGGATAACAATTGGTTTGAGAAACATTCCAAGACTGGAAAAAAAAAACAGGCACATAAGGACTCAAAAATGTACTCACTTGGAACTTTGTGTCTACTCTCTGGCAAATTTTGCTGGACTGAGTAGTTGAAGTCGGTGATGGTTCAGAATACCGCGTATAACGCATCGGTTGACGGTTTACCGTTGGTGTCACAAGTCTCTTAACAGGTGGAGGCTGGAATGCATTCTGGGATTCCAGCTTTGAAAGGGAAACAGCAATCAATTTATCCTTACGTCCACCCAAATTAATTCCAATATTTATTGATGAAAACAAATTACAGAACTATAAACCTCACCCCATCGGTCTTGGCACTCAGAGAACGCAATTTGAAAATTCTAAAGACCGTTCAACTTGTAGAGGGAAATCACCAGAAAACAGTAACGAAATCCATAAAGCTATATATAAGTAGCCAAAGTCTGACTGAATTCCATTTCAAAATTTGGCAGTTAGCTTCATAGACAAAATAATTCACGCTACCATAATTAAAATAACCCATGTTCCTAGAATATGCTCCTATCTTTTCCTCTGCCCACACTGTGATTTTTTTTTTTAGTAGCTTAATTCATTAATTTAACATTCGAAGTGTTAAGCAACTAATTATACAGGCTTCTGGGCTTCACATTCCCTACATTTTCCCCCTTCAAAGTTACACAAATAATAGAACACACTCAAAAAAAAAACAACTTGTCAGTCTTACAATAATCTCATTCATTAAAATATGATCCAATGCTTTACATGTGCATTAGATGCACTTCAAGTAGTGGGTTTGACTTCCCTTTTCAAAGCATTTTCACAGACCAGAGTTAATTTTTAACACAGACCACTGCGTGTTCTGCAAAACTGACTTAACTGAACTGTCAGACAGAAAACAAACCCTAAAGGCTACAAGATTTACCGATGGCTCCGCCTGCGGTCTTAAGGATCAGAAAATACAGTCTTAGGAAGCATGCTATTGTTCAAATCAATACCAACAGGAAATTTTTGTTTACGCTGCAGCTTTAATTTCACAGTATCTCCCAGCTCTTAGTAATAGGATTCACACTATCTCTAAAGTATATAAAAATGCGTCTTTCTAAAAAATATTACATTCAGTTTGAAACCTTGAATAAGACATGTTTTATGTAAGTTCACAAATCTACTTCGAGTGAACGACGGTTCATTGCTGGTTTTAAAGGTAAAAAAGAAAAATATTAATTCCCCCAGTTAGGCATTTAATACACCAAGAGCTATTCTGCCTGGTACAGTTCCTTGAAATAAGAAAAATACCACATCACTGCTACCCACTGCAGAAGTTTAGCCTGAGTGCACAAGTGTTCTGTCAACCGCATGTTCACTTTAGCAGGAAAACACGCAAGCAAATAATTGCTTCTCAGCAAATAATTGCCTCAGCAAATAATTCCCTCAGCAAATAATTGCTTCTCATCCCGGGCTACCCTTCTCCCGCCACTATTATGAATTCTAGTATTATGAATAGACAATCTATCTCCTTTCACCCACTGACAGCTGCGTGCAACATTCATTTAGTGGCTGACAATTTCAGGCTCTCTGTTGCAAATCTGGCAGATCTTTCTTAATGCCTTATCACAGGTGTATTGCTATAATATAACTGAGAATTCACACCAGATTTGGTTTTAGTTATTTGGATAATATTTATGATATACTTCACTTCTCCATGCCCTTGTAATTTGGCAGATGGTGAAAAGATGGTCCAGGAAATCTGAGATGTTTGTAAACTCTGAAGTGATTGTAAACTTAATTATACATCCATCCAATCAAGGAATTAGCACAGAAACTTCTTGAGACACTGTCCCTTTGCTCATTAGAACAGAAGATGAAAAGTTTGCACATCTTGTTATTTCCTTCAGTCACCTGATCTTCAAGTGGTCATTTAAGGGCTTTGCAATTTAATAAGCCCAAGGATACCCCTAACTAAAGTCATCAAAAAAAGATGACTAGTTTTCATTTTTTAAACAAAATGAAAGGAAGTCATGCTTTACCACAGCATTATCACCAGTTCTGTGCTACCTCCAAATAGGAATTTAGGAGCGTAAGATTTATAGCGTCGGAAATTAACGATTTTCCTCGTCTTTACTTTGAATGGTGATAAAAAGCACAAAAACTAGTTTTCTGTGCCCGAATGAACACGGAAGTCTGTACAAAGTCTATATGACCACTCAATCACCATTTTTCTATTTGTGATCATTTCTTCAAGAGAAAACTTTCCTCAACAGGAATTTTAATATGCAGCTTCACCCCAAGTTGGGGGACAAGATAAAGCCACTTGGTGTGTTCTAGAGTTGTTGCTCTCAACTTACAAAGATAACATAATTCTTAACCTGAGTAATCTTCACAGCCCATCATCTACTGTGGATACATGCCAATATTAACTTGATTTGATGTCTATGTTGTCACTGAGGTTTGAGAAAATTTTTCTAATAGTGATAAAGCATTGAAAAAGTTATCTACCTCAGCTTAAGACATTATTGGTTCTTACCTTTCTTCGTTTGGACTGGAAGTCAGTAATATCCGGTTTATCTATGTCCGGAGGCTAAGGGAAAAAACAAAGCATAAATATTAGAGGGCAATTTTTTTTCCTGAGACAGAGGGTTCCCTGCAACAAAAATGTGGGGGTTCATGGTCAACTTATACAACACAGCGGCAAAAGAGATGCCATTCTTTTAGCATCCTGTTGAAAAAATAGCACAATAAATTAAACCGGCCACAACGTAAGGAAGAATAGTTTTATCTTTATCCTTTGACGGCACATTTACTAAGTTTTATAAACACATGAAGCAAAAACAGATTAAAAGAAGTGCTATTTACCAACAAAGGGCTTGACAGCTTCTCCACTGCCTCCAAGATGCACCGTGCAGCGGTACTTAAGGTAGCGCGGGGCCGCACAGTTTCTTGTCTAGCTTTCGCTCTCTTTTGTGCCTGAAAAATTAGCATTTTAAGTGTTACAATGGTCAATTCTCAGCTAAGGAGGCATGTATTTTATGTCCCAAGGCTACACTGATGATACAATCAATATATTCCGATGACAGAGAAAAATGCAGTCACTGGGAGTTCAAGCCATAAAGAAGAGAATACATTCGGAGTTTAATGAAGTTTACCTTGGGCCTCAGTGCATCTTGCACGTGCTTGTTGCACGAGCAGTAAAAGAACTCCGTACTTGTAAAAGGTCAAGACGGATGATGCTAGGACTGCTAAGGCCTCCGAAGCAGTAATCAGGGAAACAGAACTCAAGAAAAGGCTTGTGGTGGTACAGAAAGCATTTTCAGTAACAACACAGACCTCAGAGTTTCACGATGGTCTAAGTGTACCATCTCAAAATCGGTGTATACAATCATAACCAGGAACTAGTTTTACTTCTCTCTTGCTTCCTCCCTTCCCCCAAGATTAAAGTTGGCTGCAAATCTTTGTCTTAAAAGATAAAGATCTGATTTAAACTGTAACAGATCTAAACATTACACTGAAAAAGTAAACTGTGTATTTGCACCACCCAACTTCAAATATCAGTCAAAAACTTCCTTTGGTGTGACTTTTTTTCTTCCCAGGTTAAATCCCTCATATAACCACACTGTGCTTATCACACGATGTGAAGACAGGAAGCAGACCACGCAGCATGTAAAAACACAAGTGAGACTCACAGAACCACAGAATGGTTAAGGTTGGAAGTGACCTCTAGAGATCGCCTGGTCTACCCCCCCGCTCAAGCAGGGCCACCCCGAGCAGGTTGCCCAGGACCATGTCAAGTCAGCTCTTGAAGACCTCCAAAGAGGGAGACTCCACAGCCTCTCCGGGCAACCCGTGCCAGGGCTCCATCACCCGCACAGTGCAAAAGCGTTTCCTGATGCTCAGAGCCTCACGTTTCAGTTTGTGCCTGTTGCCTCTTGACCTGGCACTGGGCACTGCTGAAAACACAATGGCTCTCTATGCTCTTTGCACCATCCATTCAGGTATTTTTTTACACCAATAAGATCCCCCCTGAACCTCCTCTCCTCCATGCTAAACGGGCCCAGCAGTCCCTGCCTCTCCTCAGAGGAGAGGTGCTCCCAGTCCCTTGATCATCTTGGTGGCCCTTCGCTGGACTCTCTAGTACCTTGCTGTCATTCACAGCAAGCAGCAAGAAGCTTGCAAGCTACTCTCTCCTTTAAAAGCCTAGTATTTTGGTTCCTCTTTTTACCATAATGCAGTAATATTGTAAAAAACAAAAATAGCCGACCAAAGAGGGTTCCCAGCTTTGCACCACAAGGTTTCAAGGTTTCCCGTAAGTGAGGTACTTGTACTGCCCTTTTTCCGTTGCACAAATGGACTGTCAGAACAGAGCCAGCAAACCCGCGTTTTCATTTTCTTAAAATTCCTTTTGATTTATCGATAAAAGTCACTTTCATTTAAATACATTCCTACCAAACCTGATTTGACTTTCCGTTTCGATTCAGCTCTAGCTAATCAGAGTTGTCAGCAGTTTTTATTTGGTATTTCCAAGAACTCTTGGGGGCAAATAACTCTCTTCAAGAACTATATGAATCCTTCAAAACAGAAAGCATGTCACTGCTTATCTTGAGACTGCATTTAGTCCTGCATGCCTCTGTGTACCAGAAGAACAAAGGATCAGCCAAGTTGATTTTACATATTTTCAAAGACTGCAGGCTTATACAACATATCCATAGCATGAATGTAGGCATGCTTGGAAAAGAAGATCCACAGATAAATATTAGCCAGGTTTGACTACTGTAGCTTTTGCTACCATAAACACAAGTTTTCAAAGTTAGGCTGTCATTGGTTTTTTTGCATCATGTTATTTTAACGTAATGTAGTCAGAGGCAGACAATGGCACTTAAATGGAATTTTTTGAAAGACCTAACAATAGAGGAAACCCCAACTACCAACAACTTGCCCAAACTGTCATTCTTGTTCTTTCTGACAAGTATTACCTGTGGTAAAAACTGTTATAAAAGAATTTAAACAGAAATCAATCTCGTCTATTTGTGTAGACCAAGAGGGCAGAAGAGCAACTGTTACCACATATTCAGCTCCCTGCTCAAAGCTCCTTTGGCAGTGCTGCTTTTTTTATTTCCATCACTATTTCCCACTACACTACTTTTCTCATACCCGATAAGGTTCCGTCTTTGGCTGCCTAGATCTTGCAGCTGCACCACCATAGGCCGTCTTTCCGGGGTAAAATGGAGAAAACCCAAGCTGGTTTTGCTTAAAAACAGACGTGCTTCCACGTACCTACGGAAACACAGTATGAAAAGTGGATAGAAAAACAGGTACACATTCAAACTGATTAAAAGAAATACTGTGCAGTACTTACAGGACACAGTCCTCCAAAAACAAATAAACTGAATGCAGGTTTCTTAGAGCTAGCTGCAGAATGCTGCGAGAGGGAATGAGTTCTTTCAGCTTCTGTGGGCCAGAGCAGTGACGATGAAGTATTTTTTAAAACTGCAACATCTGCCAAAATGACGTATGCTAGATGTAAATGCCTCTCGTACGTACAGAACTTTAACAATAAAGATCACACTAATTCAAGTTCTTCAATACAGAAAAATAAGCATGACTTCAGCTTCTTTAAATAGATCAACTTCACGTACAGACTGAAAACCAAGTATCACCTACAAACTTGAAAACTGTTCACAGAGCTGCAAGTAGTTTTCAGCAATCTTACCAAGTTAATACTGTGCTTCCAATGCAGATATTTTTTTCCTTCATGCTAAGATAAAAGAGGACCGCATAAACATCAGTGCATTTGTACGGACAAAGCTTTTTTCTGTGTTGGTAAAAGGCTGGAGGCCAGCACAGATCATAATCGCACAGGTTTTAAACCTGGAAGATTCCCCAAAGGCTGCTCTAAGAGTTAACGATCTTCTGCCCATGTATGTTTTACGAAGACACACCAGAAAGTTCTAGTGCACTCAGGTTATATTGCTAAAGCCCAGCAACTCTACTCTCAGCTGTACAAAAGATCTCTGGAAAACCTGCTGAGCACACGTCAGTCCCTGTCTATATGGGGGACTAGAAAAAGCTGCAAACCTGCTGTTCGCCCTTTCAGCGAGAAGACCTAGGTACCAACCTACATCGACACGATGCTTATTTTTTATTTTAAAATGGTGTGCTTTCCTCAATGAATTTGGCAAAAGACATGAAAGTATTGACAGCTGAAGCCTTCTACCAAGAAAGGTCAAAAAACAGCCTATAGCTTATGTCAGAGTAGTTTCTTTATCTTCTCTTGCTGAAACACAGGAAAACATCTCGTGTTCCTATTTGTCACCTGCACTTATTCACATTTAACCAGCTGTCTGTTAGATATTCTGAGTCACTCTTCCTTCTAGACAATCAGCCTAGTTGTCAAGCTACGGCAAGTCAGCCTGATTTCCTACTGTCCCAGTTCAAAATTTACATATAACCTAGCTGAATGTGTATATTTCAGCACTGACTCTTTCTAACATCAGGGTATCATAAACGTATTCCAAAGCACGCTTCTATTAAAAAGGTGATAGGATTATATACTTCTAAAACACTAAAAATTCAATTTAATTCTCGCATCCAAAGTTGACATTCACCTATTTTATTTACTAAGGTGATGTGGAATATTAAAGAACGCAAGGTACTTCACATTAAAAAAAAAGTCAATTAAACAGAGAACACAAAAATCACCTTCAGCAGATGCTCTAGAGGAGGAATCACTGGTTGTTGGGATGTTATCATCGTCTTGTTGAGAGGTAGAATCTTCTATTTCTTTTATGAAGGACAGCCTAGGACTGCCAATGCCAAATATAGAAGATGTCGAGGGCTGACAAGGTGGGACAGGAGAATCCAGCACGGTGTAATTCAGATGGCTCCGATGAAGAGAGGGCCTTGTTAACACAACTGGGAAGTTCAGTGCTGATCTACTTGTGGATGGTTCTAGACAAGAACAGGGAGATAATTAGCTTTGCTATAGACAAGCTCACAGAAGCCAAAACCTGTTTCCTATCGACAGCCATGCTATTGCCAAGTTCTAAGGCAAAAAGAGAGAAGCCAAATTTAACTTCTTCCTCACCCAGATAGGGTTGCATCTAACTGTCTGGCTACAACAACAACACTGCTTGCGATACACAGTATTAATGTTGCATCCAGAAGTAGTTAACTATGAGGTTTTACAACACCACATTCTGACCCCGTGCTCAAATGCTCTAACGCTGACTTGGCCGTTCACTAAATCAAACATATATACTCCTTCTCCCATGTACAGCTTGCAATAAGCTTTACAAAATTTGAGATTACACGGTAAGTTACAGATAACACTGCAGCTTCCATAATATTGGAACAAAGGTTATATTAATCTGAATACACAACATGAAAATGAACGTTTGCAGTACTTTTTTCCCAAGTTCTTCCATATCAGCTCACGTTAGAGGCAAAACATCATCTCCTACCCATTAACTATTGGGATTTTGACCCAAGGGACACGGATGTTGACCCAAGTAACCAGATGAGCATTTTTCCCTCTTGAAGCAAAGGGTCTGCAAACAATGCCAGTGGCCTGGAATAGGTGGCCTTGAAGTCTATCTTGCTAAATGAATGGAACTATTCATGGGTATTTTGCCTGATGAAAGCCTACTGTCTCTCCCAGGAATCTGGGCAATTCAAATGACTTTGAGCCACTATCCTCTTGATACTTGAACTGAAGCTTAAACTAGTTAGTTCAATCTTCATAACCACTGCAGTACCACTAATTAGCTCTCCAAACCATGAGCAGATTTTTAGGACAGCACCGTTTGAGATACAGAAAGTTCTTCAGGCGGAAGGCCACCCAATATAGGCTCCAGCACACTGATACCTCAGAACTGAAGAAACACATTGGTTTCAAAATGTAGTAATAATTAAAAAAAAAATATCTTATTCTTAAGCATAGTAAGTAACACCCACGGACAGCAACATAAGCTGCAAAAGGTTCCAGGGTGTCCACCTGCTCCTGATCTCCTGGAGTTAGCAAGCTTGCAGTGCAGCTGTTCTTACTGAAAGCTCCTTTCACGCAGTTACATAGGAAAGCCAACATGTGTTCCTCAGTCACGAAGACCTTCTCTATTCTTTTCTCCAAACTCATTCCCAAGCTACAGCTACACACAAAGCCATCAATCTCCTTGTTTACAATTAGATGAGATTGGAGGCAAAGATATTTCCTCCTTATTTTTTGATTCTGCCAACAACAGAAGCAACTGACTTTCCACATTATCTATGGTTACCTACGCACGCTCAGACAAAACTTCTTTACTTATTAAAAGCTGACTTCCCCAAAACAGCTAATTTAAGAGAAACTCAAATAAGAATAGATGCAAATTTATACAACAGGACTACAGGAACAGTGAGAGGCACTGGATATAAGACAAATTAATCTTTCATGAGGTAAAGGAGTTGCAAACCTCGTTGCCAACGGTCCAAATACCTTTTCAAAGACGCCCCCTGCCCCCCGCGTAGACCTTAAAGTTATTGAATATTTTAAGGATAATAATCTCATAAACCACGTCCGTGCACAAGTTCCCCAGTTCACCATCAAGTTAACAAGGAACTTTACTAAATTGATCAAAGCCCAAAACAAAAAAAAACAAAACAAAACAAACAAAGTCGGGACACGAGACGGAATTTTCCTCTGCCATTCTAGCATCTAGTCTTTTGTTTCGAAGACTGCAAAACAAATTAATTTTTTTAATTGCCTTAGGCAATTAGACAGATTTTCATTCCATATCTTTTAAAAGATGGAAAATGCAACCCAGCACACTTGCAAATGACTTATTTTCAGCATTTAGCACCTGGCTAATAGAGTACCTAAAGTTAACTGATGCCTTCCAAGAGCATAAGATGTATGCTTCGTAACTGTGTATACAGTTTAAAGCTAAGACGGTTTCACAAACAGTTGTTTTGACTTTTTTGTTTGTTTTTTTTTCATTCTGTCAAAACCCTCATTCCAATTTCCTTTTGAAATTCAGATTCAAAACTAGAAATCTGTGAATAAATACAGATGGCCAGAATTCCAAATGATTTTTCACATACCTTGTCTACTTATTCTTGCTGGTTCAGGCGTGAATCTCTCATCGATTATGGTATCTTCATCTGCATAATCGTGGTGATAGTTTACCGGAGTCTCCTCCTGGTTTGCAGATTCATTTCTGTCTACACACTCCTCCTCATGCTTATTGAAATACTTCTGCAGCCAGGCCGGTACAATATTTCTCACAGTTTCTGTCATTCTGCTAATTATTCCCTGCTTGAAAGAAAAAACACTTGTTTAATTACAGAAACACAGTCAACAGCATATGCTGGGATACCACCTTCCACGGACCTTGAAGACAGATATTATACAGCAAATATTCAGAAGACGACGACGAGGTTGATCCCTGGCATAGGATCGCTACACTTCTGGTAAACCTAAAATTCACCTAAGATTGATTTACAACTACCTATCACTTTCTGCACTTCCAAGTGACCTTGGCAAGGTTCAAAGTTTTGAAACCTCTGCCAAAATTCACCAGCAGGTCGTCAATCTGCAAGGCTATCAGGAAACTCTACGCCTGAACAGCTCCTGACCTACAGACTTGTTCCAGGACTCTTCGCACCCTCACGTGAAAACCAACTAAACCAGAAGTTCAGCAACTATCTACTGCGACAGTCAGGACCATACTACCCATTAAAATCAGTGAATCTAAATATTTTCAATTTTAGTAATGCTGAATTGCAGTGACTATACGCACAAAAAACAGTTCTGCTCTCAACAGTCAGGCTAACCCAGAAGATGTCCTGGAAGAAACACAGCTATAGCTATAGCACCAGCACCTCCTCTTGCAAGAGCCTTCTAAAGCTGTTGCTGTATTTTGTAGGAGACTGACTCTGCGGCATACATCGGGTACGATCGGAGAATTCCCACCTGGCCGAAATCCCCAGGAACTACGGTTAAATAAAAGATAAATTAATATAAATGAATATAATTAATAATAAAAATTAATAATAAAAATTAATATCCAGAAAGCTGACAATCATGAGCTAGGCATCCTGCTAATCATCCCTCCTGCAGGTAGGGGGAAAAAAAAAGTAAATTAGATCCAGGACTAGTTCCCAGGAACTTTGAAGCTGCTAACTATACTGTCGACAGTGCCCAGGCACCTTCAGAGCTTAATGGTAAGAGACAGAGGGTTTGGTGGGCTGTAATTATGATCACAAGCACACAAAACACATCTATTTAAGTATTTCTAAGAATCGACTTATCGACTAAAGTTGTAGGGGGAAGGATGAGAAAAACAGCGGGGTAGGGATCAGAACCAGAGGTATAACCTCACAAAATCGCATCGGTCGCTTTCGTGCCTCCCCAACTGCATCACTGAGAGACAATTAACATTAAGCCACAGAACCTTCTGCAGAGTGGACATGATATTGAAAATAAACTGGAATTAATTGACAAATGCTCTAAGCAAGCTATCTGCTCAAAGCTCGTCCTTTTACGTTATGAACATTTGCACGATTCGTCTGGTTACAAAGCTAACTGCTATAATAAATGCACACATGTAACACCGATCAGTTTGTCTATTTATCAAATCATTAAAATTCTTCCCCGATAAGTTACTGTTAATTTGATCTGCGCTGGATGTGCAGCAGCCATTCTCTGTGCAGAATCCCCCAGATATCCCCACGCACGTGTTTGCTCTGGCACACTCTTTAAATAAACCTACTGGAAAACACGCAGAGATAACAGACAATGGAAAAGCTAGAAAACCATCTCCACTGATTATTTTTAATCCACGTGTAAGGTTTATCAGTTAGCTACACAGTGTCGGCACACGCAAGCTATGGCACTTTCAACATTAATGCACTGTTCAAGCCAGAGGTTTCAACGGTTGCTCTGTAAGCGTGGGGAATGTTTGCATTGCCCTTCCAGGCCAGCTTTAGATGGACAAGATTGATTGTCAATATATGGTATAAGGGACTTGGCATTTCTGCAAGTGATAAAAACCTAATTGAGCAGCTATCCACGCGTAGCGCTCCCTTGGTTTTGCATATGATAATCAATCCCCTCAGCTACGTTGCTCATTTAATAGCGGAGAGGTTTTGGCTGAACAAACGTGTGCAGAGGGCATCTCCAGAGCATCTCTCTGGGCGTCCTGACATTTCTTAGCAAAGAGCTGCTGGGAGGGATCTCGGCGCGTCCCCCCTCCAGCACGGGGATTTTCACAGCCCGAATTGACGGACCGCTTTCACCATCAACCTGCTGTACCCTACAGCACAAACGAGAAGCAAAGCCTGGCAGGTAACGTTCAGAGTATTGATGATGGGCTGAGGAGGGGTGCAGGGAGCGGGGAAAGCCCTGGGGGTGGCACTGGGGGTCCTGAGGGCAGCGGGCTGGGGGTGAAGGGGAGGGGGAGGAGGGGGGTAATGGGCTGGGTAGAGGGGTAAGGGGGTAAGTAAGGGGCTGAGGGGATAACTGAGGGGGTTAGTAAGGGGCTGAGGGGGTAACTAAGGGGGTAACTAAGCCGTTGAGGGGGTAACTAAGGGGGTAACTAAGCGGTCGAGGGGGTAACTAAGGGGGTAAGGAGGTGGGTAGGGGGTAACTAAGGGGATAAAGGGGCGGGTAAGGTAAGGGGGTAAGTAAGGGGGTAACTGGTGGGCTGAGGGGGAAGGGCCCGCTGTGGGGGGGCCGCTCCTCACCCGCTTGCTCCTGGCACAGGGGGGCTTCGCGGCGCCCAAACGGTGGCGCCGCCTCTTCACCTTGCCGCCGGCCGCTCCTCCTCCTCCTCCTCCTCCTCCTCCTCCTCCTCCTCCTCCTGCTCCTCCTCCTCCTGATCGGGCTCCTGGGCTGCCGCCCGGCGCCCCGCCGCCACCGGCCCTGCCACCGCCGGCCATGCCGCTGCCGGTCGCGCCGCTACCGGTCGCGCCGCCCGAGGCCATACCGCCCCCCCCCCCGCGTTCGGTGCCGTCACGGGGCCCCCCCGCCCCCCGCCGCCACGCGCCGCGGGGCCTGCCCTGCCCCTCGTGGGAATAAAAATGTTGTTTTTGCAGAGTTACGTTGTTTAAAGGTAAGGAATGGGGTATTGAGGTGTGCTTGCAGCGATAAGAACGCTTAGCAGGCGACCTTGTAAAACGCAGACAACCAGACTCCGTAGAACAATTCGGGGAAAATCACGGTGTTGAGTCAAGTCAGGTAAGTGAAGAAACATCACCGCTTCAACCAGTAAAAAAGTCAAAAGAAATTCGAAATTTAACAGGCCGGCAACGGAAGGCCATGCATTGTCTGGGAAGCATCAGACAGATTGTGAGCCTGGATCACCCCCTGAGTGGGGAAACAGGGGAGGGTCCCGTCATCAAAAAGTATATAAACTGGGTTTTGGAACCAGCAGGGGCGCTCCTGCTCGTGGGACGCCCGCCACTGCGATCGCGAATAAATTCCTGCTTCGCTGAGCTCCTCGCCTGAGCCCAAGTTCTTGGCTACGGAGTGTTTCTCACAATTTGGGGCTCGTCCGGGAGCCAGTCGCCTACTGGGGAGCCCCACCGCCGCAGCAGCAGGAAGGCATGCCCCGCTGATTTCAGCGGTCCTGTGCATCGACGGCGGCGGTTCTGCGGAGAGCTGACAGAGGGCCCGAGACTGATGAAAGAGGCAGGATCCGTGAAGGAGTGGGGAAGGGAAGAAGGCAGGCACTCCGGCTTTGAGAATTGATCCGGTAACTCTGTGCACAGACCAAGGTAAGAAATAGGAAGTATTGCCTTGGGGGTCGGGTGAGACTCTGTGTGCCGTGGGATTGAGACGTACTTTTGTACGGAGCGAGTGTGGAGTCCTGATCCGCGGTTCCGCAGCTCCGCGAGGGGCGCGGCCGGAGACGGACGAAGCGTGAGATGAGGGAGAGAAAGGAAGAGTCTCGGGAAATGCGGTGTATGGTAAGCCCTTGCACGGGGAAGTGCTTGGCAATACACCAGGGAAATTTGGTGTGCGGTAGTCCTCGCACGGACGGGACGCCCGCCACTGCGATCGCGAATAAATTCCTGCTTCGCTGAGCTCCTCGCCTGAGCCCAAGTTCTTGGCTACGGAGTGTTTCTCACACCCTCCCCCTCCCTCCCTCGCGCGCCCCCTCCCCTCACGGGAACGCGCGCCCCCCCCTCCCGCTGCCGCTCCCGTTCCTCGCCCCGCCCCGGTCCCGTCCCGGTCCCGCCGCCCTCCCGCTCCCGCCCTCAGGACCCGGCCGCCATAATGAACCCCGGCCCGGCCACCGTAAGCACGGGGCTAGGAGTCACCTCCAGAGCCTCCCCGCGCCGTGGCGCCGACCGCCGGTGTGCCGCAGCACCGCGCCGGGCGTGGGACGGCGCCCCGAGCCCACAGTGCTCGTCAGAAAAGCCCCGCACCGACAACCGATACCCCCGCACCGACAACCGATACCCCCACGCCGACAACCAACGCACAAGCAGAGTTTTAGGCCGGATTCGTGGCCCCGTTGGTCCGGGAAGCGGTCGTCACGCTAAATTCTACCTTACGGCAGGGGAACGATGGGCATCGTGACAGATCGCCGCCCCAGAAAATAAACACAGAAATAAATAATAAAAACGATAACGGGACGTGAATCGTGCCCTTAATAACAGACATTGGGCAGTGAAATCACCGACTTCTGCAACAATCCGTGCTCAGGGAACTGACTAAAACCCCTCCTGCATTGGCCATGTAATAGCTAGGCAAACATCACATAATGCTTCCCTCCCTCACGTACACCAAAGCTATTAAGGCAACCATAGTAGTGTGATAACGTGATTTTTCTCCTCCAGATCAGCGTCAAAGGCAGCTACGCTAGGTTTGCTCATAAGTTCAAACGCTGCTTTATTTATTTATTTAAATGCCATTTTTCTTATTTAGAAGGATTTCCGTAGGGTGACAGGCCTTTAATGACACTCACGACTCAGAAACATTTGCCGATGCAGTCAAACGGTGTCTATTAACGCGAGGCACTGAAGTTAATTGGTATTAAAAATGAGCCAAAACGAAAGGCAAGTATCTGCGTGTCCAGCAGAATGACAGCGATCATCACCATTTGATCAACCTTCCCTGTGAGTTCTATCTGCAAGTTACTTTGAGGTAGCGCTAGAAAGAAGCGGTTGGTCCAGAGCATCCCTGCAAAAAGAAACATCCACGGCTTAAGTACCGTTTACTCTTTTGGTATCCTTTTAAGTACTTTTTACCCGTTTCGGACTCCTGCCTTTTCCCGGCTCACTGATGACAGCATTAGTAGCCCCTCAAGCTACTGTCCTACAGCCTTTCCCATCAGTGAAGAGATAGGAAAAACCCCACTACTTCTTGGAAAAGAAAACCAGCAGGTTTTTGAATAAAAGCACTCTCTGTTGCAGCTAGGTACAACGAAAAGAGTTTATGAAATCATTACGGGACATTCTTGTAGAAAACTTCCTCAAGCTTGGAAGAAAAAAAAACATTTCAGCTAAGTAAAACAGAAAATAACTGGAAGAAGTGAAGTATGGCGGTGTTGGAAAAGTTGCTTCAAAGACTTGTTTAATTAAAAAGAAGGAAGAAAGCAAGTCCCTACTGCAATCCCATCTTTGTCAAACTGATGGCGGGCACCAGTACGATGTGTTCAGCTAACACAGGCTGGAAGTTGTAACTGCAGCTGTGAAGTTTACCCAGTAAAAAGACTCCGCAAAGCATTCTAGCAGTTCCGATGCAATCACTGCTTCCTGAATTTGTGACTCATGGTTAACACGGCAGTACAGGAAGAAGTCTGGCATTCACTGTGCTCTTACGGTAAAGAATCTGCCCTGCGCACACCATCCCAAGCCAGGTATGCGCTCCTAACAGGAAAGGACGATAGGCTGATAAGTCTCAGCAGAGGGAAAAAGACATCAGAGAACTACTTTATAACAGCAGCACGCGGGCTGCAACCAACGTTCTCTTCCTCTCATCATTTTCATTTCTGTGGACTCCAAGAGAATACACTCCCAACATTTTTCAGCTCTGGAGAACAAACAGCCCAACCAATCTCATTCACTGAACTACAAAACTGGTATTTTCGCTATCTAGTCCGGAAAAGGAGGCGCACGTCTCTAACGTACAGTGTAGAGACCTTGTTAATAGGCAAAGTCTGCATAAAATAGGTGGCCACAGCCTGATTTTCTGACGTTCAGGGCCTTGGGTCACACACCACCACAGTATCAGACTTAATGAAGTCACCAATCTATGTGGGCCCCTCATTACACAGGTCACATGTTATGGACCAACCTCTCAAAGGCCAAAAACCAGCACTGATACTGCCGGGCCAACACATATCTGTAGCATCCCATTTCTGGGTGACAACACAATGAATGTTTCCACAAAGTACTCGATGCAACCTAACTACTGTGTTTGGTGATGCAAAGCAAGCCGTGTCAAAGCAGCGTAGCACCCAGGCACATTCCTGGAAGATGTTTTGCTGCTCACGTTGAAGAAAATAGATAAAAAAATCCTGTGCAGTTTGCACTTCTGAGCTCAAGTACCACAGCTATGCACTACAATTGAGGTGGCATCAAACCTTGTAAGGTTTTGAAGCTTCAGCACTGCCATCCAAATTCAAGGAGGCTGCATCTATTATCTTGAATTTGCCCCAGCTCAGTCCCCTGAAACAATTCCATAGACACGTACAAGCAACCCTTTTCCCACCCAGATTCTTTGCTTCATCTATTCCACCTCTACCTTGTGTCATATTCTTATTAATCTGCCCCTCAAAAGACTCCCTGGCTCACACAAAGAAGCAACCCAACAAATCCCTGTTCCCAGCCACGTTGCTTTCATGCTTTGGGAAGAGTTAACTGCAACAGCTCTAACTGTGATGCCACCTCACCCCCTCCACTTATGTGAGGTTCTTTGCCTTCTGTCCCCTCCTACGTGTACACCTGCACTAGAACCAGGAAGAATGCGCTTCCTACAATACTCCAAGAGCCTCTTCTGTTTCAGGATGTCATCATTTCAATTCAGGACTGAAAGTATTCCTAGCAAAAACCCAACAGCTAATAGCTAACAGAAGCAGTTGCTGGTGATCAGCTACAAGTAACCTGGAAGTACTGAGGAGTCACAAAAGAGGATTTGCATTACATTTAAGAACAGCATGCAGCTTAGGACCACTGCTTTCACTGACTACACTAAGCCATAAAAAAGAATTGGATTCTTACCTGCCATCACAGCAATTATGGTTTATGTTGCCCCCAAAACACACACGGCAGTACCAGAACTGTGTCAACTAGCTTTAACAGCTTCCCCAGCTATTAAGTACAGTAATTTCTGCTTCCTTTTTTTTCTTGGAGGAATATTCTTTTGTTTCCAGCCTCACTTACTTATTATACACACTGTTAATTAGCAACTATTTCTCCATACTCATAGGGTTATGGAGTCCCTATGACTGGAAAAGACTCTGTACCCTTCAAGATAAGAACAGCATAAAGGCAGCAACTCGCAAGACTGCTCTAGCTTAAAGCAAAGCTTTCCTCATTGCTCTCATCTCCTTTGACTTGAGTACTGTCATCCTTCTACCAGAGCTTTAAAAACTTCATTACCACGAATGAAGGAAGACCAGAGCAATCAGAGAGGGTAGCAGAGGGTATAACTTAAGGAGCTGTTACTAGGATTTTTTTGTTGTTCCTGGTGGACTATTTTTCTCCTTGCCAGCAAGGAGGGAAAACCAGCAAGTTGTTTTCTCCAAGATTTTTTTTTTTTAGGTTTAAGAACACGGATTATGTTGTAGCAATTTCTTCGCTGTAAAGCGTCAGCTGAGAAGTCTAACAGTAAGAAGGGCAAGGGAAAACTGAATGCTGATGCAGAGAGTGCCAGCAGACATCATCCTCATTCCACGGGATGTTTGTAGCTATGGCAGTTGAAGTCTACACTTCCATATGCTTAACATACCCTATTTATAAGCCAATTTTAGCTGACCTAGCATATATCAGTAGTACAGTTAGAGCCAGCAGCCTGCAGGAAAAAGTGGGCACAGGTGTTTCCATAGCAAGGCCTGTGAGTGTCTCCCATACATACTTCCAGTCTAAGCAAGCACATGAAAGGCTTGGCTTGTCGCTTACCTAAGGAACCAGGAAAACAAGGGAAAGCTAGGTGTTGCTTGTGTCCTAATGCCCATATAAAAATAAAGACAGATGAAATACCCTTACTACCTTGTTAAATTCCGTAAGCCGGAAGAGAACGTGCTGCACACAGGTACAAGTAAAATCCCTTGCTGGCAGGTTTGCAGAAACAAATTTTTTATTTACACAGGCAAGTCTTATCTTTAGACCCCATTTACCTCTTTACATTTCTCGAATATTTACATGACTTCATGATGCTCCAAGAAGAGAGTGATGAACAAAAAGATTACAGAAACTGTCAAAAGCATAGCAAAAAAAACCCAACCTATCATTGTGCTTTAAAACTTATGAGCTAGAATAATGTAGAAGAAATGTAGTTTTAGCACTTTGGTCCTAACGGTCATGCTCTAGAAGACACTTAAATAGCAGAGGGGATTTCAGAAGTGACCGTATCCAGAGGTTGCCAGTGACAATTCATGAGTGAATCGTAGAGTTCTTCGCTTGTCTCCGTGAATTGTCTGTTCATTTCATCAACATCCAAGTAGAGCTGTGGATCTGAAAATAAAAGCCTGGTAAGTCCAAGTATCAAATCTGAGGCATGCGCACAAAAAAACTTCACGTGAAATGGCTAATAAAATGTATTTTAAGCTAAGTGTAATAAGCTATTAGATCTACTAATTTTAGTGAGGTATTTAGTCCTCTAAAATTTTGAGCCTCACAGCTCCAACTTTTGGGAATTTGTATATTAGAAGGCTGGGACTAGAACTGTCTTTCAAGATAAAGACAAAGACAATGTTTAAGATAGTAAAGATAACGTTTAAGGATAATCAGCCATGAAACCCTCCCAAGAGTCATTTAATTCACTTCTACGGCAATACACGTTACATAGGATAGTTTCTAAACACTAACACAAAATGCCTCCACGTGAGGAACTTTGCAAACCTTCCAGGACACAAATATGTTTTGTACCGTATTTGTAAGTGCAAGCTGAATCCTCCTTTTGGAATCTGCAACATAAGCTTTTACCTCAGGGTGGAGAACAAAGCTTTTGCATATTACTGAGTTTCTAATATAAAATCTGTTTAGCGGAACCAATACAAAGAACAAAATTCTGTCAGACCATTTTCAAATGGGAATGAAGGCACAGGTACAAGAAACCTGCTGCGAAGCATTGACAGTGTCCCGTTTTACTTGATGCGGTCAGTGTATGCTGTATCAGCTTTAAAACCCCAGCTGATTGCAGATCAACCCCACAGAGGTTTGACCTCAGCTGAATTTTCAAGATGTTCTTCATCCAGTAGAGGTTGGCTTGTATTGTTAAAAGGCACAAGTATGGCTAAACTCAAGTGACAATGACAGAACCCTTATTACCGTCAGTAATTAGGTCATCACCGATTGCAGTCATAACTGAAGATTCCTGAAAGACAGAAAAGGCTAAGTTTAATCATAACTCATTTCAGAAAGCATCACAGATTCAAAGTGCTGCAGTCTCAATCCATTCCTTCTTCCTACAACTACAAGGATAGATGACATTTTATCTACTTATTTTTAGAAGAAAGCCAATATTACAGTACAGGTTGGAAGGGACCTCCGGAGGTCACAACTAATAAATTGACCACGATAAGACCACTTACAACAACTGTTTAATTTGCTTTAAGCAAAGCAAATCAGAAGAACAGGAACAGAAGAAGCGTACGCAATTATGCTGTCAAAACCATTCTTTGGTATGCGTGAACAAATAATGGTGTATAAATCACTAATTCTATGGATTTACTATTTAAGCACTTAAATACAAACACCTCTGAATGGAATCTGCTCTTTTAACTTCACACTAAGCAGAAAGCATGTTTTCAACTTCGGATTCTTTTTGCTGATTCACACAAATCTGTACAACATACTATCTGTGAAATATTTTCTTTATAGCAAGCGTGCACTATCTTTACCTCAAAAACAGCTGGAGCCATTAAAGAATCTCCTAAAGAGCAGTCTCCAACAGCTTGCATGCTGTCACAGGGAGCATAGGAGCTGTAGTTGTAGTCAGCGTAAGCATCGTAACTCCTCTGCGAGTAGTAGTTCTGGTAATCTTGGCAATAATCATTATAGTTGTATGACTGGTACCGCTGCAATTCTGCTTTCAGTCTGAAACATGAGAAGTTGCATACAGTCAGAGAACAAGAGACTGTAAACCCAGTTCTGAACTTAAACAATTTGTCAGCTTACATACTTCAAAGCTTAAAAGGAAGCTTTCCTAAACAGTCACCTAAGTGACAGCTTAAGTCACAGCTCAAAACCTCATTTCTATAGAAGCAAGCATCCTCACCTTTGCCAATACCAGAAGGAATTGTTCTCATGGATTAACTCCAGAGCCTTGACATGGTTACCTGTACACATCAAGTATTTTTAGCGTTGGCATAAGCAAGCTGCTGCTAAGTCTCTGTGCTTTGCTAAAGATTGATTTAAGACCAGAGACATTTATCAAGCACAGCTGCTTTAAAGATGCAGTCTTAACCCTTCTATCTTTTGTTTGGTTAATTACTAGATCTTATTTCCAGAAAGAAGTGAATGGAGTCAGATTATCCATTTCAAAGAAGCATCTGACACCGCCTGTCAGTTTGCCATGTCTACCTCCACCTGCTCAGTTTTTTTTGTTTGTTTAAAGTCCATTAAACATTCAACAGCTGCCAACTATACCGCTCAGGTGAAGTCAGTCTTGCTTAACAACACAATCGCGATTCTCCAGCATGACGCCTTATTATTAGTGGGAGAATTACAAAATACACTGGTTCTTAAGAAGAAAGGGCCAGCTGATTAGCTTTCACTACTTTCCCTTTCAAGATTTTCTCAGGGGCAGCTTCAGACTAATGACAAGAACCAAGACAAGTGCTATCTGTACTAAAACTGAGGTACACTGCATAAAGAACATTCAGATAACCCAGCTGCATATTCAAAAAAATCCGCTGTTTAGACTTGTCTTCACTGATTCTGTACAGGCAGACCTCCTGTGTCTGCAGTGCCCAGTTTCTCTCACTTGAATTGGGGATGCAGAGAAGTGAGTTCTATGCTTTTGGGGAAGAATACAAGCTGAAGGCATTCTGAAATAGCTTCCAAACTAAGCAAACATGAGGGACAAACTAATCCAATGGCTGGGTAGTTCAATGCTAAGAGAGCACGGTACTCAGCCATTCAGAAACGTATTACTGATGTGTATTTTAATACCTACATTTGTTTCAATACTGCAAAGCTACACAAGTTCTAATAAAGAGGTAATCCATTGTCTTGTTACTGTAGTAAACAAACAGAAGATACATCATCTTAGGTCTTCTGCTTCCAACTGCACTCTTCCTACATACAGTTGTGTAGGGAAGGAAAATCTGAAAATACTGTTGACGTTCTTCTGGATAGCCGAAGCAAGAAAACATGTTTGTGGCTTATTCTTGTTTTCAAAATAAAACAATATTAATTTAGTCAAAAAATTTTGGCAAAGAAGTTTGGACAGTGCTCTCTTGGAGAAGAGCATTTCCATTCTAAAGCAGAAGGAGGCAACATTTGCAGAATTATGCTAGGTAAACAGAAACAGAAGTGTCATTTTTTACTACTTAACAGAACACACAAGCTAACCTCATGAACATACTGAAATTGTTTATATGAAGTCCTGTTTTGTCAGTATCCTGGATCAGAGTTCATCAAATTTGGTATCAGTTCTTTAACCGTTCAGAGACCTGAATTGCCTTAAATAAGTGATAGAACTGAGCCGGTAGAGTAAGAAACCCTCTCAGGAAGTGCTAAGCTTTAAACTCCCCATTGCCCTAAGCTCATGAAAAGCAAAGAATAGCATTCTAAACCTGTTCTAGTAATAACGCCTTTGGCTTTCTCCCTGCGTTCCCATTTTTTCCCCCCACTTTTTTCCTGTCAACCCACTGTAAAACTAGTTATGTGCTTCTCTCAAACTAGAGGGAAAGCTCTAAGAACAAGAACTCCCTAGCATATAAAACCACTTGTTGTCCCTTCTACCTTATGCAGGCCCAAACCTGAAAATATTTACCAATGCATTCAGCTTTGCTACTGTTGAGAAACAAGGCTGGTTACAATGGCAGCTAAGCCCAAGTTGCGCCGTCTGGCTAGACTTAACAGTTGGATTCCCCCAGCCATCCTGAAGCAGGTTGATGAATCCAGGGAGTCAAAACATAGGACTTCTGCATTTCTGGTTTTGTAGACTGCATCCTGTGTACAGCCACTACAGCAAGGGCCACAGACTTTCCAAAGGCAGAGCTACGAGAATCTGATTATTTAGAATAACTGTATCAATGCACAACTCCTTGGTTACCTTTTAGAAATTCCTATGCTCAGCCGGATTCCTTTTCCCCCCAGACCTGGTGCGTTCTGGCAGTCTTGCAGTGCCCTCATCTGATCACCTTGCTCACCAAATCTGACATAGGCATACCCTCTACTATTTTCAAAAGGGAGAAAACCAATTCTAGTATGCATAACAGTTACAAAGCTAATGAATTCAGTTTCTGTCTTCTACAAAAACCAGAAGATAGCAGCTACTATAGCTTCTATTACTTAAGCAACCTCTCTGGCATGTGCACGTGCACAGAAAAGGCTTTCACCAAATTAAAACACTTGGGCCAGAAGCAAAAAGCTTATTCCTTGGTAGCATTAAGATGCAACTCACTGAGAGCCAGCAAAACAATACATTTTAAGTGCTCTCTGCGTAAGTAATCAGATTCCATATTTCTGCATATACAGCAGTTAATCAGTTAGCACTAACCCACTCCTTTTGGAGCCACAAACTTTATTGGTCACAAACACCAAGAGCTGGCTGTAATTATCTGAACCAGTATTAACCGGTACCTCTGAACTCTTCAAACAAAAATATCTTTCAGGTGCTCTTAGAAGAACAACATCAATTGCCTGCAACAATTTGATGGCTTTGCTAAACGGAGCACTGAAAAGCACAGTGGTACAGTTTCTTTTGTAGCCTGTTCAGAAATTATAGCCCCGTGCCTACAGCTTCAAATCAGGCCAAGCTTACCAGCCCAACTCTTACAGCTTAAGTTCACTGCACTCGAATGCCTTCAAGACGTGCTTTTAGGAGCCATGGAGAAGAACCCTCTGGTAAGACCACCATTATAAAGTACTGAGTGTTGTTTTACACTTAAAATAGAACTATCTGTTACGGTCATTCATCAGCTTTCCCTAGGCTGCTGCTCTCTCACTACTGAATGTGATCCTGCTCTCAGTTTCCCACTAACTTTTTCCCCCAGCGTTTATGGCCTCTTTTCATCTATGACACTTTTAAGGGACTACACCGTGTTGAAAAATGCTGGTTAACATTTCCTTTTACACAAGGTGCCTCATCAAATTTTCCTGACTAAACCAAACCCCAGAACCTTAACTAGAAGAGGAAGTACACAAACACACACGCCTCCCTGGCCACCATATCTCCCCAAAACATATCTGTTCAGTAACAGGTCAACTGTAAGAATACTGCGATTAAAATCAGTATAGCTCTATACACTGCTTTTGTTCGGGATTACTAGCTAATGTCCTTCCCCTTACCCCTTCTGGAATTAATACTGAATTCTGTACTCCAAAACGCGGTTCTTAAGTCATACAAATGACATTTAACAATCAGAATTTTTCCACACAGTGATCCTCAATAAAAACTTCAATCCTCTACTGCAGTCTTTCAACAAATTAAAGGAATAAAAAACTGGCTAATAACTGTTCAGTGATTTTTGGACCTTTGTAGCACTAGAGTAACAGCAGTACACTCTGCAGCATAGTTGCAAGTACGTGGGAGTAAGATACTCTCTCTCATCTCTTTTTTTCTCTGAAAAGTGTGAGGCCTCTATTTCACCCTACTAAAGATTTTACCACCAACTGTACTGCTAGCATTGAGACACTACAACTTCTGTGCTTGTATGAGATGCAGGACAGGTTCCTTAAGGTGTCGCAATTTTTTGTCTAAACCTAGTGTTGAGATCAAAAAAGGGATTGCTACTAATTGCGTACGTATCAATAACCAGGACAGAAGACATGCTGCATATAGGAATTAAAGTTTTTCTAAAGCTCTAGTACATGAACATATCAAATCCCGCAGATTTTTTCTAGTATGGTTTCAGAGGTCTTACTTGATGGACATAAGCGCACAAGTGAAGACAAAAGATACACTGTTTACCTGAAGTACTGGTTTGCAAGTACTGCTTCTCTTCTGTCCTTCCCAAAATAAACTGTGAGGCAGCTGCAGACTCTGCACCTGAACACTCTGAGTGAACACCGAATGTAAATGATGGCAAGGCAGCATTTTGTGGACGCAGACGCAGCACCAAAACCTGCAGAAATAAGTGAATGTCAAGTCCGTAACCCACGGTGTATCTGCAGTACGTGAAGGTTTGAACTACATTCTAGTCCTGATCTTTCCAGTCAAAACTGTTTAAAAAACAACCCACCAAACAGTAAAAGAAACAAGAAAACCCCATGCTTCCTCTCTACATAAAACTTTTCACAATTGTGTTTTCTGCCCACCACCTGGCTTTAAAAAGTATACGAACTTCTTTGAAAGATCATGTTTTTAGTCTGAACTCCAAATGAACAACGTGTAGGGCATGTAAAGAACAAGCACGTCATTAATGAAAGCTTTTCTCTAAAAAGGATAAACTTATTCTTGGGGAAAAGTGTGGAAACAGATGTTATCTAGGCAATATTCCTACAGGAAAAACGAATAATTTTGCCACACCTCAAAGGAAAAAATAATTGTGCTTAACAGGTAAGAAAATAAAAAAAATCAGAGCAAACCAAAAAATAAATCACAGAATATGCATCCTCGTTTTAATCATGATGTATTACCTTTGAGCTCTGCTTTGGTGCTTGGCTTTGCACTTTCACAGGCTACACACTTCATGGCCTCTGCTTTGTTTTGAACCAAGCAGGTCTCCCAATCCCAGCTTCCTTCGGGCGTCTTGAATTTGTCTAAATCCAGAAATTCTCCAGAAGGAGCAGAAAATGCAGATGCACTGCTACTGGTCACAGGTGTTGGACCCTCTGTGAGACAAACAAGACAGTTAACCATCCTGTTTGAACATGAACTATAAAATGAACATTAACTTTTAAATTTGATTTGTCACATCCCACAGAAATGTTCAAAACTACTCCGCAACTCCCCCCCCCCCGCCCCTGAAAAAAATAAAAGCCACCAAAAACCCACAAAGAAACAAAGAAACAAACAAAAAAACCAGAGTGGAACTCAAAGCTTCCAAACAACACACAACTCTGTTCAGCACACAAGCTTCTGCTGCTGTTGACCACAGTGTAACCTCCATAAAGAGGCCTGACAGGTGCCTTTTAAAAAAAAGGTGCCTTTTAAGAGAGAAGCAGAAGATAACGCTTCAAATTCAAAACCGGAAAGACAAGAATGGCTCTTCCCTTCCACAGCACACGCAGAAAACTTTTATCCTAGTATTACTTGCATCGCTCTTCCTCTTGACAAGTGCAACGTAACCGTGCAATTCACTGCACCATGGTCACAGTAAAGCCCTCATTTCCAAAATTCCTCCTTGCAATGGCAAGAGCCTCAGACAAAGATGCCGACTGACCGCTCAGAGGTTGGAAGTCCAAGAGAATCAACTCTGTCTGAAATCCATTATCTTACCTCAGGAAATTTCAGTCTTACCGCACAGGATGATTACAAAAGCCCGGTCTAGTCCATCTTAATTTGTTTCTTCCACGATATATTTGCACAGGTGTTTTTCGATGTAATGGCATGTTAAATGACATTTAGAGTCAAAGTTAAAATTAGAATCGTATTTTAAAAACAATACAACCACGCTCAAAATCAATTACGGTCACACACAATGGGAAACAACCCAGTACTGCCCTGAAGAAGTTACCCAGCGGGTCACTCGCTTTCTTGAAGCCTACCACTGACCTTCATAGGCATCTCTCTGCTTTAGCTTAAGACTGGTTAAGACTACACTGTCTTGAAATCTGGCTTCACATCTCCCCTCAATTACATACAAACGGTGAGTAGAGGCATTTTGGCCACATTCTGTAATTTTTTTTACTTATTTTTTGAAAGAGAAAAACGCAGTCATTTTTAACTCTTTCTATGGAGTTCTCATTTTCACCAGTGAAAAATCACTATGTTGTTTTTAAATTAAGTCACCCACTTCAGCCATCTTCCCTCACCAGCTGCAAAGCCGGGGGTATCTGCATTGATCCAGCTCCGTACTAATACATTTCACAATCAGTTCAATTTATGCGACAGGCTGGAACCTGGGCTGAGACCTCTGAAGTGCCTGTAAACCAATCCTGCAGACAGCCGCTAACCCATCAACCGTACCTGGGAATCGTGTTGCTTAAAATATTCCATATATGCAACGTACTTTTATTCTGTACAAGATCCACAGAGGCTAGGATGGAAACAACAGGAAAAAAAGGACCATACCTGGTTTCTCAGACTGACAGGCTACACATTTGTTATCTTCCGTCTTATTTGGTACAAGGCATATTCCACAGTCCCAAGAGCCTTTCGCCTTCTTAAAGTTGTCTCCAAAGCCCAGAGTGGCTGTTGTGTCAGTGCTGCTCGAGGAGGATGTCACTGTCACCGAGCTGTCTGTGACCACTGGTCATGTCAGAGCAGGCATTACTCCCGTTCCAGGTTTTGGTGTCTCACATGCTATACATTTTGTAGCTTCCGGTTTGTTTTGGACAAGACATGTATCACAATCCCACGTTCCAGGTACTGTTTTGAATTTGTCTCCAAAGCCCAGCATCCCTGCTGGGGGCGCTGCTGGCTTTGAGGTGTCGCATTGACTTGAACTTACTGTCTGTTTCATACTCTCAACTGTTGAGGCTTTAGTAGCTTGACAAGTTACACATTTGTCCTTTATGTCTTTGTTTTGCAGAAAAGGGTCACATGTATCAGATTGCCAGTACGATGCTTGTTTAGAAGTCTCTTTACCTGCAGAAAAAGTTGTTATTGCAGGCCTAGTATAAACCACTGTGCTTGTCGTAGGTTGTGCAGACGTAGAAGAGCGTGTTTTCAACAATCCAAAGTCTAGGAAGCAAGAAAAAAAAGTCTTCCTGTTAGCGCAGCACCTCACTACGTGTAACTAAGTGACTTTACTAGAGGGCAAAAATTTCAACTCAGGTGCCAATGGTTACAACTAGACATTCAGACCGAGCGCAACAGGAAGTCCCCAGAAATCTTATCGAAACGGATGAAATTTCATCTGCTGCACTGGGTCACAACAGAACATTTCGTTAAAGCTTCATTTAACTCTTTGTTTCCAAGGAAGCTTTAAATCAACATTTTCACTGGTCGATACAAGTACAAACAGACAGTAGCTGACTGAAATCTGACAGTCCAACGTGGAATGGAAATAATACAATTTGATTAAGACGCGATGCCCAATCGAATCAAATTTCTAAAGCTCCTCCTTCCGTAGCAGATGACTCAGATCTACTCCAGTAACTGTACAGAAGTTTGTCCTCGGAGCAGCAATCCATACGGTATTTTCCCACAGATGCTGAATATTAATTAAATAATAAAAACTCAAGACAATTGAACAACTGTCTAATTTTCTATAATCTTTTTCAAAATGCATCGGACACAGGACAACTCCTTATTTAAAAGGTGGCAATTTTAACAGAAAAGACAAGCTACTAATACAGAAAGACTAAAGGAAATGCATCTTAAACAGCAGCTCAAGTTGCTTGTAAATCTACCTTGAACATAGTTGTTTTGTGGTTTGTTTGTTGGGTTTTTTTTAGTCAAAACTGAAGTCTTTGAACAATGTGGGTTTAGATTCTGCTTCTTTTAAACCGATAAAGAAAGTGAATGTCACTTCACTCAGAGGTCTTCCCTTAAATAAAATGCACAATGTATTTTCTCTCACTTAGCTCTTTCCAGTAGAGAAATGTGCTGCCTTCTTAACAAGTATGTAAGTTAGAAGAAGACTTTTGGGAAAAGATCAAATTCAATAAAGCCCTTTTTCTTAAAAGATATCTTTTCCACAGACACACTTTATGAAACTGTTGAAAACAATTGCAATTGCTTAAAAACAAAATTCAGAAAAGGGTTTTTAACGTAAAACACTCCACTTCTGTTTGCAGTTTAAATTTTAATCCACAGGAGCCATTGTAAGCTAAGGCCCAAAGATTCGCAGCTTTCGCCATGTATTTGGAACTGAAGCTCTTTCCTGTTCTTTCTTCACCTGGGCTGAAGGTGGGACAGGAGTGTTGAGTTTTACAAACATTTCCTTTTCAATTCCACAAATTGTATTTACTTAAAATGAAACACCGATTATCTGGCTAATTCTCTTAGTACCTCATTTACAAGTACATCCTAACACGTAAAGGAGATGCAACCCATCTGCTTTTCATCTTGCAGTTTTACTTCCAGCAACAAACACCACTTAGAATAGAAGGGGGCAGATGCACCCTAACAAACGCAGCGCTTAATGTAATGCTCTCCTACATTCATATTTATAGCAGATACTCTATTAACCATAAGTCCTGTGTTGTTTTTTTTTTTAATAAAAAATGCTAGCGTATTTTTTGCAGCATCTTTTTAAAAGGAGTTCATTATCTCTCCAGGATTTTTTAGAACGTCTAAGACGCTTCCTTCCTTTAAGACATGGGCAGTGGTGAAGGGACCACCAGCAAAATCTTTGACCTCCTCTTTCTGTGTGTTGATGTTGGTTGAGGTGGTGGTGTCTTTTGAAACAAAAGAAAACAAAAACAGCTTTCACAATGTGACCTAGTTAGAGCAGATTATACTCCCTTTTGTTAGAAACAAGAATTTCCAGCTTTCATGCTTCTCACATAAGAATCTTCACAAATTCTACTTACTTTGCAATGCTTTATGATTACAAGCAAAACAAAAAGCAACAAAACAAAACAAAAATTATAAAAGCAGATCTGTCACTGGAAAAATACTGCAGAAGTCCAACACTGCCTGGAATTGCTAGCATGCGCAGACAGGACAGATTGAAGATTTAATAAAGAAAAAAAGAAAAATCAGCACTTCAGATCTGAAGTGCTAAAGTTTCAGTTACCTAGGGTAAGAAAGGGCGTCACTGGAGTACCACTGGGTCCAGAAAGTTCTGCCGATTTTACAACGGGAACACTAAATGTAAACCCAATCTGCTATGAACAAGAGAGGTTTTTCAGATTCTCAAGCCACAGGAACTTCAATCGAATGCACACACAAAACCAAATCTGAAAGCTGCTCTTCACATTTGTAGCACGCATGCTGAATGACAAATTATAAGCCAGAAGCCTACATACTTTTCTCCATCAAGGCAGATTCTGCTTTAGTGTTCTGCAACAGCCTACTAAATGCCTAAGAAAAAAAGTTAAGCTCCTTTATTATTTTACTTACAGAAGACGTAGGTAGCACTTCTGCCTCAGTAGATTTCACAACTGGAGATGAAAACGCGAACTCAGGACTGCTAACAGTACTTGTTGGTTGTATCTGTATTTTCAAAAGAATTAAAGGTTTATATTTAAGAGCAACAACTACCTGAATTCACTACCCAACAGAAGTCCCGCAGTGACGTCGAAAAACCTGATGTTTGAGTTATTTTGCAGATAAAAGTAATAATAAAACACAGGGAAGTTTCCAAGTGGGTATAGGACAATATCTTCAAAACCAAATTCCAGAAACTGAGAGGAAAAGCTGGAGATGCTACTTAGGTCTAAATGCACGGAGAAGCAAGCCAGGAAGCTGAAGAACGGCAAACTCAGCCCAATGATACTCCAAGAACTTCAGCAAACACCTCAACATGTTAAAGCAGCTGTCTACTTCAAACCGTACAAAAAATATTTCAAGTACTCTGGAACAGATTAATGTTTATTTTATTGCAATAATATGCCAATTATTGCACCCTAGGCTCATTCTATGTGAGGCTTATATGACCACGTTACCTCTAATTTAATAACTTAAATAAAGTTGTGGTTTAACCATTGCAGGCAACTAAGCACCACACAGCCACTCGCTCACTCCCTCCAAGTGGAACAGGGAAAAGAACTGGAAGTAAAGAAGTAAAGTTGTTAAATTTGAGGTAGCATTAATGACTCATCGCATGTAATGGCTACCTGGAAAGACAAATGCCATAACCCTGTACATACTCCCCACTCCTTCCCCTTCTTTCCCCCAGCATTTATTGCTGAGCACGATGCTAAATGGTGTGGAATATCCCTTCGGTCCTCTGGGCTCCGCTGTCCTGGCTGAGTGCCCTCCCAGCCTCTTGTGCATCCCCGACCTCCTCGCTGGCAGGGCAGCGTGAGAAACAGAAAAGAACTTGTCACTGTGTAAGCACTGCTCAGCAACAGCTAAAACACCAGTGCCTTACCAACACTGTTTTGCTCACAAAACTGCAACATAGCATCATCTACTACGAAGAAAATTAACTCTACCCCTGCCAAAACCACTATAAATAACTTGGCATAAAGTCCACACCCCCCTTCCCCCCCAGACTTCCACAGCATTTGAAGCAGTTATACAATCACGTTAAATGGGAGTTGGCAGGCTCTAAGACTGAGAGAAGCAGAATCAAAACATTTATGCCTTTTTCCCCAAACTGGCATACAACCCCAATTCATTCAGCTGCGTAGAAACTAATATTTGTTAGTTTCATGAGCACCACAGAAAAAGTCAACTCGCAATAAAGCAGTATACTCATTGTAAACATTATTTATAGCATAAAGATTTACCTTGCCCGCCGCCGTCGCTGCTGCATCTGCCATGCCTGCCGCCTCCGTTGAATTTGCCACGCTTGTCGTTGCCGCTGTTGACCTTGATATGTCCTTTGTCATCAGCAGATATGGCATGCCCGCCGCCATTATTGGATATGTCAAGCCTGAGGGCACTGTTGAACACGTTATGCCCGACGTCGCCGTTGTATATATCATGTCCTCCACCTCCTCCTCTGATAGATCTGTCAAGTCCTCCACCTCCGATGGATCTGTCATGCCCTCCACCTCTGATGGATCTGTCATGCCCTCCACCTCTGATGGATTTGCCATGCCCGTCGCAGCTGCTGGAGTTGCCGTGCTCATTGCTGCTGTTGAAACAGCGCTCGGTGACGCTGAGACAGCGCTACTACCGACGAAACTAGTATTGAACTGAGGCAGCGATGCAGCACTGATGGGTAGGGGTATTTTCGGTAGCACTGGTTCCTCCACTTCCTAAAGTTGCAAATTTTAATTTTTCTTATACAAGACATACTACTTTCTCACCCCATCGCACCCAATTTATTAACAAAATTAAATAGAACAAAAATCCATACAAATTAAGAGAAAGCAAGTTTCCAGAAGAAATCCCGATCTCCCCACCTCTGTCTACCACGTCATTTTAATTTATGGCAGGCCTGCTTCCACATTATACTCTATTCAACAACTGTACAGCAAGAACACTGAAAGTTAACTCAAAACCTGTGCAGAACAGAGAGGCACAGATCACATTTTTTTTCTTTCTTTTCTATACTTTAGTCATCAAAGCTCTGGAGAAGCATCATCCTTTCTAACTACCCTCGCATGGCTTCAATTAAGAGTACACTCTCAAGACAAGTGAGAAAGTGTTCCTCTTGCAAAATTAGGCAGGATAGCTGCCAAAGTTTCTAAAGTCACTACAGCAGTGAACGTGGAAAAAGGTAATGTTTAAAGAAGCAGGTAGGTTCAACAACCAAACTAAACACAAAAAGCACCAAAGAAAGTCAGACTAACAGCCCTGAAGATTGTGTTCTGGTAAATACAGTCTATACCATGTATCAGGATGCAAATATAAAAATCAGAAAACAGCCTCTTAACAACTTCAATTTTCATCCCTGCCACTTACTTTATTCGATTACTAAGATTGGATGAGTTATGTTTTAAATGGCATAGAAAATCTGACCAAAATTTGTACAGTACTATCATGATCTACTTAGAAATGACTAGGCAGGGATGTAAGTTGGTGCTACTGATATTCAGTGCATCCTGTAGCTTACATCTGTTTCACAGTTTTGATTTGAAAAGTTTATGGAACTTTTGATATTTGGACCATTATTTTATTTGTGTTATAGGAATATACAACAGTGTTTACGATTTCTTTATATTGCATCATCCGGAAGTCCCATTTAATGATTTGAAACTTAAATTAACTTAAATACTTAATATTAACTTAATATTAATTAAATACTTAATGTTAACGTAAATACTGAAATTAACTTACAGGCAGCTTATATAACATCCAATAAAAGAAAAAATAATCTGAATATTCATGGTCATAGTTTTATGGAATAGATTTTTCCTATTAAAATGAGAAAAAAACTCTCTCACAATGAGTTTGGTGAGTATGAAAAACTGAGTCATCGTTAGCAGACATGGAGAATGCTCTCTTCTACTACTCTTTTTCACACTCTTGGCCTGTATCTTTCTGTATGACTTAAATATGAAACCAAAAATTAAGCTTTTTTTTTCTTTTTATACTTGGCACTCGTTTCAAGTATCATTCCTGTAGAAAAACTATACAAACCTTCACCAAAACATTACTTCTCTTCTTAGGACTCATTCATTCAATTGCTAACGAGAAATGTTATAGTTTGAAGAATCTCCAAGGTAACAGAATTAAAAGTTTCACAATTATATAAGCAAAGTTCAGGTATTCAAACACAGGAAATCAATTGGAGCCTGCTCTGAAACCCACAAGAAAACAAAAACAATGCAAAAATAAAGCGGTATTGTTATAATTTACTATGATGCAATAAAACTGACACACTTAGCTAGTTACTTCAGTAAGCTCAGTGACAGCAATTAATTTAAGAGTCACTTACCTGTTCTTGTACAGCTCTTGATAAATAGTGTATTCCTCTTTCCCTTCTCATTTTGCCGCCTCCGCTACTCACTCCTGAAGACAGACCATTGGACGCAGCAGTACTGAATTTGTAGCTGGTCACATTGCTAGCACACGACAGTACAGAAGTTGGGGGAAACAAGAGAAAAAAAAATTACCAGCCAAATTGTTTTTTCAAGATATTAGAGCTGTTATTAGTCCTAGAATTGAAACCTGCTGATCAGAAAAAAACTAAAGCTGTCTCACAAGTTGCTAAACGCTGGTAAATACTTGATGTTCTAAATAGGAAAAACTTTATTAACAGCAGCAATGAAAAGGACATACATAAGTGCACCGTTCACATGGGAACAATGACTAAGCCAGAAGACCTGAAATAGAAGAGCTGATTTAGATTGTTATTTTCCAGTGCTTCCTTTAAATAGGACCGGTTCTCTGATTCTGCGATGCACGTGTATCTTTTGCAGGGATATAAAAGAACAGCTCACAAAAATACAGAAAGAGTGCACATATGCACACATACACATGGGAAACACTGCCAACAGCTCTGATAGAATAGAGACGCCTTAGACTTGTGTGGCAAGGTAATATGGCCTAAGCTTCAGAAGCAGCTCTGACTTTCATGTGGCCATCAGCAGGAACAGCAGAGGTGTTTGGGTATGCCAACATTCCAGAAGTCTTTTCAGACATGTATACAGATCCCTTCTGTAAGGCATACAAAAGCATTTTTCTGGTACTTAAAAAAGCCTAGCTCAAAACCAGAAAGATATCCTAATCCAAGAGCAAATGGGGAAAAAATAACCCAAACCAGAAGTGGAATAGGGAATAACTCTAACAAAAGTACTATGGCAAGAAAATGAAGTATGCCTGGAAAAACTGTGACATCAAAGCTTATCTTGCAGCCAATCAGTCAGTCAGTACAAAAGTGCGTTAGATCGCACTGGAAGACACCAGGTCAAACTCCCACAATACTGAGGAGGAGAACTGGTCTAAACTTGTCAAATACTTGACAACAGCCTGCTTAGCACTGTAACTGCATAGAGGAAGACAGATCCCTAAGGCATATGCTCAGACTTTTCTCTAATCCAAACTGTCAATCCATTAGAATTCTGAAAAAAGTCTTACATCAAAATAGATCTTCATTCAGACAACTATCGCTTGCCCATAACAGCCCATATTCCTCTTTCTGTTAACACCTGTGAGCTTCAAGGGGGCAAAGACAGTTGTCAGCCTTCAAGCAAGTCTAATCTACAATTGGACTCAGGATATAAAATATATATATACACACACACACATAGATATATAGCATTGGTGGGCCGGAGATTTACTGAGTATTCCAACTCAACTGTCCAAAGGGACTCTTGCCAGCAGATCAGTGTGGTGCTCCTGCTCCAGAACATGGCACCCAACAGAGACCAGCATCACAAAAAACACTACCACCACTACCTACTCTACAAACAAAAGGTAGGGCACTGCAATAAACTTTGTGAACGAAACCAAAAGCAGTATGAGTTTTCTGTATCTCCTTCCTAAATGGAGAAGTAGAAAGGAGTTCTAACAAAGACAATTTAGAACAGTTTGAAAAAAACATAATTACAGCCCAGCACCTGATTGCACCTGTACCAGAACCTTAAAGCCAGTCGCTTCCACCCCTAAAAAGGTGGTTGTTGTGAAGTCCAACTTTTAGATGCCAAAACAAAGTGTTGAGTTCTTTCTGCAAGCCAAAGAATGCCCATGGTCACCTAAGAATTGCTTGGCAGATGAGCATAGAGTCAACAAAATTCCCTGCTACTGTTCTTTGAAAAGAGCAACCCCCTAAAAACCGAGTGCAAAGTCTCTTAACTCAAGCATTATTACCCAAAACACCATTTGCCCAGAAGGAAAAGCCATCAATATTATCTGGAGGATAACTCATTTGACCTAAACCAAGAAAGCAGTGTAACACAAAGCAGTCTCCTCAAGAAGAAATTCAATTAATTCTGCTGGATTTTTTTTATTTTAGAGATGAGTTAGCATTTGGCCTCAAATGATTCTAAAGAACACATGGTCTTCATGTGAACTCAAAGCAGACAATTAACTTCATCATGAAAGGAGTATTAAAAAAAAGAATAATAAATCATAAATCTTCCTCCATGTTTTTGCTTAAAAAATAAAGAAAAAAACACATCAATAAACATCCTCCTGAACCGTAACTCACTTCCCCTACTTCACCTTCTAAAGAATACTTCAGAAAGAATCATCCCGTTAGGACAGAGCTTTCAAACTGCAAGCAATTAAATAGCTAAAACTAATAGCTTTTCCCCTAGGGAACATTAGGAGGGACAAATTATTTTGTTATAAGTAAACTGAGTTATAAACCATGAAATATCTGTCAAAGCAAAATTTGTAACGCTACAGATTTAGTTAAACTACAAAATGAACCATATTTCCTGTAGAAGGAAAAAATAAGGCCTCCAATAGCAAAGATCCTTTCTGTGGATACAGCATTATAACGTGCCTCGTTTCCCATCTTCGTATCCTACTCAGAAGATAAACTTGGGATAAAAAGTGGTGTATCAGTAGTTTTATTCTTGCTCATCTTCCTTCCTTTCATAAAAACAACAATTTTCTCAAAGTTATATTGATCTTCAAACACAATCCAGACTTTGCAGCTGCCTCAAAATACAAAATTTTCATTGGATTTCCCATTCCTTTTACTGAGAACTGTCACCACCTTTCAGGTGCAGACCGTACTGAAAAAGGAGATTTCTTTCTTCCTTCAAGTAAGTTTTAAATTAATAGATGTCATACCTTTCAGATGGTTCTGCTCGCTGTTCTGCAGGCAAAGTCTTCTCTCTCATCCCCTGCAAGTTAAGTTTAGTTCAAGAGTTAGCTGAATATGTACAGAATACACAAAGTACCAACAACCACTTAATGTGGTTTTTTGTGGTTTTTATTTTATTTATTTATTTTTAATTTTATAGCACTGAATACACCTCACCTACTTAACGTTGTTCCCTAATTCAGCATTGTGGGTACAGTTCAGTTAAATTTTGGGGCTAAAGTAAGCATCACTGCTTCACTCAGCATTGAGGACAAACTGATAGAACACTAAATCAAATTTGTCAAATCTTCCAACAAAGAAAGTAATTATTTTAAACAAAATGACAAAAATTGTGTGTGTGGGGGGGAGAGTTTTCATCAAAACTTGTGTTTACCAGCCCCATAAAAGGGACATACTTTTCTGTTGTCTATCATTTATCAACAAACAAGAAAAAAAAAAAACCTCTACCCCCCTAAAAACTAAGCAGTTGCTGCTACATTCATTTTAGAACTTTACCAAATGGAGATTGTGCTGGCTAAACAATACAGAGATTAAAAGAGTTAAAAGCAATAAGCAACCAGTATTACTGTCCTCTTTGATTTCCAGCCTAATAAGCCCTTACACTTAACACGTGGTCATTTGTACACTCAGACCGATACTGGAAACACAGATGTTTTCGCAGAAAGAGATGCCCATTTAATTTTATGGAAAATTTATCAGACTCCATCTACTCCAAAGCAATCAAAAACGATAACTCAGCACATTGTCAGAACTCTCACTTGGAGCACATAGCTCACCTGGAATAGTTTACACAGAACACGAGCATGTTTCATCAGTGACAGCTTTGTGTACATGAGAATATAAAAGGAAAACATTTCTGTCTTTTAATATTCTTTCACTGAGAACAGGATGACTCAATAGCACATCATGACATCGTGAAAACAACCACAAGACACTGAGTGTTCCAAAAACAGAATTAAATCCATAAAAGCTCAATCTATTTCACAATGGTTCCCACTGCCTTAAAGCTCGCCTCAAACATACTATCAGTACTTTTTGCAAAGATAGGATAACAATTGGTTTGAGAAACATTCCAAGACTGGAAAAAAAAAACAGGCACATAAGGACTCAAAAATGTACTCACTTGGAACTTTGTGTCTACTCTCTGGCAAATTTTGCTGGACTGAGTAGTTGAAGTCGGTGATGGTTCAGAATACCGCGTATAACGCATCGGTTGACGGTTTACCGTTGGTGTCACAAGTCTCTTAACAGGTGGAGGCTGGAATGCATTCTGGGATTCCAGCTTTGAAAGGGAAACAGCAATCAATTTATCCTTACGTCCACCCAAATTAATTCCAATATTTATTGATGAAAACAAATTACAGAACTATAAACCTCACCCCATCGGTCTTGGCACTCAGAGAACGCAATTTGAAAATTCTAAAGACCGTTCAACTTGTAGAGGGAAATCACCAGAAAACAGTAACGAAATCCATAAAGCTATATATAAGTAGCCAAAGTCTGACTGAATTCCATTTCAAAATTTGGCAGTTAGCTTCATAGACAAAATAATTCACGCTACCATAATTAAAATAACCCATGTTCCTAGAATATGCTCCTATCTTTTCCTCTGCCCACACTGTGATTTTTTTTTTTAGTAGCTTAATTCATTAATTTAACATTCGAAGTGTTAAGCAACTAATTATACAGGCTTCTGGGCTTCACATTCCCTACATTTTCCCCCTTCAAAGTTACACAAATAATAGAACACACTCAAAAAAAAAACAACTTGTCAGTCTTACAATAATCTCATTCATTAAAATATGATCCAATGCTTTACATGTGCATTAGATGCACTTCAAGTAGTGGGTTTGACTTCCCTTTTCAAAGCATTTTCACAGACCAGAGTTAATTTTTAACACAGACCACTGCGTGTTCTGCAAAACTGACTTAACTGAACTGTCAGACAGAAAACAAACCCTAAAGGCTACAAGATTTACCGATGGCTCCGCCTGCGGTCTTAAGGATCAGAAAATACAGTCTTAGGAAGCATGCTATTGTTCAAATCAATACCAACAGGAAATTTTTGTTTACGCTGCAGCTTTAATTTCACAGTATCTCCCAGCTCTTAGTAATAGGATTCACACTATCTCTAAAGTATATAAAAATGCGTCTTTCTAAAAAATATTACATTCAGTTTGAAACCTTGAATAAGACATGTTTTATGTAAGTTCACAAATCTACTTCGAGTGAACGACGGTTCATTGCTGGTTTTAAAGGTAAAAAAGAAAAATATTAATTCCCCCAGTTAGGCATTTAATACACCAAGAGCTATTCTGCCTGGTACAGTTCCTTGAAATAAGAAAAATACCACATCACTGCTACCCACTGCAGAAGTTTAGCCTGAGTGCACAAGTGTTCCGTCAACCGCATGTTCACTTTAGCAGGAAAACACGCAAGCAAATAATTGCTTCTCAGCAAATAATTGCCTCAGCAAATAATTGCTTCTCATCACGGGCTACCCTTCTCCCGCCACCATTATGAATTCTAATATTATGAATAGACAATCTATCTCCTTTCACCCACTGACAGCTGCGTGCAACATTCATTTAGTGGCTGACAATTTCAGGCTCTCTGTTGCAAATCTGGCAGATCTTTCTTAATGCCTTATCACAGGTGTATTGCTATAATATAACTGAGAATTCACACCAGATTTGGTTTTAGTTATTTGGATAATATTTATGATATACTTCACTTCTCCATGCCCTTGTAATTTGGCAGATGGTGAAAAGATGGTCCAGGAAATCTGAGATGTTTGTAAACTCTGAAGTGATTGTAAACTTAATTATACATCCATCCAATCAAGGAATTAGCACAGAAACTTCTTGAGGCACTGTCCCTTTGCTCATTAGAACAGAAGATGAAAAGTTTGCACATCTTGTTATTTCCTTCAGTCACCTGATCCTCAAGTGGTCATTTAAGGGTTTTGCAATTTAATAAGCCCAAGGATACCCCAGCTAAAGTCATCAAAAAAAGATGACTAGTTTTCATTTTTTAAACAAAATGAAAGGAAATCATGCTTTACCACAGCATTATCACCAGTTCTGTGCTACCTCCAAATAGGAATTTAGGAGCGTAAGATTTATAGCGTTGGAAATTAACAATTTTCCTCCTCTTTACTTTGAATGGTGATAAAAAGCAGAAAAATTAGTTTTCTGTGCCCGAATGAACACGGAAGTCTGTACAAAGTCTATATGACCACTCAATCAGTATTTTTCTATTTGTGATCATTTCTTCAAGAGAAAACTTGCCTCAACAGGAATTTTAATATGCAGCTTCACCCCAAGTTGGGGGACAAGATAAAACAACTTGGTGTGTTCTAGAGTTGTTGCTCTCAACTTACAAAGATAACATAATTCTTAACCTGAGTAATCTTCACAGCCCATCATCTACTGTGGATACATGCCAATATTAACTTGATTTGATGTCTATGTTGTCACTGAGGTTTGAGAAAATTTTTCTAATAGTGATAAAGCATTGAAAAAGTTATCTACCTCAGCTTAAGACATTATTGGTTCTTACCTTTCTTCGTTTGGACTGGAAGTCAGTAATATCCGGTTTATCTATGTCCGGAGGCTGAGGGAAAAAACAAAGCATAAATATTAGAGGGCAATTTTTTTCTCCTGAGAGAGAGGGTTCCCTGCAACAAAAATGTAGGGGTTCATGGTCAACTTACACAACACAGCGGCAAAAGAGATGTCATTCTTTTAGCATCCTGTTGAAAAAATAGCGCAATAAATTAAACCGGCCACAACGTAAGGAAGAATAGTTTTATCTTTATCCTTTGATGGCACATTTACTAAGTTTTATAAACACATGAAGCAAAAACAGATTAAAAGAAGTGCTATTTACCAACAAAGCGGTTGACAGCTTCTCCACTGCCTCCAAGATGCACCATGCTGAGGTACTCAAGGTAGCGTGGGACCGCACAGTTTCTTGTCTAGCTTTCGCTCTCTTTTGTGCCTGAAAAATTAGCGTTTTAAGTGTTACAATGGTCAATTCTCAGCTAAGGAGGCATGTATTTTATGTCCCAAGGCTACACTGATGATACAATCAATATATTCCGATGACAGAGAAACATGCAGTCACTGGGAGTTCAAGCCATAAAGAAGAGAATACATTCGGAGTTTAATGAAGTTTACCTTGGGCCTCAGTGCATCTTGCACGTGCTTGTTGCACGAGCAATAAAAGAACTCCGTACTTGTAAAAGGTCAAGACGGATGATGCTAGGACTGCTAAGGCCTCCGAAGCAGTAATCAGGGAAACAGAACTCAAGAAAAGGCTTGTGGTGGTACAGAAAGCATTTTCAGTAACAACACAGACCTCAGAGTTTCACGATGGTCTAAGTGTACCATCTCAAAATCGGTGTATACAATCATAACCAGGAACTAGTTTTACTTCTCTCTTGCTTCCTCCCTTCCCCCAAGATTAAAGTTGGCTGCAAATCTTTGTCTTAAAAGATAAAGATCTGATTTAAACTGTAACAGATCTAAACATTACACTGAAAAAGTAAACTGTGTATTTGCACCACCCAACTTCAAATATCAGTCAAAAACTTCCTTTGGTGTGACTTTTTTTCTTCCCAGGTTAAACCCCTCATATAACCACCCTGTGCTTATCACACGATGTGAAGACAGGAAGCAGACCACGCAGCATGTAAAAACACAAGTGAGACTCACAGAACCACAGAATGGCTAAGGTTGGAAGTGACCTCTAGAGATCGCCTGGTCTACCCCCCCGCTCAAGCAGGGCCACCCCGAGCAGGTTGCCCAGGACCATGTCAAGTCAGCTCTTGAAGACCTCCAAAGAGGGAGACTCCACAGCCTCTCCGGGCAACCCGTGCCAGGGCTCCATCACCCGCACAGTGCAAAAGCATTTCCTGATGCTCAGACAGAGCCTCACGTTTCAGTTTGTGCCTGTTGCCTCTTGACCTGGCACTGGGCACCGCTGAAAACACAATGGCTCTCTATGCTCTTTGCACCATCCATTCAGGTATTTATATACACCAATAAGATCCCCCCTGAACCTCCTCTCCTCCATGCTAAACGGGCCCAGCAGTCCCTGCCTCTCCTCAGAGGAGAGGTGCTCCCAGTCCCTTGATCATCTTGGTGGCCCTTCGCTGGACTCTCTAGTACCTTGCTGTCATTCACAGCAAGCAGCAAGAAGCTTGCAAGCTACTCTCTCCTTTAAAAGCCTAGTATTTTGGTTCCTCTTTTTACCATAATGCAGTAATATTGTAAAAAACAAAAATAGCCGACCAAAGAGGGTTCCCAGCTTTGCACCACAAGGTTTCAAGGTTTCCCGTAAGTGAGGTACTTGTACTGCCCTTTTTCCGTTGCAGAAATGGACTGTCAGAACAGAGCCAGCAAACCCGCGTTTTCATTTTCTTAAAATTCCTTTTGATTTATCGATAAAAGTCACTTTCATTTAAATACATTCCTACCAAACCTGATTTGACTTTCCTTTTCGATTCAACTCTAGCTAATCAGAGTTGTCAGCACTTTTTATTTGCTATTTCCAAGAACTCTTGGGGGCAAATAACTCTCTTCAAGAACTATATGAATCGTTCAAAACAGAAAGCATGTTACTGCTTATCTTGAGACTGCATTTAGTCCTGCATGCCTCTGTGTACCAGAAGAACAAAGGATCAGCAAAGTTGATTTTAGATATTTTCAAAGACTGCAGGTTTATACAACATATCCATAGCATGAATGTAGGCATGCTTGGAAAAGAAGATCCACAGATAAATATTAGCCGGGTTTGACTACTGTAGCTTTTGCTACCATAAACACAAGTTTTCAAAGTTATGCTGTCATTGGTTTTTTTGCATCAAGTTATTTTAACGTAATGTAGTCAGAGGCAGACAATGGCACTTAAATGGAATTTTTTGAAAGACCTAACAACAGAGGAAACCCCAACTACCAACAACTAGCCCAAACTGCCATTCTTGTTCTTTCTGACAAGTATTACCTGTGGTAAAAACTGTTATAAAAGAATTTAAACAGAAATCAATCTCAGACGTCTATTTTTGTAGACCAAGAGGGCAGAAGAGCAACTGTTACCACATATTCAGCTCCCTGCTCCAAGCTCCTTTGGCAGTGCTGCTTTTTTTATTTCCATCACTATTTCCCACTACACTACTTTTCTCATACCTGATAAGGTTCCGTCTTTGGCTGCCTTGATCTTACAGCTGCACCACCGGCATAGGCCGTCTTTCCGGGGTAAAATGGAGAAAACCCAAGCTGGTTTTGCTTAAAAGCAGACGTGCTTCCACGTACCTACGGAAACACAGTATGAAAAGTGGATAGAAAAACAGGTACACATTCAAACTGATTAAAAGAAATACTGTGCAGTACTTACAGGACACAGTCCTCCAAAAACAAATAAACTGAATGCAGGTTTCTTAGAGCTAGCTGCAGAATGCTGCGAGAGGGAATGAGTTCTTTCAGCTTCTGTGGGCCAGAGCAGTGACGATGAAGTATTTTTTAAAACTGCAACATCTGCCAAAATGACGTATGCTAGATGTAAATGCCTCTCGTACGTACAGAACTTTAACAATAAAGATCACACTAATTCAAGTTCTTCAATACAGAAAAATAAGCATGACTTCAGCTTCTTTAAATAGATCAACTTCACGTACAGACTGAAAACCAAGTATCACCTACAAACTTGAAAACTGTTCACAGAGCTGCAAGTAGTTTTCAGCAAACTTACCAAGTTAATACTGTGCTTCCAATGCAGATTTTTGTTTCCTTCAGGCTAAGATAAAAGAGGACCGCATAAACATCAGTGCATTTGTACGGACAAAGCTTTTTTCTGTGTTGGTAAAAGGCTGGAGGCCAGCACAGATCATAATCGCACAGGTTTTAAACCTGGAAGATTCCCCAAAGGCTGCTCTAAGAGTTAACGATCTTCTGTCCATGTATGTTTTACGAAGACACACCAGAAAGTTCTAGTGCACTCAGGTTATATTGCTAAAGCCCAGCAACTCTACTCTCAGCTGTACAAAAGATCTCTGGAAAACCTGCTGAGCACACGTCAGTCCCTGTCTATATGGGGGACTAGAAAAAGCTGCAAACCTGCTGTTCGCCCTTTCAGCGAGAAGACCTAGGTACCAACCTACATCGACACGATGCTTATTTTTTATTTTAAAATGGTGTGCTTTCCTCAATGAATTTGGCAAAAGACATGAAAGTATTGACATCTGAAGCCTTCTACCAAGAAAGGTCAAAAAACAGCCTATAGCTTATGTCAGAGTAGTTTCTTTATCTTCTCTTGCTGAAACACAGGAAAACATCTCGTGTTCCTATTTGTCACCTGCACTTATTCACATTTAACCAGCTGTCTGTTAGATATTCTGAGTCACTCTTCCTTCTAGACAATCAGCCTAGTTGTCAAGCTATGGCAAGTCAGCCTGATTTCCTACCGTCCCAGTTCAAAATTTACATATAACCTAGCCGAATGTGTATATTTCAGCACTGACTCTTTCTAACATCAGGGTATCATAAACGTATTCCAAAGCACGCTTCTATTAAAAAGGTGATAGGATTATATACTTCTAAAACACTAAAAATTCAATTTAATTCTCGCATCCAAAGTTGACATTCACCTATTTTATTTACTAAGGTGATGTGGAATATTAAAGAACGCAAGGTACTTCACATTAAAAAAAAAGTCAATTAAACAGAGAACACAAAAATCACCTTCAGCAGATGCTCTAGAGGAGGAATCACTGGTTGTTGGGATGTTATCATCGTCTTGTTGAGAGGTAGAATCTTCTATTTCTTTTATGAAGGACAGCCTAGGACTGCCAATGCCAAATATAGAAGATGTCGAGGGCTGACAAGGTGGGACAGGAGAATCCAGCACGGTGTAATTCAGATGGCTCCGATGAAGAGAGGGCCTTGTTAACACAACTGGGAAGTTCAGTGCTGATCTACTTGTGGATGGTTCTAGACAAGAACAGGGAGATAATTAGCTTTGCTATAGACAAGCTCACAGAAGCCAAAACCTGTTTCCTATCGACAGCCATGCTATTGCCAAGTTCTAAGGCAAAAAGAGAGAAGCCAAATTTAACTTCTTCCTCACCCAGATACGGTTGCATCTAACTGTCTGGCTACAACAACAACACTGCTTGCGATACACAGTATTAATGTTGCATCCAGAAGTAGTTAACTATGAGGTTTTACAACACCACATTCTGACCCCGTGCTCAAATGCTCTAACGCTGACTTGGCCGTTCACTAAATCAAACATATATACTCCTTCTCCCATGTACAGCTTGCAATAAGCTTTACAAAATTTGAGATTACACGGTAAATTACAGATAACACTGCAGCTTCCATAATATTGGAACAAAGGTTATATTAATCTGAATACACAACATGAAAATGAACGTTTGCAGTACTTTTTTCCCAAGTTCTTCCATATCTGCTCACGTTAGAGGCAAAACATCATCTCCTACCCATTAACTATTGGGATTTTGACCCAAGGGACAAGGATGTTGACCCAAGTAACCAGATGAGCATTTTTCCCTCTTGAAGCAAAGGGTCTGCAAACAATGCCAGTGGCCTGGAATAGGTGGCCTTGAAGTCTATCTTGCTAAATGAATGGAACTATTCATGGGTATTTTGCCTGATGAAAGCCTACTGTCTCTCCCAGGAATCTGGGCAATTCAAATGACTTTGAGCCACTATCCTCTTGATACTTGAACTGAAGCTTAAACTAGTTAGTTCAATCTTCATAACCACTGCAGTACCACTAATTAGCTCTCCAAACCATGAGCAGATTTTTAGGACAGCACCGTTTGAGATACAGAAAGTTATTGAGGCGGAAGGCCACCCAATATAGGCTCCAGCACACTGATACCTCAGAACTGAAGAAACACATTGGTTTCAAAATGTAGTAATAATTAAAAAAAAAATATCTTATTCTTAAGCATAGTAAGTAACACCCACGGACAGCAACATAAGCTGCAAAAGGTTCCAGGGTGTCCACCTGCTCCTGATCTCCTGGAGTCAGCAAGCTTGCAGTGCAGCTGTTCTTACTGAAAGCTCCTTTCACGCAGTTACATAGGAAAGCCAACATGTGTTCCTCAGTCAGGAAGACCTTCTCTGTTCTTTTCTCCAAACTCATTCCCAAGCTACAGCTACACACAAAGCCATCAATCTCCTTGTTTACAATTAGATGAGATTGGAGGCAAAGATATTTCCTCATTGTTTTTTGATTCTGCCAACAACAGAAGCAACTGACTTTCCACATTATCTATGGTTACCTACGCACGCTCAGACAAAACTTCTTTACTTATTAAAAGCTGACTTCCCCAAAACAGCTAATTTAAGAGAAACTCAAATAAGAATAGATGCAAATTTATACAACAGGACTACAGGAACAGTGAGAGGCACTGGATATAAGACAAATTAATCTTTCATGAGGTAAAGGAGTTGCAAACCTCGTTGCCAACGGTCCAAATACCTTTTCAAAGACGCCCCCTTCCCCCCGCGTAGACCTTAAAGTTATTGAATATTTTAAGGATAATAATCTCATAAACCACGTCCGTGCACAAGTTCCCCAGTTCACCATCAAGTTAACAAGGAACTTTACTAAATTGATCAAAGCCCAAAACAAAACAAAACAAAACAAAACAAACAAAGTCGGGACACGAGACGGAATTTTCCTCTGCCATTCTAGCATCTAGTCTTTTGTTTCGAAGACTGCAAAACAAATTAATTTTTTTAATTGCCTTAGGCAATTAGACAGATTTTCATTCCATATCTTTTAAAAGATGGAAAATGCAACCCAGCACACTTGCAAATGACTTATTTTCAGCATTTAGCACCTGGCTAATAGAGTACCTAAAGTTAACTGATGCCTTCCAAGAGCATAAGATGTATGCTTCGTAACTGTGTATACAGTTTAAAGCTAAGATGGTTTCACAAACAGTTGTTTTGACTTTTTTGTTTGTTTTTCATTCTGTCAAAACCCTCATTCCAATTTCCTTTTGAAATTCAGATTCAAAACTAGAAATCTGTGAATAAATACAGATGGCCAGAATTCCAAATGATTTTTCACATACCTTGTCTACTTATTCTTGCTGGTTCAGGCGTGAATCTCTCATCGATTATGGTATCTTCATCTGCATAATCGTGGTGATAGTTTACCGGAGTCTCCTCCTGGTTTGCAGATTCATTTCTGTCTACACACTCCTCCTCACGCTTATTGAAATACTTCTGCAGCCAGGCCGGTACAATATTTCTCACAGTTTCTGTCATTCTGCTAATTATTCCCTGCTTGAAAGAAAAAACAGTTGTTTAATTACAGAAACACAGTCAACAGCATATGCTGGGATACCACCTTCCACGGACCTTGAAGACAGATATTATACAGCAAATATTCAGAAGACGACGACGAGGTTGATCCCTGGCATAGGATCGCTACACTTCTGGTAAACCTAAAATTCACCTAAGATTGATTTACAACTACCTATCACTTTCTGCACTTCCAAGTGACCTTGGCAAGGTTCAAAGTTTTGAAACCTCTGCCAAAATTCACCAGCAGGTCGTCAATCTGCAAGGCTATCAGGAAACTCTACGCCTGAACAGCTCCTGACCTACAGACTTGTTCCAGGACTCTTCCTCTTCGCACCCTCACGTGAAAACCAACTAAACCAGAAGTTCAGCAACTATCTACTGCGACAGTCAGGACCATACTACCCATTAAAATCAGTGAATCTAAATATTTTCAATTTTAGTAATGCTGAATTGCAGTGACTATACGCACAAAAAACAGTTCTGCTCTCAACAGTCAGGCTAACCCAGAAGATGTCCTGGAAGAAACACAGCTATAGCTATAGCACCAGCACCTCCTCTTGCAAGAGCCTTCTAAAGCTGTTGCTGTATTTTGTAGAAGACTGACTCTGCGGCATACATCGGGTACGATCGGAGAATTCCCACCTGAACGAAAGCCCCAGGAACTACGGTTAAATAAAAGATACATTAATATAAATGAATATAATTAATAATAAAAATTAATAATAAAAATTAATATCCAGAAAGCTGACAATCATGAGCTAGGCATCCTGCTAATCATCCCTCCTGCAGGCAGGGGGAAAAAAAAAAAGTAAATTAGATCCAGGACTAGTTCCCAGGAACTTTGAAGCTGCTAACTATACTGTTGACAGTGCCCAGGCACCTTCAGAGCTTAATGGTAAGAGACAGAGGGTTTGGTGGGCTGTAATTATGATCACAAGCACACAAAACACATCTATTTAAGTATTTCTAAGAATCGACTTATCGACTAAAGTTGTAGGGGGAAGGATGAGAAAAACAGCGGGGTAGGGATCAGAACCAGAGGTATAACCTCACAAAATCGCATCGGTCGCTTTCGTGCCTCCCCAACTGCATCACTGAGAGACAATTAACATTAAGCCACAGAACCTTCTGCAGAGTGGACATGATATTGAAAATAAACTGGAATTAATTGACAAATGCTCTAAGCAAGCTATCTGCTCAAAGCTCGTCCTTTTACGTTATGAACATTTGCACGATTCGTCTGGTTACAAAGCTAACTGCTATAATAAATGCACACATGTAACATCTATCAGTTTGTCTATTTATCAAATCATTAAAATTCTTCCCCGATAAGTTACTGTTAATTTGATCTGCGCTGGATGTGCAGCAGCCATTCTCTGTGCAGAATCCCCCAGATATCCCCACGCACGTGTTTGCTCTGGCACACTCTTTAAATAAACGTACTGGAAAACACGCAGAGATAACAGACAATGGAAAAGTTAGAAAACCATCTCCACTGATTATTTTTAATCCACGTGTAAGGTTTATCAGTTAGCTACACGGTGTCGGCACACGCAAGCTATGGCACTTTCAACATTAATGCACTGTTCAAGCCAGAGGTTTCAACGGTTGCTCTGTAAGCGTGGGGAATGTTTGCATTGCCCTTCCAGGCCAGCTTTAGATGGACAAGATTGATTGTCAATATATGGTATAAGGGACTTGGCATTTCTGCAAGTGATAAAAACCTAATTGAGCAGCTATCCACGCGTAGCGCTCCCTTGGTTTTGCATATGATAATCAATCCCCTCAGCTACGTTGCTCATTTAATAGCGGAGAGGTTTTGGCTGAACAAACATGTGCAGAGGGCATCTCCAGAGCATCTCTCTGGGCGTCCTGACATTTCTTAGCAAAGAGCTGCTGGGAGGGATCTCGGCGCGTCCCCCCTCCAGCACGGGGATTTTCACAGCCCGAATTGACGGACCGCTTTCACCATCAACCTGCTGTACCCTACAGCACAAACGAGAAGCAAAGCCTGGCAGGTAACGTTCAGAGAATTGATGATGGGCTGAGGAGGGGTGCAGGGAGCGGGGAAAGCCCTGGGGGTGGCACTGGGGGTCCTGAGGGCAGCGGGCTGGGGGTGAAGGGGAGGGGGAGGAGGGGGGTAATGGGCTGGGTAGAGGGGTAAGGGGGTAAGTAAGGGGCTGAGGGGATAACTGAGGGGGTTAGGAAGGGGCTGAGGGGGTAACTAAGGGGGTAACTAAACGGTTGAGGGGGTAACTAAGGGGGTAACTAAGCCGTTGAGGGGGTAACTAAGGGGGTAACTAAGCGGTCGAGAGGGTAACTAAGGGGGTAAGGAGGTGGGTAGGGGGTAACTAAGGGGATAAAGGGGCGGGTAAGGTAAGGGGGTAAGTAAGGGGGTAACTGGTGGGCTGAGGGGGAAGGGCCCGCTGTGGGGGGGCCGCTCCTCACCCGCTTGCTCCTGGCACAGGGGGGCTTCGCGGCGCCCAAACGGTGGCGCCGCCTCTTCACCTTGCCGCCGGCCGCTCCTCCTCCTCCTCCTCCTCCTCCTCCTCCTCCTCCTGCTCCTCCTCCTCCTGATCGGGCTCCTGGGCTGCCGCCCGGCGCCCCGCCGCCACCGGCCCTGCCACCGCCGGCCATGCCGCTGCCGGTCGCGCCGCTACCGGTCGCGCCGCCCGAGGCCATACCGCCCCCCCCCCCGCGTTCGGTGCCGTCACGGGGCCCCCCCGCCCCCCGCCGCCACGCGCCGCGGGGCCTGCCCTGCCCCTCGTGGGAATAAAAATGTTGTTTTTGCAGAGTTACGTTGTTTAAAGGTAAGGAATGGGGTATTGAGGTGTGCTTGCAGCGATAAGAACGCTTAGCAGGCGACCTTGTAAAACGCAGACAACCAGACTCCGTAGAACAATTCGGGGAAAATCACGGTGTTGAGTCAAGTCAGGTAAGTGAAGAAACATCACCGCTTCAACCAGTAAAAAAGTCAAAAGAAATTCGAAATTTAACAGGCCGGCAACGGAAGGCCATGCATTGTCTGGGAAGCATCAGACAGATTGTGAGCCTGGATCACCCCCTGAGTGGGGAAACGGGGGAGGGTCCCGTCATCAAAAAGTATATAAACTGGGTTTTGGAACCAGCAGGGGCGCTCCTGCTCGTGGGACGCCCGCCACTGCGATCGCGAATAAATTCCTGCTTCGCTGAGCTCCTCGCCTGAGCCCAAGTTCTTGGCTACGGAGTGTTTCTCACACCCTCCCCCTCCCTCCCTCGCGCGCCCCCTCCCCTCACGGGAACGCGCGCCCCCCCCTCCCGCTGCCGCTCCCGTTCCTCGCCCCGCCCCGGTCCCGTCCCGGTCCCGCCGCCCTCCCGCTCCCGCCCTCAGGACCCGGCCGCCATAATGAACCCCGGCCCGGCCACCGTAAGCACGGGGCTAGGAGTCACCTCCAGAGCCTCCCCGCGCCGTGGCGCCGACCGCCGGTGTGCCGCAGCACCGCGCCGGGCGTGGGACGGCGCCCCGAGCCCACAGTGCTCGTCAGAAAAGCCCCGCACCGACAACCGATACCCCCGCACCGACAACCAACAGCCCCCACGCCGACAACCAACGCACAAGCAGAGTTTTAGGCCGGATTCGTGGCCCCGTTGGTCCGGGAAGCGGTCGTCACGCTAAATTCTACCTTACGGCAGGGGAACGATGGGCATCGTGACAGATCGCCGCCCCAGAAAATAAACACAGAAATAAATAATAAAAACGATAACGGGACGTGAATCGTGCGCTTAATAACAGACATTGGGCAGTGAAATCACCGACTTCTGCAACAATCCGTGCTCAGGGAACTGACTAAAACCCCTCCTGCATTGGCCATGTAATAGCTAGGCAAACATCACATAATGCTTCCCTCCCTCACGTACACCAAACCTATTAAGGCAACCATAGTAGTGTGATAACGTGATTTTTCTCCTCCAGATCAGCGTCAAAGGCAGCTACGCTAGGTTTGCTCATAAGTTCAAACGCTGCTTTATTTATTTATTTAAATGCCATTTTTCTTATTTGGAAGGATTTCCGTAGGGTGACAGGCCTTTAATGACACGACTCAGAAACATTTGCCGATGCAGTCAAACGGTGTCTATTAACGCGAGGCACTGAAGTTAATTGGTATTAAAAATGAGCCAAAACGAAAGGCAAGTATCTGCGTGTCCAGCAGAATGACAGCGATCATCACCATTTGATCAACCTTCCCTGTGAGTTCTATCTGCAAGTTACTTTGAGGTAGCGCTAGAAAGAAGCGGTTGGTCCAGAGCATCCCTGCAAAAAGAAACATCCACGGCTTAAGTACCATCTACTCTTTTGGTATCCTTTTAAGTACTTTTTACCCGTTTCGGACTCCTGCCTTTTCCCGGCTCACTGATGACAGCATTAGTAGCCCCTCAAGCTACTGTCCTACAGCCTTTCCCATCAGTGAAGAGATAGGAAAAACCCCACTACTTCTTGGAAAAGAAAACCAGCAGGTTTTTGAATAAAAGCACTCTCTGTTGCAGCTAGGTACAACGAAAAGAGTTTATGAAATCATTACGGGACATTCTTGTAGAAAACTTCCTCAAGCTTGGAAGAAAAAAAAACATTTCAGCTAAGTAAAACAGAAAATAACTGGAAGAAGTGAAGTATGGCGGTGTTGGAAAAGTTGCTTCAAAGACTTGTTTAATTAAAAAGAAGGAAGAAAGCAAGTCCCTACTGCAATCCCATCTTTGTCAAACTGATGGCGGGCACCAGTACGATGTGTTCAGCTAACACAGGCTGGAAGTTGTAACTGCAGCTGTGAAGTTTACCCAGTAAAAAGACTCCGCAAAGCATTCTAGCAGTTCCGATGCAATCACTGCTTCCTGAATTTGTGACTCACGGTTAACACGGCAGTACAGGAAGAAGTCTGGCATTCACTGTGCTCTTACGGTAAAGAATCTGCCCTGCGCACACCATCCCACGCCAGGTATGCGCTCCTAACAGGAAAGGACGATAGGCTGATAAGTCTCAGCAGAGGGAAAAAGACATCAGAGAACTACTTTATAACAGCAGCACGCGGGCTGCAACCAACGTTCTCTTCCTCTCATCATTTTCATTTCTGTGGACTCCAAGAGAATACACTCCCAACATTTTTCAGCTCTGGAGAACAAACAGCCCAACCAATCTCATTCACTGAACTACAAAACTGGTATTTTCGCTATCTAGTCCGGAAAAGGAGGCGCACGTCTCTAACGTACAGTGTAGAGACCTTGTTAATAGGCAAAGTCTGCATAAAATAGGTGGCCACAGCCTGATTTTCTGACGTTCAGGGCCTTGGGTCACACACCACCACAGTATCAGACTTAATGAAGTCACCAATCTATGTGGGCCCCTCATTACACAGGTCACCTGTTATGGACCAACCTCTCAAAGGCCAAAAACCAGCACTGATACTGCCGGGCCAACACATATCTGTAGCATCCCATTTCTGGGTGACAACACAATGAATGTTTCCACAAAGTACTCGATGCAACCTAACTACTGTGTTTGGTGATGCAAAGCAAGCCGTGTCAAAGCAGCGTAGCACCCAGGCACATTCCTGGAAGATGTTTTGCTGCTCACGTTGAAGAAAATAGATAAAAAAATCCTGTGCAGTTTGCGCTTCTGAGCTCAAGTACCACAGCTATGCACTACAATTGAAGTGGCATCAAACCTTGTAAGGTTTTGAAGCTTCAGCACTGCCATCCAAATTCAAGGAGGCTGCATCTATTATCTTGAATTTGCCCCAGCTCAGTCCCCTGAAACAATTCCATAGACACGTACAAGCAACCCTTTTCCCACCCAGATTCTTTGCTTCATCTATTCCACCTCTACCTTGTGTCATATTCTTATTAATCTGCCCCTCAAAAGACTCCCTGGCTCACACAAAGAAGCAACCCAACAAATCCCTGTTCCCAGCCACGTTGCTTTCATGCTTTGGGAAGAGTTAACTGCAACAGCTCTAACTGTGATGCCACCTCACCCCCTCCACTTATGTGAGGTTCTTTGCCTTCTGTCCCCTCCTACGTGTACACCTGCACTAGAACCAGGAAGAATGCGCTTCCTACAATACTCCAAGAGCCTCTTCTGTTTCAGGATGTCATCATTTCAATTCAGGACTGAAAGTATTCCTAGCAAAAACCCAACAGCTAATAGCTAACAGAAGCAGTTGCTGGTGATCAGCTACAAGTAACCTGGAAGTACTGAGGAGTCACAAAAGAGGATTTGCATTACATTTAAGAACAGCATGCAGCTTAGGACCACTGCTTTCACTGACTACACTAAGCCATAAAAAAGAATTGGATTCTTACCTGCCATCACAGCAATCATGGTTTATGTTGCCCCCAAAACACACAGGGCAGTACCAGAACTGTGTCAACTAGCTTTAACAGCTTCCCCAGCTATTAAGTACAGTAATTTCTGCTTCCTTTTTTTTCTTGGAGGAATATTCTTTTGTTTCCAGCCTCACTTACTTATTATATACACTGTTAATTAGCAACTATTTCTCCATACTCATAGGGTTATGGAGTCCCTATGACTGGAAAAGACTCTGTACCCTTCAAGATAAGAACAGCATAAAGGCAGCAACTCGCAAGACTGCTCTAGCTTAAAGCAAAGCTTTCCTCATTGCTCTCATCTCCTTTGACTTGAGTACTGTCGTCCTTCTACCAAAGCTTTAAAAACTTCATTACCACGAATGAAGGAAGACCAGAGCAATTAGAGAGGGTAGCAGAGGGTATAACTTAAGGAGCTGTTACTAGGATTTTTTTGTTGTTCCTGGTGGACTATTTTTCTCCTTGCCAGCAAGGAGGGAAAACCAGCAAGTTGTTTTCTCCAAGATTTTTTTTTTTAGGTTTAAGAACACGGATTATGTTGTAGCAATTTCTTCGCTGTAAAGCGTCAGCTGAGAAGTCTAACAGTAAGAAGGGCAAGAGAAAACTGAATGCTGATGCAGAGAGTGCCAGCAGACATCATCCTCGTTCCATGGGATGTGTGTAGCTATGGCAGTTGAAGTCTACACTTCCATATGCTTAACATACCCTATTTATAAGCCAATTTTAGCTGACCTAGCATATATCAGTAGTACAGTTAGAGCCAGCAGCCTGCAGGAAAAAGTGGGCACAGGTGTTTCCATAGCAAGGCCTGTGAGTGTCTCCCATACATACTTCCAGTCTAAGCAAGCACATGAAAGGCTTGGCTTGTCGCTTACCTAAGGAACCAGGAAAACAAGGGAAAGCTAGATTCTGCTTGTGTCCTAATGCCCATATAAAAATAAAGACAGATGAAATACCCTTACTACCTTGTTAAATTCCATAAGCCGGAAGAGAACGTGCTGCACACAGGTACAAGTAAAATCCCTTGCTGGCAGGTTTGCAGAAACAAATTTTTTATTTACACAGGCAAGTCTATCTTTAGACTCCATTTACCTCTTTACATTTCTCGAATATTTACATGACTTCATGATGCTCCAAGAAGAGAGTGATGAACAAAAAGATTACAGAAACTGTCAAAAGCATAGCAAAAAAACCCCAACCTATCATTGTGCTTTAAAACTTATGAGCTAGAATAATGTAGAAGAAATGTAGTTTTAGCACTTTGGTCCTAACGGTCATGCTCTAGAAGACACTTAAATAGCAGAGGGGATTTCAGAAGTGACCGTATCCAGAGGTTGCCAGTGACAATTCATGAGTGAATCGCAGAGTTCTTCGCTCGTCTCCGTGAATTGTCTGTTCATTTCATCAACATCCAAGTAGAGCTGTGGATCTGAAAATAAAAGCCTGGTAAGTCCAAGTATCAAATCTGAGGCATGCGCACAAAAAAACTTCACGTGAAATGGCTAATAAAATGTATTTTAAGCTAAGTGTAATAAGCTATTAGATCTACTAATTTTAGTGAGGTATTTAGTCCTCTAAAATTTTGAGCCTCACAGCTCCAACTTTTGGGAATTTGTATATTAGAAGGCTGGGACTAGAACTGTCTTTCAAGATAAAGACAAAGACAATGTTTAAGATAGTAAAGATAACGTTTAAGGATAACCAGCCATGAAACCTTCCCAAGAGTCACTTAATTCACTTCTACGGCAATACACGTTACATAGGATAGTTTCTAAACACTAACACAAAATGCCTCCACGTGAGGAATTTTGCAAACCTTCCAGGACACAAATATGTTTTGTACCGTATTTGTAAGTGCAAGCTGAATCCTCCTTTTGGAATCTGCAACATAAGCTTTTACCTCAGGGTGGAGAACAAAGCTTTTGCATATTACTGAGTTTCTAATATAAAATCTGTTTAGCGGAATCAATACAAAGAACAAAATTCTGTATTAGACCATTTTCAAATGGGAATGAAGGCACAAGTACAAGAAACCTGCTGCGAAGCATTGACAGTGTCCCGTTTTACTTGATGCGGTCAGTGTATGCTGTATCAGCTTTAAAACCCCAACTGATTGCAGATCAGCCCCACAGAGGTTTGACCTCAGCTGAATTTTCAAGATGTTCTTCATCCAGTAGAGGTTGGCTTGTATTGTTAAAAGGCACAAGTATGGCTAAACTCAAGTGACAATGATAGAACCCTTATTACCGTCAGTAATTAGGTCATCACCGATTGCAGTCATAACTGAAGATTCCTGAAAGACAGAAAAGGCTAAGTTTAATCATAACTCATTTCAGAAAGCATCACAGATTCAAAGTGCTGCAGTCTCAATCCATTCCTTCTTCCTACAACTACAAGGATAGATGGCATTTTATCTACTTATTTTTAGAAGAAAGCCAATATTACAGTACAGGTTGGAAGGGACCTCCGGAGGTCACAACTAATACATTGACCACGATAAGACCACTTACAACAACTGTTTAATTTGCTTTAAGCAAAGCAAATCAGAAGAACAGGAACAGAAGAAGCGTACGCAATTATGCTGTCAAAACCATTCTTTGGTATGCGTGAACAAGTAATGGTGTATAAATCACTAATTCTATGGATTTACTAAGTAAGCATCACTGCTTCACTCAGCATTGAGGACAAACTGATAGAACACTAAATCAAATTTGTCAAATCCTCTAACAAAGAAAGTAATTAATTTAAACAAAATGACAAAAATTGTGCGTGTGGGGGGGAGAGTTTTCATCAAAACTTGTGTTTACCAACCCCGTAAAAGGGACATACTTTTCTGTTTTCTATCATTTATCAACAAACAAGCAAAAAAAACCGAAAAAACTCTACCCCCCCAAAAAACTAAGCAGTTGCTGCTACATTCATTTTAGAACTTTACCAAATGGAGATTGTGCTGGCTAAACAATACAGAGATTGAAAGAGTTAAAAGCAATAAGCAACCAGTATTACTGTCCACTTTGATTTCCAGCCTAAAAAGCCCATACACTTAACACGTGGTCATTTGTACACTCAGACCGATACTGGAAACACAGATGTTTTCGCAGAAAGAGATGCCCATTTAATTTTATGGAAAATTTATCAGACTCCATCTACTCCAAAGCAATCAAAAACGATAACTCAGCACATTGTCAGAACTCTCACTTGGAGCACATAGCTCACCTGGAATAGTTTACACAGAACACGAGCATGTTTCATCAGTGACACCTTTGTGTACATGAGAATATAGAAGGAAAACATTTCTGTCTTTTAATATTCTTTCACTGAGAACAGGATGACTCAATAGCACATCATGACATCGTGAAAACAACCACAAGACACTGAGTGTTCCAAAAACAGAATTAAATCCATAAAAGCTCAATCTATTTCACAATGGTTTTCACTGCCTTAAAGCTCGCCTCAAACATACTATCAGTACTTTTTGCAAAGATAGGATAACAATTGGTTTGAGAAACATTCCAAGACTGGAAAAAAAAAAAAAAACAGGCACATAAGGACTCAAAAATGTACTCACTTGGTACTTTGTGTCTACTCTCTGGCAAATTTTGCTGGACTGAGTAGTTGAAGTCGGTGATGGTTCAGAATACCGCGTATAACGCATCGGTTGATGGTTTACCGTTGGTGTCACAAGTCTCTTGACAGATGGAGGCTCGAATGCATTCTGGGATTCCAGCTTTGAAAGGGAAACAGCAATCAATTTATCCTTACGTCCACCCAAATTAATTCCAATATTTATTGATGAAAACAAATTACAGAACTATAAACCTCCCCCCATCGGTCTTGGCACTCAGTGAATAAAATTTGAAAATTCTAAAAACCGTTCAACTTGTAGAGGGAAATCACCAGAAAACAGTAACGAAATCCATAAAGCTATATATAAGTAGCCAAAGTCTGACTCAATTCCATTTCAAAATTTGGCAGTTAGCTTCATAGACAAAATAATTCACGCTACCATAATTAAAATAACCCATGTTCCTAGAATATGCTCCTATCTTTTCCTCTGCCCACACTGTGATTTTTTTTTTTCAGTAGCTTAATTCATTAATTTAACATTCGAAGTGTTAAGCAACTAATTATACAGGCTTCCGGGCTTCACATCCCCTACATTTTCCCCCTTCAAAGTTACACAAACAATAGAACACATTCAAAAAAAAAAACAACTTGTCAATCTTCCAATAATCTCATTCATTAAAATATGATCCAATGCTTTACATGTGCATTAGATGCACTTCAAGTAGTGGGTTGACTTCTCTTTTCAAAGCATTTTCACAGACCAGAATTAATTTTTAACACAGACCACTGCGTGTTCTGCAAAACTGACTTAACTGAACTGTCAGACAGAAAAAAAACCCTAAAGGCTACAAGATTTACCGATGGCTCCGCCTGCGGTCTTAAGGATCAGAAAATACAGTCTTAGGAAGCATGCTATTGTTCAAATCAATACCAACAGGAAATGGTTTACGCTGCAGCTTTAATTTCACAGTATCTCCCAACTCTTAGTAATAGAATTCACACTCTCTCTAAAGTATATAAAAATACATCTTTCTAAAAAATACTACATTCAGTTTGAAACCTTGAATAAAACATGTTTTATGTAAGTTCACAAATCTACTTCGAGTGAACGATGGTTCATTGCTGGTTTTAAAGGTAAAAAAGAAAAATATTAATTCCCCCAGTTAGGCATTCAATACACCAAGAGCTATTCTGCCTGGTACAGTTCCTTGAAATAAGAAAAATACCACATCACTGCTACCCACTGCAGAAGTTTAGCCTGAGTGCACAAGTGTTCCGTCAACCGCATGTTCACTTTAGCGAGAAAACACACGATCATCTCCTCAGCAAATAATTGCTTCTCATCCCGGGCTACCCTTCTCCCGCCACTATTATGAATTCTAGTATTATGAATAGACAATCTATCTCCTTTCACCCACTGACAGCTGCGTGCAACATTCATTTAGTGGCTGACAATTTCAGGCTCTCTGTTGCAAATCTGGCAGATCTTTCTTAATGCCTTATCACAGGTGTATTGCTATAATATAACTGAGAATTCACACCAGATTTGGTTTTAGTTATTTGGATAATATTTATGATATACTTCACTTCTCCATGCCCTTGTAATTTGGCAGATGGTGAAAAGATGGTCCAGGAAATCTGAGATGTTTGTAAACTCTGAAGTGATTGTAAACTTAATTATACATCCATCCAATCAAGGAATTAGCACAGAAACTTCTTGAGACACTGTCCCTTTTCTCATTAGAACAGAAGATGAAAAGTTTGCACATCTTGTTATTTCCTTCAGTCACCTGATCTTCAAGTGGTCATTTAAGGGCTTTGCAATTTAATAAGCCCAAGGATACCCCTAACTAAAGTCATCAAAAAAAGATGACTAGTTTTCATTTTTTAAACAAAATGAAAGGAAGTCATGCTTTACCACAGCATTATCACCAGTTCTGTGCTACCTCCAAATAGGAATTTAGGAGCGTAAGATTTATAGCGTCGGAAATTAACGATTTTCCTCGTCTTTACTTTGAATGGTGATAAAAAGCACAAAAACTAGTTTTCTGTGCCCGAATGAACACGGAAGTCTGTACAAAGTCTATATGACCACTCAATCACCATTTTTCTATTTGTGATCATTTCTTCAAGAGAAAACTTTCCTCAACAGGAATTTTAATATGCAGCTTCACCCCAAGTTGGGGGACAAGATAAAGCCACTTGGTGTGTTCTAGAGTTGTTGCTCTCAACTTACAAAGATAACATAATTCTTAACCTGAGTAATCTTCACAGCCCATCATCTACTGTGGATACATGCCAATATTAACTTGATTTGATGTCTATGTTGTCACTGAGGTTTGAGAAAATTTTTCTAATAGTGATAAAGCATTGAAAAAGTTATCTACCTCAGCTTAAGACATTATTGGTTCTTACCTTTCTTCGTTTGGACTGGAAGTCAGTAATATCCGGTTTATCTATGTCCGGAGGCTAAGGGAAAAAACAAAGCATAAATATTAGAGGGCAATTTTTTTTCCTGAGACAGAGGGTTCCCTGCAACAAAAATGTGGGGGTTCATGGTCAACTTATACAACACAGCGGCAAAAGAGATGCCATTCTTTTAGCATCCTGTTGAAAAAATAGCACAATAAATTAAACCGGCCACAACGTAAGGAAGAATAGTTTTATCTTTATCCTTTGACGGCACATTTACTAAGTTTTATAAACACATGAAGCAAAAACAGATTAAAAGAAGTGCTATTTACCAACAAAGGGCTTGACAGCTTCTCCACTGCCTCCAAGATGCACCGTGCAGCGGTACTTAAGGTAGCGCGGGGCCGCACAGTTTCTTGTCTAGCTTTCGCTCTCTTTTGTGCCTGAAAAATTAGCATTTTAAGTGTTACAATGGTCAATTCTCAGCTAAGGAGGCATGTATTTTATGTCCCAAGGCTACACTGATGATACAATCAATATATTCCGATGACAGAGAAAAATGCAGTCACTGGGAGTTCAAGCCATAAAGAAGAGAATACATTCGGAGTTTAATGAAGTTTACCTTGGGCCTCAGTGCATCTTGCACGTGCTTGTTGCACGAGCAGTAAAAGAACTCCGTACTTGTAAAAGGTCAAGACGGATGATGCTAGGACTGCTAAGGCCTCCGAAGCAGTAATCAGGGAAACAGAACTCAAGAAAAGGCTTGTGGTGGTACAGAAAGCATTTTCAGTAACAACACAGACCTCAGAGTTTCACGATGGTCTAAGTGTACCATCTCAAAATCGGTGTATACAATCATAACCAGGAACTAGTTTTACTTCTCTCTTGCTTCCTCCCTTCCCCCAAGATTAAAGTTGGCTGCAAATCTTTGTCTTAAAAGATAAAGATCTGATTTAAACTGTAACAGATCTAAACATTACACTGAAAAAGTAAACTGTGTATTTGCACCACCCAACTTCAAATATCAGTCAAAAACTTCCTTTGGTGTGACTTTTTTTCTTCCCAGGTTAAATCCCTCATATAACCACACTGTGCTTATCACACGATGTGAAGACAGGAAGCAGACCACGCAGCATGTAAAAACACAAGTGAGACTCACAGAACCACAGAATGGTTAAGGTTGGAAGTGACCTCTAGAGATCGCCTGGTCTACCCCCCCGCTCAAGCAGGGCCACCCCGAGCAGGTTGCCCAGGACCATGTCAAGTCAGCTCTTGAAGACCTCCAAAGAGGGAGACTCCACAGCCTCTCCGGGCAACCCGTGCCAGGGCTCCATCACCCGCACAGTGCAAAAGCGTTTCCTGATGCTCAGAGCCTCACGTTTCAGTTTGTGCCTGTTGCCTCTTGACCTGGCACTGGGCACTGCTGAAAACACAATGGCTCTCTATGCTCTTTGCACCATCCATTCAGGTATTTTTTTACACCAATAAGATCCCCCCTGAACCTCCTCTCCTCCATGCTAAACGGGCCCAGCAGTCCCTGCCTCTCCTCAGAGGAGAGGTGCTCCCAGTCCCTTGATCATCTTGGTGGCCCTTCGCTGGACTCTCTAGTACCTTGCTGTCATTCACAGCAAGCAGCAAGAAGCTTGCAAGCTACTCTCTCCTTTAAAAGCCTAGTATTTTGGTTCCTCTTTTTACCATAATGCAGTAATATTGTAAAAAACAAAAATAGCCGACCAAAGAGGGTTCCCAGCTTTGCACCACAAGGTTTCAAGGTTTCCCGTAAGTGAGGTACTTGTACTGCCCTTTTTCCGTTGCACAAATGGACTGTCAGAACAGAGCCAGCAAACCCGCGTTTTCATTTTCTTAAAATTCCTTTTGATTTATCGATAAAAGTCACTTTCATTTAAATACATTCCTACCAAACCTGATTTGACTTTCCGTTTCGATTCAGCTCTAGCTAATCAGAGTTGTCAGCAGTTTTTATTTGGTATTTCCAAGAACTCTTGGGGGCAAATAACTCTCTTCAAGAACTATATGAATCCTTCAAAACAGAAAGCATGTCACTGCTTATCTTGAGACTGCATTTAGTCCTGCATGCCTCTGTGTACCAGAAGAACAAAGGATCAGCCAAGTTGATTTTACATATTTTCAAAGACTGCAGGCTTATACAACATATCCATAGCATGAATGTAGGCATGCTTGGAAAAGAAGATCCACAGATAAATATTAGCCAGGTTTGACTACTGTAGCTTTTGCTACCATAAACACAAGTTTTCAAAGTTAGGCTGTCATTGGTTTTTTTGCATCATGTTATTTTAACGTAATGTAGTCAGAGGCAGACAATGGCACTTAAATGGAATTTTTTGAAAGACCTAACAATAGAGGAAACCCCAACTACCAACAACTTGCCCAAACTGTCATTCTTGTTCTTTCTGACAAGTATTACCTGTGGTAAAAACTGTTATAAAAGAATTTAAACAGAAATCAATCTCGTCTATTTGTGTAGACCAAGAGGGCAGAAGAGCAACTGTTACCACATATTCAGCTCCCTGCTCAAAGCTCCTTTGGCAGTGCTGCTTTTTTTATTTCCATCACTATTTCCCACTACACTACTTTTCTCATACCCGATAAGGTTCCGTCTTTGGCTGCCTAGATCTTGCAGCTGCACCACCATAGGCCGTCTTTCCGGGGTAAAATGGAGAAAACCCAAGCTGCTTTTCCTTAAAAACAGACATGCTTCCACATGCCTACGGAAACACAGTACGATAAGTGGATAGAAAAACAGGTACACATTCAAACTGATTAAAAGAAATACTGTGCAGTACTTACAGGACACAGTCCTCCAAAAGCAGATAAACTGAATGCAGGTTTCTTAGAGCTAGCTGCAGAATGCTGCGAGAGGGAATGAGTTCTTTCAGCTTCTGTGGGCCAGAGCAGTGACGATGAAGTATTTTTTAAAACTGCAACATCTGCCAAAATGACGTATGCTAGATGTAAATGCCTCTCGTACGTACAGAACTTTAACAATAAAGATCACACTAATTCAAGTTCTTCAATACAGAAAAATAAGCATGACTTCAGCTTCTTTAAATAGATCAACTTCACGTACAGACTGAAAACCAAGTATCACCTACAAACTTGAAAACTGTTCACAGAGCTGCAAGTAGTTTTCAGCAATCTTACCAAGTTAATATTGTGCTTCCAATGCAGATTTTTTTTCCTTCATGCTAAGATAAAAGAGGACCGCATAAACATCAGTGCATTTGTACAAACAAAGTTTTTTTCTATGTTGGTAGAAGGCTGGAGGCCAGCACAGATCATAATCGCACAGGTTTTAAACCTGGAAGATTCCCCAAAGGCTGCTCTAAGAGTTAACGATCTTCTGCCCATGTATGTTTTACGAAGACACACCAGAAAGTTCTAGTGCACTCAGGTTATATTGCTAAAGCCCAGCAACTCTACTCTCAGCTGTACAAAATTTCTCTGGAAAACCTGCTGAGCACACGTCAGTCCCTGTCTCTATGGGGGACTAGAAAAAGCTGCAAACCTGCTGTTCGCCCTTTCAGCGAGAAGACCTAGGTACCAACCTACATCGACACGATGCTTATTTTTTATTTTAAAATGGTGTGCTTTCCTCAATGAATTTGGCAAAAGACATGAAAGTATTGACAGCTGAAGCCTTCTACCAAGAAAGGTCTGAGTCACTCTTCCTTCTAGACAATCAGCCTAGTTGTCAAGCTACGGCAAGTCAGCCTGATTTCCTACCGTCCCAGTTCAAAATTTACATATAACCTAGCTGAATGTGTATATTTCAGCACTGACTCTTTCTAACATCAGGGTATCATAAACGTATTCCAAAGCACGCTTCTATTAAAAAGGTGATAGGATTATATACTTCTAAAACACTAAAAATTCAATTTAATTCTCGCATCCAAAGTTGACATTCACCTATTTTATTTACTAAGGTGATGTGGAATATTAAAGAACGCAAGGTACTTCACATTAAAAAAAAAGTCAATTAAACAGAGAACACAAAAATCACCTTCAGCAGATGCTCTAGAGGAGGAATCACTGGTTGTTGAGATGTTATCATCGTCTTTTTCAGAGGTAGAATCTTCTATTTCTTTTATGAAGGAGAGCCTAGGACTGCCAATGCCAAATATAGAAGATGTCGAGGGCTGACAAGGTGGGACAGGAGAATCCAGCATGGTATAATTCAGGTGGCTCAAACGAAGAGAGGGCCTTGTTAACGCAACTGGGAAGTTCAGTGCTGATCTACTTGTGGATGGTTCTAGACAAGAACAGGGAGATAATTAGCTTTGCTATAGACAAGCTCACAGAAGCCAAAACCTGTTTCCTATCGACAGCCATGCTATTGCCAAGTTCTAAGCGCAAAAAGAGAGAAGCCAAATTTAACTTCTTCCTCACCCAGATACGGTTGCATCTGTCTGGCTACAACAACAACACTGCTTGCGATACACAGTATTAATGTTGCATCCAGAAGTAGTTAACTATGAGGTTTTACAACACCACATTCTGACCCCGTGCTCAAATGCTCTAACGCTGACTTGGCCGTTCACTAAATCAAACATATATACTCCTTCTCCCATGTACAGCTTGCAATAAGCTTTACAAAATTTGAGATTACACGGTAAGTTACAGATAACACTGCAGCTTCCATAATATTGGAACAAAGGTTATATTAATCTGAATACACAACATGAAAATGAACGTTTGCAGTACTTTTTTCCCAAGTTCTTCCATATCAGCTCACGTTAGAGGCAAAACATCATCTCCTACCCATTAACTATTGGGATTTTGACCCAAGGGACAAGGATGTTGACCCAAGTAACCAGATGAGCATTTTTCCCTCTTGAAGCAAAGGGTCTGCAAACAATGCCAGTGGCCTGGAATAGGTGGCCTTGAAGTCTATCTTGCTAAATGAATGGAACTATGCATGGGTATTTTGCCTGATGAAAGCCTACTGTCTCTCCCAGGAATCTGGGCAATTCAAATGACTTTGAGCCACTATCCTCTTGATACTTGAACTGAAGCTTAAACTAGTTACTTCAATCTTCATAACCACTGCAGTACCACTAATTAGCTCTCCAAACCATGAGCAGATTTTTAGGACAGCACCGTTTGAGATACAGAAAGTTATTGAGGCGGAAGGCCACCCAATATAGGCTCCAGCACAATGATACCTCAGAAATGAAGAGACACATTGGTTTCAAAATGTAGTAATAATTAAAAAAAAATATCTTATTCTTAAGCATAGTAAGTAACACCCACGGACAGCAACATAAGCTGCATAAGGTTCGAGGGTGTCCGCCTGCTCCTGAGCTCCTGGAGTTAGCAAGCTTGCAGTGCAGCTGTTCTTACTGAAAGCTCCTTTCACGCAGTTACATAGGAAAGCCAACATGTGTTCCTCAGTCATGAAGACCTTCTCTGTTCTTTTCTCCAAACTCATTCCCAAGCTACAGCTACACACAAAGCCATCAATCTCCTTGTTCACAATTAGATGAGATTGGAGGCAAAGATATTTCCTCCTTATTTTTTGATTCTGCCAACAACAGAAGCAACTGACTTTCCACATTATCTATGGTTACCTACGCACGCTCAGACAAAACTTCTTTACTTATTTAAAGCTGACTTCCCCAAAACAGCTAATTTAAGAGAAACTCAAATAAGAATAGATGCAAATTTATACAACAGGACTACAGGAACAGTGAGAGGCACTGGATATAAGACAAATTAATCTTTCATGAGGTAAAGGAGTTGCAAACCTCGTTGCCAACGGTCCAAATACCTTCTCAAAGACACCCCCTCCCCCCGTGTAGACCTTAAAGTTATTGAATATTTTAAGGATAATAATCTCATAAACCACATCCGTGCACAAGTTCCCCAGTTCACCATCAAGTTAACAAGGAACTTTACTAAATTGATCAAAGCCCAAAACAAAACAAAACAAAACAAACAAAGTCGGGACACGAGACGGAATTTTCCTCTGCCATTCTAGCATCTAGTCTTTTGTTTCGAAGACTGCAAAACAAATTAATTTTTTTAATTGCCTTAGGCAATTAGACAGATTTTCATTCCATATCTTTTAAAAGATGGAAAATGCAACCCAGCACACTTGCAAATGACTTATTTTCAGCATTTAGCACCTGGCTAATAGAGTACCTAAAGTTAACTGATGCCTTCCAAGAGCATAAGATGTATGCTTCGTAACTGTGTATACAGTTTAAAGCTAAGACGGTTTCACAAACAGTTGTTTTGACTTTTTTGTTTGTTTTTCATTCTGTCAAAACCCTCATTCCAATTTCCTTTTGAAATTCAGATTCAAAACTAGAAATCTGTGAATAAATACAGATGGCCAGAATTCCAACTGATTTTTCACATACCTCGTCTACTAATTCTTGCTGGCTCAGGCGTGAATCTCTCATCGATTATGGTATCTTCATCTGCATAATCGTGGTGATAGTTTACCGGAGTCTCCTCCTGGTTTGCAGATTCATTTCTGTCTACACACTCCTCCTCACGCTTATTGAAATACTTCTGCAGCCACGCCGGTACAATATTTTTCACCGTTTCTGTCATTCTGCTAATTATTCCCTGCTTGAAAGAAAAAACAGTTGTTTAATTACAGAAACACAGTCAACAGCATATGCTGGGATACCACCTTCCACGGACCTTGAAGACAGATATTATACAGCAAATATTCAGAAGACGACAACGAGGTTGATCCCTGGCATAGGATCGCTACACTTCTGGTAAACCTAAAATTCACCTAAGATTGATTTACAACTACCTATCACTTTCTGCACTTCCAAGTGACCTTGGCAAGGTTCAAAGTTTTGAAACCTCTGCCAAAATTCACCAGCAGGTCGTCAATCTGCAAGGCTATCAGGAAACTCTACGCCTGAACAGCTCCTGACCTACAGACTTGTTCCAGGACTCTTCGCACCCTCACGTGAAAACCAACTAAACCAGAAGTTCAGCAATTATCTACTGCGACAGTCAGGACCATACTACCCATTAAAATCAGTGAACCTAAATATTTTCAATTTTAGTAATGCTGAATTGCAGTGACTATACGCACAAAAAACAGTTCTGCTCTCAACAGTCAGGCTAACCCAGAAGATGTCCTGGAAGAAACACAGCTATAGCTATAGCACCAGCACCTCCTCTTGCAAGAGCCTTCTAAAGCTGTTGCTGTATTTTGTAGAAGACTGACTCTGCGGCATACATCGGGTACGATCGGAGAATTCCCACCTGAACGAAAGCCCCAGGAACTACGGTTAAATAAAAGATACATTAATATAAATGAATATAATTAATAATAAAAATTAATAATAAAAATTAATATCCAGAAAGCTGACAATCATGAGCTAGGCATCCTGCTAATCATCCCTCCTGCAGGCAGGGGGAAAAAAAAAAAGTAAATTAGATCCAGGACTAGTTCCCAGGAACTTTGAAGCTGCTAACTATACTGTTGACAGTGCCCAGGCACCTTCAGAGCTTAATGGTAAGAGACAGAGGGTTTGGTGGGCTGTAATTATGATCACAAGCACACAAAACACATCTATTTAAGTATTTCTAAGAATCGACTTATCGACTAAAGTTGTAGGGGGAAGGATGAGAAAAACAGCGGGGTAGGGATCAGAACCAGAGGTATAACCTCACAAAATCGCATCGGTCGCTTTCGTGCCTCCCCAACTGCATCACTGAGAGACAATTAACATTAAGCCACAGAACCTTCTGCAGAGTGGACATGATATTGAAAATAAACTGGAATTAATTGACAAATGCTCTAAGCAAGCTATCTGCTCAAAGCTCGTCCTTTTACGTTATGAACATTTGCACGATTCGTCTGGTTACAAAGCTAACTGCTATAATAAATGCACACGTAACATCTATCAGTTTGTCTATTTATCAAATCATTAAAATTCTTCCCCGATAAGTTACTGTTAATTTGATCTGCGCTGGATGTGCAGCAGCCATTCTCTGTGCAGAATCCCCCAGATATCCCCACGCACGTGTTTGCTCTGGCACACTCTTTAAATAAACCTACTGGAAAACACGCAGAGATAACAGACAATGGAAAAGTTAGAAAACCATCTCCACTGATTATTTTTAATCCACGTGTAAGGTTTATCAGTTAGCTACACGGTGTCGGCACACGCAAGCTATGGCACTTTCAACATTAATGCACTGTTCAAGCCAGAGGTTTCAACGGTTGCTCTGTAAGCGTGGGGAATGTTTGCATTGCCCTTCCAGGCCAGCTTTAGATGGACAAGATTGATTGTCAATATATGGTATAAGGGACTTGGCATTTCTGCAAGTGATAAAAACCTAATTGAGCAGCTATCCATGCGTAGCGCTCCCTTGGTTTTGCATATGATAATCAATCCCCTCAGCTACGTTGCTCATTTAATAGCGGAGAGGTTTTGGCTGAACAAACGTGTGCAGAGGGCATCTCCAGAGCATCTCTCTGGGCGTCCTGACATTTCTTAGCAAAGAGCTGCTGGGAGGGATCTCGGCGCGTCCCCCCTCCAGCACGGGGATTTTCACAGCCCGAATTGACGGACCGCTTTCACCATCAACCTGCTGTACCCTACAGCACAAACGAGAAGCAAAGCCTGGCAGGTAACGTTCAGAGAATTGATGATGGGCTGAGGAGGGGTGCAGGGAGCGGGGAAAGCCCTGGGGGTGGCACTGGGGGTCCTGAGGGCAGCGGGCTGGGGGTGAAGGGGAGGGGGAGGAGGGGGGTAATGGGCTGGGTAGAGGGGTAAGGGGGTAAGTAAGGGGCTGAGGGGATAACTGAGGGGGTTAGTAAGGGGCTGAGGGGGTAACTGAGGGGGTAACTAAACGGTTGAGGGGGTAACTAAGGGGGTAACTAAGCCGTTGAGGGGGTAACTAAGGGGGTAACTAAGCGGTCGAGAGGGTAACTAAGGGGGTAAGGAGGTGGGTAGGGGGTAACTAAGGGGATAAAGGGGCGGGTAAGGTAAGGGGGTAAGTAAGGGGGTAACTGGTGGGCTGAGGGGGAAGGGCCCGCTGTGGGGGGGCCGCTCCTCACCCGCTTGCTCCTGGCACAGGGGGGCTTCGCGGCGCCCAAACGGTGGCGCCGCCTCTTCACCTTGCCGCCGGCCGCTCCTCCTCCTCCTCCTCCTCCTCCTCCTCCTCCTCCTGCTCCTCCTCCTCCTGATCGGGCTCCTGGGCTGCCGCCCGGCGCCCCGCCGCCACCGGCCCTGCCACCGCCGGCCATGCCGCTGCCGGTCGCGCCGCTACCGGTCGCGCCGCCCGAGGCCATACCGCCCCCCCCCCGCGTTCGGTGCCGTCACGGGGCCCCCCCGCCCCCCGCCGCCACGCGCCGCGGGGCCTGCCCTGCCCCTCGTGGGAATAAAAATGTTGTTTTTGCAGAGTTACGTTGTTTAAAGGTAAGGAATGGGGTATTGAGGTGTGCTTGCAGCGATAAGAACGCTTAGCAGGCGACCTTGTAAAACGCAGACAACCAGACTCCGTAGAACAATTCGGGGAAAATCACGGTGTTGAGTCAAGTCAGGTAAGTGAAGAAACATCACCGCTTCAACCAGTAAAAAAGTCAAAAGAAATTCGAAATTTAACAGGCCGGCAACGGAAGGCCATGCATTGTCTGGGAAGCATCAGACAGATTGTGAGCCTGGATCACCCCCTGAGTGGGGAAACAGGGGAGGGTCCCGTCATCAAAAAGTATATAAACTGGGTTTTGGAACCAGCAGGGGCGCTCCTGCTCGTGGGACGCCCGCCACTGCGATCGCGAATAAATTCCTGCTTCGCTGAGCTCCTCGCCTGAGCCCAAGTTCTTGGCTACGGAGTGTTTCTCACAATTTGGGGCTCGTCCGGGAGCCAGTCGCCTACTGGGGAGCCCCACCGCCGCAGCAGCAGGAAGGCATGCCCCGCTGATTTCAGCGGTCCTGTGCATCGACGGCGGCGGTTCTGCGGAGAGCTGACAGAGGGCCCGAGACTGATGAAAGAGGCAGGATCCGTGAAGGAGTGGGGAAGGGAAGAAGGCAGGCACTCCGGGTTTGAGAATCGATCCGGTAACTCTGTGCACAGACCAAGGTAAGAAATAGGAAGTATTGCCTTGGGGGTCGGGTGAGACTCTGTGTGCCGTGTGATTGAGACGTACTTTTGTACGGAGCGAGTGTGGAGTCCTGATCCGCGGTTCCGCAGCTCCGCGAGGGGCGCGGCCGGAGACGGACGAAGCGTGAGATGAGGGAGAGAAAGGAAGAGTCTCGGGAAATGCGGTGTATGGTAAGCCCTTGCACGGGGAAGTGCTTGGCAATACACCAGGGAAATTTGGTGTGCGGTAGTCCTCGCACGGACGGGACGCCCGCCACTGCGATCGCGAATAAATTCCTGCTTCGCTGAGCTCCTCGCCTGAGCCCAAGTTCTTGGCTACGGAGTGTTTCTCACACCCTCCCCCTCCCTCCCTCGCGCGCCCCCTCCCCTCACGGGAACGCGCGCCCCCCCCTCCCGCTGCCGCTCCCGTTCCTCGCCCCGCCCCGGTCCCGTCCCGGTCCCGCCGCCCTCCCGCTCCCGCCCTCAGGACCCGGCCGCCATAATGAACCCCGGCCCGGCCACCGTAAGCACGGGGCTAGGAGTCACCTCCAGAGCCTCCCCGCGCCGTGGCGCCGACCGCCGGTGTGCCGCAGCACCGCGCCGGGCGTGGGACGGCGCCCCGAGCCCACAGTGCTCGTCAGAAAAGCCCCGCACCGACAACCGATACCCCCGCACCGACAACCAACAGCCCCCACGCCGACAACCAACGCACAAGCGGTGTTTTAGGCCGGATTCGTGGCCCCGTTGGTCCGGGAAGCAGTCGTCACGCTAAATTCTACCTTACGGCAGGGGAACGATGGGCATCGTGACAGATCGCCGCCCCAGAAAATAAACACAGAAATAAATAATAAAAACGATAACGGGACGTGAATCGTGCCCTTAATAACAGACATTGGGCAGTGAAATCACCGACTTCTGCAACAATCCGTGCTCAGGGAACTGACTAAAACCCCTCCTGCATTGGCCATGTAATAGCTAGGCAAACATCACATAATGCTTCCCTCCCTCACGTACACCAAACCTATTAAGGCAACCATAGTAGTGTGATAACGTGATTTTTCTCCTCCAGATCAGCGTCAAAGGCAGCTACGCTAGGTTTGCTCATAAGTTCAAACGCTGCTTTATTTATTTATTTGAATGCCATTTTTCTTATTTAGAAGGATTTCCATAGGGTGACAGGCCTTTAATGACACTCACGACTCAGAAACATTTGCCGATGCAGTCAAACGGTGTCTATTAACGCGAGGCACTGAAGTTAATTGGTATTAAAAATGAGCCAAAACGAAAGGCAAGTATCTGCGTGTCCAGCAGAATGACAGCGATCATCACCATTTGATCAACCTTCCCTGTGAGTTCTATCTGCAAGTTACTTTGAGGTAGCGCTAGAAAGAAGCGGTTGGTCCAGAGCATCCCTGCAAAAAGAAACGTCCACGGCTTAAGTACCGTTTACTCTTTTGGTATCCTTTTAAGTACTTTTTACCCGTTTCGGACTCCTGCCTTTTCCCGGCTCACTGATGACAGCATTAGTAGCCCCTCAAGCTACTGTCCTACAGCCTTTCCCATCAGTGAAGAGATAGGAAAAACCCCACTACTTCTTGAAAAAAAAACCAGCAGGTTTTTGAATAAAAGCACTCTCTATTGCAGCTAGGTACAACGAAAAGAGTTTATGAAATCATTACGGGACATTCTTGTAGAAAACTTCCTCAAGCTTGGAAGAAAAAAAAACATTTCAGCTAAGTAAAACAGAAAATAACTGGAAGAAGTGAAGTATGGCGGTGTTGGAAAAGTTGCTTCAAAGACTTGTTTAATTAAAAAGAAGGAAGAAAGCAAGTCCCTACTGCAATCCCATCTTTGTCAAACTGATGGCGGGCACCAGTACGATGTGTTCAGCTAACACAGGCTGGAAGTTGTAACTGCAGCTGTGAAGTTTACCCAGTAAAAAGACTCCGCAAAGCATTCTAGCAGTTCCGATGCAATCACTGCTTCCTGAATTTGTGACTCATGGTTAACACGAAAGTACAGGAAGAAGTCTGGCATTCACTGCGCTCTTACGGTAAAGAATCTGCACTGCGCACACCATCCCAAGCCAGGTATGCGCTCCTAACAGGAAAGGACGATAGGCTGATAAGTCTCAGCAGTGGGAAAAAGACATCAGAGAACTACTTTATAACAGCAGCACGCGGGCTGCAACCAACGTTCTCTTCCTCTCATCATTTTCATTTCTGTGGACTCCAAGAGAATACACTCCCAACATTTTTCAGCTCTGGAGAACAAACAGCCCAACCAATCTCATTCACTGAACTATAAAACTGGTATTTTCGCTATCTAGTCCAGAAAAGGAGGCGCACGTCTCTAACGTACAGTGTAGAGACCTTGTTAATAGGCAAAGTCTGCATAAAATAGGTGGCCACAGCCTGATTTTCTGACGTTCAGGGCCTTGGGTCACACACCACCACAGTATCAGACTTAATGAAGTCACCAATCTGTGTGGGCCCCTCATTACACAGGTCACCTGTTATGGACCAACCTCTCAAAGGCCAAAAAACAGCACTGATACTGCCGGGCCAACACATATCTGTAGCATCCCATTTCTGGGTGACAACACAATGAATGTTTCCACAAAGTACTCGATGCAACCTAACTACTGTGTTTGGTGATGCAAAGCAAGCCGTGTCAAAGCAGCGTAGCACCCAGGCACATTCCTGGAAGATGTTTTGCTGCTCACGTTGAAGAAAATAGATAAAAAAATCCTGTGCAGTTTGCGCTTCTGAGCTCAAGTACCACAGCTATGCACTACAATTGAAGTGGCATCAAACCTTGTAAGGTTTTGAAGCTTCAGCACTGCCATCCAAATTCAAGGAGGCTGCATCTATTATCTTGAATTTGCCCCAGCTCAGTCCCCTGAAACAATTCCATAGACACGTACAAGCAACCCTTTTCCCACCCAGATTCTTTGCTTCATCTATTCCACCTCTACCTTGTGTCATATTCTTATTAATCTGCCCCTCAAAAGACTCCCTGGCTCACACAAAGAAGCAACCCAACAAATCCCTGTTCCCAGCCACGTTGCTTTCATGCTTTGGGAAGAGTTAACTGCAACAGCTCTAACTGTGATGCCACCTCACCCCCTCCACCTATGTGAGGTTCTTTGCCTTCTGTCCCCTCCTACGTGTACACCTGCACTAGAACCAGGAAGAATGTGCTTCCTACAATACTCCAAGAGCCTCTTCTGTTTCAGGATGTCATCATTTCAATTCAGGACTGAAAGTATTCCTAGCAAAAACCCAACAGCTAATAGCTAACAGAAGCAGTTGCTGGTGATCAGCTACAAGTAACCTGGAAGTACTGAGGAGTCACAAAAGAGGATTTGCATTACATTTAAGAACAGCATGCAGCTTAGGACCACTGCTTTCACTGACTACACTAAGCCATAAAAAAGAATTGGATTCTTACCTGCCATCACAGCAATCATGGTTTATGTTGCCCCCAAAACACACAGGGCAGTACCAGAACTGTGTCAACTAGCTTTAACAGCTTCCCCAGCTATTAAGTACAGTAATTTCTGCTTCCTTTTTTTTCTTGGAGGAATATTCTTTTGTTTCCAGCCTCACTTACTTATTATATACACTGTTAATTAGCAACTATTTCTCCATACTCATAGGGTTATGGAGTCCCTATGACTGGAAAAGACTCTGTACCCTTCAAGATAAGAACAGCATAAAGGCAGCAACTCGCAAGACTGCTCTAGCTTAAAGCAAAGCTTTCCTCATTGCTCTCATCTCCTTTGACTTGAGTACTGTCGTCCTTCTACCAAAGCTTTAAAAACTTCATTACCACGAATGAAGGAAGACCAGAGCAATTAGAGAGGGTAGCAGAGGGTATAACTTAAGGAGCTGTTACTAGGATTTTTTTGTTGTTCCTGGTGGACTATTTTTCTCCTTGCCAGCAAGGAGGGAAAACCAGCAAGTTGTTTTCTCCAAGATTTTTTTTTTTAGGTTTAAGAACACGGATTATGTTGTAGCAATTTCTTCGCTGTAAAGCGTCAGCTGAGAAGTCTAACAGTAAGAAGGGCAAGAGAAAACTGAATGCTGATGCAGAGAGTGCCAGCAGACATCATCCTCGTTCCATGGGATGTGTGTAGCTATGGCAGTTGAAGTCTACACTTCCATATGCTTAACATACCCTATTTATAAGCCAATTTTAGCTGACCTAGCATATATCAGTAGTACAGTTAGAGCCAGCAGCCTGCAGGAAAAAGTGGGCACAGGTGTTTCCATAGCAAGGCCTGTGAGTGTCTCCCATACATACTTCCAGTCTAAGCAAGCACATGAAAGGCTTGGCTTGTCGCTTACCTAAGGAACCAGGAAAACAAGGGAAAGCTAGATTTTGCTTGTGTCCTAATGCCCATATAAAAATAAAGACAGATGAAATACCCTTACTACCTTGTTAAATTCCATAAGCCGGAAGAGAACGTGCTGCACACAGGTACAAGTAAAATCCCTTGCTGGCAGGTTTGCAGAAACAAATTTTTTATTTACACAGGCAAGTCTATCTTTAGACCCCATTTACCTCTTTACATTTCTCGAATATTTACATGACTTCATGATGCTCCAAGAAGAGAGTGATGAACAAAAAGATTACAGAAACTGTCAAAAGCATAGCAAAAAAACCCCAACCTATCATTGTGCTTTAAAACTTATGAGCTAGAATAATGTAGAAGAAATGTAGTTTTAGCACTTTGGTCCTAACGGTCATGCTCTAGAAGACACTTAAATAGCAGAGGGGATTTCAGAAGTGACCGTATCCAGAGGTTGCCAGTGACAATTCATGAGTGAATCGCAGAGTTCTTCGCTCGTCTCCGTGAATTGTCTGTTCATTTCATCAACATCCAAGTAGAGCTGTGGATCTGAAAATAAAAGCCTGGTAAGTCCAAGTATCAAATCTGAGGCATGCGCACAAAAAAACTTCACGTGAAATGGCTAATAAAATGTATTTTAAGCTAAGTGTAATAAGCTATTAGATCTACTAATTTTAGTGAGGTATTTAGTCCTCTAAAATTTTGAGCCTCACAACTCCAACTTTTGGGAATTTGTATATTAGAAGGCTGGGACTAGAATTGTCTTTCAAGATAATAACAAAGACAATGTTTAAGATAGTAAAGATAACGTTTAAGGATAACCAGCCATGAAACCTTCCCAAGAGTCACTTAATTCACTTCTACGGCAATACACGTTACATAGGATAGTTTCTAAACACTAACACAAAATGCCTCCACGTGAGGAATTTTGCAAACCTTCCAGGACACAAATATGTTTTGTACCGTATTTGTAAGTGCAAGCTGAATCCTCCTTTTGGAATCTGCAACATAAGCTTTTACCTCAGGGTGGAGAACAAAGCTTTTGCATATTACTGAGTTTCTAATATAAAATCTGTTTAGCGGAATCAATACAAAGAACAAAATTCTGTATTAGACCATTTTCAAATGGGAATGAAGGCACAAGTACAAGAAACCTGCTGCGAAGCATTGACAGTGTCCCGTTTTACTTGATGCGGTCAGTGTATGCTGTATCAGCTTTAAAACCCCAACTGATTGCAGATCAGCCCCACAGAGGTTTGACCTCAGCTGAATTTTCAAGATGTTCTTCATCCAGTAGAGGTTGGCTTGTATTGTTAAAAGGCACAAGTATGGCTAAACTCAAGTGACAATGATAGAACCCTTATTACCGTCAGTAATTAGGTCATCACCGATTGCAGTCATAACTGAAGATTCCTGAAAGACAGAAAAGGCTAAGTTTAATCATAACTCATTTCAGAAAGCATCACAGATTCAAAGTGCTGCAGTCTCAATCCATTCCTTCTTCCTACAACTACAAGGATAGATGGCATTTTATCTACTTATTTTTAGAAGAAAGCCAATATTACAGTACAGGTTGGAAGGGACCTCCGGAGGTCACAACTAATACATTGACCACGATAAGACCACTTACAACAACTGTTTAATTTGCTTTAAGCAAAGCAAATCAGAAGAACAGGAACAGAAGAAGCGTACGCAATTATGCTGTCAAAACCATTCTTTGGTATGCGTGAACAAGTAATGGTGTATAAATCACTAATTCTATGGATTTACTAAGTAAGCATCACTGCTTCACTCAGCATTGAGGACAAACTGATAGAACACTAAATCAAATTTGTCAAATCCTCTAACAAAGAAAGTAATTTAAACAAAATGACAAAAATTGTGCGTGTGGGGGGGAGAGTTTTCATCAAAACTTGTGTTTACCAACCCCGTAAAAGGGACATACTTTTCTGTTTTCTATCATTTATCAACAAACAAGCAAAAAAAAACGAAAAAACTCTACCCCCCCAAAAAACTAAGCAGTTGCTGCTACATTCATTTTAGAACTTTACCAAATGGAGATTGTGCTGGCTAAACAATACAGAGATTGAAAGAGTTAAAAGCAATAAGCAACCAGTATTACTGTCCACTTTGATTTCCAGCCTAAAAAGCCCATACACTTAACACGTGGTCATTTGTACACTCAGACCGATACTGGAAACACAGATGTTTTCGCAGAAAGAGATGCCCATTTAATTTTATGGAAAATTTATCAGACTCCATCTACTCCAAAGCAATCAAAAACGATAACTCAGCACATTGTCAGAACTCTCACTTGGAGCACATAGCTCACCTGGAATAGTTTACACAGAACACGAGCATGTTTCATCAGTGACACCTTTGTGTACATGAGAATATAGAAGGAAAACATTTCTGTCTTTTAATATTCTTTCACTGAGAACAGGATGACTCAATAGCACATCATGACATCGTGAAAACAACCACAAGACACTGAGTGTTCCAAAAACAGAATTAAATCCATAAAAGCTCAATCTATTTCACAATGGTTTTCACTGCCTTAAAGCTCGCCTCAAACATACTATCAGTACTTTTTGCAAAGATAGGATAACAATTGGTTTGAGAAACATTCCAAGACTGGAAAAAAAAAAAAAAACAGGCACATAAGGACTCAAAAATGTACTCACTTGGTACTTTGTGTCTACTCTCTGGCAAATTTTGCTGGACTGAGTAGTTGAAGTCGGTGATGGTTCAGAATACCGCGTATAACGCATCGGTTGATGGTTTACCGTTGGTGTCACAAGTCTCTTGACAGATGGAGGCTCGAATGCATTCTGGGATTCCAGCTTTGAAAGGGAAACAGCAATCAATTTATCCTTACGTCCACCCAAATTAATTCCAATATTTATTGATGAAAACAAATTACAGAACTATAAACCTCCCCCCATCGGTCTTGGCACTCAGTGAATACAATTTGAAAATTCTAAAAACCGTTCAACTTGTAGAGGGAAATCACCAGAAAACAGTAACGAAATCCATAAAGCTATATATAAGTAGCCAAAGTCTGACTGAATTCCATTTCAAAATTTGGCAGTTAGCTTCATAGACAAAATAATTCACGCTACCATAATTAAAATAACCCATGTTCCTAGAATATGCTCCTATCTTTTCCTCTGCCCACACTGTGATTTTTTTTTTTCAGTAGCTTAATTCATTAATTTAACATTCGAAGTGTTAAGCAACTAATTATACAGGCTTCCGGGCTTCACATCCCCTACATTTTCCCCCTTCAAAGTTACACAAACAATAGAACACATTCAAAAAAAAAAACAACTTGTCAATCTTCCAATAATCTCATTCATTAAAATATGATCCAATGCTTTACATGTGCATTAGATGCACTTCAAGTAGTGGGTTGACTTCTCTTTTCAAAGCATTTTCACAGACCAGAATTAATTTTTAACACAGACCACTGCGTGTTCTGCAAAACTGACTTAACTGAACTGTCAGACAGAAAAAAAACCCTAAAGGCTACAAGATTTACCGATGGCTCCGCCTGCGGTCTTAAGGATCAGAAAATACAGTCTTAGGAAGCATGCTATTGTTCAAATCAATACCAACAGGAAATGGTTTACGCTGCAGCTTTAATTTCACAGTATCTCCCAACTCTTAGTAATAGAATTCACACTCTCTCTAAAGTATATAAAAATACATCTTTCTAAAAAATACTACATTCAGTTTGAAACCTTGAATAAAACATGTTTTATGTAAGTTCACAAATCTACTTCGAGTGAACGATGGTTCATTGCTGGTTTTAAAGGTAAAAAAGAAAAATATTAATTCCCCCAGTTAGGCATTCAATACACCAAGAGCTATTCTGCCTGGTACAGTTCCTTGAAATAAGAAAAATACCACATCACTGCTACCCACTGCAGAAGTTTAGCCTGAGTGCACAAGTGTTCCGTCAACCGCATGTTCACTTTAGCGAGAAAACACACGATCATCTCCTCAGCAAATAATTGCTTCTCATTCCGGGCTACCCTTCTCCCGCCACTATTATGAATTCTAGTATTATGAATAGACAATCTATCTCCTTTCACCCACTGACAGCTGCGTGCAACATTCATTTAGTGGCTGACAATTTCAGGCTCTCTGTTGCAAATCTGGCAGATCTTTCTTAATGCCTTATCACAGGTGTATTGCTATAATATAACTGAGAATTCACACCAGATTTGGTTTTAGTTATTTGGATAATATTTATGATATACTTCACTTCTCCATGCCCTTGTAATTTGGCAGATGGTGAAAAGATGGTCCAGGAAATCTGAGATGTTTGTAAACTCTGAAGTGATTGTAAACTTAATTATACATCCATCCAATCAAGGAATTAGCACAGAAACTTCTTGAGACACTGTCCCTTTTCTCATTAGAACAGAAGATGAAAAGTTTGCACATCTTGTTATTTCCTTCAGTCACCTGATCTTCAAGTGGTCATTTAAGGGCTTTGCAATTTAATAAGCCCAAGGATACCCCTAACTAAAGTCATCAAAAAAAGATGACTAGTTTTCATTTTTTAAACAAAATGAAAGGAAGTCATGCTTTACCACAGCATTATCACCAGTTCTGTGCTACCTCCAAATAGGAATTTAGGAGCGTAAGATTTATAGCGTCGGAAATTAACGATTTTCCTCGTCTTTACTTTGAATGGTGATAAAAAGCACAAAAACTAGTTTTCTGTGCCCGAATGAACACGGAAGTCTGTACAAAGTCTATATGACCACTCAATCAGTATTTTTCTATTTGTGATCATTTCTTCAAGAGAAAACTTTCCTCAACAGGAATTTTAATATGCAGCTTCACCCCAAGTTGGGGGACAAGATAAAACAACTTGGTGTGTTCTAGAGTTGTTGCTCTCAACTTACAAAGATAACATAATTCTTAACCTGAGTAATCTTCACAGCCCATCATCTACTGTGGATACATGCCAATATTAACTTGATTTGATGTCTATGTTGTCACTGAGGTTTGAGAAAATTTTTCTAATAGTGATAAAGCATTGAAAAAGTTATCTACCTCAGCTTAAGACATTATTGGTTCTTACCTTTCTTCGTTTGGACTGGAAGTCAGTAATATCCGGTTTATCTATGTCCGGAGGCTAAGGGAAAAAACAAAGCATAAATATTAGAGGGCAATTTTTTTTCCTGAGACAGAGGGTTCCCTGCAACAAAAATGTGGGGGTTCATGGTCAACTTATACAACACAGCGGCAAAAGAGATGCCATTCTTTTAGCATCCTGTTGAAAAAATAGCACAATAAATTAAACCGGCCACAACGTAAGGAAGAATAGTTTTATCTTTATCCTTTGATGGCACATTTACTAAGTTTTATAAACACATGAAGCAAAAACAGATTAAAAGAAGTGCTATTTACCAACAAAGGGCTTGACAGCTTCTCCACTGCCTCCAAGATGCACCGTGCAGCGGTACTTAAGGTAGCGCGGGGCCGCACAGTTTCTTGTCTAGCTTTCGCTCTCTTTTGTGCCTGAAAAATTAGCATTTTAAGTGTTACAATGGTCAATTCTCAGCTAAGGAGGCATGTATTTTATGTCCCAAGGCTACACTGATGATACAATCAATATATTCCGATGACAGAGAAAAATGCAGTCACTGGGAGTTCAAGCCATAAAGAAGAGAATACATTCGGAGTTTAATGAAGTTTACCTTGGGCCTCAGTGCATCTTGCACGTGCTTGTTGCACGAGCAATAAAAGAACTCCGTACTTGTAAAAGGTCAAGACGGATGATGCTAGGACTGCTAAGGCCTCCGAAGCAGTAATCAGGGAAACAGAACTCAAGAAAAGGCTTGTGGTGGTACAGAAAGCATTTTCAGTAACAACACAGACCTCAGAGTTTCACGATGGTCTAAGTGTACCATCTCAAAATCGGTGTATACAATCATAACCAGGAACTAGTTTTACTTCTCTCTTGCTTCCTCCCTTCCCCCAAGATTAAAGTTGGCTGCAAATCTTTGTCTTAAAAGATAAAGATCTGATTTAAACTGTAACAGATCTAAACATTACACTGAAAAAGTAAACTGTGTATTTGCACCACCCAACTTCAAATATCAGTCAAAAACTTCCTTTGGTGTGACTTTTTTTCTTCCCAGGTTAAATCCCTCATATAACCACACTGTGCTTATCACACGATGTGAAGACAGGAAGCAGACCACGCAGCATGTAAAAACACAAGTGAGACTCACAGAACCACAGAATGGTTAAGGTTGGAAGTGACCTCTAGAGATCGCCTGGTCTACCCCCCCGCTCAAGCAGGGCCACCCCGAGCAGGTTGCCCAGGACCATGTCAAGTCAGCTCTTGAAGACCTCCAAAGAGGGAGACTCCACAGCCTCTCCGGGCAACCCGTGCCAGGGCTCCATCACCCGCACAGTGCAAAAGCGTTTCCTGATGCTCAGAGCCTCACGTTTCAGTTTGTGCCTGTTGCCTCTTGACCTGGCACTGGGCACTGCTGAAAACACAATGGCTCTCTATGCTCTTTGCACCATCCATTCAGGTATTTTTTTACACCAATAAGATCCCCCCTGAACCTCCTCTCCTCCATGCTAAACGGGCCCAGCAGTCCCTGCCTCTCCTCAGAGGAGAGGTGCTCCCAGTCTCTTGATCATCTTGGTGGCCCTTCGCTGGACTCTCTAGTACCTTGCTGTCATTCACAGCAAGCAGCAAGAAGCAAGCTACTCTCTCCTTTAAAAGCCTAGTATTTTGGTTCCTCTTTTTACCATAATGCAGTAATATTGTAAAAAACAAAAATAGCCGACCAAAGAGGGTTCCCAGCTTTGCACCACAAGGTTTCAAGGTTTCCCGTAAGTGAGGTACTTGTACTGCCCTTTTTCCGTTGCACAAATGGACTGTCAGAACAGAGCCAGCAAACCCGCGTTTTCATTTTCTTAAAATTCCTTTTGATTTATCGATAAAAGTCACTTTCATTTAAATACATTCCTACCAAACCTGATTTGACTTTCCGTTTCGATTCAGCTCTAGCTAATCAGAGTTGTCAGCAGTTTTTATTTGGTATTTCCAAGAACTCTTGGGGGCAAATAACTCTCTTCAAGAACTATATGAATCCTTCAAAACAGAAAGCATGTCACTGCTTATCTTGAGACTGCATTTAGTCCTGCATGCCTCTGTGTAACAGAAGAACAAAGGATCAGCCAAGTTGATTTTAGATATTTTCAAAGACTGCAGGCTTATACAACATATCCATAGCATGAATGTAGGCATGCTTGGAAAAGAAGATCCACAGATAAATATTAGCCAGGTTTGACTACTGTAGCTTTTGCTACCATAAACACAAGTTTTCAAAGTTAGGCTGTCATTGGTTTTTTTGCATCATGTTATTTTAACGTAATGTAGTCAGAGGCAGACAATGGCACTTAAATGGAATTTTTTGAAAGACCTAACAATAGAGGAAACCCCAACTACCAACAACTTGCCCAAACTGTCATTCTTGTTCTTTCTGACAAGTATTACCTGTGGTAAAAACTGTTATAAAAGAATTTAAACAGAAATCAATCTCGTCTATTTGTGTAGACCAAGAGGGCAGAAGAGCAACTGTTACCACATATTCAGCTCCCTGCTCAAAGCTCCTTTGGCAGTGCTGCTTTTTTTATTTCCATCACTATTTCCCACTACACTACTTTTCTCATACCCGATAAGGTTCCGTCTTTGGCTGCCTAGATCTTGCAGCTGCACCACCATAGGCCGTCTTTCCGGGGTAAAATGGAGAAAACCCAAGCTGCTTTTCCTTAAAAACAGACATGCTTCCACATGCCTACGGAAACACAGTACGATAAGTGGATAGAAAAACAGGTACACATTCAAACTGATTAAAAGAAATACTGTGCAGTACTTACAGGACACAGTCCTCCAAAAGCAGATAAACTGAATGCAGGTTTCTTAGAGCTAGCTGCAGAATGCTGCGAGAGGGAATGAGTTCTTTCAGCTTCTGTGGGCCAGAGCAGTGACGATGAAGTATTTTTTAAAACTGCAACATCTGCCAAAATGACGTATGCTAGATGTAAATGCCTCTCGTACGTACAGAACTTTAACAATAAAGATCACACTAATTCAAGTTCTTCAATACAGAAAAATAAGCATGACTTCAGCTTCTTTAAATAGATCAACTTCACGTACAGACTGAAAACCAAGTATCACCTACAAACTTGAAAACTGTTCACAGAGCTGCAAGTAGTTTTCAGCAATCTTACCAAGTTAATATTGTGCTTCCAATGCAGATTTTTTTTCCTTCATGCTAAGATAAAAGAGGACCGCATAAACATCAGTGCATTTGTACAAACAAAGTTTTTTTCTATGTTGGTAGAAGGCTGGAGGCCAGCACAGATCATAATTGCACAGGTTTTAAACCTGGAAGATTCCCCAAAGGCTGCTCTAAGAGTTAACGATCTTCTGCCCATGTATGTTTTACGAAGACACACCAGAAAGTTCTAGTGCACTCAGGTTATATTGCTAAAGCCCAGCAACTCTACTCTCAGCTGTACAAAAGTTCTCTGGAAAACCTGCTGAGCACACGTCAGTCCCTGTCTATATGGGGGACTAGAAAAAGCTGCAAACCTGCTGTTCGCCCTTTCAGCGAGAAGACCTAGGTACCAACCTACATCGACACGATGCTTATTTTTTATTTTAAAATGGTGTGCTTTCCTCAATGAATTTGGCAAAAGACATGAAAGTATTGACAGCTGAAGCCTTCTACCAAGAAAGGTCTGAGTCACTCTTCCTTCTAGACAATCAGCCTAGTTGTCAAGCTACGGCAAGTCAGCCTGATTTCCTACCGTCCCAGTTCAAAATTTACATATAACCTAGCTGAATGTGTATATTTCAGCACTGACTCTTTCTAACATCAGGGTATCATAAACGTATTCCAAAGCACGCTTCTATTAAAAAGGTGATAGGATTATATACTTCTAAAACACTAAAAATTCAATTTAATTCTCGCATCCAAAGTTGACATTCACCTATTTTATTTACTAAGGTGATGTGGAATATTAAAGAACGCAAGGTACTTCACATTAAAAAAAAAGTCAATTAAACAGAGAACACAAAAATCACCTTCAGCAGATGCTCTAGAGGAGGAATCACTGGTTGTTGAGATGTTATCATCGTCTTTTTCAGAGGTAGAATCTTCTATTTCTTTTATGAAGGACAGCCTAGGACTGCCAATGCCAAATATAGAAGATGTCGAGGGCTGACAAGGTGGGACAGGAGAATCCAGCATGGTATAATTCAGGTGGCTCAAACGAAGAGAGGGCCTTGTTAACGCAACTGGGAAGTTCAGTGCTGATCTACTTGTGGATGGTTCTAGACAAGAACAGGGAGATAATTAGCTTTGCTATAGACAAGCTCACAGAAGCCAAAACCTGTTTCCTATCGACAGCCATGCTATTGCCAAGTTCTAAGCGCAAAAAGAGAGAAGCCAAATTTAACTTCTTCCTCACCCAGATACGGTTGCATCTGTCTGGCTACAACAACAACACTGCTTGCGATACACAGTATTAATGTTGCATCCAGAAGTAGTTAACTATGAGGTTTTACAACACCACATTCTGACCCCGTGCTCAAATGCTCTAACGCTGACTTGGCCGTTCACTAAATCAAACATATATACTCCTTCTCCCATGTACAGCTTGCAATAAGCTTTACAAAATTTGAGATTACACGGTAAATTACAGATAACACTGCAGCTTCCATAATATTGGAACAAAGGTTATATTAATCTGAATACACAACATGAAAATGAACGTTTGCAGTACTTTTTTCCCAAGTTCTTCCATATCAGCTCACGTTAGAGGCAAAACATCATCTCCTACCCATTAACTATTGGGATTTTGACCCAAGGGACAAGGATGTTGACCCAAGTAACCAGATGAGCATTTTTCCCTCTTGAAGCAAAGGGTCTGCAAACAATGCCAGTGGCCTGGAATAGGTGGCCTTGAAGTCTATCTTGCTAAATGAATGGAACTATGCATGGGTATTTTGCCTGATGAAAGCCTACTGTCTCTCCCAGGAATCTGGGCAATTCAAATGACTTTGAGCCACTATCCTCTTGATACTTGAACTGAAGCTTAAACTAGTTACTTCAATCTTCATAACCACTGCAGTACCACTAATTAGCTCTCCAAACCATGAGCAGATTTTTAGGACAGCACCGTTTGAGATACAGAAAGTTATTGAGGCGGAAGGCCACCCAATATAGGCTCCAGCACAATGATACCTCAGAAATGAAGAGACACATTGGTTTCAAAATGTAGTAATAATTAAAAAAAAATATCTTATTCTTAAGCATAGTAAGTAACACCCACGGACAGCAACATAAGCTGCATAAGGTTCGAGGGTGTCCGCCTGCTCCTGAGCTCCTGGAGTTAGCAAGCTTGCAGTGCAGCTGTTCTTACTGAAAGCTCCTTTCACGCAGTTACATAGGAAAGCCAACATGTGTTCCTCAGTCATGAAGACCTTCTCTATTCTTTTCTCCAAACTCATTCCCAAGCTACAGCTACACACAAAGCCATCAATCTCCTTGTTCACAATTAGATGAGATTGGAGGCAAAGATATTTCCTCCTTATTTTTTGATTCTGCCAACAACAGAAGCAACTGACTTTCCACATTATCTATGGTTACCTACGCACGCTCAGACAAAACTTCTTTACTTATTTAAAGCTGACTTCCCCAAAACAGCTAATTTAAGAGAAACTCAAATAAGAATAGATGCAAATTTATACAACAGGACTACAGGAACAGTGAGAGGCACTGGATATAAGACAAATTAATCTTTCATGAGGTAAAGGAGTTGCAAACCTCGTTGCCAACGGTCCAAATACCTTTTCAAAGACACCCCCTCCCCCCGCGTAGACCTTAAAGTTATTGAATATTTTAAGGATAATAATCTCATAAACCACATCCGTGCACAAGTTCCCCAGTTCACCATCAAGTTAACAAGGAACTTTACTAAATTGATCAAAGCCCAAAACAAAACAAAACAAAACAAACAAAGTCGGGACACGAGACGGAATTTTCCTCTGCCATTCTAGCATCTAGTCTTTTGTTTCGAAGACTGCAAAACAAATTAATTTTTTTAATTGCCTTAGGCAATTAGACAGATTTTCATTCCATATCTTTTAAAAGATGGAAAATGCAACCCAGCACACTTGCAAATGACTTATTTTCAGCATTTAGCACCTGGCTAATAGAGTACCTAAAGTTAACTGATGCCTTCCAAGAGCATAAGATGTATGCTTCGTAACTGTGTATACAGTTTAAAGCTAAGACGGTTTCACAAACAGTTGTTTTGACTTTTTTGTTTGTTTTTCATTCTGTCAAAACCCTCATTCCAATTTCCTTTTGAAATTCAGATTCAAAACTAGAAATCTGTGAATAAATACAGATGGCCAGAATTCCAAATGATTTTTCACATACCTCGTCTACTAATTCTTGCTGGCTCAGGCGTGAATCTCTCATCGATTATGGTATCTTCATCTGCATAATCGTGGTGATAGTTTACCGGAGTCTCCTCCTGGTTTGCAGATTCATTTCTGTCTACACACTCCTCCTCACGCTTATTGAAATACTTCTGCAGCCACGCCAGTACAATATTTTTCACCGTTTCTGTCATTCTGCTAATTATTCCCTGCTTGAAAGAAAAAACAGTTGTTTAATTACAGAAACACAGTCAACAGCATATGCTGGGATACCACCTTCCACGGACCTTGAAGACAGATATTATACAGCAAATATTCAGAAGACGACAACGAGGTTGATCCCTGGCATAGGATCGCTACACTTCTGGTAAACCTAAAATTCACCTAAGATTGATTTACAACTACCTATCACTTTCTGCACTTCCAAGTGACCTTGGCAAGGTTCAAAGTTTTGAAACCTCTGCCAAAATTCACCAGCAGGTCGTCAATCTGCAAGGCTATCAGGAAACTCTACGCCTGAACAGCTCCTGACCTACAGACTTGTTCCAGGACTCTTCGCACCCTCACGTGAAAACCAACTAAACCAGAAGTTCAGCAATTATCTACTGCGACAGTCAGGACCATACTACCCATTAAAATCAGTGAACCTAAATATTTTCAATTTTAGTAATGCTGAATTGCAGTGACTATACGCACAAAAAACAGTTCTGCTCTCAACAGTCAGGCTAACCCAGAAGATGTCCTGGAAGAAACACAGCTATAGCTATAGCACCAGCACCTCCTCTTGCAAGAGCCTTCTAAAGCTGTTGCTGTATTTTGTAGAAGACTGACTCTGCGGCATACATCGGGTACGATCGGAGAATTCCCACCTGAACGAAAGCCCCAGGAACTACGGTTAAATAAAAGATACATTAATATAAATGAATATAATTAATAATAAAAATTAATAATAAAAATTAATATCCAGAAAGCTGACAATCATGAGCTAGGCATCCTGCTAATCATCCCTCCTGCAGGCAGGGGGAAAAAAAAAAAGTAAATTAGATCCAGGACTAGTTCCCAGGAACTTTGAAGCTGCTAACTATACTGTTGACAGTGCCCAGGCACCTTCAGAGCTTAATGGTAAGAGACAGAGGGTTTGGTGGGCTGTAATTATGATCACAAGCACACAAAACACATCTATTTAAGTATTTCTAAGAATCGACTTATCGACTAAAGTTGTAGGGGGAAGGATGAGAAAAACAGCGGGGTAGGGATCAGAACCAGAGGTATAACCTCACAAAATCGCATCGGTCGCTTTCGTGCCTCCCCAACTGCATCACTGAGAGACAATTAACATTAAGCCACAGAACCTTCTGCAGAGTGGACATGATATTGAAAATAAACTGAAATTAATTGACAAATGCTCTAAGCAAGCTATCTGCTCAAAGCTCGTCCTTTTACGTTATGAACATTTGCACGATTCGTCTGGTTACAAAGCTAACTGCTATAATAAATGCACACATGTAACATCTATCAGTTTGTCTATTTATCAAATCATTAAAATTCTTCCCCGATAAGTTACTGTTAATTTGATCTGCGCTGGATGTGCAGCAGCCATTCTCTGTGCAGAATCCCCCAGATATCCCCACGCACGTGTTTGCTCTGGCACACTCTTTAAATAAACCTACTGGAAAACACGCAGAGATAACAGACAATGGAAAAGTTAGAAAACCATCTCCACTGATTATTTTTAATCCACGTGTAAGGTTTATCAGTTAGCTACACGGTGTCGGCACACGCAAGCTATGGCACTTTCAACATTAATGCACTGTTCAAGCCAGAGGTTTCAACGGTTGCTCTGTAAGCGTGGGGAATGTTTGCATTGCCCTTCCAGGCCAGCTTTAGATGGACAAGATTGATTGTCAATATATGGTATAAGGGACTTGGCATTTCTGCAAGTGATAAAAACCTAATTGAGCAGCTATCCATGCGTAGCGCTCCCTTGGTTTTGCATATGATAATCAATCCCCTCAGCTACGTTGCTGATTTCATAGCGGAGAGGTTTTGGCTGAACAAACATGTGCAGAGGGCATCTCCAGAGCATCTCTCTGGGCGTCCTGACATTTCTTAGCAAAGAGCTGCTGGGAGGGATCTCGGCGCGTCCCCCCTCCAGCACGGGGATTTTCACAGCCCGAATTGACGGACCGCTTTCACCGTCAACCTGCTGTACCCTACAGCACAAACGAGAAGCAAAGCCTGGCAGGTAACGTTCAGAGAATTGATGATGGGCTGAGGAGGGGTGCAGGGAGCGGGGAAAGCCCTGGGGGTGGCACTGGGGGTCCTGAGGGCAGCGGGCTGGGGGTGAAGGGGAGGGGGAGGAGGGGGGTAATGGGCTGGGTAGAGGGGTAAGGGGGTAAGTAAGGGGCTGAGGGGATAACTGAGGGGGTTAGGAAGGGGCTGAGGGGGTAACTGAGGGGGTAACTAAGCCGTTGAGGGGGTAACTAAGGGGGTAACTAAGCGGTCGGGGGGGTAACTAAGGGGGTAAGGAGGTGGGTAGGGGGTAACTAAGGGGATAAAGGGGCGGGTAAGGTAAGGGGGTAAGTAAGGGGGTAACTGGTGGGCTGAGGGGGAAGGGCCCGCTGTGGGGGGGCCGCTCCTCACCCGCTTGCTCCTGGCACAGGGGGGCTTCGCGGCGCCCAAACGGTGGCGCCGCCTCTTCACCTTGCCGCCGGCCGCTCCTCCTCCTCCTCCTCCTCCTCCTCCTCCTGCTCCTCCTCCTCCTGATCGGGCTCCTGGGCTGCCGCCCGGCGCCCCGCCGCCACCGGCCCTGCCACCGCCGGCCATGCCGCTGCCGGTCGCGCCGCTACCGGTCGCGCCGCCCGAGGCCATACCGCCCCCCCCCCCGCGTTCGGTGCCGTCACGGGGCCCCCCCGCCCCCCGCCGCCACGCGCCGCGGGGCCTGCCCTGCCCCTCGTGGGAATAAAAATGTTGTTTTTGCAGAGTTACGTTGTTTAAAGGTAAGGAATGGGGTATTGAGGTGTGCTTGCAGCGATAAGAACGCTTAGCAGGCGACCTTGTAAAACGCAGACAACCAGACTCCGTAGAACAATTCGGGGAAAATCACGGTGTTGAGTCAAGTCAGGTAAGTGAAGAAACATCACCGCTTCAACCAGTAAAAAAGTCAAAAGAAATTCGAAATTTAACAGGCCGGCAACGGAAGGCCATGCATTGTCTGGGAAGCATCAGACAGATTGTGAGCCTGGATCACCCCCTGAGTGGGGAAACAGGGGAGGGTCCCGTCATCAAAAAGTATATAAACTGGGTTTTGGAACCAGCAGGGGCGCTCCTGCTCGTGGGACGCCCGCCACTGCGATCGCGAATAAATTCCTGCTTCGCTGAGCTCCTCGCCTGAGCCCAAGTTCTTGGCTACGGAGTGTTTCTCACAATTTGGGGCTCGTCCGGGAGCCAGTCGCCTACTGGGGAGCCCCACCGCCGCAGCAGCAGGAAGGCATGCCCCGCTGATTTCAGCGGTCCTGTGCATCGACGGCGGCGGTTCTGCGGAGAGCTGACAGAGGGCCCGAGACTGATGAAAGAGGCAGGATCCGTGAAGGAGTGGGGAAGGGAAGAAGGCAGGCACTCCGGCTTTGAGAATCGATCCGGTAACTCTGTGCACAGACCAAGGTAAGAAATAGGAAGTATTGCCTTGGGGGTCGGGTGAGACTCTGTGTGCCGTGTGATTGAGACGTACTTTTGTACGGAGCGAGTGTGGAGTCCTGATCCGCGGTTCCGCAGCTCCGCGAGGGGCGCGGCCGGAGACGGACGAAGCGTGAGATGAGGGAGAGAAAGGAAGAGTCTCGGGAAATGCGGTGTATGGTAAGCCCTTGCACGGGGAAGTGCTTGGCAATACACCAGGGAAATTTGGTGTGCGGTAGTCCTCGCACGGACGGGACGCCCGCCACTGCGATCGCGAATAAATTCCTGCTTCGCTGAGCTCCTCGCCTGAGCCCAAGTTCTTGGCTACGGAGTGTTTCTCACACCCTCCCCCTCCCTCCCTCGCGCGCCCCCTCCCCTCACGGGAACGCGCGCCCCCCCCTCCCGCTGCCGCTCCCGTTCCTCGCCCCGCCCCGGTCCCGTCCCGGTCCCGCCGCCCTCCCGCTCCCGCCCTCAGGACCCGGCCGCCATAATGAACCCCGGCCCGGCCACCGTAAGCACGGGGCTAGGAGTCACCTCCAGAGCCTCCCCGCGCCGTGGCGCCGACCGCCGGTGTGCCGCAGCACCGCGCCGGGCGTGGGACGGCGCCCCGAGCCCACAGTGCTCGTCAGAAAAGCCCCGCACCGACAACCGATACCCCCGCACCGACAACCGATACCCCCACGCCGACAACCAACGCACAAGCAGAGTTTTAGGCCGGATTCGTGGCCCCGTTGGTCCGGGAAGCGGTCGTCACGCTAAATTCTACCTTACGGCAGGGGAACGATGGGCATCGTGACAGATCGCCGCCCCAGAAAATAAACACAGAAATAAATAATAAAAACGATAACGGGACGTGAATCGTGCCCTTAATAACAGACATTGGGCAGTGAAATCACCGACTTCTGCAACAATCCGTGCTCAGGGAACTGACTAAAACCCCTCCTGCATTGGCCATGTAATAGCTAGGCAAACATCACATAATGCTTCCCTCCCTCACGTACACCAAACCTATTAAGGCAACCATAGTAGTGTGATAACGTGATTTTTCTCCTCCAGATCAGCGTCAAAGGCAGCTACGCTAGGTTTGCTCATAAGTTCAAACGCTGCTTTATTTATTTATTTAAATGCCATTTTTCCTATTTAGAAGGATTTCCGTAGGGTGACAGGCCTTTAATGACACTCACGACTCAGAAACATTTGCCGATGCAGTCAAACGGTGTCTATTAACGCGAGGCACTGAAGTTAATTGGTATTAAAAATGAGCCAAAACGAAAGGCAAGTATCTGCGTGTCCAGCAGAATGACAGCGATCATCACCATTTGATCAACCTTCCCTGTGAGTTCTATCTGCAAGTTACTTTGAGGTAGCGCTAGAAAGAAGCGGTTGGTCCAGAGCATCCCTGCAAAAAGAAACATCCACGGCTTAAGTACCGTTTACTCTTTTGGTATCCTTTTAAGTACTTTTTACCCGTTTCGGACTCCTGCCTTTTCCCGGCTCACTGATGACAGCATTAGTAGCCCCTCAAGCTACTGTCCTACAGCCTTTCCCATCAGTGAAGAGATAGGAAAAACCCCACTACTTCTTGGAAGAGAAAACCAGCAGGTTTTTGAATAAAAGCACTCTCTGTTGCAGCTAGGTACAACGAAAAGAGTTTATGAAATCATTACGGGACATTCTTGTAGAAAACTTCCTCAAGCTTGGAAGAAAAAAAAACATTTCAGCTAAGTAAAACAGAAAATAACTGGAAGAAGTGAAGTATGGCGGTGTTGGAAAAGTTGCTTCAAAGACTTGTTTAATTAAAAAGAAGGAAGAAAGCAAGTCCCTACTGCAATCCCATCTTTGTCAAACTGATGGCGGGCACCAGTACGATGTGTTCAGCTAACACAGGCTGGAAGTTGTAACTGCAGCTGTGAAGTTTACCCAGTAAAAAGACTCCGCAAAGCATTCTAGCAGTTCCGATGCAATCACTGCTTCCTGAATTTGTGACTCACGGTTAACACGGCAGTACAGGAAGAAGTCTGGCATTCACTGTGCTCTTACGGTAAAGAATCTGCACTGCGCACACCATCCCAAGCCAGGTATGCGCTCCTAACAGGAAAGGACGATAGGCTGATAAGTCTCAGCAGAGGGAAAAAGACATCAGAGAACTACTTTATAACAGCAGCACGCGGGCTGCAACCAACGTTCTCTTCCTCTCATCATTTTCATTTCTGTGGACTCCAAGAGAATACACTCCCAACATTTTTCAGCTCTGGAGAACAAACAGCCCAACCAATCTCATTCACTGAACTACAAAACTGGTATTTTCGCTATCTAGTCCGGAAAAGGAGGCGCACGTCTCTAACGTACAGTGTAGAGACCTTGTTAATAGGCAAAGTCTGCATAAAATAGGTGGCCACAGCCTGATTTTCTGACGTTCAGGGCCTTGGGTCACACACCACCACAGTATCAGACTTAATGAAGTCACCAATCTATGTGGGCCCCTCATTACACAGGTCACATGTTATGGACCAACCTCTCAAAGGCCAAAAAACAGCACTGGTACTGCCGGGCCAACACATATCTAGCATCCCATTTCTGGGTGACAACACAATGAATGTTTCCACAAAGTACTCGATGCAACCTAACTACTGTGTTTGGTGATGCAAAGCAAGCCGTGTCAAAGCAGCGTAGCACCCAGGCACATTCCTGGAAGATGTTTTGCTGCTCACGTTGAAGAAAATAGATAAAAAAATCCTGTGCAGTTTGCGCTTCTGAGCTCAAGTACCACAGCTATGCACTACAATTGAAGTGGCATCAAACCTTGTAAGGTTTTGAAGCTTCAGCACTGCCATCCAAAGTCAAGGAGGCTGCATCTATTATCTTGAATTTGCCCCAGCTCAGTCCCCTGAAACAATTCCATAGACACGTACAAGCAACCCTTTTCCCACCCAGATTCTTTGCTTCATCTATTCCACCTCTACCTTGTGTCATATTCTTATTAATCTGCCCCTCAAAAGACTCCCTGGCTCACACAAAGAAGCAACCCAACAAATCCCTGTTCCCAGCCACGTTGCTTTCATGCTTTGGGAAGAGTTAACTGCAACAGCTCTAACTGTGATGCCACCTCACCCCCTCCACCTATGTGAGGTTCTTTGCCTTCTGTCTCCTCCTACGTGTACACCTGCACTAGAACCAGGAAGAATGTGCTTCCTACAATACTCCAAGAGCCTCTTCTGTTTCAGGATGTCATCATTTCAATTCAGGACTGAAAGTATTCCTAGCAAAAACCCAACAGCTAATAGCTAACAGAAGCAGTTGCTGGTGATCAGCCACAAGTAACCTGGAAGTACTGAGGAGTCACAAAAGAGAATTTGCATTACATTTAAGAACAGCATGCAGCTTAGGACCACTGCTTTCACTGACTACACTAAGCCATAAAAAAGAATTGGATTCTTACCTGCCATCACAGCAATTATGGTTTATGTTGCCCCCAAAACACACACGGCAGTACCAGAACTGTGTCAACTAGCTTTAACAGCTTCCCCAGCTATTAAGTACAGTAATTTCTGCTTCCTTTTTTTTCTTGGAGGAATATTCTTTTGTTTCCAGCCTCACTTACTTATTATACACACTGTTAATTAGCAACTATTTCTCCATACTCATAGGGTTATGGAGTCCCTATGACTGGAAAAGACTCTGTACCCTTCAAGATAAGAACAGCATAAAGGCAGCAACTCGCAAGACTGCTCTAGCTTAAAGCAAAGCTTTCCTCATTGCTCTCATCTCCTTTGACTTGAGTACTGTCATCCTTCTACCAGAGCTTTAAAAACTTCATTACCACGAATGAAGGAAGACCATAGCAATCAGAGAGGGTGGCAGAGGGTATAACTTAAGGAGCTGTTACTAGGATTTTTTTGTTGTTCCTGGTGGACTATTTTTCTCCTTGCCAGCAAGGAGGGAAAACCAGCAAGTTGTTTTCTCCAAGATTTTTTTTTTTTAGGTTTAAGAACACGGATTATGTTGTAGCAATTTCTTCGCTGTAAAGCGTCAGCTGAGAAGTCTAACAGTAAGAAGGGCAAGGGAAAACTGAATGCTGATGCAGAGAGTGCCAGCAGACATCATCCTCATTCCACGGGATGTTTGTAGCTATGGCAGTTGAAGTCTACACTTCCATATGCTTAACATACCCTATTTATAAGCCAATTTTAGCTGACCTAGCATATATCAGTAGTACAGTTAGAGCCAGCAGCCTGCAGGAAAAAGTGGGCACAGGTGTTTCCGTAGCAAGGCCTGTGAGTGTCTCCCATACATACTTCCAGTCTAAGCAAGCACATGAAAGGCTTGGCTTGTCGCTTACCTAAGGAACCAGGAAAACAAGGGAAAGCTAGATTTTGCTTGTGTCCTAATGCCCATATAAAAATAAAGACAGATGAAATACCCTTACTACCTTGTTAAATTCCATAAGCCGGAAGAGAACATGCTGCACACAGGTACAAGTAAAATCCCTTGCTGGCAGGTTTGCAGAAACAAATTTTTTATTTACACAGGCAAGTCTTATCTTTAGACCCCATTTACCTCTTTACATTTCTCGAATATTTACATGACTTCATGATGCTCCAAGAAGAGAGTGATGAACAAAAAGATTACAGAAACTGTCAAAAACATAGCAAAAAAAACCCAACCTATCATTGTGCTTTAAAACTTATGAGCTAGAATAATGTAGAAGAAATGTAGTTTTAGCACTTTGGTCCTAACGGTCATGCTCTAGAAGACACTTAAATAGCAGAGGGGATTTCAGAAGTGACCGTATCCAGAGGTTGCCAGTGACAATTCATGAGTGAATCGTAGAGTTCTTCGCTTGTCTCCGTGAATTGTCTGTTCATTTCATCAACATCCAAGTAGAGCTGTGGATCTGAAAATAAAAGCCTGGTAAGTCCAAGTATCAAATCTGAGGCATGCGCACAAAAAAACTTCACGTGAAATGGCTAATAAAATGTATTTTAAGCTAAGTGTAATAAGCTATTAGATCTACTAATTTTAGTGAGGTATTTAGTCCTCTAAAATTTTGAGCCTCACAGCTCCAACTTTTGGGAATTTGTATATTAGAAGGCTGGGACTAGAACCGTCTTTCAAGATAAAGACAAAGACAATGTTTAAGATAGTAAAGATAACGTTTAAGGATAATCAGCCATGAAACCCTCCCAAGAGTCATTTAATTCACTTCTACGGCAATACACGTTACATAGGATAGTTTCTAAACACTAACACAAAATGCCTCCACGTGAGGAACTTTGCAAACCTTCCAGGACACAAATATGTTTTGTACCGTATTTGTAAGTGCAAGCTGAATCCTCCTTTTGGAATCTGCAACATAAGCTTTTACCTCAGGGTGGAGAACAAAGCTTTTGCATATTACTGAGTTTCTAATATAAAATCTGTTTAGCGGAACCAATACAAAGAACAAAATTCTGTCTTAGACCATTTTCAAATGGGAATGAAGGCACAGGTACAAGAAACCTGCTGCGAAGCATTGACAGTGTCCCGTTTTACTTGATGCGGTCAGTGTATGCTGTATCAGCTTTAAAACCCCAGCTGATTGCAGATCAACCCCACAGAGGTTTGACCTCAGCTGAATTTTCAAGATGTTCTTCATCCAGTAGAGGTTGGCTTGTATTGTTAAAAGGCACAAGGATGGCTAAACTCAAGTGACAATGATAGAACCCTTATTACCGTCAGTAATTAGGTCATCACCGATTGCAGTCATAACTGAAGATTCCTGAAAGACAGAAAAGGCTAAGTTTAATCATAACTCATTTCAGAAAGCATCACAGATTCAAAGTGCTGCAGTCTCAATCCATTCCTTCTTCCTACAACTACAAGGATAGATGGCATTTTATCTACTTATTTTTAGAAGAAAGCCAATATTACAGTACAGGTTGGAAGGGACCTCCGGAGGTCACAACTAATACATTGACCACGATAAGACCACTTACAACAACTGTTTAATTTGCTTTAAGCAAAGCAAATCAGAAGAACAGGAACAGAAGAAGCGTACGCAATTATGCTGTCAAAACCATTCTTTGGTATGCGTGAACAAATAATGGTGTATAAATCACTAATTCTATGGATTTACTATTTAAGCACTTAAATACAAACACCTCTGAATGGAATCTGCTCTTTTAACTTCACACTAAGCAGAAAGCATGTTTTCAACTTCGGATTCTTTTTGCTGATTCACACAAATCTGTACAACATACTATCTGTGAAATATTTTCTTTACAGCAAGCGTGCACTATCTTTACCTCAAAAACAGCTGGAGCCATTAAAGAATCTCCTAAAGAGCAGTCTCCAACAGCTTGCATGCTGTCATAGGGAGCATAGGAGCTGTAGTTGTAGTCAGCGTAAGCATCGTAACTCCTCTGCGAGTGGTAGTTCTGGTAATCTTGGCAATAATCATTATAGTTGTATGACTGGTACCGCTGCAATTCTGCTTTCAGTCTGAAACATGAGAAGTTGCATACAGTCAGAGAACAGGAGACTGTAAACCCAGTTCTGAACTTAAACAATTTGTCAGCTTACATACTTCAAAGCTTAAAAGGAAGCTTTCCTAAACAGTCACCTAAGTGACAGCTTAAGTCACAGCTCAAAACCTCATTTCTATAGAAGCAAGCATCCTCACCTTTACCAATACCAGAAGGAATTGTTCTCATGGATTAACTCCAGAGCCTTGACATGGTTACCTGTACACATCAAGTATTTTTAGCGTTGGCATAAGCAAGCTGCTGCTAAGTCTCTGTGCTTTGCTAAAGATTGATTTAAGACCAGAGACATTTATCAAGCACAGCTGCTTTAAAGATGCAGTCTTAACCCTTCTATCTTTTGTTTGGTTAATTACTAGATCTTATTTCCAGAAAGAAGTGAATGGAGTCAGATTATCCATTTCAAAGAAGCATCTGACTCTGCTTGTCAGTTTGCCATGTCTACCTCCACCTGCTCAGTTTTTTTGTTTGTTTAAAGTCCATTAAACATTCAACAGCTGCCAACTATACCGCTCAGGTGAAGTCAGTCTTGCTTAACAACACAATCGCGATTCTCCAGCATGACGCCTTATTATTAGTGGGAGAATTACAAAATACACTGGTTCTTAAGAAGAAAGGGCCAGCTGATTAGCTTTCACTACTTTCCCTTTCAAGATTTTCTCAGGGGCAGCTTCAGACTAATGACAAGAACCAAGACAAGTGCTATCTGTACTAAAACTGACGTACACTGCATAAAGAACATTCAGATAACCCAGCTGCATATTCAAAAAAATCCGCTGTTTAGACTCGTCTTCACTGATTCTGTACAGGCAGACCTCCTGTGTTTGCAGTGCCCAGTTTCTCTGACTTGAATTGGGGATGCAGAGAAGTGAGTTCTATGCTTTTGGGGAAGAATACAAGCTGAAGGCATTCTGAAATAGCTTCCAAACTAAGCAAACATGAGGGACAAACTAATCCAATGGCTGGGTATTTCAATGCTAAGAGAGCACGGTACTCAGCCATTCAGAAACGTATTACTGATGTGTATTTTAATACTTACATTTGTTTCAATACTGCAAAGCTACACAAGTTCTAATAAAGAGGTAATCCATTGTCTTGTTACTGTAGTAAACAAACAGAAGATACATCATCTTAGGTCTTCTGCTTCCAACTGCACTCTTCCTACATACAGTTGTGTAGGGAAGGAAAATCTGAAAATACTGTTGACGTTCTTCTGGATAGCCGAAGCAAGAAAACATGTTTGTGGCTTATTCTTGTTTTCAAAATAAAACAATATTAATTTAATCAAAAAATTTTGGCAAAGAAGTTTGGACAGTGCTCTCTTGGAAAAGAGCATTTCCATTCTAAAGCAGAAGGAGGCAACATTTGCAGAATTATGCTAGGTAAACAGAAACAGAAGTGTCATTTTTTACTATTTAACAGAACACACAAGCTGACCTCATGAACATACTGAAATTGTTTATATGAAGTCCTGTTTTGTCAGTATCCTGGATCAAAGTTCATCAAATTTGGTATCAATTCTTTAACCGTTCAGAGACCTGAATTGCCTTAAATAAGTGATAGAACTGAGCCGGTAGAGTAAGAAACCCTCTCAGGAAGTGCTAAGCTTTAAACTCCCCATTGCCCTAAGCTCATGAAAAGCAAAGAATAGCATTCTAAACCTGTTCTAGTAATAACGCCTTTGGCTTTCTCCCTGCGTTCCCATTTTCCCCCCCCACTTCTTTCCTGTCAACCCACTGTAAAACTAGTTATGTGCTTCTCTCAAACTAGAGGGAAAGCTCTAAGAACAAGAACTCCCTAGCATATAAAACCACTTGTTGTCCCTTCTACCTTATGCAGGCCCAAACCTGAAAATATTTACCAATGCATTCAGCTTTGCTACTGTTGAGAAACAAGGCTGGTTACAATGGCAGCTAAGCCCAAGTTGCGCTGTCTGGCTAGACTTAACAGTTGGATTCCCCCAGCCGTCCTGAAGCAGGTTGATGAATCCAGGGAGTCAAAACATAGGACTTCTGCATTTCTGGTTTTGTAGACTGCATCCTGTGTACAGCCACTACAGCAAGGGCCACAGACTTTCCAAAGGCAGAGCTAGGAGAATCTGATTATTTAGAATAACTGTATCAATGCACAACTCCTTGGTTACCTTTTAGAAATTCCTATGCTCAGCCGGATTCCTTTTCCCCCCAGGCCTGGTGCGTTCTGGCAGTCTTGCAGTGCCCTCATCTGATCACCTTGCTCACCAAATCTGACATAGGCATACCCTCTACTATTTTCAAAAGGGAGAAAACCAATTCTGGTACGCATAACAGTTACAAAGCTAATGAATTCAATTTCTGTCTTCTACAAAAAACAGAAGATAGCAGCTACTTATAGCTTCTATTACTTAAGCAACCTCTCTGGCATGTGCACGTGCACAGAAAAGGCTTTCACCAAATTAAAAAACTTGGGCCAGAAGCAAAAAGCTTATTCCTTGGTAGCATTAAGATGCAACTCACTGAGAGCCAGCAAAACAATACATTTTAAGTGCTCTCTGCGTAAGTAATCAGATTCCATATTTCTGCATATACAGCAGTTAATCAGTTAGCACTAACCCACTCCTTTTGGAGCCACAAACTTTATTGGTCACAAACACCAAGAGCTGGCTGTAATTATCTGTAATTATCTGAACCAGTATTAACCGGTACCTCTGAACAGTACCTGAAGGTTTGAACTACATTCTAGTCCTGATCTTTCCAGTCAAAACTGTTTAAAAAACAACCCACCAAACAGTAAAAGAAACAAGAAAACCCCATGCTTCCTCTCTACATAAAACTTTTCACAATTGTGTTTTCTGCCCACCACCTGGCTTTAAAAAGTATACGAACTTCTTTGAAAGATCATGTTTTTAGTCTGAACTCCAAATGAACAACGTGTAGGGCATGTAAAGAACAAGCACGTCATTAATGAAAGCTTTTCTCTAAAAAGGATAAACTTATTCTTGGGGAAAAGTGTGGAAACAGATGTTATCTAGGCAATATTCCTACAGGAAAAACGAATAATTTTGCCACACCTCAAAGGAAAAAATAATTGTGCTTAACAGGTAAGAAAATAAAAAAAATCAGAGCAAACCAAAAAATAAATCACAGAATATACATCCTCGTTTTAATCATGAAGTATTACCTTTGAGCTCTGCTTTGGTGCTTGGCTTTGCACTTTCACAGGCTACACACTTCATGGCCTCTGCTTTGTTTTGAACCAAGCAGGTCTCCCAATCCCAGCTTCCTTCAGGCTTCTTGAATTTGTCTAAATCCAGAAATTCTCCAGAAGGAGCAGAAAATGCAGATGCACTGCTACTGGTCACAGGTGTTGGACCCTCTGTGAGACAAACAAGACAGTTAACCATCCTGTTTGAACATGAACTATGAAATGAGCATTAACTTTTAAATTTGATTTGTCAAATCCCACAGAAATGTTCAAAACTACTCCGCAACTCCCCCCCCCCCCCCCGCCCCTGAAAAAAATAAAAGCCACCAAAAACCCACAAAGAAACAAAGAAACAAACAAAAAAACCAGAGTGGAACTCAAAGCTTCCAAACAACACACAACTCTGTTCAGCACACAAGCTTCTGCTGCTGTTGACCACAGTGTAACCTCCATAAAGAGGCCTGACAGGTGCCTTTTAAAAAAAAGGTGCCTTTTAAGAGAGAAGCAGAAGATAACGCTTCAAATTCAAAACCGGAAAGACAAGAATGGCTCTTCCCTTCCACAGCACACGCAGAAAACTTTTATCCTAGTATTACTTGCATCGCTCTTCCTCTTGACAAGTGCAACGTAACCGTGCAATTCACTGCACCATGGTCACAGTAAAGCCCTCATTTCCAAAATTCCTCCTTGCAATGGCAAGAGCCTCAGACAAAGATGCCGACTGACCGCTCAGAGGTTGGAAGTCCAAGAGAATCAACTCTGTCTGAAATCCATTATCTTACCTCAGGAAATTTCAGTCTTACCGCACAGGATGATTACAAAAGCCCGGTCTAGTCCATCTTAATTTGTTTCTTCCACGATATATTTGCACAGGTGTTTTTCGATGTAATGGCATGTTAAATGACATTTAGAGTCAAAGTTAAAATTAGAATCGTATTTTAAAAACAATACAACCACGCTCAAAATCAATTACGGTCACACACAATGGGAAACAACCCAGTACTGCCCTGAAGAAGTTACCCAGCGGGTCACTCGCTTTCTTGAAGCCTACCACTGACCTTCATAGGCATCTCTCTGCTTTAGCTTAAGACTAGTTAAGACTACACTGTCTTGAAATCTGGCTTCACATCTCCCCTCAATTACATACAAACGGTGAGTAGAGGCATTTTGGCCACATTCTGTAATTTTTTTTACTTATTTTTTGAAAGAGAAAAACACAGTCATTTTTAACTCTTTCTATGGAGTTCTCATTTTCGCCAGTGAAAAATCACTATGTTGTTTTTAAATTAAGTCACCCACTTCAGCCATCTTCCCTCACCAGCTGCAAAGCCGGGGGTATCTGCATTGATCCAGCTCCGTACTAATACATTTCACAGTCAGTTCAATTTATGCGACAGGCTGGAACCTGGGCTGAGACCTCTGAAGTGCCTGTAAACCAATCCTGCAGACAGCCGCTAACCCGTCAACCGTACCTGGGAATCGTGTTGCTTAAAATATTCCATATATGCAACGTACTTTTATTCTGTACAAGATTCACAGAGGCTAGGATGGAAACAACAGGAAAAAAAGGACCATACCTGGTTTCTCAGACTGACAGGCTACACATTTGTTATCTTCCGTCTTATTTGGTACAAGGCATATTCCACAGTCCCAAGAGCCTTTCGCCTTCTTAAATTTGTCTCCAAAGCCCAGAGTGGCTGTTGTGTCAGTGCTGCTCGAGGAGGATGTCACTGTCACCGAGCTGTCTGTGACCACTGGTCATGTCAGAGCAGGCATTACTCCCGTTCCAGGTTTTGGTGTCTCACATGCTATACATTTTGTAGCTTCCGGTTTGTTTTGGACAAGACGTGTATCACAATCCCACGTTCCAGGTACTGTTTTGAATTTGTCTCCAAAGCCCAGCATCCCTGCTGGGGGCGCTGCTGGCTTTGAGGTGTCGCATTGACTTGAACTTACTGTCTGTTTCATACTCTCAACTGTTGAGGCTTTAGTAGCTTGACAAGTTACACATTTGTCCTTTATGTCTTTGTTTTGCAGAAAAGGGTCACATGTATCAGATTGCCAGTACGATGCTTGTTTAGAAGTCTCTTTACCTGCAGAAAAAGTTGTTATTGCAGGCCTAGTATAAACCACTGTGCTTGTCGTAGGTTGTGCAGACGTAGAAGAGCGTGTTTTCAACAATCCAAAGTCTAGGAAGCAAGAAAAAAAAGTCTTCCTGTTAGCGCAGCACCTCACTACATGTAACTAAGTGACTTTACTAGAGGGCAAAAATTTCAACTCAGGTGCCAATGGTTACAACTAGACATTCAGACCGAGCGCAACAGGAAGTCCCCAGAAATCTTATCGAAACGGATGAAATTTCATCTGCTGCACTGGGTCACAACAGAACATTTCGTTAAAGCTTCATTTAACTCTTTGTTTCCAAGCAAGCTTTAAATCAACATTTTCACTGGTCGATACAAGTACAAACAGACAGTAGCTGACTGAAATCTGACAGTCCAACGTGGAATGGAAATAATACAATTTGATTAAGACGCGATGCCCAATCGAATCAGATTTCTAAAGCTCCTCCTTCCGTAGCAGATGACTCAAATCTACTCCAGTAACTGTACAGAAGTTTGTCCTCGGAGCAGCAATCCATACGGTATTTTCCCACAGATGCTGAATATTAATTAAATAATAAAAACTCAAGACAATTGAACAACTGTCTAATTTTCTATAATCTTTTTCAAAATGCATCGGACACAGGACAACTCCTTATTTAAAAGGTGGCAATTTTAACAGAAAAGACAAGCTACTAATACAGAAAGACTAAAGGAAATGCATCTTAAACAGCAGCTCAAGTTGCTTGTAAATCTACCTTGAACATAGTTGTTTTGTGGTTTGTTTGTTGGGTTTTTTTTAGTCAAAAATGAAGTCTTTGAACAATGTGGATTTAGATTCTGCTTCTTTTAAACCGATAAAGAAAGTGAATGTCACTTCACTCAGAGGTCTTTCCTTAAACAAAATGCACAATGTATTTTCTCTCACTTAGCTCTTTCCAGTAGAGAAATGTGCTGCCTTCTTAACAAGTATGTAAGTTAGAAGAAGACTTTTGGGAAAAGATCAAATTCAATAAAGCCCTTTTTCTTAAAAGATATCTTTTCCACAGACACACTTTATGAAACTGTTGAAAACAATTGCAATTGCTTAAAAACAAAATTCAGAAAAGGGTTTTTAACGTAAAACACTCCACTGCTGTTTGCAGTTTAAATTTTAATCCACAGGAGCCATTGTAAGCTAAGGCCCAAAGATTCGCAGCTTTCGCCATGAATTTGGAACTGAAGCTCTTTCCTATTCTTTCTTCACCTGGGCTGGAGGTGGGACAGGAGTGTTGAGTTTTACAAACATTTCCTTTTCAATTCCACAAATTGTATTTACTTAAAATGAAACACCGATTATCTGGCTAATTCTCTTAGTACCTCATTTACAATTACATCCTAACACGTAAAGGAGATGCAACCCATCTGCTTTTCATCTTGCAGTTTTACTTCCAGCAACAAACACCACTTAGAATAGAAGGGGGCAGATGCACCCTAACAAACGCAGCGCTTAATGTAATGCTCTCCTACATTCATATTTATAGCAGATACTCTATTAACCATAAGTCGTGTGTTGGTTTTTTTTTAATAAAAAATGCTAGCGTATTTTTTGCAGCATCTTTTTAAAAGGAGTTCATTATCTCACCAGGATTTTTTAGAACGTCTAAGACGCTTCCTTCCTTTAATACGTGGGCAGTGGTGAAGGGACCACCAGCAAAATCTTTGACCTCCTCTTTCTGTGTGTTGATGTTGGTTGAGGTGGTGGTGTCTTTTGAAACAAAAGAAAACAAAAACAGCTTTCACAATGTGACCTAGTTAGAGCAGATTATACTCACTTTTGTTAGAAACAAGAATTTCCAGCTTTCATGCTTCTCACATAAGAATCTTCACAAATTCTACTTACTTTGCAATGCTTTATGATTACAAGCAAAACAAAAAGCAACAAAACAAAACAAAAATTATAAAAGCAGATCTGTCACTGGAAAAATACTGCAGAAGTCCAACACTGCCTGGAATTGCTAGCATGCGCAGACAGGACAGATTGAAGATTTAATAAAGAAAAAAAGGAAAATCAGCACTTCAGATCTGAAGTGCTAAAGTTTCAGTTACCTAGGGTAAGAAAGGGCGTCACTGGAGTACCACTGGGTCCAGAAAGTTCTGCCGATTTTACAACGGGAACACTAAATGTAAACCCAATCTGCTATGAACAAGAGAGGTTTTTCAGATTCTCAAGCCACAGGAACTTCAATCGAATGCACACACAAAACCAAATCTGAAAGCTGCTCTTCACATTTGTAGCACGCATGCTGAATGACAAATTATAAGCCAGAAGCCTACATACTTTTCTCCATCAAGGCAGATTCTGCTTTAGTGTTCTGCAACAGCCTACTAAATGCCTCAGAAAAAAAGTCAAGCTCCTTTATTATTTTACTTACAGAAGACGTAGGTAGCACTTCTGCCTCAGTAGATTTCACAACTGGAGATGAAAACGCGAACTCAGGACTGCTAACGGTACTTGTTGGTTGTATCTGTATTTTCAAAAGAATTAAAGGTTTATATTTAAGAGCAACAACTACCTGAATTCACTACCCAACAGAAGTCCCGCAGTGACGTCGAAAAACCTGATGTTTGAGTTATTTTGCAGATAAAAGTAATAATAAAACACAGGGAAGTTTCCAAGTGGGTATAGGACAATATCTTCAAAACCAAATTCCAGAAACTGAGAGGAAAAGCTGGAGATGCTACTTAGGTCTAAATGCACGGAAAAGCAAGCCAGGAAGCTGAAGAACGGCAAACTCAGCCCAATGATACTCCAAGAACTTCAGCAAACACCTCAACATGTTAAAGCAGCTGTCTACTTCAAACCGTACAAAAAATATTTCAAGTACTCTGGAACAGATTAATGTTTATTTTATTGCAATAATATGCCAATTATTGCACCCTAGGCTCATTCTATGTGAGGCTTATATGACCACGTTACCTCTAATTTAATAACTTAAATAAAGTTGTGGTTTAACCATTGCAGGCAACTAAGCACCACACAGCCACTCGCTCACTCCCTCCAAATGGAACAGGGAAAAGAACTGGAAGTAAAGAAGTAAAGTTGTTAAATTTGAGGTAGCATTAATGACTCATCGCATGTAATGGCTACCTGGAAAGACAAATGCCATAACCCTGTACATACTCCCTACTCCTTCCCCTTCTTTCCCCCAGCATTTATTGCTGAGCACGATGCTAAATGGTGTGGAATATCCCTTCGGTCCTCTGGGCTGAGTGCCCTCCCAGCCTCTTGTGCATCCCCGACCTCCTCGCTGGCAGGGCAGCGTGAGACACAGAAAAGGACTTGTCACTGTGTAAGCACTGCTCAGCAACAGCTAAAACACCAGTGCCTTACCAACACTGTTTTGCTCACAAATCTGCAACACAGCATCATCTAGCATCATCTACTACGAAGAAAATTAACTCTACCCCTGCCAAAACCACTATAAATAACATGGCATAAAGTCCACACCCCCCTTCCCCCGCAGACTTCCACAGCATTTGAAGCAGTTATACAATCACGTTAAATGGGAGTTGGCAGGCTCTAAGACTGAGAGAAGCAGAATCAAAACATTTATGCCTTTTTCCCCAAACTGGCATACAACCCCAATTCATTCAGCTGCGTAGAAACTAATATTTGTTAGTTTCATGAGCACCACAGAAAAAGTCAACTCGCAATAAAGCAGTATACTCATTGTAAACATTATTTATAGCATAAAGATTTACCTTGCCCGCCGCCGTCGCTGCTGCATCTGCCATGCCTGCCGCCTCCGTTGAATTTGCCACGCTTGTCGTTGCCACTGTTGACTTTGCCTTGTCCTTTGTCTTCAGTAGATATGGCATGCCCGCCGCCATTATTGGATATGTCAAGCCTGAGGGCACTGTTGAACACGTTATGCCTGACGTCGCCGTTGTATATATCATGTCCTCCACCTCCTCCTCTGATAGATCTGTCAAGTCCTCCACCTCCGATGGATCTGTCATGCCCTCCACCTCTGATGGATCTGTCATGCCCTCCACCTCTGATGGATTTGCCATGCCCGTCGCAGCTGCTGGAGTTGCCGTGCTCATTGCTGCTGTTGAAACAGCGCTCGGTGACGCTGAGACAGCGCTACTACCAACGAAACTAGAATTGAACTGAGGCAGCGATGCAGCACTGATGGGTAGGGGTATTTTCGGTAGCACTGGTTCCTCCACTTCCTAAAGTTGCAAATTTTAATTTTTCTTATACAAGACATACTACTTTCTCACCCCATCGCACCCAATTTATTAACAAAATTAAATAGAACAAAAATCCATACAAATTAAGAGAAAGCAAGTTTCCAGAAGAAATCCCGATCTCCCCACCTCTGTCTACCATGTCATTTTAATTTATGGCAGGCCTGCTTCCACATTATACTCTATTCAACAACTGTACAGCAAGAACACTGAAAGTTAACTCAAAACCTGTGCAGAACAGAGACGCACAGATCACATTTTTTTTCTTTCTTTTCTATACTTTAGTCATCAAAGCTCTGGAGAAGCATCATCCTTTCTAACTACCCTCGCATGGCTTCAATTAAGAGTACACTCTCAAGACAAGTGAGAAAGTGTTCCTCTTGCAAAATTAGGCAGGATAGCTGCCAAAGTTTCTAAAGTCACTACAGCAGGGAACGTGGAAAAAGGTAATGTTTAAAGAAGCAGGTAGGTTCAACAACCAAACTAAACACAAAAAGCACCAAAGAAAGTCAGACTAGCAGCCCTGAAGATTGTGTTCTGGTAAACACAGTCTATACCATGTATCAGGATGCAAATATAAAAATCAGAAAACAGCCTCCTAACAACTTCAATTTTCATCCCTGCCACTTACTTTATTTGATTACTAAGATTGGATGAGTTATGTTTTAAATGGCATAGAAAATCTGACCAAAATTTGTACAGTACTATCATGATCTACTTAGAAATGACTAGGCAGGGATGTAAGTTGGTACTACTGATATTCAGTGCATCCTGTAGCTTACATCTGTTTCACAGTTTTGATTTGAAAAGTTTATGGAACTTTTGATATTTGGACCATTATTTTATTTGCGTTACAGGAATAAACAACAGTGTTTATGATTTCTTTATATTGCATCATCCGGAAGTCCCATTTAATGATTTGAAACTTAAATTAACTTAAATACTTAATATTAACTTAATATTAATTAAATACTTAATGTTAACGTAAATACTTAAATTAACTTACAGGCAGCTTATATAACATCCAATAAAAGAAAAAATAATCTGAATATTCATGGTCATAGTTTTATGGAATAGATTTTTCCTATTAAAATGAGAAAAAAACTCTCTCACAATGAGTTTGGTGAGTATGAAAAACTGAGTCATCGTTAGCAGACATGCAGAATGCTGTCTTCTACTACTCTTTTTCACACTCTTGGCCTGTATCTTTCTGTATGACTTAAATATGAAACCAAAAATTAAGCTTTTTTTTTCTTTTTATACTTGGCACTCGTTTCAAGTATCATTCCTGTAGAAAAACTATACAAACCTTCACCAAAACATTACTTCTCTTCTTAGGACTCATTCATTCAATTGCTAACGAGAAATGTTATAGTTTGAAGAATCTCCAAGGTAAGAGAATTAAAAATTTCAAAATTACATAAGCAAAGTTCAGGTATTCAAACACAGGAAATCAATTGGAGCCTGCTCTGAAACCCACAAGAAAACAAAAACAATGCAAAAATAAAGCGGTATTGTTATAATTTACTATGATGCAATAAAACTGACACACTTAGCTAGTTACTTCAGTAAGCTCAGTGACAGCAATTAATTTAAGAGTCACTTACCTGTTCTTGTACAGCTCTTGATAAATAGTGTATTCCTCTTTCCCTTCTCATTTTGCCGCCTCCGCTACTCACTCCTGAAGACAGACCATTGGACGCAGCAGTACTGAATTTGTAGCTGGTCACATTGCTAGCACACGACAGTACAGAAGTTGGGGGAAACAAGAGAAAAAAAAATTACCAGCCAAATTGTTTTTTCAAGATATTAGAGCTGTTATTAGTCCTAGAATTGAAACCTGCTGATCAGAAAAAAACTAAAGCTGTCTCACAAGTTGCTAAACGCTGGTAAATACTTGATGTTCTAAATAGGAAAAACTTTATTAACAGCAGCAATGAAAAGGACATACATAAGTGCACCGTTCACATGGGAACAATGACTAAGCCAGAAGACCTGAAATAGAAGAGCTGATTTAGATTGTTATTTTCCAGTGCTTCCTTTAAATAGGACTGGTTCTCTGATTCTGCGATGCACGTGTATCTTTTGCAGGGATATAAAAGAACAGCTCACAAAAATACAGAAAGAGTGCACATATGCACACATACACATGGGAAACACTGCCAACAGCTCTGATAGAATAGGGACGCCTTAGACTTGTGTGGCAAGGTAATATGGCCTAAGCTTCAGAAGCAGCTCTGGCTTTCATGTGGCCATCAGCAGGAACAGCAGAGGTGTTTGGGTATGCCAACATTCCAGAAGTCTTTTCAGACATGAATACAGATCCCTTTTGTAAGGCATACAAAGGCATTTTTCTGGTACTTAAAAAAGCCTAGCTCAAAACCAGAAAGATATCCTAATCCAAGAGCAAATGGGGAAAAAATAACCCAAACCAGAAGTGGAATAGGGAATAACTCTAACAAAAGTACTATGGCAAGAAAATGAAGTATGCCTGGAAAAACTGTGACATCAAAGCTTATCTTGCAGCCAATCAGTCAGTCAGTACAAAAGTGCGTTAGATCGCACTGGAAGACACCAGGTCAGACTCCCACAATACTGAGGAGGAGAACTGGTCTAAACTTGTCAAATACTTGACAACAGCCTGCTTAGCACTGTGACTGCATAGAGGAAGACAGATCCCTAAGGCATATGCTCAGACTTTTCTCTAATCCAAACTGTCAATCCATTAGAATTCTGAAAAAAGTCTTACATCAAAACAGATCTTCATTCAGACAACTATCGCTTGCCCATAACAGCCCATATTCCTCTTTCTGTTAACACCTGTGAGCTTCAAGGGGGCAAAGACAGTTGTCAGCCTTCAGGCAAGTCTAATCTACAATTGGACTCAGGATATAAAATATATATATATATATACACACACACACACACACATAGATATATAGCATTGGTGGGCCAGAGATTTACTGAGTATTCCAACTCAACTGTCCAAAGGGACTCTTGCCAGCAGATCAGTGTGGTGCTCCTGCTCCAGAACATGGCACCCAACAGAGACCAGCATCACAAAAAACACTACCACCACTACCTACTCTACAAACAAAAGGTAGGGCACTGCAATAAACTTTGTGAACGAAATCAAAAGCAGTGTGAGTTTGCTGTATCTCCTTCCTAAATGGAGAAGTAGAAAGGAGTTCTAGCAAAGACAATTTAGAACAGTTTGAAAAAAACATAATTACAACCCAGCACCTGATTGCACCTGTACCAGAACCTTAAAGCCAGTCGCTTCCACCCCTAAAAAGGTGGTTGTTGTGAAGTCCAACTTTTAGATGCCAAAACAAAGTGTTGAGTTCTTTCTGCAAGCCAAAGAATGCCCATGGTCACCTAAGAATTGCTTGGCAGATGAGCATAGAGTCAACAAAATTCCCTGCTACTGTTCTTTGAAAAGAGCAACCCCCTAAAAACCGAGTGCAAAGTCTCTTAACTCAAGCATTATTACCCAAAACACCATTTGCCCAGAAGGAAAAGCCATCAATATTATCTGGAGGATAACTCATTTGACCTAAACCAAGAAAGCAGTGTAACACAAAGCAGTCTCCTCAAGAAGAAATTCAATTAATTCTGCTGGATTTTTTTTATTTTAGAGATGAGTTAGCATTTGGCCTCAAATGATTCTAAAGAACACATGGTCTTCATGTGAACTCAAAGCAGACAATTAACTTCATCATGAGAGGAGTATTAAAAAAAAGAATAATAAATCATAAACCTTCCTCCATGTTTTTGCTTAAAAAATAAAGAAAAAAACACATCAATAAACATCCTCCTGAACTGTAACTCACTTCCCCTACTTCACCTTCTGAAGAATACTTCAGAAAGAATCATCCCATTAGGACAGAGCTTTCAAACTGCAAGCAATTAAATAGCTAAAACTAATAGCTTTTCCCCTAGGGAACATTAGGAGGGACAAATTATTTTGTTATAAGTAAACTGAGTTATAAACCATGAAATATCTGTCAAAGCAAAATTTGTAACGCTACAGATTTAGTTAAACTACAAAATGAGCCATATTTCCTGTAGAAGGAAAAAATTAGGCCTCCAATAGCAAAGATCCTTTCTGTGGATACAGCATTATAACGTGCCTCGTTTCCCATCTTCGTATCCTACTCAGAAGATAAACTTGGGATAAAAAGTGGTGTATCAGTAGTTTTATTCTTGCTCATCTTCCTTCCTTTCATAAAAACAACAATTTTCTCAAAGTTATATTGATCTTCAAACACAATCCAGACTTTGCAGCTCCCTCAAAATACAAAATTTTCATTGGATTTCCCATTCCTTTTACTGAGATCTGTCACCACCTTTCCAAAAAGACAGGCATGCAGACCGTACTGAAAAAGGAGATTTCTTTCTTCCTTCAAGTAAGTTTTAAATTAATAGATGTCATACCTTTCAGATGGTTCTGCTCGCTGTTCTGCAGGCAAAGTCTTCTCTCTCATCCCCTGCACGTTAAGTTTAGTTCAAGAGTTAGCTGACTATGTACAGAATACACAAAGTACCAACAACCACTTAATGTGTTTTTTTCTGGTTTTTATTTTATTTATTTATTTTTAATTTTATAGCACTGAATACACCTCACCTACTTAACGTTGTTCCCTAATTCAGCATTGTGGGTACAGTTCAGTTAAATTTTGGGGCTAAAGTAAGCATCACTGCTTCACTCAGCATTGAGGACAAACTGATAGAACACTAAATCAAATTTGTCAAATCCTCTAACAAAGAAAGTAATTAATTTAAACAAAATAACAAAAATTGTGCGTGTGGGGGGGAGAGTTTTCATCAAAACTTGTGTTTACCAACCCCGTAAAAGGGACATACTTTTCTGTTTTCTATCATTTATCAACAAACAAGCAAAAAAAAACGAAAAAACTCTACCCCCCCAAAAAACTAAGCAGTTGCTGCTACATTCATTTTAGAACTTTACCAAATGGAGATTGTGCTGGCTAAACAATACAGAGATTGAAAGAGTTAAAAGCAATAAGCAACCAGTATTACTGTCCACTTTGATTTCCAGCCTAAAAAGCCCATACACTTAACACGTGGTCATTTGTACACTCAGACCGATACTGGAAACACAGATGTTTTCGCAGAAAGAGATGCCCATTTAATTTTATGGAAAATTTATCAGACTCCATCTACTCCAAAGCAATCAAAAACGATAACTCAGCACATTGTCAGAACTCTCACTTGGAGCACATAGCTCACCTGGAATAGTTTACACAGAACACGAGCATGTTTCATCAGTGACAGCTTTGTGTACATGAGAATATAGAAGGAAAACATTTCTGTCTTTTAATATTCTTTCACTGAGAACAGGATGACTCAATAGCACATCATGACATCGTGAAAACAACCACAAGACACTGAGTGTTCCAAAAACAGAATTAAATCCATAAAAGCTCAATCTATTTCACAATGGTTCCCACTGCCTTAAAGCTCGCCTCAAACACGCTATCAGTACTTTTTGCAAAGATAGGATAACAATTGGTTTGAGAAACATTCCAAGACTGGAAAAAAAAACCAGGCACATAAGGACTCAAAAATGTACTCACTTGGAACTTTGTGTCTACTCTCTGGCAAATTTTGCTGGACTGAGTAGTTGAAGTCGGTGATGGTTCAGAATACCGCGTATAACGCATCGGTTGACGGTTTACTGTTGGTGTCACAAGTCTCTTAACAGGTGGAGGCTGGAATGCATTCTGGGATTCCAGCTTTGAAAGGGAAACAGCAATCAATTTATCCTTACGTCCACCCAAATTAATTCCAATATTTATTGATGAAAACAAATTACAGAACTATAAACCTCCCCCCATCGGTCTTGGCACTCAGTGAATACAATTTGAAAATTCTGAAGACCGTTCAACTTGTAGAGGGAAATCACCAGAAAACCAGTAACGAAATCCATAAAGCTATATATAAGTAGCCAAAGTCTGACTGAATTCCATTTCAAAATTTGGCAGTTAGCTTCATAGACAAAATAATTCATGCTACCATAATTAAAATAACCCATGTTCCTAGAATATGCTCCTATCTTTTCCTCTGCCCACACTGTGATTTTTTTTTTTAGTAGCTTAATTCATTAATTTAACATTCGAAGTGTTAAGCAACTAATTATACAGGCTTCTGGGCTTCACATTCCCTACATTTTCCCTCTTCAAAGTTACACAAACAATAGAACACACTCAAAAAAAAACACCTTGTCAATCTTACAATAATCTCATTCATTAAAATATGATCCAATGCTTTACATGTGCATTAGATGCACTTCAAGTAGTGGGTTTGACTTCCCTTTTCAAAGCATTTTCACAGACCAGAGTTAATTTTTAACACAGACCACTGCGTGTTCTGCAAAACTGACTTAACTGAACTGTCAGACAGAAAACAAAGCCTAAAGGCTACAAGATTTACCGATGGCTCCGCCTGCGGTCTTAAGGATCAGAAAATACAGTCTTAGGAAGCATGCTATTGTTCAAATCAATACCAACAGGAAATTTTTGTTTACGCTGCAGCTTTAATTTCACAGTATCTCCCAGCTCTTAGTAATAGGATTCACACTCTCTCTAAAGTATACAAAAATGCATCTTTCTAAAAAATATTACATTCAGTTTGAAACCTTGAATAAGACATGTTTTATGTAAGTTCACAAATCTACTTTGAGTGAACGATGGTTCATTGCTGGTTTTAAAGGTAAAAAAGAAAAATATTAAATCCCCCAGTTAGGCATTCAATACACCAAGAGCTATTCTGCCTGGTACAGTTCCTTGAAATAAGAAAAATACCACATCACTGCTACCCACTGCAGAAGTTTAGCCCGAGTGCACAAGTGTTCCGTCAACCGCATGTTCACTTTAGCAGGAAAACACACGATCGTCTCCTCAGCAAATAATTGCTTCTCATCACGGGCTACCCTTCTCCCGCCACCATTATGAATTCTAGTATTATGAATAGACAATCTATCTCCTTTCACCCACTGACAGCTGCGTGCAACATTCATTTAGTGGCTGACAATTTCAGGCTCTCTCTTGCAAATCTGGCAGATCTTTCTTAATGCCTTATCACAGGTGTATTGCTATAATATAACTGAGAATTCACACCAGATTTGGTTTTAGTTATTTGGATAATATTTATGATATACTTCACTTCTCCATGCCCGTGTAATTTGGCAGATGGTGAAAAGATGGTCCAGGAAATCTGAGATGTTTGTAAACTCTGAAGTGATTGTAAACTTAATTATACATCCATCCAATCAAGGAATTAGCACAGAAACTTCTTGAGACACTGTCCCTTTTCCCATTAGAACAGAAGATGAAAAGTTTGCACATCTTGTTATTTCCTTCAGTCACCTGATCTTCAAGTGGTCATTTAAGGGTTTTGCAATTTAATAAGCCCAAGGATACCCCTAACTAAAGTCATCAAAAAAAGATGACTAGTTTTCATTTTTTAAATAAAATGAAAGGAAATCATGCTTTACCACAGCATTATCACCAGTTCTGTGCTACCTCCAAATAGGAATTTAGGAGCATAAGATTTATAGCGTCGGAAATTAACAATTTTCCTCGTCTTTACTTTGAATGGTGATAAAAAGCAGAAAAATTAGTTTTCTGTGCCCGAATGAACACGGAAGTCTGTACAAAGTCTATATGACCATTCAATCAGTATTCTTCTATTTGTGATCATTTCTTCAAGAGAAAACTTGCCTCAAGAGGAATTTTAATATGCAGCTTCACCCCAAGTTGGGGGACAAGATAAAACGACTTGGTGTGTTCTAGAGCTGTTGCTCTCAACTTACAAAGATAACATAATTCTTAACCTGAGTAATCTTCACAGCCCATCATCTACTGTGGATACATGCCAATATTAACTTGATTTGATGTCTATGTTGTCACTGAGGTTTGAGAAAATTTTTCTAATAGTGATAAAGCATTGAAAAAGTTATCTACCTCAGCTTAAGACATTATTGGTTCTTACCTTTCTTCGTTTGGACTGGAAGTCAGTAATATCCGGTTTATCTATGTCCGGAGGCTAAGGGAAAAAACAAAGCATAAATATTAGAGGGCAATTTTTTTTTCCTGAGACAGAGGGTTCCCTGCAACAAAAATGTGGGGGTTCATGGTCAACTTATACAACACAGCGGCAAAAGAGATGCCATTCTTTTAGCATCCTGTTGAAAAAATAGCGCACTAAATTAAACCGGCCACAACGTAAGGAAGAATAGTTTTATCTTTATCCTTTGATGGCACATTTACTAAGTTTTATAAACACATGAAGCAAAAACAGATTAAAAGATGTGCTATTTACCAACAAAGAGCTTGACAGCTTCTCCACTGCCTCCAAGATGCACCGTGCAGCGGTACTTAAGGTAGCGCGGGGCCGCACAGTTTCTTGTCTAGCTTTCGCTCTCTTTTGTGCCTGAAAAATTAGCATTTTAAGTGTTACAATGGTCAATTCTCAGCTAAGGAGGCATGTATTTTATGTCCCAAGGCTACACTGATGATACAATCAATATATTCCGATGACAGAGAAAAATGCAGTCACTGGGAGTTCAAGCCATAAAGAAGAGAATACATTCGGAGTTTAATGAAGTTTACCTTGGGCCTCAGTGCATCTTGCATGTGCTTGTTGCACGAGCAATAAAAGAACTCCATACTTGTAAAAGGTCAAGACGGATGATGCTAGGACTGCTAAGGCCTCCGAAGCAGTAATCAGGGAAACAGAACTCAAGAAAAGGCTTGTGGTGGTACAGAAAGCATTTTCAGTAACAACACAGACCTCAGAGTTTCACGATGGTCTAAGTGTACCATCTTAAAATCAGTGTATACAATCATAACCAGGAACTAGTTTTACTTCTCTCTTGCTTCCTCCCTTCCCCCAAGATTAAAGTTGGCTGCAAATCTTTGTCTTAAAAGATAAAGATCTGATTTAAACTGTAACAGATCTAAACATTACACTGAAAAAGTAAACTGTGTATTTGCACCACCCAACTTCAAATATCAGTCAAAAACTTCCTTTGGTGTGACTTTTTTTCTTCCCAGGTTAAATCCCTCATATAACCACACTGTGCTTATCACACGATGTGAAGACAGGAAGCAGACCACGCAGCATAGAAAAACACAAGTGAGACTCACAGAACCACAGAATGGTTAAGGTTGGAAGTGACCTCTAGAGATCGCCTGGTCTACCCCCCCGCTCAAGCAGGGCCACCCCGAGCAGGTTGCCCAGGACCATGTCAAGTCAGCTCTTGAAGACCTCCGAAGAGGGAGACTCCACAGCCTCTCCGGGCAACCCGTGCCAGGGCTCCATCACCCGCACAGTGCAAAAGCATTTCCTGATGTTCAGACAGAGCCTCACGTTTCAGTTTGTGCCTGTTGCCTCTTGACCTGGCACTGGGCACCGCTGAAAACACAATGGCTCTCTATGCTCTTTGCACCATCCATTCAGGTATTTATATACACCAATAAGATCCCCCCCGAACCTCCTCTCCTCCATGCTAAACGGGCCCAGCAGTCCCTGCCTCTCCTCAGAGGAGAGGTGCTCCCAGTCCCTTGATCATCTTGGTGGCCCTTCGCTGGACTCTCTAGTACCTTGCTGTCATTCACAGCAAGCAGCAAGAAGCAAGCTACTCTCTCCTTTAAAAGCCTAGTATTTTGGTTCCTCTTTTTACCATAATGCAGTAATATTGTAAAAAACAAAAATAGCCGACCAAAGAGGGTTCCCAGCTTTGCACCACAAGGTTTCAAGGTTTCCCGTAAGTGAGGTACTTGTACTGCCCTTTTTCCGTTGCAGAAATGGACTGTCAGAACAGAGCCAGCAAACCCGCGTTTTCATTTTCTTAAAATTCCTTTTGATTTATCGATAAAAGTCACTTTCATTTAAATACATTCCTACCAAACCTGATTTGATTTTCCGTTTCGATTCAGCTCTAGCTAATCAGAGTTGTCAGCAGTTTTTATTTGCTATTTCCAAGAACTCTTGGGGGCAAATAACTCTCTTCAAGAACTATATGAATCGTTCAAAACAGAAAGCATGTTACTGCTTATCTTGAGACTGCATTTAGTCCTGCATGCCTCTGTGTAACAGAAGAACAAAGGATCAGCAAAGTTGATTTTAGATATTTTCAAAGACTGCAGGCTTATACAACATATCCATAGCATGAATGTAGGCATGCTTGGAAAAGAAGATCCACAGATAAATATTAGCCAGGTTTGACTACAGTAGCTTTTGCTACCATAAACACAAGTTTTCAAAGTTAGGCTGTCATTGGTTTTTTTGCATCATGTTATTTTAACGTAATGTAGTCAGAGGCAGACAATGGCACTTAAATGGAATTTTTTGAAAGACCTAACAACAGAGGAAACCCCAACTACCAACAACTAGCCCAAACTGTCATTCTTGTTCTTTCTGACAAGTATTACCTGTGGTAAAAACTGTTATAAAAGAATTTAAACAGAAATCAATCTCGTCTATTTTTGTAGACCAAGAGGGCAGAAGAGCAACTGTTACCACATATTCAGCTCCCTGCTCCAAGCTCCTTTGGCAGTGCTGCTTTTTTTATTTCCATCACTATTTCCCACTACACTACTTTTCTCATACCCGATAAGGTTCTGTCTCTCGCTGCCTAGATCTTGCAGCTGCACCACCATAGGCCGTCTTTCCGGGGTAAAATGGAGAAAACCCAAGCTGCTTTTCCTTAAAAACAGACGTGCTTCCACATGCCTACGGAAACACAGTACGATAAGTGGATAGAAAAACAGGTACACATTCAAACTGATTAAAAGAAATACTGTGCAGTACTTACAGGACACAGTCCTCCAAAAGCAGATAAACCGAATGCAGGTTTCTTAGAGCTAGCTGCAGAATGCTGCGAGAGGGAATGAGTTCTTTCATCTTCTGTGGGCCAGAGCAGTGACGATGAAGTATTTTTTAAAACTGCAACATCTGCCAAAATGACGTATGCTACATGTAAATGCCTCTAGTACGTACAGAACTTTAACAATAAAGATCACACTAATTCAAGTTCTTCAATACAGAAAAATAAGCATGACTTCAGCTTCTTTAAATAGATCAACTTCACGTACAGACTGAAAACCAAGTATCACCTACAAACTTGAAAACTGTTCACAGAGCTGCAAGTAGTTTTCAGCAAACTTACCAAGTTAATACTGTGCTTCCAATGCAGATTTTTTTTCCTTCATGCTAAGATAAAAGAGGACCGCATAAACATCAGTACATTTGTACAGACAAAGCTTTTTTCTATGTTGGTAAAAGGCTGGAGGCCAGCACAGATCATAATCGCACAGGTTTTAAACCTGGAAGATTCCCCAAAGGCTGCTCTAAGAGTTAACGATCTTCTGCCCATGTATGTTTTACGAAGACACACCAGAAAGTTCTAGTGCACTCAGGTTATATTGCTAAAGCCCAGCAACTCTACTCTCAGCTGTACAAAAGTTCTCTGGAAAACCTGCTGAGCACACGTCAGTCCCTGTCTCTATGGGGGACTAGAAAAAGCTGCAAACCTGCTGTTCGCCCTTTCAGCGAGAAGACCTAGGTACCAACCTACATCGACACGATGCTTATTTTTTATTTTAAAATGGTGTGCTTTGCTCAATGAATTTGGCAAAAGACATGAAAGTATTGACAGCTGAAGCCTTCTACCAAGAAAGGTCTGAGTCACTCTTCTAGACAATCAGCCTAGTTGTCAAGCTACGGCAAGTCAGCCTGATTTCCTACCGTCCCAGTTCAAAATTTACATATAACCTAGCTGAATGTGTATATTTCAGCACTGACTCTTTCTAACATCAGGGTATCATAAACGTATTCCAAAGCACGCTTCTATTAAAAAGGTGATAGGATTATATACTTCTAAAACACTAAAAATTCAATTTAATTCTCGCATCCAAAGTTGACATTCACCTATTTTATTTACTAAGGTGATGTGGAATATTAAAGAACGCAAGGTACTTCACATTAAAAAAAAAGTCAATTAAACAGAGAACACAAAAATCACCTTCATCAGATGCTCTAGAGGAGGAATCACTGGTTGTTGGGATGTTATCATCGTCTTGTTGAGAGGTAGAATCTTCTATTTCTTTTATCAAGGACAGCCTAGGACTGCCAATGCCAAATATAGAAGATGTCGAGGGCTGACAAGGTGGGACAGGAGAATCCAGCATGGTATAATTCAGATGGCTCAAACGAAGAGAGGGCCTTGTTAACACAACTGGGAAGTTCAGTGCTGATCTACTTGTGGATGGTTCTAGACAAGAACAGGGAGATAATTAGCTTTGCTATAGACAAGCTCACAGAAGCCAAAACCTGTTTCCTATCGACAGCCATGCTATTGCCAAGTTCTTATTGCAAAAAGAGAGAAGCCAAATTTAACTTCTTCCTCACCCAGATACGGTTGCATCTGTCTGGCTACAACAACACTGCTTGCGATACACAGTATTAATGTTGCATCCAGAAGTAGTTAACTATGAGGTTTTACAACACCACATTCTGACCCCGTGCTCAAATGCTCTAACGCTGACTTGGCCGTTCACTAAATCAAACATATATACTCCTTCTCCCATGTACAGCTTGCAATAAGCTTTACAAAATTTGAGATTACACGGTAAATTACAGATAACACTGCAGCTTCCATAATATTGGAACAAAGGTTATATTAATCTGAATACACAACATGAAAATGAACGTTTGCAGTACTTTTTTCCCAAGTTCTTCCATATCAGCTCACGTTAGAGGCAAAACATCATCTACCCATTAACTATTGGGATTTTGACCCAAGGGACAAGGATGTTGACCCAAGTAACCAGATAAGCATTTTTCCCTCTTGAAGCAAAAGGTCTGCAAACAATGCCAGTGGCCTGGAATAGGTGGCCTTGAAGTCTATCTTGCTAAATGAATGGAACTATTCATGGGTATTTTGCCTGATGAAAGCCTACTGTCTCTCCCAGGAATCTGGGCAATTCAAATGACTTTGAGCCACTATCCTCTTGATACTTGAACTGAAGCTTAAACTAGTTAGTTCAATCTTCATAACCACTGCAGTACCACTAATTAGCTCTCCAAACCATGAGCAGATTTTTAGGACAGCACCGTTTGAGATACAGAAAGTTATTGAGGCGGAAGGCCACCCAATATAGGCTCCAGCACAATGATACCTCAGAAATGAAGAGACACATTGGTTTCAAAATGTAGTAATAATTAAAAAAAATAATCTTATTCTTAAGCATAGTTACACCCACGGACAGCAACATAAGCTGCATAAGGTTCGAGGGTGTCCGCCTGCTCCTGATCTCCTGGAGTTAGCAAGCTTGCAGTGCAGCTGTTCTTACTGAAAGCTCCTTTCACGCAGTTACATAGGAAAGCCAACATGTGTTCCTCAGTCACGAAGACCTTCTCTATTCTTTTCTCCAAACTCATTCCCAAGCTACAGCTACACGCAAAGCCATCAATCTCCTTGTTTACAATTAGATGAGATTGGAGGCAAAGATATTTCCTCCTTATTTTTTGATTCTGCCAACAACAGAAGCAACTGACTTTCCACATTATCTATGGTTACCTACGCACGCTCAGACAAAACTTCTTTACTTATTAAAAGCTGACTTCCCCAAAACAGCTAATTTAAGAGAAACTCAAATAAGAATAGATGCAAATTTATACAACAGGACTACAGGAACAGTGAGAGGCGCTGGATATAAGACAAATCAATCTTTCATGAGGTAAAGGAGTTGCAAACCTCGTTGCCAACGGTCAAATACCTTTTCAAAGACACCCCCTCCCCCCGCGTAGACCTTAAAGTTATTGAATATTTTAAGGATAATAATCTCATAAACCACATCCGTGCACAAGTTCCCCAGTTCACCATCAAGTTAACGAGGAACTTTACTAAATTGATCAAAGCCCAAAACAAAAACAAAACAAAACAAAACAAACAAAGTCGGGACACGAGACGGAATTTTCCTCTGCCATTCTAGCATCTAGTCTTTTGTTTCGAAGACTGCAAAACAAATTAATTTTTTTAATTGCCTTAGGCAGTTAGACAGATTTTCATTCCATATCTTTTAAAAGATGGAAAATGCAACCCAGCACACTTGCAAATGACTTATTTTCAGCATTTAGCACCTGGCTAATAGAGTACCTAAAGTTAACTGATGCCTTCCAAGAGCATAAGATGTATGCTTCGTAACTGTGTATACAGTTTAAAGCTAAGATGGTTTCACAAACAGTTGTTTCGACTTTTTTGTTTGTTTTTTTTTCATTCTGTCAAAACCCTCATTCCAATTTCCTTTTGAAATTCAGATTCAAAACTAGAAATCTGTGAATAAATACAGATGGCCAGAATTCCAAATGATTTTTTACATACCTCGTCTACTTATTCTTGCTGGTTCAGGCGTGAATCTCTCATCGATTATGGTATCTTCATCTGCATAATCGTGGTGATAGTTTACCGGAGTCTCCTCCTGGTTTGCAGATTCATTTCTGTCTACACACTCCTCCTCACGCTTATTGAAATACTTCTGCAGCCACGCCGGTACAATATATTTCACCGTTTCTGTCATTCTGCTAATTATTCCCTGCTTGAAAGAAAAAACACTTGTTTAATTACAGAAACACAGTCAACAGCATATGCTGGGATACCACCTTCCACGGACCTTGAAGACAGATATTATACAGCAAATATTCACAAGACGACGACGAGGTTGATCCCTGGCATAGGATCGCTACACTTCTGGTAAACCTTAAATTCACCTAAGATTGATTTACAACTACCTATCACTTTCTGCACTTCCAAGTGACCTTGGCAAAGTTCAAAGTTTTGAAACCTCTGCCAAAATTCACCAGCAGGTCGTCAATCTGCAAGGCTATCAGGAAACTCTACGCCTGAACAGCTCCTGACCTACAGACTTGTTCCAGGACTCTTCCTCTTCGCACCCTCACGTGAAAACCAACTAAACCAGAAGTTCAGCAACTATCTACTGCGACAGTCAGGACCATACTACCCATTAAAATCAGTGAATCTAAATATTTTCAATTTTAGTAATGCTGAATTGCAGTGACTATACGCACAAAAACCAGTTCTGCTCTCAACAGTCAGGCTAACCCAGAAGATGTCCTGGAAGAAACACAGCTATAGCTATAGCACCAGCACCTCCTCTTGCAAGAGCCTTCTAAAGCTGTTGCCGTATTTTGTAGAAGACTGACTCTGCAGCATACATCGGGTACGATCGGAGAATTCCCACCTGACCGAAATCCCCAGGAACTACGGTTAAATAATATCCAGAAAACTGACAATCATGAGCTAGGCATCCTGCTAATCATCCCTCCTGCAGGTAGGGGGAAAAAAAAAGTAAAATAGATCCAGGACTAGTTCCCAGGAACTTCAAAGCTGCTAACTATACTGTCTACAGTGCCCAGGCACCTTCAGAGCTTAATGGTAAGAGACAGAGGGTTTGGTGGGCTGTAATTATGATCACAAGCACACAAAACACATCTATTTAAGTATTTCTAAGAATCGACTTATCGACTAAAGTTGTAGGGGGAAGGATGAGAAAAACAGCGGGGTAGGGATCAGAACCAGAGGTATAACCTCACAAAATCGCATCGGTCGCTTTCGTGCCTCCCCAACTGCATCACTGAGAGACAATTAACATTAAGCCACAGAACCTTCTGCAGAGTGGACATGATATTGAAAATAAACTGAAATTAATTGACAAATGCTCTAAGCAAGCTATCTGCTCAAAGCTCGCCCTTTTACGTTATGAACATTTGCACGATTCGTCTGGTTACAAAGCTAACTGCTATAATAAATGCACACATGTAACATCTATCAGTTTGTCTATTTATCAATCATTAAAATTCTTCCCCGATAAGTTACTGTTAATTTGATCTGCGCTGGATGTGCAGCAGCCATTCTCTGTGCAGAATCCCCCAGATATCCCCACGCACGTGTTTGCTCTGGCACACTCTTTAAATAAACCTACTGGAAAACACGCAGAGATAACAGACAATGGAAAAGTTAGAAAACCATCTCCACTGATTATTTTTAATCCACGTGTAAGGTTTATCAGTTAGCTACACAGTGTCGGCACACGCAAGCTATGGCACTTTCAACATTAATGCACTGTTCAAGCCAGAGGTTTCAACGGTTGCTCTGTAAGCGTGGGGAATGTTTGCATTGCCCTTCCAGGCCAGCTTTAGATGGACAAGATTGATTGTCAATATATGGTATAAGGGACTTGGCATTTCTGCAAGTGATAAAAACCTAATTGAGCAGCTATCCATGCGTAGCGCTCCCTTGGTTTTGCATATGATAATCAATCCCCTCAGCTACGTTGCTCATTTAATAGCGGAGAGGTTTTGGCTGAACAAACATGTGCAGAGGGCATCTCCAGAGCATCTCTCTGGGCGTCCTGACATTTCTTAGCAAAGAGCTGCTGGGAGGGATCTCGGCGCGTCCCCCCTCCAGCACGGGGATTTTCACAGCCCGAATTGACGGACCGCTTTCACCGTCAGCCTACTGTACCTTGCAGCACAAACGAGAAGCAAAGCCTGGCAGGTAACGTTCAGAGAATTGATGATGGGCTGAGGAGGGGTGCAGGGAGCGGGGAAAGCCCTGGGGGTGGCACTGGGGGTCCTGAGGGCAGCGGGCTGGGGGTGAAGGGGAGGGGGAGGAGGGGGGTAATGGGCTGGGTAGAGGGGTAAGGGGGTAAGTAAGGGGCTGAGGGGATAACTGAGGGGGTTAGGAAGGGGCTGAGGGGGTAACTGAGGGGGTTAGGAAGGGGCTGAGGGGGTAACTAAGGGGGTAACTAAGCGGTCGAGGGGGTAACTAAGGGGGTAAGGAGGTGGGTAGGGGGTAACTAAGGGGATAAAGGGGCGGGTAAGGGAAGGGGGTAAGTAAGGGGGTAACTGGTGGGCTGAGGGGGAAGGGCCCGCTGTGGGGGGGCCGCTCCTCACCCGCTTGCTCCTGGCACAGGGGGGCTTCGCGGCGCCCAAACGGTGGCGCCGCCTCTTCACCTTGCCGCCGGCCGCTCCTCCTCCTCCTCCTCCTCCTCCTCCTGCTCCTCCTCCTCCTGATCGGGCTCCTGGGCTGCCGCCCGGCGCCCCGCCGCCACCGGCCCTGCCACCGCCGGCCATGCCGCTGCCGGTCGCGCCGCTACCGGTCGCGCCGCCCGAGGCCATACCGCCCCCCCCCCGCGTTCGGTGCCGTCACGGGGCCCCCCCGCCCCCCGCCGCCACGCGCCGCGGGGCCTGCCCTGCCCCTCGTGGGAATAAAAATGTTGTTTTTGCAGAGTTACGTTGTTTAAAGGTAAGGAATGGGGTATTGAGGTGTGCTTGCAGCGATAAGAACGCTTAGCAGGCGACCTTGTAAAACGCAGACAACCAGACTCCGTAGAACAATTCGGGGAAAATCACGGTGTTGAGTCAAGTCAGGTAAGTGAAGAAACATCACCGCTTCAACCAGTAAAAAAGTCAAAAGAAATTCGAAATTTAACAGGCCGGCAACGGAAGGCCATGCATTGTCTGGGAAGCATCAGACAGATTGTGAGCCTGGATCACCCCCTCAGTGGGGAAACAGGGGAGGGTCCCGTCATCAAAAAGTATATAAACTGGGTTTTGGAACCAGCAGGGGCGCTCCTGCTCGTGGGACGCCCGCCACTGCGATCGCGAATAAATTCCTGCTTCGCTGAGCTCCTCGCCTGAGCCCAAGTTCTTGGCTACGGAGTGTTTCTCACAATTTGGGGCTCGTCCGGGAGCCAGTCGCCTACTGGGGAGCCCCACCGCCGCAGCAGCAGGAAGGCATGCCCCGCTGATTTCAGCGGTCCTGTGCATCGACGGCGGCGGTTCTGCGGAGAGCTGACAGAGGGCCCGAGACTGATGAAAGAGGCAGGATCCGTGAAGGAGTGGGGAAGGGAAGAAGGCAGGCACTCCGGCTTTGAGAATTGATCCGGTAACTCTGTGCACAGACCAAGGTAAGAAATAGGAAGTATTGCCTTGGGGGTCGGGTGAGACTCTGTGTGCCGTGTGATTGAGACGTACTTTTGTACGGAGCGAGTGTGGAGTCCTGATCCGCGGTTCCGCAGCTCCGCGAGGGGCGCGGCCGGAGACGGACGAAGCGTGAGATGAGGGAGAGAAAGGAAGAGTCTCGGGAAATGCGGTGTATGGTAAGCCCTTGCACGGGGAAGTGCTTGGCAATACACCAGGGAAATTTGGTGTGCGGTAGTCCTCGCACGGACGGGACGCCCGCCACTGCGATCGCGAATAAATTCCTGCTTCGCTGAGCTCCTCGCCTGAGCCCAAGTTCTTGGCTACGGAGTGTTTCTCACACCCTCCCCCTCCCTCCCTCGCGCGCCCCCTCCCCTCACGGGAACGCGCGCCCCCCCCTCCCGCTGCCGCTCCCGTTCCTCGCCCCGCCCCGGTCCCGTCCCGGTCCCGCCGCCCTCCCGCTCCCGCCCTCAGGACCCGGCCGCCATAATGAACCCCGGCCCGGCCACCGTAAGCACGGGGCTAGGAGTCACCTCCAGAGCCTCCCCGCGCCGTGGCGCCGACCGCCGGTGTGCCGCAGCACCGCGCCGGGCGTGGGACGGCGCCCCGAGCCCACAGTGCTCGTCAGAAAAGCCCCGCACCGACAACCGATACCCCCGCACCGACAACCAACAGCCCCCACGCCGACAACCAACGCACAAGCAGAGTTTTAGGCCGGATTCGTGGCCCCGTTGGTCCGGGAAGCGGTCGTCACGCTAAATTCTACCTTACGGCAGGGGAACGATGGGCATCGTGACAGATCGCCGCCCCAGAAAATAAACACAGAAATAAATAATAAAAACGATAACGGGACGTGAATCGTGCCCTTAATAACAGACATTGGGCAGTGAAATCACCGACTTCTGCAACAATCCGTGCTCAGGGAACTGACTAAAACCCCTCCTGCATTGGCCATGTAATAGCTAGGCAAACATCACATAATGCTTCCCTCCCTCACGTACACCAAACCTATTAAGGCAACCATAGTAGTGTGATAACGTGATTTTTCTCCTCCAGATCAGCGTCAAAGGCAGCTACGCTAGGTTTGCTCATAAGTTCAAACGCTGCTTTATTTATTTATTTAAATGCCATTTTTCCTATTTAGAAGGATTTCCATAGGGTGACAGGCCTTTAATGACACTCACGACTCAGAAACATTTGCCGATGCAGTCAAACGGTGTCTATTAACGCGAGGCACTGAAGTTAATTGGTATTAAAAATGAGCCAAAACGAAAGGCAAGTATCTGCGTGTCCAGCAGAATGACAGCGATCATCACCATTTGATCAACCTTCCCTGTGAGTTCTATCTGCAAGTTACTTTGAGGTAGCGCTAGAAAGAAGCGGTTGGTCCAGAGCATCCCTGCAAAAAGAAACATCCACGGCTTAAGTACCGTTTACTCTTTTGGTATCCTTTTAAGTACTTTTTACCCGTTTCGGACTCCTGCCTTTTCCCAGCTCACTGATGACAGCATTAGTAGCCCCTCAAGCTACTGTCCTACAGCCTTTCCCACAGTGAAGAGATAGGAAAAACCCCACTACTTCTTGAAAAAAAAAACCAGCAGGTTTTTGAATAAAAGCACTCTCTGTTGCAGCTAGGTACAACGAAAAGAGTTTATGAAATCATTACGGGACATTCTTGTAGAAAACTTCCTCAAGCTTGGAAGAAAAAAAAACATTTCAGCTAAGTAAAACAGAAAATAACTGGAAGAAGTGAAGTATGGCGGTGTTGGAAAAGTTGCTTCAAAGACTTGTTTAATTAAAAAGAAGGAAGAAAGCAAGATCCTACTGCAATCCCATCTTTGTCAAACTGATGGCGGGCACCAGTACGATGTGTTCAGCTAACACAGGCTGGAAGTTGTAACTGCAGCTGTGAAGTTTACCCAGTAAAAAGACTCCGCAAAGCATTCTAGCAGTTCCGATGCAATCACTGCTTCCTGAATTTGTGACTCACGGTTAACACGGCAGTACAGGAAGAAGTCTGGCATTCACTGTGCTCTTACGGTAAAGAATCTGCACTGCGCACACCATCCCAAGCCAGGTATGCGCTCCTAACAGGAAAGGACGATAGGCTGATAAGTCTCAGCAGAGGGAAAAAGACATCAGAGAACTACTTTATAACAGCAGCACGCGGGCTGCAACCAACGTTCTCTTCCTCTCATCATTTTCATTTATGTGGACTCCAAGAGTCTGCACTCCCAACATCTTTCAGCTCTGGAGAACAAACAGCCCAACCAATCTCATTCACTGAACTACAAAGCTGGTATTTTCGCTATCTAGTCCGGAAAAGAAGGCGCACGTCTCTAACGTACAGTGTAGAGACCTTGTTAATAGGCAAAGTCTGCATAAAATAGGTGGCCACAGCCTGATTTTCTGACGTTCAGGGCCTTGGGTCACACACCACCACAGTATCAGACTTAATGAAGTCACCAATCTATGTGGGCCCCTCATTACACAGGTCACCTGTTATGGACCAACCTCTCAAAGGCCGAAAAACAGCACTGGTAGTGCCGGGCCAACACATATCTGTAGCATCCCATTTCTGGGTGACAACACAATGAATGTTTCCACAAAGTACTCGATGCAACCTAACTACTGTGTTTGGTGAGGCAAAGCAAGCCGTGTCAAAGCAGCGTAGCACCCAGGCACATTCCTGGAAGATGTTTTGCTGCTCACGTTGAAGAAAATAGATAAAAAAATCCTGTGCAGTTTGCGCTTCTGAGCTCAAGTACCACAGCTATGCACTACAATTGAAGTGGCATCAAACCTTGTAAGGTTTTGAAGCTTCAGCACTGCCATCCAAATTCAAGGAGGCTGCATCTATTATCTTGAATTTGCCCCAGCTCAGTCCCCTGAAACAATTCCATAGACACGTACAAGCAACCCTTTTCCCACCCAGATTCTTTGCTTCATCTATTCCACCTCTACCTTGTGTCATATTCTTATTAATCTGCCCCTCAAAAGACTCCCTGGCTCACACAAAGAAGCAACCCAACAAATCCCTGTTCCCCGCCACGTTGCTTTCATGCTTTGGGAAGAGTTAACTGCAACAGCTCTAACTGTGATGCCACCTCACCCCCTCAACCTATGTGAGGTTCTTTGCCTTCTGTCTCCTCCTACGTGTACACCTGCACTAGAACCAGGAAGAATGTGCTTCCTACAATACTCCAAGAGCCTTTTCTGTTTCAGGATGTCATCATTTCAATTCAGGACTGAAAGTATTCCTCGCAAAAACCCAACAGCTAATAGCTAACAGAAGCAGTTGCTGGTGATCAGCTACAAGTAACCTGGAAGTACTGAGGAGTCACAAAAGAGAATTTGCATTACATTTAAGAACAGCATGCAGCTTAGGACCACTCTTTCACTAACTACACTAAGCCATAAAAAAGAATTGGATTCTTACCTGCCATCACAGCAATTATGGTTTATGTTGCCCCCAACATATGTATATAATGTTGCCCCCAACATTATGTTGCCCCCCTGTTGCTGCAGGAAAAAGTGGGCACAGGTGTTTCCGTAGCAAGGCCTGTGAGTGTCTCCCATACATACTTCCAGTCTAAGCAAGCACATGAAAGGCTTGGCTTGTCGCTTACCTAAGGAACCAGGAAAACAAGGGAAAGCTAGATTTTGCTTGTGTCCTAATGCCCATATAAAAATAAAGACAGATGAAATACCCTTACTACCTTGTTAAATTCCATAAGCCGGAAGAGAACGTGCTGCACACAGGTACAAGTAAAATCCCTTGCTGGCAGGTTTGCAGAAACAAATTTTTTATTTACACAGGCAAGTCTTATCTTTAGACCCCATTTACCTCTTTACATTTCTCGAATATTTACATGACTTCATGATGCTCCAAGAAGAGAGTGATGAACAAAAAGATTACAGAAACTGTCAAAAGCATAGCAAAAAAAACCCAACCTATCATTGTGCTTTAAAACTTATGAGCTAGAATAATGTAGAAGAAATGTAGTTTTAGCACTTTGGTCCTAACGGTCATGCTCTAGAAGACACTTAAATAGCAGAGGGGATTTCAGAAGTGACCGTATCCAGAGGTTGCCAGTGACAATTCATGAGTGAATCGTAGAGTTCTTCGCTTGTCTCCGTGAATTGTCTGTTCATTTCATCAACATCCAAGTAGAGCTGTGGATCTGAAAATAAAAGCCTGGTAAGTCCAAGTATCAAATCTGAGGCATGCGCACAAAAAAACTTCACGTGAAATGGCTAATAAAATGTATTTTAAGCTAAGTGTAATAAGCTATTAGATCTACTAATTTTAGTGAGGTATTTAGTCCTCTAAAATTTTGAGCCTCACAGCTCCAACTTTTGGGAATTTGTATATTAGAAGGCTGGGACTAGAACCGTCTTTCAAGATAAAGACAAAGACAATGTTTAAGATAGTAAAGATAACGTTTAAGGATAATCAGCCATGAAACCCTCCCAAGAGTCATTTAATTCACTTCTACGGCAATACACGTTACATAGGATAGTTTCTAAACACTAACACAAAATGCCTCCACGTGAGGAACTTTGCAAACCTTCCAGGACACAAATATGTTTTGTACCGTATTTGTAAGTGCAAGCTGAATCCTCCTTTTGGAATCTGCAACATAAGCTTTTACCTCAGGGTGGAGAACAAAGCTTTTGCATATTACTGAGTTTCTAATATAAAATCTGTTTAGCGGAACCAATACAAAGAACAAAATTCTGTCTTAGACCATTTTCAAATGGGAATGAAGGCACAGGTACAAGAAACCTGCTGCGAAGCATTGACAGTGTCCCGTTTTACTTGATGCGGTCAGTGTATGCTGTATCAGCTTTAAAACCCCAGCTGATTGCAGATCAACCCCACAGAGGTTTGACCTCAGCTGAATTTTCAAGATGTTCTTCATCCAGTAGAGGTTGGCTTGTATTGTTAAAAGGCACAAGGATGGCTAAACTCAAGTGACAATGATAGAACCCTTATTACCGTCAGTAATTAGGTCATCACCGATTGCAGTCATAACTGAAGATTCCTGAAAGACAGAAAAGGCTAAGTTTAATCATAACTCATTTCAGAAAGCATCACAGATTCAAAGTGCTGCAGTCTCAACCCATTCCTTCTTCCTACAACTACAAGGATAGATGGCATTTTATCTACTTATTTTTAGAAGAAAGCCAATATTACAGTACAGGTTGGAAGGGACCTCCGGAGGTCACAACTAATACATTGACCACGATAAGACCACTTACAACAACTGTTTAATTTGCTTTAAGCAAAGCAAATCAGAAGAACAGGAACAGAAGAAGCGTACGCAATTATGCTGTCAAAACCATTCTTTGGTATGCGTGAACAAATAATGGTGTATAAATCACTAATTCTATGGATTTACTATTTAAGCACTTAAATACAAACACCTCTGAATGGAATCTGCTCTTTTAACTTCACACTAAGCAGAAAGCATGTTTTCAACTTCGGATTCTTTTTGCTGATTCACACAAATCTGTACAACATACTATCTGTGAAATATTTTCTTTACAGCAAGCGTGCACTATCTTTACCTCAAAAACAGCTGGAGCCATTAAAGAATCTCCTAAAGAGCAGTCTCCAACAGCTTGCATGCTGTCATAGGGAGCATAGGAGCTGTAGTTGTAGTCAGCGTAAGCATCGTAACTCCTCTGCGAGTGGTAGTTCTGGTAATCTTGGCAATAATCATTATAGTTGTATGACTGGTACCGCTGCAATTCTGCTTTCAGTCTGAAACATGAGAAGTTGCATACAGTCAGAGAACAGGAGACTGTAAACCCAGTTCTGAACTTAAACAATTTGTCAGCTTACATACTTCAAAGCTTAAAAGGAAGCTTTCCTAAACAGTCACCTAAGTGACAGCTTAAGTCACAGCTCAAAACCTCATTTCTATAGAAGCAAGCATCCTCACCTTTACCAATACCAGAAGGAATTGTTCTCATGGATTAACTCCAGAGCCTTGACATGGTTACCTGTACACATCAAGTATTTTTAGCGTTGGCATAAGCAAGCTGCTGCTAAGTCTCTGTGCTTTGCTAAAGATTGATTTAAGACCAGAGACATTTATCAAGCACAGCTGCTTTAAAGATGCAGTCTTAACCCTTCTATCTTTTGTTTGGTTAATTACTAGATCTTATTTCCAGAAAGAAGTGAATGGAGTCAGATTATCCATTTCAAAGAAGCATCTGACGCTGCCTGTCAGTTTGCCATGTCTACCTCCACCTGCTCAGTTTTTCTGTTTGTTTAAAGTCCATTAAACATTCAACAGCTGCCAACTATACCGCTCAGGTGAAGTCAGTCTTGCTTAACAACACAATCGCGATTCTCCAGCATGACGCCTTATTATTAGTGGGAGAATTACAAAATACACTGGTTCTTAAGAAGAAAGGGCCAGCTGATTAGCTTTCACTACTTTCCCTTTCAAGATTTTCTCAGGGGCAGCTTCAGACTAATGACAAGAACCAAGACAAGTGCTATCTGTACTAAAACTGACGTACACTGCATAAAGAACATTCAGATAACCCAGCTGCATATTCAAAAAAATCCGCTGTTTAGACTCGTCTTCACTGATTCTGTACAGGCAGACCTCCTGTGTTTGCAGTGCCCAGTTTCTCTGACTTGAATTGGGGATGCAGAGAAGTGAGTTCTATGCTTTTGGGGAAGAATACAAGCTGAAGGCATTCTGAAATAGCTTCCAAACTAAGCAAACATGAGGGACAAACTAATCCAATGGCTGGGTATTTCAATGCTAAGAGAGCACGGTACTCAGCCATTCAGAAACGTATTACTGATGTGTATTTTAATACTTACATTTGTTTCAATACTGCAAAGCTACACAAGTTCTAATAAAGAGGTAATCCATTGTCTTGTTACTGTAGTAAACAAACAGAAGATACATCATCTTAGGTCTTCTGCTTCCAACTGCACTCTTCCTACATACAGTTGCGTAGGGAAGGAAAATCTGAAAATACTGTTGACGTTCTTCTGGATAGCCGAAGCAAGAAAACATGTTTGTGGCTTATTCTTGTTTTCAAAATAAAACAATATTAATTTAATCAAAAAATTTTGGCAAAGAAGTTTGGACAGTGCTCTCTTGGAGAAGAGCATTTCCATTCTAAAGCAGAAGGAGGCAACATTTGCAGAATTATGCTAGGTAAACAGAAACAGAAGTGTCATTTTTTACTATTTAACAGAACACACAAGCTGACCTCATGAACATACTGAAATTGTTTATATGAAGTCCTGTTTTGTCAGTATCCTGGATCAAAGTTCATCAAATTTGGTATCAATTCTTTAACCGTTCAGAGACCTGAATTGCCTTAAATAAGTGATAGAACTGAGCCGGTAGAGTAAGAAACCCTCTCAGGAAGTGCTAAGCTTTAAACTCCCCATTGCCCTAAGCTCATGAAAAGCAAAGAATAGCATTCTAAACCTGTTCTAGTAATAACGCCTTTGGCTTTCTCCCTGCGTTCCCATTTTCCCCCCCCACTTCTTTCCTGTCAACCCACTGTAAAACTAGTTATGTGCTTCTCTCAAACTAGAGGGAAAGCTCTAAGAACAAGAACTCCCTAGCATATAAAACCACTTGTTGTCCCTTCTACCTTATGCAGGCCCAAACCTGAAAATATTTACCAATGCATTCAGCTTTGCTACTGTTGAGAAACAAGGCTGGTTACAATGGCAGCTAAGCCCAAGTTGCGCCGTCTGGCTAGACTTAACAGTTGGATTCCCCCAGCCGTCCTGAAGCAGGTTGATGAATCCAGGGAGTCAAAACATAGGACTTCTGCATTTCTGGTTTTGTAGACTGCATCCTGTGTACAGCCACTACAGCAAGGGCCACAGACTTTCCAAAGGCAGAGCTAGGAGAATCTGATTATTTAGAATAACTGTATCAATGCACAACTCCTTGGTTACCTTTTAGAAATTCCTATGCTCAGCCGGATTCCTTTTCCCCCCAGGCCTGGTGCGTTCTGGCAGTCTTGCAGTGCCCTCATCTGATCACCTTGCTCACCAAATCTGACATAGGCATACCCTCTACTATTTTCAAAAGGGAGAAAACCAATTCTGGTATGCATAACAGTTACAAAGCTAACGAATTCAATTTCTGTCTTCTACAAAAAACAGAAGATAGCAGCTACTTATAGCTTCTATTACTTAAGCAACCTCTCTGGCATGTGCACGTGCACAGAAAAGGCTTTCACCAAATTAAAAAACTTGGGCCAGAAGCAAAAAGCTTATTCCTTGGTAGCATTAAGATGCAACTCACTGAGAGCCAGCAAAACAATACATTTTAAGTGCTCTCTGCGTAAGTAATCAGATTCCATATTTCTGCATATACAGCAGTTAATCAGTTAGCACTAACCCACTCCTTTTGGAGCCACAAACTTTATTGGTCACAAACACCAAGAGCTGGCTGTAATTATCTGTAATTATCTGAACCAGTATTAACCGGTACCTCTGAACAGTACCTGAAGGTTTGAACTACATTCTAGTCCTGATCTTTCCAGTCAAAACTGTTTAAAAAACAACCCACCAAACAGTAAAAGAAACAAGAAAACCCCATGCTTCCTCTCTACATAAAACTTTTCACAATTGTGTTTTCTGCCCACCACCTGGCTTTAAAAAGTATACGAACTTCTTTGAAAGATCATGTTTTTAGTCTGAACTCCAAATGAACAACGTGTAGGGCATGTAAAGAACAAGCACGTCATTAATGAAAGCTTTTCTCTAAAAAGGATAAACTTATTCTTGGGGAAAAGTGTGGAAACAGATGTTATCTAGGCAATATTCCTACAGGAAAAACGAATAATTTTGCCACACCTCAAAGGAAAAAATAATTGTGCTTAACAGGTAAGAAAATAAAAAAAATCAGAGCAAACCAAAAAATAAATCACAGAATATACATCCTCGTTTTAATCATGAAGTATTACCTTTGAGCTCTGCTTTGGTGCTTGGCTTTGCACTTTCACAGGCTACACACTTCATGGCCTCTGCTTTGTTTTGAACCAAGCAGGTCTCCCAATCCCAGCTTCCTTCAGGCTTCTTGAATTTGTCTAAATCCAGAAATTCTCCAGAAGGAGCAGAAAATGCAGATGCACTGCTACTGGTCACAGGTGTTGGACCCTCTGTGAGACAAACAAGACAGTTAACCATCCTGTTTGAACATGAACTATGAAATGAGCATTAACTTTTAAATTTGATTTGTCAAATCCCACAGAAATGTTCAAAACTACTCCGCAACTCCCCCCCCCCCCCCCCGCCCCTGAAAAAAATAAAAGCCACCAAAAACCCACAAAGAAACAAAGAAACAAACAAAAAAACCAGAGTGGAACTCAAAGCTTCCAAACAACACACAACTCTGTTCAGCACACAAGCTTCTGCTGCTGTTGACGACAGTGTAACCTCCATAAAGAGGCCTGACAGGTGCCTTTTAAAAAAAAGGTGCCTTTTAAGAGAGAAGCAGAAGATAACGCTTCAAATTCAAAACCGGAAAGACAAGAATGGCTCTTCCCTTCCACAGCACACGCAGAAAACTTTTATCCTAGGATTACTTGCATCGCTCTTCCTCTTGACAAGTGCAACGTAACCGTGCAATTCACTGCACCATGGTCACAGTAAAGCCCTCATTTCCAAAATTCCTCCTTGCAATGGCAAGAGCCTCAGACAAAGATGCCGACTGACCGCTCAGAGGTTGGAAGTCCAAGAGAATCAACTCTGTCTGAAATCCATTATCTTACCTCATGAAATTTCAGTCTTACCGCACAGGATGATTACAAAAGCCCGGTCTAGTCCATCTTAATTTGTTTCTTCCACGATATATTTGCACAGGTGTTTTTCGATGTAATGGCATGTTAAATGACATTTAGAGTCAAAGTTAAAATTAGAATCGTATTTTAAAAACAATACAACCACGCTCAAAATCAATTACGGTCACACACAATGGGAAACAACCCAGTACTGCCCTGAAGAAGTTACCCAGCGGGTCACTCGCTTTCTTGAAGCCTACCACTGACCTTCATAGGCATCTCTCTGCTTTAGCTTAAGACTAGTTAAGACTACACTGTCTTGAAATCTGGCTTCACATCTCCCCTCAATTACATACAAACGGTGAGTAGAGGCATTTTGGCCACATTCTGTAATTTTTTTTACTTATTTTTTGAAAGAGAAAAACACAGTCATTTTTAACTCTTTCTATGGAGTTCTCATTTTCGCCAGTGAAAAATCACTATGTTGTTTTTAAATTAAGTCACCCACTTCAGCCATCTTCCCTCACCAGCTGCAAAGCCGGGGGTATCTGCATTGATCCAGCTCCGTACTAATACATTTCACAGTCAGTTCAATTTATGCGACAGGCTGGAACCTGGGCTGAGACCTCTGAAGTGCCTGTAAACCAATCCTGCAGACAGCCGCTAACCCGTCAACCGTACCTGGGAATCGTGTTGCTTAAAATATTCCATATATGCAACGTACTTTTATTCTGTACAAGATTCACAGAGGCTAGGATGGAAACAACAGGAAAAAAAGGACCATACCTGGTTTCTCAGACTGACAGGCTACACATTTGTTATCTTCCGTCTTATTTGGTACAAGGCATATTCCACAGTCCCAAGAGCCTTTCGCCTTCTTAAATTTGTCTCCAAAGCCCAGAGTGGCTGTTGTGTCAGTGCTGCTCGAGGAGGATGTCACTGTCACCGAGCTGTCTGTGACCACTGGTCATGTCAGAGCAGGCATTACTCCCGTTCCAGGTTTTGGTGTCTCACATGCTATACATTTTGTAGCTTCCGGTTTGTTTTGGACAAGACGTGTATCACAATCCCACGTTCCAGGTACTGTTTTGAATTTGTCTCCAAAGCCCAGCATCCCTGCTGGGGGCGCTGCTGGCTTTGAGGTGTCGCATTGACTTGAACTTACTGTCTGTTTCATACTCTCAACTGTTGAGGCTTTAGTAGCTTGACAAGTTACACATTTGTCCTTTATGTCTTTGTTTTGCAGAAAAGGGTCACATGTATCAGATTGCCAGTACGATGCTTGTTTAGAAGTCTCTTTACCTGCAGAAAAAGTTGTTATTGCAGGCCTAGTATAAACCACTGTGCTTGTCGTAGGTTGTGCAGACGTAGAAGAGCGTGTTTTCAACAATCCAAAGTCTAGGAAGCAAGAAAAAAAAGTCTTCCTGTTAGCGCAGCACCTCACTACATGTAACTAAGTGACTTTACTAGAGGGCAAAAATTTCAACTCAGGTGCCAATGGTTACAACTAGACATTCAGACCGAGCGCAACAGGAAGTCCTCAGAAATCTTATCGAAACGGATGAAATTTCATCTGCTGCACTGGGTCACAACAGAACATTTCGTTAAAGCTTCATTTAACTCTTTGTTTCCAAGCAAGCTTTAAATCAACATTTTCACTGGTCGATACAAGTACAAACAGACAGTAGCTGACTGAAATCTGACAGTCCAACGTGGAAGGGAAATAATACAATTTGATTAAGACGCGATGCCCAATCGAATCAGATTTCTAAAGCTCCTCCTTCCGTAGCAGATGACTCAAATCTACTCCAGTAACTGTACAGAAGTTTGTCCTCGGAGCAGCAATCCATACGGTATTTTCCCACAGATGCTGAATATTAATTAAATAATAAAAACTCAAGACAATTGAACAACTGTCTAATTTTCTATAATCTTTGTTCAAAATGCATCGGACACAGGACAACTCCTTATTTAAAAGGTGGCAATTTTAACAGAAAAGACAAGCTACTAATACAGAAAGACTAAAGGAAATGCATCTTAAACAGCAGCTCAAGTTGCTTGTAAATCTACCTTGAACATAGTTGTTTTGTGGTTTGTTTGTTGTTTTTTTTTAGTCAAAACTGAAGTCTTTGAACAATGTGGATTTAGATTCTGCTTCTTTTAAACCGATAAAGAAAGTGAATGTCACTTCACTCAGAGGTCTTTCCTTAAACAAAATGCACAATGTATTTTCTCTCACTTAGCTCTTTCCAGTAGAGAAATGTGCTGCCTTCTTAACAAGTATGTAAGTTAGAAGAAGACTTTTGGGAAAAGATCAAATTCAATAAAGCCCTTTTTCTTAAAAGATATCTTTTCCACAGACACACTTTATGAAACTGTTGAAAACAATTGCAATTGCTTAAAAACAAAATTCAGAAAAGGGTTTTTAACGTAAAACACTCCACTGCTGTTTGCAGTTTAAATTTTAATCCACAGGAGCCATTGTAAGCTAAGGCCCAAAGATTCGCAGCTTTCGCCATGTATTTGGAACTGAAGCTCTTTCCTATTCTTTCTTCACCTGGGCTGGAGGTGGGACAGGAGTGTTGAGTTTTACAAACATTTCCTTTTCAATTCCACAAATTGTATTTACTTAAAATGAAACACCGATTATCTGGCTAATTCTCTTAGTACCTCATTTACAATTACATCCTAACACGTAAAGGAGATGCAACCCATCTGCTTTTCATCTTGCAGTTTTACTTCCAGCAACAAACACCACTTAGAATAGAAGGGGGCAGATGCACCCTAACAAACGCAGCGCTTAATGTAATGCTCTCCTACATTCATATTTATAGCAGATACTCTATTAACCATAAGTCGTGTGTTGTTTTTTTTTTAATAAAAAATGCTAGCGTATTTTTTGCAGCATCTTTTTAAAAGGAGTTCATTATCTCTCCAGGATTTTTTAGAACGTCTAAGACGCTTCCTTCCTTTAATACGAGGGCAGTGGTGAAGGGACCACCAGCAAAATCTTTGACCTCCTCTTTCTGTGTGTTGATGTTGGTTGAGGTGGTGGTGTCTTTTGAAACAAAAGAAAACAAAAACAGCTTTCACAATGTGACCTAGTTAGAGCAGATTATACTCACTTTTGTTAGAAACAAGAATTTCCAGCTTTCATGCTTCTCACATAAGAATCTTCACAAATTCTACTTACTTTGCAATGCTTTATGATTACAAGCAAAACAAAAAGCAACAAAACAAAACAAAAATTATAAAAGCAGATCTGTCACTGGAAAAATACTGCAGAAGTCCAACACTGCCTGGAATTGCTAGCATGCGCAGACAGGACAGATTGAAGATTTAATAAAGAAAAAAAGGAAAATCAGCACTTCAGATCTGAAGTGCTAAAGTTTCAGTTACCTAGGGTAAGAAAGGGCGTCACTGGAGTACCACTGGGTCCAGAAAGTTCTGCCGATTTTACAACGGGAACACTAAATGTAAACCCAATCTGCTATGAACAAGAGAGGTTTTTCAGATTCTCAAGCCACAGGAACTTCAATCGAATGCACACACAAAACCAAATCTGAAAGCTGCTCTTCACATTTGTAGCACGCATGCTGAATGACAAATTATAAGCCAGAAGCCTACATACTTTTCTCCATCAAGGCAGATTCTGCTTTAGTGTTCTGCAACAGCCTACTAAATGCCTCAGAAAAAAAGTCAAGCTCCTTTATTATTTTACTTACAGAAGACGTAGGTAGCACTTCTGCCTCAGTAGATTTCACAACTGGAGATGAAAACGCGAACTCAGGACTGCTAACGGTACTTGTTGGTTGTATCTGTATTTTCAAAAGAATTAAAGGTTTATATTTAAGAGCAACAACTACCTGAATTCACTACCCAACAGAAGTCCCGCAGTGACGTCGAAAAACCTGATGTTTGAGTTATTTTGCAGATAAAAGTAATAATAAAACACAGGGAAGTTTCCAAGTGGGTATAGGACAATATCTTCAAAACCAAATTCCAGAAACTGAGAGGAAAAGCTGGAGATGCTACTTAGGTCTAAATGCACGGAAAAGCAAGCCAGGAAGCTGAAGAACGGCAAACTCAGCCCAATGATACTCCAAGAACTTCAGCAAACACCTCAACATGTTAAAGCAGCTGTCTACTTCAAACCGTACAAAAAATATTTCAAGTACTCTGGAACAGATTAATGTTTATTTTATTGCAATAATATGCCAATTATTGCACCCTAGGCTCATTCTATGTGAGGCTTATATGACCACGTTACCTCTAATTTAATAACTTAAATAAAGTTGTGGTTTAACCATTGCAGGCAACTAAGCACCACACAGCCACTCGCTCACTCCCTCCAAATGGAACAGGGAAAAGAACTGGAAGTAAAGAAGTAAAGTTGTTAAATTTGAGGTAGCATTAATGACTCATCGCATGTAATGGCTACCTGGAAAGACAAATGCCATAACCCTGTACATACTCCCTACTCCTTCCCCTTCTTTCCCCCAGCATTTATTGCTGAGCACGATGCTAAATGGTGTGGAATATCCCTTCGGTCCTCTGGGCTGAGTGCCCTCCCAGCCTCTTGTGCATCCCCGACCTCCTCGCTGGCAGGGCAGCGTGAGACACAGAAAAGGACTTGTCACTGTGTAAGCACTGCTCAGCAACAGCTAAAACACCAGTGCCTTACCAACACTGTTTTGCTCACAAATCTGCAACACAGCATCATCTAGCATCATCTACTACGAAGAAAATTAACTCTACCCCTGCCAAAACCACTATAAATAACATGGCATAAAGTCCACACCCCCCTTCCCCCGCAGACTTCCACAGCATTTGAAGCAGTTATACAATCACGTTAAATGGGAGTTGGCAGGCTCTAAGACTGAGAGAAGCAGAATCAAAACATTTATGCCTTTTTCCCCAAACTGGCATACAACCCCAATTCATTCAGCTGCGTAGAAACTAATATTTGTTAGTTTCATGAGCACCACAGAAAAAGTCAACTCGCAATAAAGCAGTATACTCATTGTAAACATTATTTATAGCATAAAGATTTACCTTGCCCGCCGCCGTCGCTGCTGCATCTGCCATGCCTGCCGCCTCCGTTGAATTTGCCACGCTTGTCGTTGCCACTGTTGACTTTGCCTTGTCCTTTGTCTTCAGTAGATATGGCATGCCCGCCGCCATTATTGGATATGTCAAGCCTGAGGGCACTGTTGAACACGTTATGCCTGACGTCGCCGTTGTATATATCATGTCCTCCACCTCCTCCTCTGATAGATCTGTCAAGTCCTCCACCTCCGATGGATCTGTCATGCCCTCCACCTCTGATGGATCTGTCATGCCCTCCACCTCTGATGGATTTGCCATGCCCGTCGCAGCTGCTGGAGTTGCCGTGCTCATTGCTGCTGTTGAAACAGCGCTCGGTGACGCTGAGACAGCGCTACTACCAACGAAACTAGAATTGAACTGAGGCAGCGATGCAGCACTGATGGGTAGGGGTATTTTCGGTAGCACTGGTTCCTCCACTTCCTAAAGTTGCAAATTTTAATTTTTCTTATACAAGACATACTACTTTCTCACCCCATCGCACCCAATTTATTAACAAAATTAAATAGAACAAAAATCCATACAAATTAAGAGAAAGCAAGTTTCCAGAAGAAATCCCGATCTCCCCACCTCTGTCTACCATGTCATTTTAATTTATGGCAGGCCTGCTTCCACATTATACTCTATTCAACAACTGTACAGCAAGAACACTGAAAGTTAACTCAAAACCTGTGCAGAACAGAGACGCACAGATCACATTTTTTTTCTTTCTTTTCTATACTTTAGTCATCAAAGCTCTGGAGAAGCATCATCCTTTCTAACTACCCTCGCATGGCTTCAATTAAGAGTACACTCTCAAGACAAGTGAGAAAGTGTTCCTCTTGCAAAATTAGGCAGGATAGCTGCCAAAGTTTCTAAAGTCACTACAGCAGGGAACGTGGAAAAAGGTAATGTTTAAAGAAGCAGGTAGGTTCAACAACCAAACTAAACACAAAAAGCACCAAAGAAAGTCAGACTAGCAGCCCTGAAGATTGTGTTCTGGTAAACACAGTCTATACCATGTATCAGGATGCAAATATAAAAATCAGAAAACAGCCTCCTAACAACTTCAATTTTCATCCCTGCCACTTACTTTATTTGATTACTAAGATTGGATGAGTTATGTTTTAAATGGCATAGAAAATCTGACCAAAATTTGTACAGTACTATCATGATCTACTTAGAAATGACTAGGCAGGGATGTAAGTTGGTACTACTGATATTCAGTGCATCCTGTAGCTTACATCTGTTTCACAGTTTTGATTTGAAAAGTTTATGGAACTTTTGATATTTGGACCATTATTTTATTTGCGTTACAGGAATAAACAACAGTGTTTATGATTTCTTTATATTGCATCATCCGGAAGTCCCATTTAATGATTTGAAACTTAAATTAACTTAAATACTTAATATTAACTTAATATTAATTAAATACTTAATGTTAACGTAAATACTTAAATTAACTTACAGGCAGCTTATATAACATCCAATAAAAGAAAAAATAATCTGAATATTCATGGTCATAGTTTTATGGAATAGATTTTTCCTATTAAAATGAGAAAAAAACTCTCTCACAATGAGTTTGGTGAGTATGAAAAACTGAGTCATCGTTAGCAGACATGCAGAATGCTGTCTTCTACTACTCTTTTTCACACTCTTGGCCTGTATCTTTCTGTATGACTTAAATATGAAACCAAAAATTAAGCTTTTTTTTTCTTTTTATACTTGGCACTCGTTTCAAGTATCATTCCTGTAGAAAAACTATACAAACCTTCACCAAAACATTACTTCTCTTCTTAGGACTCATTCATTCAATTGCTAACGAGAAATGTTATAGTTTGAAGAATCTCCAAGGTAAGAGAATTAAAAATTTCAAAATTACATAAGCAAAGTTCAGGTATTCAAACACAGGAAATCAATTGGAGCCTGCTCTGAAACCCACAAGAAAACAAAAACAATGCAAAAATAAAGCGGTATTGTTATAATTTACTATGATGCAATAAAACTGACACACTTAGCTAGTTACTTCAGTAAGCTCAGTGACAGCAATTAATTTAAGAGTCACTTACCTGTTCTTGTACAGCTCTTGATAAATAGTGTATTCCTCTTTCCCTTCTCATTTTGCCGCCTCCGCTACTCACTCCTGAAGACAGACCATTGGACGCAGCAGTACTGAATTTGTAGCTGGTCACATTGCTAGCACACGACAGTACAGAAGTTGGGGGAAACAAGAGAAAAAAAAATTACCAGCCAAATTGTTTTTTCAAGATATTAGAGCTGTTATTAGTCCTAGAATTGAAACCTGCTGATCAGAAAAAAACTAAAGCTGTCTCACAAGTTGCTAAACGCTGGTAAATACTTGATGTTCTAAATAGGAAAAACTTTATTAACAGCAGCAATGAAAAGGACATACATAAGTGCACCGTTCACATGGGAACAATGACTAAGCCAGAAGACCTGAAATAGAAGAGCTGATTTAGATTGTTACTTTCCAGTGCTTCCTTTAAATAGGACTGGTTCTCTGATTCTGCGATGCACGTGTATCTTTTGCAGGGATATAAAAGAACAGCTCACAAAAATACAGAAAGAGTGCACATATGCACACATACACATGGGAAACACTGCCAACAGCTCTGATAGAATAGGGACGCCTTAGACTTGTGTGGCAAGGTAATATGGCCTAAGCTTCAGAAGCAGCTCTGGCTTTCATGTGGCCATCAGCAGGAACAGCAGAGGTGTTTGGGTATGCCAACATTCCAGAAGTCTTTTCAGACATGAATACAGATCCCTTTTGTAAGGCATACAAAGGCATTTTTCTGGTACTTAAAAAAGCCTAGCTCAAAACCAGAAAGATATCCTAATCCAAGAGCAAATGGGGAAAAAATAACCCAAACCAGAAGTGGAATAGGGAATAACTCTAACAAAAGTACTATGGCAAGAAAATGAAGTATGCCTGGAAAAACTGTGACATCAAAGCTTATCTTGCAGCCAATCAGTCAGTCAGTACAAAAGTGCATTAGATCGCACTGGAAGACACCAGGTCAGACTCCCACAATACTGAGGAGGAGAACTGGTCTAAACTTGTCAAATACTTGACAACAGCCTGCTTAGCACTGTAACTGCATAGAGGAAGACAGATCCCTAAGGCATATGCTCAGACTTTTCTCTAATCCGAACTGTCAATCCATTAGAATTCTGAAAAAAGTCTTACATCAAAACAGATCTTCATTCAGACAACTATCGCTTGCCCATAACAGCCCATATTCCTCTTTCTGTTAACACCTGTGAGCTTCAAGGGGGCAAAGACAGTTGTCAGCCTTCAGGCAAGTCTAATCTACAATTGGACTCAGGATATAAAATATATATATATATATACACACACACACACACACATAGATATATAGCATTGGTGGGCCAGAGATTTACTGAGTATTCCAACTCAACTGTCCAAAGGGACTCTTGCCAGCAGATCAGTGTGGTGCTCCTGCTCCAGAACATGGCACCCAACAGAGACCAGCATCACAAAAAACACTACCACCACTACCTACTCTACAAACAAAAGGTAGGGCACTGCAATAAACTTTGTGAACGAAATCAAAAGCAGTATGAGTTTGCTGTATCTCCTTCCTAAATGGAGAAGTAGAAAGGAGTTCTAGCAAAGACAATTTAGAACAGTTTGAAAAAAACATAATTAAAACCCAGCACCTGATTGCACCTGTACCAGAACCTTAAAGCCAGTCGCTTCCACCCCTAAAAAGGTGGTTGTTGTGAAGTCCAACTTTTAGATGCCAAAACAAAGTGTTGAGTTCTTTCTGCAAGCCAAAGAATGCCCATGGTCACATAAGAATTGCTTGGCAGATGAGCATAGAGTCAACAAAATTCCCTGCTACTGTTCTTTGAAAAGAGCGACCCCCTAAAAACCGAGTGCAAAGTCTCTTAACTCAAGCATTATTACCCAAAACACCATTTGCCCAGAAGGAAAAGCCATCAATATTATCTGGAGGATAACTCATTTGACCTAAACCAAGAAAGCAGTGTAACACAAAGCAGTCTCCTCAAGAAGAAATTCAATTAATTCTTCTGGATTTTTTTTTATTTTAGAGATGAGTTAGCATTTGGCCTCAAATGATTCTAAAGAACACATGGTCTTCATGTGAACTCAAAGCAGACAATTAACTTCATCATGAAAGGAGTATTAAAAAAAGAATAATAAATCATAAATCTTCCTCCATGTTTTTGCTTAAAAAATAAAGAAAAAAACACATCAATAAACATCCTCCTGAACCGTAACTCACTTCCCCTACTTCACCTTCTAAAGAATACTTCAGAAAGAATCATCCCATTAGGACAGAGCTTTCAAACTGCAAGCAATTAAATAGCTAAAACTAATAGCTTTTCCCCTAGGGAACATTAGGAGGGACAAATTATTTTGTTATAAGTAAACTGAGTTATAAACCATGAAATATCTGTCAAAGCAAAATTTGTAACGCTACAGATTTAGTTAAACTACAAAATGAGCCATATTTCCTGTAGAAGGAAAAAATTAGGCCTCCAATAGCAAAGGTCCTTTCTGTGGATACAGCATTATAACGTGCCTCGTTTCCCATCTTCGTATCCTACTCAGAAGATAAACTCGGGATAAAAAGTGGTGTATCAGTAGTTTTATTCTTGCTCATCTTCCTTCCTTTCATAAAAACAACAATTTTCTCAAAGTTATATTGATCTTCAAACACAATCCAGACTTTGCAGCTCCCTCAAAATACAAAATTTTCATTGGATTTCCCATTCCTTTTACTGAGAACTGTCACCACCTTTCCAAAAAGACAGGCATGCAGACCGTACTGAAAAAGGAGATTTCTTTCTTCCTTCAAGTAAGTTTTAAATTAATAGATGTCATACCTTTCAGATGGTTCTGCTCGCTGTTCTGCAGGCAAAATCTTCTCTCTCATCCCCTGCAAGTTAAGTTTAGTTCAAGAGTTAGCTGACTATGTACAGAATACACAAAGTACCAACAACCACTTAATGTGTTTTTTTCTGGTTTTTATTTTATTTATTTATTTTTAATTTTATAGCACTGAATACACCTCACCTACTTAACGTTGTTCCCTAATTCAGCATTGTGGGTACAGTTCAGTTAAATTTTGGGGCTAAAGTAAGCATCACTGCTTCACTCAGCATTGAGGACAAACTGATAGAACACTAAATCAAATTTGTCAAATCCTCTAACAAAGAAAGTAATTAATTTAAACAAAATAACAAAAATTGTGTGTGTGGGGGGGAGAGTTTTCATCAAAACTTGTGTTTACCAACCCCGTAAAAGGGACATACTTTTCTGTTTTCTATCATTTATCAACAAACAAGCAAAAAAAAACGAAAAAACTCTACCCCCCCAAAAAACTAAGCAGTTGCTGCTACATTCATTTTAGAACTTTACCAAATGGAGATTGTGCTGGCTAAACAATACAGAGATTGAAAGAGTTAAAAGCAATAAGCAACCAGTATTACTGTCCACTTTGATTTCCAGCCTAAAAAGCCCATACACTTAACACGTGGTCATTTGTACACTCAGACCGATACTGGAAACACAGATGTTTTCACAGAAAGAGATGCCCATTTAATTTTATGGAAAATTTATCAGACTCCATCTACTCCAAAGCAATCAAAAACGATAACTCAGCACATTGTCAGAACTCTCACTTGGAGCACATAGCTCACCTGGAATAGTTTACACAGAACACGAGCATGTTTCATCAGTGACAGCTTTGTGTACATGAGAATATAGAAGGAAAACATTTCTGTCTTTTAATATTCTTTCACTGAGAACAGGATGACTCAATAGCACATCATGACATCGTGAAAACAACCACAAGACACTGAGTGTTCCAAAAACAGAATTAAATCCATAAAAGCTCAATCTATTTCACAATGGTTCCCACTGCCTTAAAGCTCGCCTCAAACATACTATCAGTACTTTTTGCAAAGATAGGATAACAATTGGTTTGAGAAACATTCCAAGACTGGAAAAAAAAACAGGCACATAAGGACTCAAAAATGTACTCACTTGGAACTTTGTGTCTACTCTCTGGCAAATTTTGCTGGACTGAGTAGTTGAAGTCGGTGATGGTTCAGAATACGGCGTATAACGCATCGGTTGACGGTTTACCGTTGGTGTCACAAGTCTCTTAACAGGTGGAGGCTGGAATGCATTCTGGGATTCCAGCTTTGAAAGGGAAACAGCAATCAATTTATCCTTACGTCCACCCAAATTAATTCCAATATTTATTGATGAAAACAAATTACAGAACTATAAACCTCCCCCCATCGGTCTTGGCACTCAGTGAATACAATTTGAAAATTCTGAAGACTGTTCAACTTGTAGAGGGAAATCACCAGAAAACCAGTAACGAAATCCATAAAGCTATATATAAGTAGCCAAAGTCTGACTGAATTCCATTTCAAAATTTGGCAGTTAGCTTCATAGACAAAATAATTCATGCTACCATAATTAAAATAACCCATGTTCCTAGAATATGCTCCTATCTTTTCCTCTGCCCACACTGTGATTTTTTTTTTTAGTAGCTTAATTCATTAATTTAACATTCGAAGTGTTAAGCAACTAATTATACAGGCTTCTGGGCTTCACATTCCCTACATTTTCCCTCTTCAAAGTTACACAAACAATAGAACACACTCAAAAAAAAACACCTTGTCAATCTTACAATAATCTCATTCATTAAAATATGATCCAATGCTTTACATGTGCATTAGATGCACTTCAAGTAGTGGGTTTGACTTCCCTTTTCAAAGCATTTTCACAGACCAGAGTTAATTTTTAACACAGACCACTGCGTGTTCTGCAAAACTGACTTAACTGAACTGTCAGACAGAAAACAAAGCCTAAAGGCTACAAGATTTACCGATGGCTCCGCCTGCGGTCTTAAGGATCAGAAAATACAGTCTTAGGAAGCATGCTATTGTTCAAATCAATACCAACAGGAAATTTTTGTTTACACTGCAGCTTTAATTTCACAGTATCTCCCAGCTCTTAGTAATAGGATTCACACTATCTCTAAAGTATACAAAAATGCATCTTTCTAAAAAATATTACATTCAGTTTGAAACCTTGAATAAGACATGTTTTATGTAAGTTCACAAATCTACTTTGAGTGAACGATGGTTCATTGCTGGTTTTAAAGGTAAAAAAGAAAAATATTAAATCCCCCAGTTAGGCATTCAATACACCAAGAGCTATTCTGCCTGGTACAGTTCCTTGAAATAAGAAAAATACCACATCACTGCTACCCACTGCAGAAGTTTAGCCCGAGTGCACAAGTGTTCCGTCAACCGCATGTTCACTTTAGCAGGAAAACACACGATCGTCTCCTCAGCAAATAATTGCTTCTCATCACGGGCTACCCTTCTCCCGCCACCATTATGAATTCTAGTATTATGAATAGACAATCTATCTCCTTTCACCCACTGACAGCTGCGTGCAACATTCATTTAGTGGCTGACAATTTCAGGCTCTCTCTTGCAAATCTGGCAGATCTTTCTTAATGCCTTATCACAGGTGTATTGCTATAATATAACTGAGAATTCACACCAGATTTGGTTTTAGTTATTTGGATAATATTTATGATATACTTCACTTCTCCATGCCCGTGTAATTTGGCAGATGGTGAAAAGATGGTCCAGGAAATCTGAGATGTTTGTAAACTCTGAAGTGATTGTAAACTTAATTATACATCCATCCAATCAAGGAATTAGCACAGAAACTTCTTGAGACACTGTCCCTTTTCCCATTAGAACAGAAGATGAAAAGTTTGCACATCTTGTTATTTCCTTCAGTCACCTGATCTTCAAGTGGTCATTTAAGGGCTTTGCAATTTAATAAGCCCAATGATACCCCTAACTAAAGTCATCAAAAAAGATGACTAGTTTTCATTTTTTAAACAAAATGAAAGGAAGTCATGCTTTACCACAGCATTATCACCAGTTCTGTGCTACCTCCAAATAGGAATTTAGGAGCGTAAGATTTATAGCGTCGGAAATTAACGATTTTCCTCGTCTTTACTTTGAATGGTGATAAAAAGCACAAAAACTAGTTTTCTGTGCCCGAATGAACACGGAAGTCTGTACAAAGTCTATATGACCACTCAATCACCATTTTTCTATTTGTGATCATTTCTTCAAGAGAAAACTTGCCTCAACAGGAATTTTAATATGCAGCTTCACCCCAAGTTGGGGGACAAGATAAAACGACTTGGTGTGTTCTAGAGTTGCTGCTCTCAACTTACAAAGATAACATAATTCTTAACCTGAGTAATCTTCACAGCCCATCATCTATTGTGGATACATGCCAATATTAACTTGATTTGATGTCTATGTTGTCACTGAGGTTTGAGAAAATTTTTCTAATAGTGATAAAGCATTGAAAAAGTTATCTACCTCAGCTTAAGACATTATTGGTTCTTACCTTTCTTCGTTTGGACTGGAAGTCAGTAATATCCGGTTTATCTATGTCCGGAGGCTAAGGGAAAAAACAAAGCATAAATATTAGAGGGCAATTTTTTTTTCCTGAGAGAGAGGGTTCCCTGCAACAAAAATGTGGGGGTTCATGGTCAACTTATACAACACAGCGGCAAAAGAGATGCCATTCTTTTAGCATCCTGTTGAAAAAATAGCGCACTAAATTAAACCGGCCACAACGTAAGGAAGAATAGTTTTATCTTTATCCTTTGATGGCACATTTACTAAGTTTTATAAACACATGAAGCAAAAACAGATTAAAAGATGTGCTATTTACCAACAAAGAGCTTGACAGCTTCTCCACTGCCTCCAAGATGCACCGTGCAGCGGTACTTAAGGTAGCGCGGGGCCGCACAGTTTCTTGTCTAGCTTTCGCTCTCTTTTGTGCCTGAAAAATTAGCATTTTAAGTGTTACAATGGTCAATTCTCAGCTAAGGAGGCATGTATTTTATGTCCCAAGGCTACACTGATGATACAATCAATATATTCCGATGACAGAGAAAAATGCAGTCACTGGGAGTTCAAGCCATAAAGAAGAGAATACATTCGGAGTTTAATGAAGTTTACCTTGGGCCTCAGTGCATCTTGCATGTGCTTGTTGCACGAGCAATAAAAGAACTCCGTACTTGTAAAAGGTCAAGACGGATGATGCTAGGACTGCTAAGGCCTCCGAAGCAGTAATCAGGGAAACAGAACTCAAGAAAAGGCTTGTGGTGGTACAGAAAGCATTTTCAGTAACAACACAGACCTCAGAGTTTCACGATGGTCTAAGTGTACCATCTTAAAATCAGTGTATACAATCATAACCAGGAACTAGTTTTACTTCTCTCTTGCTTCCTCCCTTCCCCCAAGATTAAAGTTGGCTGCAAATCTTTGTCTTAAAAGATAAAGATCTGATTTAAACTGTAACAGATCTAAACATTACACTGAAAAAGTAAACTGTGTATTTGCACCACCCAACTTCAAATATCAGTCAAAAACTTCCTTTGGTGTGACTTTTTTTCTTCCCAGGTTAAACCCCTCATATAACCACACTGTGCTTATCACACGATGTGAAGACAGGAAGCAGACCACGCAGCATAGAAAAACACAAGTGAGACTCACAGAACCACAGAATGGTTAAGGTTGGAAGTGACCTCTAGAGATCGCCTGGTCTACCCCCCCGCTCAAGCAGGGCCACCCCGAGCAGGTTGCCCAGGACCATGTCAAGTCAGCTCTTGAAGACCTCCGAAGAGGGAGACTCCACAGCCTCTCCGGGCAACCCGTGCCAGGGCTCCATCACCCGCACAGTGCAAAAGCATTTCCTGATGTTCAGACAGAGCCTCACGTTTCAGTTTGTGCCTGTTGCCTCTTGACCTGGCACTGGGCACCGCTGAAAACACAATGGCTCTCTATGCTCTTTGCACCATCCATTCAGGTATTTATATACACCAATAAGATCCCCCCTGAACCTCCTCTCCTCCATGCTAAACAGGCCCAGCAGTCCCTGCCTCTCCTCAGAGGAGAGGTGCTCCCAGTCCCTTGATCATCTTGGTGGCCCTTCGCTGGACTCTCTAGTACCTTGCTGTCATTCACAGCAAGCAGCAAGAAGCAAGCTACTCTCTCCTTTAAAAGCCTAGTATTTTGGTTCCTCTTTTTACCATAATGCAGTAATATTGTAAAAAACAAAAATAGCCGACCAAAGAGGGTTCCCAGCTTTGCACCACAAGGTTTCAAGGTTTCCCGTAAGTGAGGTACTTGTACTGCCCTTTTTCCGTTGCAGAAATGGACTGTCAGAACAGAGCCAGCAAACCCGCGTTTTCATTTTCTTAAAATTCCTTTTGATTTATCGATAAAAGTCACTTTCATTTAAATACATTCCTACCAAACCTGATTTGATTTTCCGTTTCGATTCAGCTCTAGCTAATCAGAGTTGTCAGCACTTTTTATTTGCTATTTCCAAGAACTCTTGGGGGCAAATAACTCTCTTCAAGAACTATATGAATCGTTCAAAACAGAAAGCATGTTACTGCTTATCTTGAGACTGCATTTAGTCCTGCATGCCTCTGTGTAACAGAAGAACAAAGGATCAGCAAAGTTGATTTTAGATATTTTCAAAGACTGCAGGCTTATACAACATATCCATAGCATGAATGTAGGCATGCTTGGAAAAGAAGATCCACAGATAAATATTAGCCAGGTTTGACTACAGTAGCTTTTGCTACCATAAACACAAGTTTTCAAAGTTAGGCTGTCATTGGTTTTTTTGCATCATGTTATTTTAACGTAATGTAGTCAGAGGCAGACAATGGCACTTAAATGGAATTTTTTGAAAGACCTAACAACAGAGGAAACCCCAACTACCAACAACTAGCCCAAACTGTCATTCTTGTTCTTTCTGACAAGTATTACCTGTGGTAAAAACTGTTATAAAAGAATTTAAACAGAAATCAATCTCGTCTATTTTTGTAGACCAAGAGGGCAGAAGAGCAACTGTTACCACATATTCAGCTCCCTGCTCCAAGCTCCTTTGGCAGTGCTGCTTTTTTTATTTCCATCACTATTTCCCACTACACTACTTTTCTCATACCCGATAAGGTTCTGTCTCTCGCTGCCTAGATCTTGCAGCTGCACCACCATAGGCCGTCTTTCCGGGGTAAAATGGAGAAAACCCAAGCTGCTTTTCCTTAAAAACAGACGTGCTTCCACATGCCTACGGAAACACAGTACGATAAGTGGATAGAAAAACAGGTACACATTCAAACTGATTAAAAGAAATACTGTGCAGTACTTACAGGACACAGTCCTCCAAAAGCAGATAAACCGAATGCAGGTTTCTTAGAGCTAGCTGCAGAATGCTGCGAGAGGGAATGAGTTCTTTCATCTTCTGTGGGCCAGAGCAGTGACGATGAAGTATTTTTTAAAACTGCAACATCTGCCAAAATGACGTATGCTACATGTAAATGCCTCTAGTACGTACAGAACTTTAACAATAAAGATCACACTAATTCAAGTTCTTCAATACAGAAAAATAAGCATGACTTCAGCTTCTTTAAATAGATCAACTTCACGTACAGACTGAAAACCAAGTATCACCTACAAACTTGAAAACTGTTCACAGAGCTGCAAGTAGTTTTCAGCAAACTTACCAAGTTAATACTGTGCTTCCAATGCAGATTTTTTTTCCTTCATGCTAAGATAAAAGAGGACCGCATAAACATCAGTACATTTGTACGGACAAAGCTTTTTTCTATGTTGGTAAAAGGCTGGAGGCCAGCACAGATCATAATCGCACAGGTTTTAAACCTGGAAGATTCCCCAAAGGCTGCTCTAAGAGTTAACGATCTTCTGCCCATGTATGTTTTACGAAGACACACCAGAAAGTTCTAGTGCACTCAGGTTATATTGCTAAAGCCCAGCAACTCTACTCTCAGCTGTACAAAAGTTCTCTGGAAAACCTGCTGAGCACACGTCAGTCCCTGTCTCTATGGGGGACTAGAAAAAGCTGCAAACCTGCTGTTCGCCCTTTCAGCGAGAAGACCTAGGTACCAACCTACATCGACACGATGCTTATTTTTTATTTTAAAATGGTGTGCTTTGCTCAATGAATTTGGCAAAAGACATGAAAGTATTGACAGCTGAAGCCTTCTACCAAGAAAGGTCAAAAAACAGCCTATAGCTTATGTCAGAGTAGTTTCTTTATCTTCTCTTGCTGAAACACAGGAAAACATCTCGTGTTCCTATTTGTCACCTGCACTTATTCACATTTAACCAGCTGTCTGTTAGATATTCTGAGTCACTCTTCCTTCTAGACAATCAGCCTAGTTGTCAAGCTACGGCAAGTCAGCCTGATTTCCTACCGTCCCAGTTCAAAATTTACATATAACCTAGCTGAATGTGTATATTTCAGCATCGACTCTTTCTAACATCAGGGTATCATAAACGTATTCCAAAGCACGCTTCTATTAAAAAGGTGATAGGATTATATACTTCTAAAACACTAAAAATTCAATTTAATTCTCGCATCCAAAGTTGACATTCACCTATTTTATTTACTAAGGTGATGTGGAATATTAAAGAACGCAAGGTACTTCACATTAAAAAAAAAGTCAATTAAACAGAGAACACAAAAATCACCTTCATCAGATGCTCTAGAGGAGGAATCACTGGTTGTTGGGATGTTATCATCGTCTTGTTGAGAGGTAGAATCTTCTATTTCTTTTATCAAGGACAGCCTAGGACTGCCAATGCCAAATATAGAAGATGTCGAGGGCTGACAAGGTGGGACAGGAGAATCCAGCATGGTATAATTCAGATGGCTCAAACGAAGAGAGGGCCTTGTTAACACAACTGGGAAGTTCAGTGCTGATCTACTTGTGGATGGTTCTAGACAAGAACAGGGAGATAATTAGCTTTGCTATAGACAAGCTCACAGAAGCCAAAACCTGTTTCCTATCGACAGCCATGCTATTGCCAAGTTCTAAGGCAAAAAGAGAGAAGCCAAATTTAACTTCTTCCTCACCCAGATACGGTTGCATCTGTCTGGCTACAACAACACTGCTTGCGATACACAGTATTAATGTTGCATCCAGAAGTAGTTAACTATGAGGTTTTACAACACCACATTCTGACCCCGTGCTCAAATGCTCTAACGCTGACTTGGCCGTTCAGTAAATCAAACATATATACTCCTTCTCCCATGTACAGCTTGCAATAAGCTTTACAAAATTTGAGATTACACGGTAAATTACAGATAACACTGCAGCTTCCATAATATTGGAACAAAGGTTATATTAATCTGAATACACAACATGAAAATGAACGTTTGCAGTACTTTTTTCCCAAGTTCTTCCATATCAGCTCACGTTAGAGGCAAAACATCATCTACCCATTAACTATTGGGATTTTGACCCAAGGGACAAGGATGTTGACCCAAGTAACCAGATAAGCATTTTTCCCTCTTGAAGCAAAAGGTCTGCAAACAATGCCAGTGGCCTGGAATAGGTGGCCTTGAAGTCTATCTTGCTAAATGAATGGAACTATTCATGGGTATTTTGCCTGATGAAAGCCTACTGTCTCTCCCAGGAATCTGGGCAATTCAAATGACTTTGAGCCACTATCCTCTTGATACTTGAACTGAAGCTTAAACTAGTTAGTTCAATCTTCATAACCACTGCAGTACCACTAATTAGCTCTCCAAACCATGAGCAGATTTTTAGGACAGCACCGTTTGAGATACAGAAAGTTATTGAGGCGGAAGGCCACCCAATATAGGCTCCAGCACAATGATACCTCAGAAATGAAGAGACACATTGGTTTCAAAATGTAGTAATAATTAAAAAAAATAATCTTATTCTTAAGCATAGTTACACCCACGGACAGCAACATAAGCTGCATAAGGTTCGAGGGTGTCCGCCTGCTCCTGATCTCCTGGAGTTAGCAAGCTTGCAGTGCAGCTGTTCTTACTGAAAGCTCCTTTCACGCAGTTACATAGGAAAGCCAACATGTGTTCCTCAGTCATGAAGACCTTCTCTATTCTTTTCTCCAAACTCATTCCCAAGCTACAGCTACACGCAAAGCCATCAATCTCCTTGTTTACAATTAGATGAGATTGGAGGCAAAGATATTTCCTCCTTATTTTTTGATTCTGCCAACAACAGAAGCAACTGACTTTCCACATTATCTATGGTTACCTACGCACGCTCAGACAAAACTTCTTTACTTATTAAAAGCTGACTTCCCCAAAACAGCTAATTTAAGAGAAACTCAAATAAGAATAGATGCAAATTTATACAACAGGACTACAGGAACAGTGAGAGGCGCTGGATATAAGACAAATCAATCTTTCATGAGGTAAAGGAGTTGCAAACCTCGTTGCCAACGGTCAAATACCTTTTCAAAGACACCCCCTCCCCCCGCGTAGACCTTAAAGTTATTGAATATTTTAAGGATAATAATCTCATAAACCACATCCGTGCACAAGTTCCCCAGTTCACCATCAAGTTAACGAGGAACTTTACTAAATTGATCAAAGCCCAAAACAAAAACAAAACAAAACAAAACAAACAAAGTCGGGACACGAGACGGAATTTTCCTCTGCCATTCTAGCATCTAGTCTTTTGTTTCGAAGACTGCAAAACAAATTAATTTTTTTAATTGCCTTAGGCAGTTAGACAGATTTTCATTCCATATCTTTTAAAAGATGGAAAATGCAACCCAGCACACTTGCAAATGACTTATTTTCAGCATTTAGCACCTGGCTAATAGAGTACCTAAAGTTAACTGATGCCTTCCAAGAGCATAAGATGTATGCTTCGTAACTGTGTATACAGTTTAAAGCTAAGATGGTTTCACAAACAGTTGTTTCGACTTTTTTGTTTGTTTTTTTTTCATTCTGTCAAAACCCTCATTCCAATTTCCTTTTGAAATTCAGATTCAAAACTAGAAATCTGTGAATAAATACAGATGGCCAGAATTCCAAATGATTTTTTACATACCTCGTCTACTTATTCTTGCTGGTTCAGGCGTGAATCTCTCATCGATTATGGTATCTTCATCTGCATAATCGTGGTGATAGTTTACCGGAGTCTCCTCCTGGTTTGCAGATTCATTTCTGTCTACACACTCCTCCTCACGCTTATTGAAATACTTCTGCAGCCACGCCGGTACAATATATTTCACCGTTTCTGTCATGCTGCTAATTATTCCCTGCTTGAAAGAAAAAACAGTTGTTTAATTACAGAAACACAGTCAACAGCATATGCTGGGATACCACCTTCCACGGACCTTGAAGACAGATATTATACAGCAAATATTCACAAGACGACGACGAGGTTGATCCCTGGCATAGGATCGCTACACTTCTGGTAAACCTAAAATTCACCTAAGATTGATTTACAACTACCTATCACTTTCTGCACTTCCAAGTGACCTTGGCAAAGTTCAAAGTTTTGAAACCTCTGCCAAAATTCACCAGCAGGTCGTCAATCTGCAAGGCTATCAGGAAACTCTACGCCTGAACAGCTCCTGACCTACAGACTTGTTCCAGGACTCTTCCTCTTCGCACCCTCACGTGAAAACCAACTAAACCAGAAGTTCAGCAACTATCTACTGCGACAGTCAGGACCATACTACCCATTAAAATCAGTGAATCTAAATATTTTCAATTTTAGTAATGCTGAATTGCAGTGACTATACGCACAAAAACCAGTTCTGCTCTCAACAGTCAGGCTAACCCAGAAGATGTCCTGGAAGAAACACAGCTATAGCTATAGCACCAGCACCTCCTCTTGCAAGAGCCTTCTAAAGCTGTTGCCGTATTTTGTAGAAGACTGACTCTGCAGCATACATCGGGTACGATCGGAGAATTCCCACCTGACCGAAATCCCCAGGAACTACGGTTAAATAATATCCAGAAAACTGACAATCATGAGCTAGGCATCCTGCTAATCATCCCTCCTGCAGGTAGGGGGAAAAAAAAAGTAAAATAGATCCAGGACTAGTTCCCAGGAACTTCAAAGCTGCTAACTATACTGTCTACAGTGCCCAGGCACCTTCAGAGCTTAATGGTAAGAGACAGAGGGTTTGGTGGGCTGTAATTATGATCACAAGCACACAAAACACATCTATTTAAGTATTTCTAAGAATCGACTTATCGACTAAAGTTGTAGGGGGAAGGATGAGAAAAACAGCGGGGTAGGGATCAGAACCAGAGGTATAACCTCACAAAATCGCATCGGTCGCTTTCGTGCCTCCCCAACTGCATCACTGAGAGACAATTAACATTAAGCCACAGAACCTTCTGCAGAGTGGACATGATATTGAAAATAAACTGAAATTAATTGACAAATGCTCTAAGCAAGCTATCTGCTCAAAGCTCGCCCTTTTACGTTATGAACATTTGCACGATTCGTCTGGTTACAAAGCTAACTGCTATAATAAATGCACACATGTAACATCTATCAGTTTGTCTATTTATCAATCATTAAAATTCTTCCCCGATAAGTTACTGTTAATTTGATCTGCGCTGGATGTGCAGCAGCCATTCTCTGTGCAGAATCCCCCAGATATCCCCACGCACGTGTTTGCTCTGGCACACTCTTTAAATAAACCTACTGGAAAACACGCAGAGATAACAGACAATGGAAAAGTTAGAAAACCATCTCCACTGATTATTTTTAATCCACGTGTAAGGTTTATCAGTTAGCTACACAGTGTCGGCACACGCAAGCTATGGCACTTTCAACATTAATGCACTGTTCAAGCCAGAGGTTTCAACGGTTGCTCTGTAAGCGTGGGGAATGTTTGCATTGCCCTTCCAGGCCAGCTTTAGATGGACAAGATTGATTGTCAATATATGGTATAAGGGACTTGGCATTTCTGCAAGTGATAAAAACCTAATTGAGCAGCTATCCACGCGTAGCGCTCCCTTGGTTTTGCATATGATAATCAATCCCCTCAGCTACGTTGCTCATTTAATAGCGGAGAGGTTTTGGCTGAACAAACGTGCAGAGGGCATCTCCAGAGCATCTCTCTGGGCGTCCTGACATTTCTTAGCAAAGAGCTGCTGGGAGGGATCTCGGCGCGTCCCCCCTCCAGCACGGGGATTTTCACAGCCCGAATTGACGGACCGCTTTCACCGTCAGCCTACTGTACCTTGCAGCACAAACGAGAAGCAAAGCCTGGCAGGTAACGTTCAGAGAATTGATGATGGGCTGAGGAGGGGTGCAGGGAGCGGGGAAAGCCCTGGGGGTGGCACTGGGGGTCCTGAGGGCAGCGGGCTGGGGGTGAAGGGGAGGGGGAGGAGGGGGGTAATGGGCTGGGTAGAGGGGTAAGGGGGTAAGTAAGGGGCTGAGGGGATAACTGAGGGGGTTAGGAAGGGGCTGAGGGGGTAACTGAGGGGGTTAGGAAGGGGCTGAGGGGGTAACTAAGGGGGTAACTAAGCGGTCGAGGGGGTAACTAAGGGGGTAAGGAGGTGGGTAGGGGGTAACTAAGGGGATAAAGGGGCGGGTAAGGGAAGGGGGTAAGTAAGGGGGTAACTGGTGGGCTGAGGGGGAAGGGCCCGCTGTGGGGGGGCCGCTCCTCACCCGCTTGCTCCTGGCACAGGGGGGCTTCGCGGCGCCCAAACGGTGGCGCCGCCTCTTCACCTTGCCGCCGGCCGCTCCTCCTCCTCCTCCTCCTCCTCCTCCTCCTGCTCCTCCTCCTCCTGATCGGGCTCCTGGGCTGCCGCCCGGCGCCCCGCCGCCACCGGCCCTGCCACCGCCGGCCATGCCGCTGCCGGTCGCGCCGCTACCGGTCGCGCCGCCCGAGGCCATACCGCCCCCCCCCCCGCGTTCGGTGCCGTCACGGGGCCCCCCCGCCCCCCGCCGCCACGCGCCGCGGGGCCTGCCCTGCCCCTCGTGGGAATAAAAATGTTGTTTTTGCAGAGTTACGTTGTTTAAAGGTAAGGAATGGGGTATTGAGGTGTGCTTGCAGCGATAAGAACGCTTAGCAGGCGACCTTGTAAAACGCAGACAACCAGACTCCGTAGAACAATTCGGGGAAAATCACGGTGTTGAGTCAAGTCAGGTAAGTGAAGAAACATCACCGCTTCAACCAGTAAAAAAGTCAAATCTGAAATTTAACAGGCCGGCAACGGAAGGCCATGCATTGTCTGGGAAGCATCAGACAGATTGTGAGCCTGGATCACCCCCTGAGTGGGGAAACAGGGGAGGGTCCCGTCATCAAAAAGTATATAAACTGGGTTTTGGAACCAGCAGGGGCGCTCCTGCTCGTGGGACGCCCGCCACTGCGATCGCGAATAAATTCCTGCTTCGCTGAGCTCCTCGCCTGAGCCCAAGTTCTTGGCTACGGAGTGTTTCTCACAATTTGGGGCTCGTCCGGGAGCCAGTCGCCTACTGGGGAGCCCCACCGCCGCAGCAGCAGGAAGGCATGCCCCGCTGATTTCAGCGGTCCTGTGCATCGACGGCGGCGGTTCTGCGGAGAGCTGACAGAGGGCCCGAGACTGATGAAAGAGGCAGGATCCGTGAAGGAGTGGGGAAGGGAAGAAGGCAGGCACTCCGGGTTTGAGAATCGATCCGGTAACTCTGTGCACAGACCAAGGTAAGAAATAGGAAGTATTGCCTTGGGGGTCGGGTGAGACTCTGTGTGCCGTGTGATTGAGACGTACTTTTGTACGGAGCGAGTGTGGAGTCCTGATCCGCGGTTCCGCAGCTCCGCGAGGGGCGCGGCCGGAGACGGACGAAGCGTGAGATGAGGGAGAGAAAGGAAGAGTCTCGGGAAATGCGGTGTATGGTAAGCCCTTGCACGGGGAAGTGCTTGGCAATACACCAGGGAAATTTGGTGTGCGGTAGTCCTCGCACGGACGGGACGCCCGCCACTGCGATCGCGAATAAATTCCTGCTTCGCTGAGCTCCTCGCCTGAGCCCAAGTTCTTGGCTACGGAGTGTTTCTCACACCCTCCCCCTCCCTCCCTCGCGCGCCCCCTCCCCTCACGGGAACGCGCGCCCCCCCCTCCCGCTGCCGCTCCCGTTCCTCGCCCCGCCCCGGTCCCGTCCCGGTCCCGCCGCCCTCCCGCTCCCGCCCTCAGGACCCGGCCGCCATAATGAACCCCGGCCCGGCCACCGTAAGCACGGGGCTAGGAGTCACCTCCAGAGCCTCCCCGCGCCGTGGCGCCGACCGCCGGTGTGCCGCAGCACCGCGCCGGGCGTGGGACGGCGCCCCGAGCCCACAGTGCTCGTCAGAAAAGCCCCGCACCGACAACCGATACCCCCGCACCGACAACCGATACCCCCACGCCGACAACCAACGCACAAGCAGAGTTTTAGGCCGGATTCGTGGCCCCGTTGGTCCGGGAAGGGGTCGTCACGCTAAATTCTACCTTACGGCAGGGGAACGATGGGCATCGTGACAGATCGCCGCCCCAGAAAATAAACACAGAAATAAATAATAAAAACGATAACGGGACGTGAATCGTGCCCTTAATAACAGACATTGGGCAGTGAAATCACCGACTTCTGCAACAATCCGTGCTCAGGGAACTGACTAAAACCCCTCCTGCATTGGCCATGTAATAGCTAGGCAAACATCACATAATGCTTCCCTCCCTCACGTACACCAAACCTATTAAGGCAACCATAGTAGTGTGATAACGTGATTTTTCTCCTCCAGATCAGCGTCAAAGGCAGCTACGCTAGGTTTGCTCATAAGTTCAAACGCTGCTTTATTTATTTATTTAAATGCCATTTTTCCTATTTAGAAGGATTTCCGTAGGGTGACAGGCCTTTAATGACACTCACGACTCAGAAACATTTGCCGATGCAGTCAAACGGTGTCTATTAACGCGAGGCACTGAAGTTAATTGGTATTAAAAATGAGCCAAAACGAAAGGCAAGTATCTGCGTGTCCAGCAGAATGACAGCGATCATCACCATTTGATCAACCTTCCCTGTGAGTTCTATCTGCAAGTTACTTTGAGGTAGCGCTAGAAAGAAGCGGTTGGTCCAGAGCATCCCTGCAAAAAGAAACATCCACGGCTTAAGTACCGTTTACTCTTTTGGTATCCTTTTAAGTACTTTTTACCCGTTTCGGACTCCTGCCTTTTCCCGGCTCACTGATGACAGCATTAGTAGCCCCTCAAGCTACTGTCCTACAGCCTTTCCCATCAGTGAAGAGATAGGAAAAACCCCACTACTTCTTGGAAGAGAAAACCAGCAGGTTTTTGAATAAAAGCACTCTCTGTTGCAGCTAGGTACAACGAAAAGAGTTTATGAAATCATTACGGGACATTCTTGTAGAAAACTTCCTCAAGCTTGGAAGAAAAAAAAACATTTCAGCTAAGTAAAACAGAAAATAACTGGAAGAAGTGAAGTATGGCGGTGTTGGAAAAGTTGCTTCAAAGACTTGTTTAATTAAAAAGAAGGAAGAAAGCAAGTCCCTACTGCAATCCCATCTTTGTCAAACTGATGGCGGGCACCAGTACGATGTGTTCAGCTAACACAGGCTGGAAGTTGTAACTGCAGCTGTGAAGTTTACCCAGTAAAAAGACTCCGCAAAGCATTCTAGCAGTTCCGATGCAATCACTGCTTCCTGAATTTGTGACTCACGGTTAACACGGCAGTACAGGAAGAAGTCTGGCATTCACTGTGCTCTTACGGTAAAGAATCTGCACTGCGCACACCATCCCAAGCCAGGTATGCGCTCCTAACAGGAAAGGACGATAGGCTGATAAGTCTCAGCAGAGGGAAAAAGACATCAGAGAACTACTTTATAACAGCAGCACGCGGGCTGCAACCAACGTTCTCTTCCTCTCATCATTTTCATTTCTGTGGACTCCAAGAGAATACACTCCCAACATTTTTCAGCTCTGGAGAACAAACAGCCCAACCAATCTCATTCACTGAACTACAAAACTGGTATTTTCGCTATCTAGTCCGGAAAAGGAGGCGCACGTCTCTAACGTACAGTGTAGAGACCTTGTTAATAGGCAAAGTCTGCATAAAATAGGTGGCCACAGCCTGATTTTCTGACGTTCAGGGCCTTGGGTCACACACCACCACAGTATCAGACTTAATGAAGTCACCAATCTATGTGGGCCCCTCATTACACAGGTCACCTGTTATGGACCAACCTCTCAAAGGCCAAAAACCAGCACTGATACTGCCGGGCCAACACATATCTGTAGCATCCCATTTCTGGGTGACAACACAATGAATGTTTCCACAAAGTACTCGATGCAACCTAACTACTGTGTTTGGTGATGCAAAGCAAGCCGTGTCAAAGCAGCGTAGCACCCAGGCACATTCCTGGAAGATGTTTTGCTGCTCACGTTGAAGAAAATAGATAAAAAAATCCTGTGCAGTTTGCGCTTCTGAGCTCAAGTACCACAGCTATGCACTACAATTGAAGTGGCATCAAACCTTGTAAGGTTTTGAAGCTTCAGCACTGCCATCCAAATTCAAGGAGGCTGCATCTATTATCTTGAATTTGCCCCAGCTCAGTCCCCTGAAACAATTCCATAGACACGTACAAGCAACCCTTTTCCCACCCAGATTCTTTGCTTCATCTATTCCACCTCTACCTTGTGTCATATTCTTATTAATCTGCCCCTCAAAAGACTCCCTGGCTCACACAAAGAAGCAACCCAACAAATCCCTGTTCCCAGCCACGTTGCTTTCATGCTTTGGGAAGAGTTAACTGCAACAGCTCTAACTGTGATGCCACCTCACCCCCTCCACCTATGTGAGGTTCTTTGCCTTCTGTCTCCTCCTACGTGTACACCTGCACTAGAACCAGGAAGAATGTGCTTCCTACAATACTCCAAGAGCCTCTTCTGTTTCAGGATGTCATCATTTCAATTCAGGACTGAAAGTATTCCTAGCAAAAACCCAACAGCTAATAGCTAACAGAAGCAGTTGCTGGTGATCAGCTACAAGTAACCTGGAAGTACTGAGGAGTCACAAAAGAGGATTTGCATTACATTTAAGAACAGCATGCAGCTTAGGACCACTGCTTTCACTGACTACACTAAGCCATAAAAAAGAATTGGATTCTTACCTGCCATCACAGCAATTATGGTTTATGTTGCCCCCAAAACACACACGGCAGTACCAGAACTGTGTCAACTAGCTTTAACAGCTTCCCCAGCTATTAAGTACAGTAATTTCTGCTTCCTTTTTTTTCTTGGAGGAATATTCTTTTGTTTCCAGCCTCACTTACTTATTATACACACTGTTAATTAGCAACTATTTCTCCATACTCATAGGGTTATGGAGTCCCTATGACTGGAAAAGACTCTGTACCCTTCAAGATAAGAACAGCATAAAGGCAGCAACTCGCAAGACTGCTCTAGCTTAAAGCAAAGCTTTCCTCATTGCTCTCATCTCCTTTGACTTGAGTACTGTCATCCTTCTACCAGAGCTTTAAAAACTTCATTACCACGAATGAAGGAAGACCATAGCAATCAGAGAGGGTGGCAGAGGGTATAACTTAAGGAGCTGTTACTAGGATTTTTTTGTTGTTCCTGGTGGACTATTTTTCTCCTTGCCAGCAAGGAGGGAAAACCAGCAAGTTGTTTTCTCCAAGATTTTTTTTTTTTAGGTTTAAGAACACGGATTATGTTGTAGCAATTTCTTCGCTGTAAAGCGTCAGCTGAGAAGTCTAACAGTAAGAAGGGCAAGGGAAAACTGAATGCTGATGCAGAGAGTGCCAGCAGACATCATCCTCATTCCACGGGATGTTTGTAGCTATGGCAGTTGAAGTCTACACTTCCATATGCTTAACATACCCTATTTATAAGCCAATTTTAGCTGACCTAGCATGTATCAGTAGTACAGTTAGAGCCAGCAGCCTGCAGGAAAAAGTGGGCACAGGTGTTTCCGTAGCAAGGCCTGTGAGTGTCTCCCATACATACTTCCAGTCTAAGCAAGCACATGAAAGGCTTGGCTTGTCGCTTACCTAAGGAACCAGGAAAACAAGGGAAAGCTAGATTTTGCTTGTGTCCTAATGCCCATATAAAAATAAAGACAGATGAAATACCCTTACTACCTTGTTAAATTCCATAAGCCGGAAGAGAACGTGCTGCACACAGGTACAAGTAAAATCCCTTGCTGGCAGGTTTGCAGAAACAAATTTTTTATTTACACAGGCAAGTCTTATCTTTAGACCCCATTTACCTCTTTACATTTCTCGAATATTTACATGACTTCATGATGCTCCAGGAAGAGAGTGATGAACAAAAAGATTACAGAAACTGTCAAAAACATAGCAAAAAAAACCCAACCTATCATTGTGCTTTAAAACTTATGAGCTAGAATAATGTAGAAGAAATGTAGTTTTAGCACTTTGGTCCTAACGGTCATGCTCTAGAAGACACTTAAATAGCAGAGGGGATTTCAGAAGTGACCGTATCCAGAGGTTGCCAGTGACAATTCATGAGTGAATCGTAGAGTTCTTCGCTTGTCTCCGTGAATTGTCTGTTCATTTCATCAACATCCAAGTAGAGCTGTGGATCTGAAAATAAAAGCCTGGTAAGTCCAAGTATCAAATCTGAGGCATGCGCACAAAAAAACTTCACGTGAAATGGCTAATAAAATGTATTTTAAGCTAAGTGTAATAAGCTATTAGATCTACTAATTTTAGTGAGGTATTTAGTCCTCTAAAATTTTGAGCCTCACAGCTCCAGCTTTTGGGAATTTGTATATTAGAAGGCTGGGACTAGAACCGTCTTTCAAGATAAAGACAAAGACAATGTTTAAGATAGTAAAGATAACGTTTAAGGATAATCAGCCATGAAACCCTCCCAAGAGTCATTTAATTCACTTCTACGGCAATACACGTTACATAGGATAGTTTCTAAACACTAACACAAAATGCCTCCACGTGAGGAACTTTGCAAACCTTCCAGGACACAAATATGTTTTGTACCGTATTTGTAAGTGCAAGCTGAATCCTCCTTTTGGAATCTGCAACATAAGCTTTTACCTCAGGGTGGAGAACAAAGCTTTTGCATATTACTGAGTTTCTAATATAAAATCTGTTTAGCGGAACCAATACAAAGAACAAAATTCTGTCTTAGACCATTTTCAAATGGGAATGAAGGCACAGGTACAAGAAACCTGCTGCGAAGCATTGACAGTGTCCCGTTTTACTTGATGCGGTCAGTGTATGCTGTATCAGCTTTAAAACCCCAGCTGATTGCAGATCAACCCCACAGAGGTTTGACCTCAGCTGAATTTTCAAGATGTTCTTCATCCAGTAGAGGTTGGCTTGTATTGTTAAAAGGCACAAGGATGGCTAAACTCAAGTGACAATGATAGAACCCTTATTACCGTCAGTAATTAGGTCATCACCGATTGCAGTCATAACTGAAGATTCCTGAAAGACAGAAAAGGCTAAGTTTAATCATAACTCATTTCAGAAAGCATCACAGATTCAAAGTGCTGCAGTCTCAACCCATTCCTTCTTCCTACAACTACAAGGATAGATGGCATTTTATCTACTTATTTTTAGAAGAAAGCCAATATTACAGTACAGGTTGGAAGGGACCTCCGGAGGTCACAACTAATACATTGACCACGATAAGACCACTTACAACAACTGTTTAATTTGCTTTAAGCAAAGCAAATCAGAAGAACAGGAACAGAAGAAGCGTACGCAATTATGCTGTCAAAACCATTCTTTGGTATGCGTGAACAAATAATGGTGTATAAATCACTAATTCTATGGATTTACTATTTAAGCACTTAAATACAAACACCTCTGAATGGAATCTGCTCTTTTAACTTCACACTAAGCAGAAAGCATGTTTTCAACTTCGGATTCTTTTTGCTGATTCACACAAATCTGTACAACATACTATCTGTGAAATATTTTCTTTACAGCAAGCGTGCACTATCTTTACCTCAAAAACAGCTGGAGCCATTAAAGAATCTCCTAAAGAGCAGTCTCCAACAGCTTGCATGCTGTCATAGGGAGCATAGGAGCTGTAGTTGTAGTCAGCGTAAGCATCGTAACTCCTCTGCGAGTGGTAGTTCTGGTAATCTTGGCAATAATCATTATAGTTGTATGACTGGTACCGCTGCAATTCTGCTTTCAGTCTGAAACATGAGAAGTTGCATACAGTCAGAGAACAAGAGACTGTAAACCCAGTTCTGAACTTAAACAATTTGTCAGCTTACATACTTCAAAACTTAAAAGGAAGCTTTCCTAAACAGTCACCTAAGTGACAGCTTAAGTCACAGCTCAAAACCTCATTTCTATAGAAGCAAGCATCCTCACCTTTGCCAATACCAGAAGGAATTGTTCTCATGGATTAACTCCAGAGCCTTGACATGGTTACCTGTACACATCAAGTATTTTTAGCGTTGGCATAAGCAAGCTGCTGCTAAGTCTCTGTGCTTTGCTAAAGATTGATTTAAGACCAGAGACATTTATCAAGCACAGCTGCTTTAAAGATGCAGTCTTAACCCTTCTATCTTTTGTTTGGTTAATTACTAGATCTTATTTCCAGAAAGAAGTGAATGGAGTCAGATTATCCATTTCAAAGAAGCATCTGACGCTGCCTGTCAGTTTGCCATGTCTACCTCCACCTGCTCAGTTTTTCTGTTTGTTTAAAGTCCATTAAACATTCAACAGCTGCCAACTATACCGCTCAGGTGAAGTCAGTCTTGCTTAACAACACAATCGCGATTCTCCAGCATGACGCCTTATTATTAGTGGGAGAATTACAAAATACACTGGTTCTTAAGAAGAAAGGGCCAGCTGATTAGCTTTCACTACTTTCCCTTTCAAGATTTTCTCAGGGGCAGCTTCAGACTAATGACAAGAACCAAGACAAGTGCTATCTGTACTAAAACTGACGTACACTGCATAAAGAACATTCAGATAACCCAGCTGCATATTCAAAAAAATCCGCTGTTTAGACTTGTCTTCACTGATTCTGTACAGGCAGACCTCCTGTGTTTGCAGTGCCCAGTTTCTCTGACTTGAATTGGGGATGCAGAGAAGTGAGTTCTATGCTTTTGGGGAAGAATACAAGCTGAAGGCATTCTGAAATAGCTTCCAAACTAAGCAAACATGAGGGACAAACTAATCCAATGGCTGGGTATTTCAATGCTAAGAGAGCACGGTACTCAGCCATTCAGAAACGTATTACTGATGTGTATTTTAATACCTACATTTGTTTCAATACTGCAAAGCTACACAAGTTCTAATAAAGAGGTAATCCATTGTCTTGTTACTGTAGTAAACAAACAGAAGATACATCATCTTACGTCTTCTGCTTCCAACTGCACTCTTCCTACATACAGTTGCGTAGGGAAGGAAAATCTGAAAATACTGTTGACGTTCTTCTGGATAGCCGAAGCAAGAAAACATGTTTGTGGCTTATTCTTGTTTTCAAAATAAAACAATATTAATTTAATCAAAAAATTTTGGCAAAGAAGTTTGGACAGTGCTCTCTTGGAGAAGAGCATTTCCATTCTAAAGCAGAAGGAGGCAACATTTGCAGAATTATGCTAGGTAAACAGAAACAGAAGTGTCATTTTTTACTATTTAACAGAACACACAAGCTAACCTCATGAACATACTGAAATTGTTTATATGAAGTCCTGTTTTGTCAGTATCCTGGATCAAAGTTCATCAAATTTGGTATCAGTTCTTTAACCGTTCAGAGACCTGAATTGCCTTAAATAAGTGATAGAACTGAGCCGGTAGAGTAAGAAACCCTCTCAGGAAGTGCTAAGCTTTAAACTCCCCATTGCCCTAAGCTCATGAAAAGCAAAGAATAGCATTCTAAACCTGTTCTAGTAATAACGCCTTTGGCTTTCTCCCTGCGTTCCCATTTTTTCCCCCCACTTCTTTCCTGTCAACCCACTGTAAAACTAGTTATGTGCTTCTCTCAAACTAGAGGGAAAGCTCTAAGAACAAGAACTCCCTAGCATATAAAACCACTTGTTGTCCCTTCTACCTTATGCAGGCCCAAACCTGAAAATATTTACCAATGCATTCAGCTTTGCTACTGTTGAGAAACAAGGCTGGTTACAATGGCAGCTAAGCCCAAGTTGCGCCGTCTGGCTAGACTTAACAGTTGGATTCCCCCAGCCGTCCTGAAGCAGGTTGATGAATCCAGGGAGTCAAAACATAGGACTTCTGCATTTCTGGTTTTGTAGACTGCATCCTGTGTACAGCCACTACAGCAAGGGCCACAGACTTTCCAAAGGCAGAGCTACGAGAATCTGATTATTTAGAATAACTGTATCAATGCACAACTCCTTGGTTACCTTTTAGAAATTCCTATGCTCAGCCGGATTCCTTTTCCCCCCAGACCTGGTGCGTTCTGGCAGTCTTGCAGTGCCCTCATCTGATCATCTTGCTCACCAAATCTGACATAGGCATACCCTCTACTATTTTCAAAAGGGAGAAAACCAATTCTGGTATGCATAACAGTTACAAAGCTAACGAATTCAATTTCTGTCTTCTACAAAAAACAGAAGATAGCAGCTACTATAGCTTCTATTACTTAAGCAACCTCTCTGGCATGTGCACGTGCACAGAAAAGGCTTTCACCAAATTAAAAAACTTGGGCCAGAAGCAAAAAGCTTATTCCTTGGTAGCATTAAGATGCAACTCACTGAGAGCCAGCAAAACAATACATTTTAAGTGCTCTCTGCGTAAGTAATCAGATTCCATATTTCTGCATATACAGCAGTTAATCAGTTAGCACTAACCCACTCCTTTTGGAGCCACAAACTTTATTGGTCACAAACACCAAGAGCTGGCTGTAATTATCTGAACCAGTATTAACCGGTACCTCTGAACTCTTCAAACAAAAATATCTTTCAGGTGCTCTTAGAAGAACAACATCAATTGCCTGCAACAATTTGATGGCTTTGCTAAACGGAGCACTGAAAAGCACAGTGGTAGTTTCTTTTGTAGCCTGTTCAGAAATTATAGCCCTGTGCCTACAGCTTCAAATCAGGCCAAGCTTACCAGCCCAACTCTTACAGCTTAAGTTCACTGCACTCGAATGCCTTCAAGACGTGCTTTTAGGAGCCATGGAGAAGAACCCTCTGGTAAGACCACCATTATAAAGTACTGAGTGTTGTTTTACACTTAAAATAGAACTATCTGTTACAGTCATTCATCAGCTTTCCCTAGGCTGCTGCTCTCTCACTACTGAATGTGATCCTGCTCTCAGTTTCCCACTAACTTTTTCCCCCAGCGTTTATGGCCTCTTTTCATCTATGACACTTTTAAGGGACTACACCGTGTTGAAAAATGCTGGTTAACATTTCCTTTTACACAAGGTGCCTCATCAAATTTTCCTGACTAAACCAAACCCCAGAACCTTAACTAGAAGAGGAAGCACACAAACACACACGCCTCCCTGGCCACCATATCTCCCCAAAACATATCTGTTCAGTAACAGGTCAACTGTAAGAATACTGCGATTAAAATCAGTATAGCTCTATACACTGCTTTTGTTCGGGATTACTAGCTAATGTCCTTCCCCTTACCCCTTCTGGAATTAATACTGAATTCTGTACTCCAAAACGCGGTTCTTAAGTCATACAAATGACATTTAACAATCAGAATTTTTCCACACAGTGATCCTCAATAAAAACTTCAATCCTCTACTGCAGTCTTTCAACAAATTAAAGGAATACAAAACTGGCTAATAACTGTTCAGTGATTTTTGGACCTTTGTAGCACTAGAGTAACAGCAGTACACTCTGCAGCATAGTTGCAAGTACGTGGGAATAAGATACTCTCTCTCATCTCTTTTTTTCTCTGAAAAGTGTGAGGCCTCTATTTCACCCTACTAAAGATTTTACCACCAACTGTACTGCTAGCATTGAGACACTGCAACTTCTGTGCTTGTATGAGATGCAGGACAGGTTCCTTAAGGTGTCGCAATTTTTTGTCTAAACCTAGTGTTGAGATCAAAAAAGGGATTGCTACTAATTGCGTACGTATCAATAACCAGGACAGAAGACATGCTGCATATAGGAATTAAAGTTTTTCTAAAGCTCTAGTACATGAACATATCAAATCCCGCAGATTTTTTCTAGTATGGTTTCAGAGGTCTTACTTGATGGACATAAGCGCACAAGTGAAGACAAAAGATACACTGTTTACCTGAAGTACTGGTTTGCAAGTACTGCTTCTCTTCTGTCCTTCCCAAAATAAACTGTGAGGCAGCTGCAGACTCTGCACCTGAACACTCTGAGTGAACACCAAATGTAAATGATGGCAAGGCAGCATTTTGTGGACGCAGCCGCAGCACCAAAACCTGCAGAAATAAGTGAATGTCAAGTCCGTAACCCACGGTGTATCTGCAGTACATGAAGGTTTGAACTACGTTCTAGTCCTGATCTTTCCAGTCAAAACTGTTTAAAAAACAACCCACCAAACAGTAAAACAAACAAGAAAACCCAATGCTTCCTCTCTACATAAAACTTTTCACAATTGTGTTTTCTGCCCACCACCTGGCTTTAAAAAGTATACGAACTTCTTTGAAAGATCATGTTTTTAGTCTGAACTCCAAATGAACAACGTGTAGGGCATGTAAAGAACAAGCACGTCATTAATGAAAGCTTTTCTCTAAAAAGGATAAACTTATTCTTGGGGAAAAGTGTGCAAACAGATGTTATCTAGGCAATATTCCTACAGGAAAAACGAATAATTTTGCCACACCTCAAAGGAAAAAATAATTGTGCTTAACAGGTAAGAAAATAAAAAAAATCAGAGCAAACCAAAAAATAAATCACAGAATATGCATCCTCGTTTTAATCATTAAGTATTACCTTTGAGCTCTGCTTTGGTGCTTGGCTTTGCACTTTCACAGGCTACACACTTCGTGGCCTCTGCTTTGTTTTGAACCAAGCAGGTCTCCCAATCCCAGCTTCCTTCAGGCATCTTGAATTTGTCTAAATCCAGAAATTCTCCAGAAGGAGCAGAAACTGCAGATGCACTGCTACTGGTCACAGGTGTTGGACCCTCTGTGAGACAAACAAGACAGTTAACCATCCTGTTTGAACATGAACTATGAAATGAGCATTAACTTATAAATTTGATTTGTCAAATCCCACAGAAATGTTCAAAACTACTCCGCAACTCCCCCCCCCCGCCCCTGAAAAAAATAAAAGCCACCAAAAACCCACAAAGAAACAAAGAAACAAACAAAAAAACCAGAGTGGAACTCAAAGCTTCCAAACAACACACAACTCTGTTCAGCACACAAGCTTCTGCTGCTGTTGACCACAGTGTAACCTCCATAAAGAGGCCTGACAGGTGCCTTTTAAAAAAAAGGTGCCTTTTAAGAGAGAAGCAGAAGATAACGCTTCAAATTCAAAACCGGAAAGACAAGAATGGCTCTTCCCTTCCACAGCACACGCAGAAAACTTTTATCCTAGGATTACTTGCATCGCTCTTCCTCTTGACAAGTGCAACGTAACCGTGCAATTCACTGCACCATGGTCACAGTAAAGCCCTCATTTCCAAAATTCCTCCTTGCAATGGCAAGAGCCTCAGACAAAGATGCCGACTGACCGCTCAGAGGTTGGAAGTCCAAGAGAATCAACTCTGTCTGAAATCCATTATCTTACCTCAGGAAATTTCAGTCTTACCGCACAGGATGATTACAAAAGCCCGGTCTAGTCCATCTTAATTTGTTTCTTCCACGATATATTTGCACAGGTGTTTTTCGATGTAATGGCATGTTAAATGACATTTAGAGTCAAAGTTAAAATTAGAATCGTATTTTAAAAACAATACAACCACGCTCAAAATCAATTACGGTCACACACAATGGGAAACAACCCAGTACTGCCCTGAAGAAGTTACCCAGCGGGTCACTCGCTTTCTTGAAGCCTACCACTGACCTTCATAGGCATCTCTCTGCTTTAGCTTAAGACTAGTTAAGACTACACTGTCTTGAAATCTGGCTTCACACCTCCCCTCAATTACATACAAACGGTGAGCAGAGGCATTTTGGCCACATTCTGTAATTTTTTTTACTTATTTTTTGAAAGAGAAAAACACAGTCATTTTTAACTCTTTCTATGGAGTTCTCATTTTCGCCAGTGAAAAATCACTATGTTGTTTTTAAATTAAGTCACCCACTTCAGCCATCTTCCCTCACCAGCTGCAAAGCCGGGGGTATCTGCATTGATCCAGCTCCGTACTAATACATTTCACAATCAGTTCAATTTATGCGACAGGCTGGAACCTGGGCTGAGACCTCTGAAGTGCCTGTAAACCAATCCTGCAGACAGCCGCTAACCCATCAACCGTACCTGGGAATCGTGTTGCTTAAAATATTCCATATATGCAACGTACTTTTATTCTGTACAAGATCCACAGAGGCTAGGATGGAAACAACAGGAAAAAAAGGACCATACCTGGTTTCTCAGACTGACAGGCTACACATTTGTTATCTTCCGTCTTATTTGGTACAAGGCATATTCCACAGTCCCAAGAGCCTTTCGCCTTCTTAAAGTTGTCTCCAAAGCCCAGAGTGGCTGTTGTGTCAGTGCTGCTCGAGGAGGATGTCACTGTCACCGAGCTGTCTGTGACCACTGGTCATGTCAGAGCAGGCATTACTCCCGTTCCAGGTTTTGGTGTCTCACATGCTATACATTTTGTAGCTTCCGGTTTGTTTTGGACAAGACATGTATCACAATCCCACGTTCCAGGTACTGTTTTGAATTTGTCTCCAAAGCCCAGCATCCCTGCTGGGGGCGCTGCTGGCTTTGAGGTGTCGCATTGACTTGAACTTACTGTCTGTTTCATACTCTCAACTGTTGAGGCTTTAGTAGCTTGACAAGTTACACATTTGTCCTTTATGTCTTTGTTTTGCAGAAAAGGGTCACATGTATCAGATTGCCAGTACGATGCTTGTTTAGAAGTCTCTTTACCTGCAGAAAAAGTTGTTATTGCAGGCCTAGTATAAACCACTGTGCTTGTCGTAGGTTGTGCAGACGTAGAAGAGCGTGTTTTCAACAATCCAAAGTCTAGGAAGCAAGAAAAAAAGTCTTCCTGTTAGCGCAGCACCTCACTACATGTAACTAAGTGACTTTACTAGAGGGCAAAAATTTCAACTCAGGTGCCAATGGTTACAACTAGACATTCAGACCGAGCGCAACAGGAAGTCCTCAGAAATCTTATCGAAACGGATGAAATTTCATCTGCTGCACTGGGTCACAACAGAACATTTCGTTAAAGCTTCATTTAACTCTTTGTTTCCAAGCAAGCTTTAAATCAACATTTTCACTGGTCGATACAAGTACAAACAGACAGTAGCTGACTGAAATCTGACAGTCCAACGTGGAATGGAAATAATACAATTTGATTAAGACGCGATGCCCAATCGAATCAAATTTCTAAAGCTCCTCCTTCCGTAGCAGATGACTCAAATCTACTCCAGTAACTGTACAGAAGTTTGTACTCGGAGCAGCAATCCATACGGTATTTTCCCACAGATGCTGAATATTAATTAAATAATAAAAACTCAAGACAATTGAACAACTGTCTAACTTTCTATAATCTTTTTCAAAATGCATCGGACACAGGACAACTCCTTATTTAAAAGGTGGCAATTTTAACAGAAAAGACAAGCTACTAATACAGAAAGACTAAAGGAAATGCATCTTAAACAGCAGCTCAAGTTGCTTGTAAATCTACCTTGAACATAGTTGTTTTGTGGTTTGTTTGTTGGGTTTTTTTTAGTCAAAAATGAAGTCTTTGAACAATGTGGATTTAGATTCTGCTTCTTTTAAACCGATAAAGAAAGTGAATGTCACTTCACTCAGAGGTCTTTCCTTAAACAAAATGCACAGTGTATTTTCTCTCACTTAGCTCTTTCCAGTAGAGAAATGTGCTGCCTTCTTAACAAGTATGTAAGTTAGAAGAAGACTTTTGGGAAAAGATCAAATTCAATAAAGCCCTTTTTCTTAAAAGATATCTTTTCCACAGACACACTTTATGAAACTGTTGAAAACAATTGCAATTGCTTAAAAACAAAATTCAGAAAAGGGTTTTTAACGTAAAACACTCCACTGCTGTTTGCAGTTTAAATTTTAATCCACAGGAGCCATTGTAAGCTAAGGCCCAAAGATTCGCAGCTTTCGCCATGTATTTGGAACTGAAGCTCTTTCCTATTCTTTCTTCACCTGGGCTGGAGGTGGGACAGGAGTGTTGAGTTTTACAAACATTTCCTTTTCAATTCCACAAATTGTATTTACTTAAAATGAAACACCGATTATCTGGCTAATTCTCTTAGTACCTCATTTACAATTACATCCTAACACGTAAAGGAGATGCAACCCATCTGCTTTTCATCTTGCAGTTTTACTTCCAGCAACAAACACCACTTAGAATAGAAGGGGGCAGATGCACCCTAACAAACGCAGCGCTTAATGTAATGCTCTCCTACATTCATATTTATAGCAGATACTCTATTAACCATAAGTCGTGTGTTGTTTTTTTTTTAATAAAAAATGCTAGCGTATTTTTTGCAGCATCTTTTTAAAAGGAGTTCATTATCTCACCAGGATTTTTTAGAACGTCTAAGACGCTTCCTTCCTTTAATACGTGGGCAGTGGTGAAGGGACCACCAGCAAAATCTTTGACCTCCTCTTTCTGTGTGTTGATGTTGGTTGAGGTGGTGGTGTCTTTTGAAACAAAAGAAAACAAAAACAGCTTTCACAATGTGACCTAGTTAGAGCAGATTATACTCACTTTTGTTAGAAACAAGAATTTCCAGCTTTCATGCTTCTCACATAAGAATCTTCACAAATTCTACTTACTTTGCAATGCTTTATGATTACAAGCAAAACAAAAAGCAACAAAACAAAACAAAAATTATAAAAGCAGATCTGTCACTGGAAAAATACTGCAGAAGTCCAACACTGCCTGGAATTGCTAGCATGCGCAGACAGGACAGATTGAAGATTTAATAAAGAAAAAAAGGAAAATCAGCACTTCAGATCTGAAGTGCTAAAGTTTCAGTTACCTAGGGTAAGAAAGGGCGTCACTGGAGTACCACTGGGTCCAGAAAGTTCTGCCGATTTTACAACGGGAACACTAAATGTAAACCCAATCTGCTATGAACAAGAGAGGTTTTTCAGATTCTCAAGCCACAGGAACTTCAATCGAATGCACACACAAAACCAAATCTGAAAGCTGCTCTTCACATTTGTAGCACGCATGCTGAATGACAAATTATAAGCCAGAAGCCTACATACTTTTCTCCATCAAGGCAGATTCTGCTTTAGTGTTCTGCAACAGCCTACTAAATGCCTCAGAAAAAAAGTCAAGCTCCTTTATTATTTTACTTACAGAAGACGTAGGTAGCACTTCTGCCTCAGTAGATTTCACAACTGGAGATGAAAACACGAACTCAGGACTGCTAACGGTACTTGTTGGTTGTATCTGTATTTTCAAAAGAATTAAAGGTTTATATTTAAGAGCAACAACTACCTGAATTCACTACCCAACAGAAGTCCCGCAGTGACGTCGAAAAACCTGATGTTTGAGTTATTTTGCAGATAAAAGTAATAATAAAACACAGGGAAATTTCCAAGTGGGTATAGGACAATATCTTCAAAACCAAATTCCAGAAACTGAGAGGAAAAGCTGGAGATGCTACTTAGGTCTAAATGCACGGAAAAGCAAGCCAGGAAGCTGAAGAACGGCAAACTCAGCCCAATGATACTCCAAGAACTTCAGCAAACACCTCAACATGTTAAAGCAGCTGTCTACTTCAAACCGTACAAAAAATATTTCAAGTACTCTGGAACAGATTAATGTTTATTTTATTGCAATAATATGCCAATTATTGCACCCTAGGCTCATTCTATGTGAGGCTTATATGACCACGTTACCTCTAATTTAATAACTTAAATAAAGTTGTGGTTTAACCATTGCAGGCAACTAAGCACCACACAGCCACTCGCTCACTCCCTCCAAATGGAACAGGGAAAAGAACTGGAAGTAAAGAAGTAAAGTTGTTAAATTTGAGGTAGCATTAATGACTCATCGCATGTAATGGCTACCTGGAAAGACAAATGCCATAACCCTGTACATACTCCCTACTCCTTCCCCTTCTTTCCCCCAGCATTTATTGCTGAGCACGATGCTAAATGGTGTGGAATATCCCTTCGGTCCTCTGGGCTCCGCTGTCCTGGCTGAGTGCCCTCCCAGCCTCTTGTGCATCCCCGACCTCCTCGCTGGCAGGGCAGCGTGAGACACAGAAAAGGACTTGTCACTGTGTAAGCACTGCTCAGCAACAGCTAAAACACCAGTGCCTTACCAACACTGTTTTGCTCACAAATCTGCAACACAGCATCATCTAGCATCATCTACTACGAAGAAAATTAACTCTACCCCTGCCAAAACCACTATAAATAACGTGGCATAAAGTCCACACCCCCCTTCCCCCGCAGACTTCCACAGCATTTGAAGCAGTTATACAATCACGTTAAATGGGAGTTGGCAGGCTCTAAGACTGAGAGAAGCAGAATCAAAACATTTATGCCTTTTTCCCCAAACTGGCATACAACCCCAATTCATTCAGCTGCGTAGAAACTAATATTTGTTAGTTTCATGAGCACCACAGAAAAAGTCAACTCGCAATAAAGCAGTATACTCATTGTAAACATTATTTATAGCATAAAGATTTACCTTGCCCGCCGCCGTCGCTGCTGCATCTGCCATGCCTGCCGCCTCCGTTGAATTTGCCACGCTTGTCGTTGCCACTGTTGACTTTGCCTTGTCCTTTGTCTTCAGTAGATATGGCATGCCCGCCGCCATTATTGGATATGTCAAGCCTGAGGGCACTGTTGAACATGTTATGCCTGACGTCGCCGTTGTATATATCATGTCCTCCACCTCCTCCTCTGATAGATCTGTCAAGTCCTCCACCTCCGATGGATCTGTCATGCCCTCCACCTCTGATGGATCTGTCATGCCCTCCACCTCTGATGGATTTGCCATGCCCGTCGCAGCTGCTGGAGTTGCCGTGCTCATTGCTGCTGTTGAAGCAGCGCTCGGTGACGCTGAGACAGCGCTACTACCAACGAAACTAGAATTGAACTGAGGCAGCGATGCAGCACTGATGGGTAGGGGTATTTTCGGTAGCACTGGTTCCTCCACTTCCTAAAGTTGCAAATTTTAATTTTTCTTATACAAGACATACTACTTTCTCACCCCATCGCACCCAATTTATTAACAAAATTAAATAGAACAAAAATCCATACAAATTAAGAGAAAGCAAGTTTCCAGAAGAAATCCCGATCTCCCCACCTCTGTCTACCACGTCATTTTAATTTATGGCAGGCCTGCTTCCACATTATACTCTATTCAACAACTGTACAGCAAGAACACTGAAAGTTAACTCAAAACCTGTGCAGAACAGAGAGGCACAGATCACATTTTTTTTTCTTTCTTTTCTATACTTTAGTCATCAAAGCTCTGGAGAAGCATCATCCTTTCTAACTACCCTCGCATGGCTTCAATTAAGAGTACACTCTCAAGACAAGTGAGAAAGTGTTCCTCTTGCAAAATTAGGCAGGATAGCTGCCAAAGTTTCCAAAGTCACTACAGCAGTGAACGTGGAAAAAGGTAATGTTTAAAGAAGCAGGTAGGTTCAACAACCAAACTAAACACAAAAAGCACCAAAGAAAGTCAGACTAGCAGCACTGAAGATTGTGTTCTGGTAAACACAGTCTATACCATGTATCAGGATGCAAATATAAAAATCAGAAAACAGCCTCTTAACAACTTCAGTTTTCATCCCTGCCACTTACTTTATTTGATTACTAAGATTGGATGAGTTATGTTTTAAATGGCATAGGAAATCTGACCAAAATTTGTACAGTACTATCATGATCTACTTAGAAATGACTAGGCAGGGATGTAAGTTGGTACTACTGATATTCAGTGCATCCTGTAGCTTACATCGGTTTCACAGTTTTGATTTGAAAAGTTTATGGAACTTTTGATATTTGGACCATTATTTTATTTGCGTTACAGGAATAAACAACAGCGTTTATGATTTCTTTATATTGCATCATCCGGAAGTCCCATTTAATGATTTGAAACTTAAATTAACTTAAATACTTAATATTAACTTAATATTAATTAAATACTTAATGTTAACGTAAATACTGAAATTAACTTACAGGCAGCTTATATAACATCCAATAAAAGAAAAAATAATCTGAATATTCATGGTCATAGTTTTATGGAATAGATTTTTCCTATTAAAATGAGAAAAAAACTCTCTCACAATGAGTTTGGTGAGTATGAAAAACTGAGTCATCGTTAGCAGACATGCAGAATGCTGTCTTCTACTACTCTTTTTCACACTCTTGGCCTGTATCTTTCTGTATGACTTAAATATGAAACCAAAAATTAAGCTTTTTTTTTCTTTTTATACTTGGCACTCGTTTCAAGTATCATTCCTGTAGAAAAACTATACAAACCTTCACCAAAACATTACTTCTCTTCTTAGGACTCATTCATTCAATTGCTAACGAGAAATGTTATAGTTTGAAGAATCTCCAAGGTAAGAGAATTAAAAATTTCAAAATTACATAAGCAAAGTTCAGGTATTCAAACACAGGAAATCAATTGGAGCCTGCTCTGAAACCCACAAGAAAACAAAAACAATGCAAAAATAAAGCGGTATTGTTATAATTTACTATGATGCAATAAAACTGACACACTTAGCTAGTTGCTTCAGTAAGCTCAGTGACAGCAATTAATTTAAGAGTCACTTACCTGTTCTTGTACAGCTCTTGATAAATAGTGTATTCCTCTTTCCCTTCTCATTTTGCCGCCTCCGCTACTCACTCCTGAAGACAGACCATTGGACGCAGCAGTACTGAATTTGTAGCTGGTCACATTGCTAGCACACGACAGTACAGAAGTTGGGGGAAACAAGAGAAAAAAAAATTACCAGCCAAATTGTTTTTTCAAGATATTAGAGCTGTTATTAGTCCTAGAATTGAAACCTGCTGATCAGAAAAAAACTAAAGCTGTCTCACAAGTTGCTAAACGCTGGTAAATACTTGATGTTCTAAATAGGAAAAACTTTATTAACAGCAGCAATGAAAAGGACATACATAAGTGCACCGTTCACATGGGAACAATGACTAAGCCAGAAGACCTGAAATAGAAGAGCTGATTTAGATTGTTATTTTCCAGTGCTTCCTTTAAATAGGACTGGTTCTCTGATTCTGCGATGCACGTGTATCTTTTGCAGGGATATAAAAGAACAGCTCACAAAAATACAGAAAGAGTGCACATATGCACACATACACATGGGAAACACTGCCAACAGCTCTGATAGAATAGGGACGCCTTAGACTTGTGTGGCAAGGTAATATGGCCTAAGCTTCAGAAGCAGCTCTGGCTTTCATGTGGCCATCAGCAGGAACAGCAGAGGTGTTTGGGTATGCCAACATTCCAGAAGTCTTTTCAGACATGAATACAGATCCCTTTTGTAAGGCATACAAAGGCATTTTTCTGGTACTTAAAAAAGCCTAGCTCAAAACCAGAAAGATATCCTAATCCAAGAGCAAATGGGGAAAAAATAACCCAAACCAGAAGTGGAATAGGGAATAACTCTAACAAAAGTACTATGGCAAGAAAATGAAGTATGCCTGGAAAAACTGTGACATCAAAGCTTATCTTGCAGCCAATCAGTCAGTCAGTACAAAAGTGCATTAGATCGCACTGGAAGACACCAGGTCAAACTCCCACAATACTGAGGAGGAGAACTGGTCTAAACTTGTCAAATACTTGACAACAGCCTGCTTAGCACTGTGACTGCATAGAGGAAGACAGATCCCTAAGGCATATGCTCAGACTTTTCTCTAATCCAAACTGTCAATCCATTAGAATTCTGAAAAAAGTCTTACATCAAAATAGATCTTCATTCAGACAACTATCGCTTGCCCGTAACAGCCCATATTCCTCTTTCTGTTAACACCTGTGAGCTTCAAGGGGGCAAAGACAGTTGTCAGCCTTCAAGCAAGTCTAATCTACAATTGGACTCAGGTTTAAAATATATATACACACACACACACACACGTAGATATATAGCATTGGTGGGCCAGAGATTTACTGAGTATTCCAACTCAACTGTCCAAAGGGACTCTTGCCAGCAGATCAGTGTGGTGCTCCTGCTCCAGAACATGGCACCCAACAGAGACCAGCGTCACAAAAAACACTACCCCCACTACCTACTCTACAAACAAAAGGCAGGGTATTGCAATAAACTTTGTGAACGAAATCAAAAGCAGTATGTTTTCTGTATCTCCTTCCTAAATGGAGAAGTAGAAAGGAGTTCTAACAGAGACAATTTAGAACAGTTTGAAAAAAGCATAATTAAAACCCAGCACCTGATTGCACCTGTACCAGAATCTTAAAGCCAGTCGCTTCCACCCCTAAAAAGGTGGTTGTTGTGAAGTCCAACTTTTAGATGCCAAAACAAAGTGTTGAGTTCTTTCTGCAAGCCAGAGAATGCCCATGGTCACACAAGAATTGCTTGGCAGATGAGCATAGAGTCAACAAAATTCCCTGCTACTGTTCTTTGAAAAGAGCAACCCCCTAAAAACCCAGTGCAAAGTCTCTTAACTCAAGCATTATTACCCAAAACACCATTTGCCCAGAAGGAAAAGCCATCAATATTATCTGGAGGATAACTCATTTGACCTAAACCAAGAAAGCAGTATAACACAAAGCAGTCTCCTCAAGAAGAAATTCAATTAATTCTGCTGGATTTTTTTTTATTTTAGAGATGAGTTAGCATTTGGCCTCAAATGATTCTAAAGAACACATGGTCTTCATGTGAACTCAAAGCAGACAATTAACTTCATCATGAAAGGAGTATTAAAAAAAGAATAATAAATCATAAATCTTCCTCCATGTTTTTGCTTAAAAAATAAAGAAAAAAACACATCAGTAAACATCCTCCTGAACCGTAACTCACTTCCCCTACTTCACCTTCTAAAGAATACTTCAGAAAGAATCATCCCATTAGGACAGAGCTTTCAAACTGCAAGCAATTAAATAGCTAAAACTAATAGCTTTTCCCCTAGGGAACATTAGGAGGGACAAATTATTTTGTTATAAGTAAACTGAGTTATAAACCATGAAATATCTGTCAAAGCAAAATTTGTAACGCTACAGATTTAGTTAAACTACAAAATGAGCCAGATTTCCTATAGAAGGAAAAAATTAGGCCTCCAATAGCAAAGATCCTTTCTGTGGATACAGCATTATAACGTGCCTCATTTCCCATCTTCGTATCCTACTCAGAAGATAAACTCGGGATAAAAAGTGGTGTATCAGTAGTTTTATTCTTGCTCATCTTCCTTCCTTTCATAAAAACAACAATTTTCTCAAAGTTATATTGATCTTCAAACACAATCCAGACTTTGCAGCTCCCTCAAAACACAAAATTTTCATTGGATTTCCCATTCCTTTTACTGAGAACTGTCACCACCTTTCCAAAAAGACAGGCATGCAGACCGTACTGAAAAAGGAGATTTCTTTCTTCCTTCAAGTAAGTTTTAAATTAATAGATGTCATACCTTTCAGATGGTTCTGCTCGCTGTTCTGCAGGCAAAGTCTTCTCTCTCATCCCCTGCAAGTTAAGTTTAGTTCAAGAGTTAGCTGACTATGTACAGAATACACAAAGTACCAACAACCACTTCATGTGGTTTTTTGTGTTTTTTATTTTATTTATTTATTTTTAATTTTATAGCACTGAATACACCTCACCTACTTAACGTTGTTCCCTAATTCAGCATTGTGGGTACAGTTCAGTTAAATTTTGGGGCTAAAGTAAGCATCACTGCTTCACTCAGCATTGAGGACAAACTGATAGAACACTAAATCAAATTTGTCAAATCCTCTAACAAAGAAAGTAATTAATTTAAACAAAATAACAAAAATTGTGCGTGTGGGGGGGAGAGTTTTCATCAAAACTTGTGTTTACCAACCCCGTAAAAGGGACATACTTTTCTGTTTTCTATCATTTATCAACAAACAAGCAAAAAAAAACGAAAAAACTCTACCCCCCCAAAAAACTAAGCAGTTGCTGCTACATTCATTTTAGAACTTTACCAAATGGAGATTGTGCTGGCTAAACAATACAGAGATTGAAAGAGTTAAAAGCAATAAGCAACCAGTATTACTGTCCACTTTGATTTCCAGCCTAAAAAGCCCATACACTTAACACGTGGTCATTTGTACACTCAGACCGATACTGGAAACACAGATGTTTTCGCAGAAAGAGATGCCCATTTAATTTTATGGAAAATTTATCAGACTCCATCTACTCCAAAGCAATCAAAACCGATAACTCAGCACATTGTCAGAACTCTCACTTGGAGCACATAGCTCACCTGGAATAGTTTACACAGAACACGAGCATGTTTCATCAGTGACACCTTTGTGTACATGAGAATATAGAAGGAAAACATTTCTGTCTTTTAATATTCTTTCACTGAGAACAGGATGACTCAATAGCACATCATGACATCGTGAAAACAACCACAAGACACTGAGTGTTCCAAAAACAGAATTAAATCCATAAAAGCTCAATCTATTTCACAATGGTTCCCACTGCCTTAAAGCTCACCTCAAACATACTATCAGTACTTTTTGCAAAGATAGGATAACAATTGGTTTGAGAAACATTCCAAGACTGGAAAAAAAAACCAGGCACATAAGGACTCAAAAATGTACTCACTTGGAACTTTGTGTCTACTCTCTGGCAAATTTTGCTGGACTGAGTAGTTGAAGTCGGTGATGGTTCAGAATACGGCGTATAACGCATCGGTTGACGGTTTACCGTTGGTGTCACAAGTCTCTTAACAGGTGGAGGCTGGAATGCATTCTGGGATTCCAGCTTTGAAAGGGAAACAGCAATCAATTTATCCTTACGTCCACCCAAATTAATTCCAATATTTATTGATGAAAACAAATTACAGAACTATAAACCTCCCCCCATCGGTCTTGGCACTCAGTGAATACAATTTGAAAATTCTGAAGACCGTTCAACTTGTAGAGGGAAATCACCAGAAAACCAGTAACGAAATCCATAAAGCTATATATAAGTAGCCAAAGTCTGACTGAATTCCATTTCAAAATTTGGCAGTTAGCTTCATAGACAAAATAATTCATGCTACCATAATTAAAATAACCCATGTTCCTAGAATATGCTCCTATCTTTTCCTCTGCCCACACTGTGATTTTTTTTTTTCAGTAGCTTAATTCATTAATTTAACATTCGAAGTGTTAAGCAACTAATTATACAGGCTTCTGGGCTTCACATTCCCTACATTTTCCCTCTTCAAAGTTACACAAACAATAGAACACACTCAAAAAAAAACACCTTGTCAATCTTACAATAATCTCATTCATTAAAATATGATCCAATGCTTTACATGTGCATTAGATGCACTTCAAGTAGTGGGTTTGACTTCCCTTTTCAAAGCATTTTCACAGACCAGAGTTAATTTTTAACACAGACCACTGCGTGTTCTGCAAAACTGACTTAACTGAACTGTCAGACAGAAAACAAAGCCTAAAGGCTACAAGATTTACCGATGGCTCCGCCTGCGGTCTTAAGGATCAGAAAATACAGTCTTAGGAAGCATGCTATTGTTCAAATCAATACCAACAGGAAATTTTTGTTTACGCTGCAGCTTTAATTTCACAGTATCTCCCAGCTCTTAGTAATAGGATTCACACTCTCTCTAAAGTATACAAAAATGCATCTTTCTAAAAAATATTACATTCAGTTTGAAACCTTGAATAAGACATGTTTTATGTAAGTTCACAAATCTACTTTGAGTGAACGATGGTTCATTGCTGGTTTTAAAGGTAAAAAAGAAAAATATTAAATCCCCCAGTTAGGCATTCAATACACCAAGAGCTATTCTGCCTGGTACAGTTCCTTGAAATAAGAAAAATACCACATCACTGCTACCCACTGCAGAAGTTTAGCCCGAGTGCACAAGTGTTCCGTCAACCGCATGTTCACTTTAGCAGGAAAACACGCAAGCAAATAATTGCTTCTCAGCAAATAATTGCCTCAGCAAATAATTGCTTCTCAGCACGGGCTACCCTTCTCCCGCCACCATTATGAATTCTAATATTATGAATAGACAATCTATCTCCTTTCACCCACTGACAGCTGCGTGCAACATTCATTTAGTGGCTGACAATTTCAGGCTCTCTGTTGCAAATCTGGCAGATCTTTCTTAATGCCTTATCACAGGTGTATTGCTATAATATAACTGAGAATTCACACCAGATTTGGTTTTAGTTATTTGGATAATATTTATGATATACTTCACTTCTCCATGCCCTTGTAATTTGGCAGATGGTGAAAAGATGGTCCAGGAAATCTGAGATGTTTGTAAACTCTGAAGTGATTGTAAACTTAATTATACATCCATCCAATCAAGGAATTAGCACAGAAACTTCTTGAGACACTGTCCCTTTGCTCATTAGAACAGAAGATGAAAAGTTTGCACATCTTGTTATTTCCTTTAGGCACCTATCTTCAAGTGGTCATTTAAGGGCTTTGCAATTTAATAAGCCCAATGATACCCCTAACTAAAGTCATCAAAAAAAGATGACTAGTTTTCATTTTTTAAACAAAATGAAAGGAAGTCATGCTTTACCACAGCATTATCACCAGTTCTGTGCTACCTCCAAATAGGAATTTAGGAGCGTAAGATTTATAGCGTCGGAAATTAACGATTTTCCTCGTCTTTACTTTGAATGGTGATAAAAAGCAGAAAAACTAGTTTTCTGTGCCCGAATGAACACGGAAGTCTGTACAAAGTCTATATGACCACTCAATCACCATTTTTCTATTTGTGATCATTTCTTCAAGAGAAAACTTGCCTCAACAGGAATTTTAATATGCAGCTTCACCCCAAGTTGGGGGACAAGATAAAACGACTTGGTGTGTTCTAGAGTTGCTGCTCTCAACTTACAAAGATAACATAATTCTTAACCTGAGTAATCTTCACAGCCCATCATCTATTGTGGATACATGCCAATATTAACTTGATTTGATGTCTATGTTGTCACTAAGGTTTGAGAAAATTTTTCTAATAGTGATAAAGCATTGAAAAAGTTATCTACCTCAGCTTAAGACATTATTGGTTCTTACCTTTCTTCGTTTGGACTGGAAGTCAGTAATATCCGGTTTATCTATGTCCGGAGGCTAAGGGAAAAAACAAAGCATAAATATTAGAGGGCAATTTTTTTTTCCTGAGAGAGAGGGTTCCCTGCAACAAAAATGTGGGGGTTCATGGTCAACTTATACAACACAGCGGCAAAAGAGATGCCATTCTTTTAGCATCCTGTTGAAAAAATAGCGCACTAAATTAAACCGGCCACAACGTAAGGAAGAATAGTTTTATCTTTATCCTTTGATGGCACATTTACTAAGTTTTATAAACACATGAAGCAAAAACAGATTAAAAGATGTGCTATTTACCAACAAAGAGCTTGACAGCTTCTCCACTGCCTCCAAGATGCACCGTGCAGCGGTACTTAAGGTAGCGCGGGGCCGCACAGTTTCTTGTCTAGCTTTCGCTCTCTTTTGTGCCTGAAAAATTAGCATTTTAAGTGTTACAATGGTCAATTCTCAGCTAAGGAGGCATGTATTTTATGTCCCAAGGCTACACTGATGATACAATCAATATATTCCGATGACAGAGAAAAATGCAGTCACTGGGAGTTCAAGCCATAAAGAAGAGAATACATTCGGAGTTTAATGAAGTTTACCTTGGGCCTCAGTGCATCTTGCATGTGCTTGTTGCACGAGCAATAAAAGAACTCCGTACTTGTAAAAGGTCAAGACGGATGATGCTAGGACTGCTAAGGCCTCCGAAGCAGTAATCAGGGAAACAGAACTCAAGAAAAGGCTTGTGGTGGTACAGAAAGCATTTTCAGTAACAACACAGACCTCAGAGTTTCACGATGGTCTAAGTGTACCATCTTAAAATCAGTGTATACAATCATAACCAGGAACTAGTTTTACTTCTCTCTTGCTTCCTCCTTTCCCCCAAGATTAAAGTTGGCTGCAAATCTTTGTCTTAAAAGATAAAGATCTGATTTAAACTGTAACAGATCTAAACATTACACTGAAAAAGTAAACTGTGTATTTGCACCACCCAACTTCAAATATCAGTCAAAAACTTCCTTTGGTGTGACTTTTTTTCTTCCCAGGTTAAACCCCTCATATAACCACACTGTGCTTATCACACGATGTGAAGACAGGAAGCAGACCACGCAGCATAGAAAAACACAAGTGAGACTCACAGAACCACAGAATGGTTAAGGTTGGAAGTGACCTCTAGAGATCGCCTGGTCTACCCCCCCGCTCAAGCAGGGCCACCCCGAGCAGGTTGCCCAGGACCATGTCAAGTCAGCTCTTGAAGACCTCCGAAGAGGGAGACTCCACAGCCTCTCCGGGCAACCCGTGCCAGGGCTCCATCACCCGCACAGTGCAAAAGCATTTCCTGATGTTCAGACAGAGCCTCACGTTTCAGTTTGTGCCTGTTGCCTCTTGACCTGGCACTGGGCACCGCTGAAAACACAATGGCTCTCTATGCTCTTTGCACCATCCATTCAGGTATTTATATACACCAATAAGATCCCCCCTGAACCTCCTCTCCTCCATGCTAAACGGGCCCAGCAGTCCCTGCCTCTCCTCAGAGGAGAGGTGCTCCCAGTCCCTTGATCATCTTGGTGGCCCTTCGCTGGACTCTCTAGTACCTTGCTGTCATTCACAGCAAGCAGCAAGAAGCAAGCTACTCTCTCCTTTAAAAGCCTAGTATTTTGGTTCCTCTTTTTACCATAATGCAGTAATATTGTAAAAAACAAAAATAGCCGACCAAAGAGGGTTCCCAGCTTTGCACCACAAGGTTTCAAGGTTTCCCGTAAGTGAGGTACTTGTACTGCCCTTTTTCCGTTGCAGAAATGGACTGTCAGAACAGAGCCAGCAAACCCGCGTTTTCATTTTCTTAAAATTCCTTTTGATTTATCGATAAAAGTCACTTTCATTTAAATACATTCCTACCAAACCTGATTTGATTTTCTGTTTCGATTCAGCTCTAGCTAATCAGAGTTGTCAGCAGTTTTTATTTGCTATTTCCAAGAACTCTTGGGGGCAAATAACTCTCTTCAAGAACTATATGAATCGTTCAAAACAGAAAGCATGTTACTGCTTATCTTGAGACTGCATTTAGTCCTGCATGCCTCTGTGTAACAGAAGAACAAAGGATCAGCAAAGTTGATTTTAGATATTTTCAAAGACTGCAGGCTTATACAACATATCCATAGCATGAATGTAGGCATGCTTGGAAAAGAAGATCCACAGATAAATATTAGCCAGGTTTGACTACAGTAGCTTTTGCTACCATAAACACAAGTTTTCAAAGTTAGGCTGTCATTGGTTTTTTTGCATCATGTTATTTTAACGTAATGTAGTCAGAGGCAGACAATGGCACTTAAATGGAATTTTTTGAAAGACCTAACAACAGAGGAAACCCCAACTACCAACAACTAGCCCAAACTGCCATTCTTGTTCTTTCTGACAAGTATTACCTGTGGTAAAAACTGTTATAAAAGAATTTAAACAGAAATCAATCTCGTCTATTTTTGTAGACCAAGAGGGCAGAAGAGCAACTGTTACCACATATTCAGCTCCCTGCTCCAAGCTCCTTTGGCAGTGCTGCTTTTTTTATTTCCATCACTATTTCCCACTACACTACTTTTCTCATACCCGATAAGGTTCTGTCTCTCGCTGCCTAGATCTTGCAGCTGCACCACCATAGGCCGTCTTTCCGGGGTAAAATGGAGAAAACCCAAGCTGCTTTTCCTTAAAAACAGACGTGCTTCCACATGCCTACGGAAACACAGTACGATAAGTGGATAGAAAAACAGGTACACATTCAAACTGATTAAAAGAAATACTGTGCAGTACTTACAGGACACAGTCCTCCAAAAGCAGATAAACCGAATGCAGGTTTCTTAGAGCTAGCTGCAGAATGCTGCGAGAGGGAATGAGTTCTTTCATCTTCTGTGGGCCAGAGCAGTGACGATGAAGTATTTTTTAAAACTGCAACATCTGCCAAAATGACGTATGCTACATGTAAATGCCTCTAGTACGTACAGAACTTTAACAATAAAGATCACACTAATTCAAGTTCTTCAATACAGAAAAATAAGCATGACTTCAGCTTCTTTAAATAGATCAACTTCACGTACAGACTGAAAACCAAGTATCACCTACAAACTTGAAAACTGTTCACAGAGCTGCAAGTAGTTTTCAGCAAACTTACCAAGTTAATACTGTGCTTCCAATGCAGATTTTTTTTCCTTCATGCTAAGATAAAAGAGGACCGCATAAACATCAGTACATTTGTACGGACAAAGCTTTTTTCTATGTTGGTAAAAGGCTGGAGGCCAGCACAGATCATAATCGCACAGGTTTTAAACCTGGAAGATTCCCCAAAGGCTGCTCTAAGAGTTAACGATCTTCTGCCCATGTATGTTTTACGAAGACACACCAGAAAGTTCTAGTGCACTCAGGTTATATTGCTAAAGCCCAGCAACTCTACTCTCAGCTGTACAAAAGTTCTCTGGAAAACCTGCTGAGCACACGTCAGTCCCTGTCTCTATGGGGGACTAGAAAAAGCTGCAAACCTGCTGTTCGCCCTTTCAGCGAGAAGACCTAGGTACCAACCTACATCGACACGATGCTTATTTTTTATTTTAAAATGGTGTGCTTTGCTCAATGAATTTGGCAAAAGACATGAAAGTATTGACAGCTGAAGCCTTCTACCAAGAAAGGTCAAAAAACAGCCTATAGCTTATGTCAGAGTAGTTTCTTTATCTTCTCTTGCTGAAACACAGGAAAACATCTCGTGTTCCTATTTGTCACCTGCACTTATTCACATTTAACCAGCTGTCTGTTAGATATTCTGAGTCACTCTTCCTTCTAGACAATCAGCCTAGTTGTCAAGCTACGGCAAGTCAGCCTGATTTCCTACCGTCCCAGTTCAAAATTTACATATAACCTAGCTGAATGTGTATATTTCAGCATCGACTCTTTCTAACATCAGGGTATCATAAACGTATTCCAAAGCACGCTTCTATTAAAAAGGTGATAGGATTATATACTTCTAAAACACTAAAAATTCAATTTAATTCTCGCATCCAAAGTTGACATTCACCTATTTTATTTACTAAGGTGATGTGGAATATTAAAGAACGCAAGGTACTTCACATTAAAACACATAAAAACATAACATAAAACACATAAAAACACATAAAACATAAAACACATAAAAATATTACATTCAGTTTGAAACCTTGAATAAGACATGTTTTATGTAAGTTCACAAATCTACTAGGTTTCATGGCTGGTTATCCTTAAACGTTATCTTTACTATCTTAAACATTGTCTTTGTCTTTATCTTGAAAGACGGTTCTAGTCCCAGCCTTCTAATATACAAATTCCCAAAAGTTGGAGCTGTGAGGCTCAAAATTTTAGAGGACTAAATACCTCACTAAAATTAGTAGATCTAATAGCTTATTACACTTAGCTTAAAATACATTTTATTAGCCATTTCACGTGAAGTTTTTTTGTGCGCATGCCTCAGATTTGATACTTGGACTTACCGGGCTTTTATTTTCAGATCCACAGCTCTACTTGGATGTTGATGAAGTGAACAGACAATTCACGGAGACAAGCGAAGAACTCTACGATTCACTCATGAATTGTCACTGGCAACCTCTGGATATGGTCACTTCTGAAATCCCCTCTGCTATTTAAGTGTCTTCTAGAGCATGACCGTTAGGACCAAAGTGCTAAAACTACATTTCTTCTACATTATTCTAGCTCATAAGTTTTAAAGCACAATGACAGGTTGGGTTTTTTTTGCTATGCTTTTGACAGTTTCTGTAATCTTTTTGTTCATCACTCTCTTCCTGGAGCATCATGAAGTCATGTAAATATTCGAGAAATGTAAAGAGTTAAATGGGGTCTAAAGATAGACTTGCCTGTGTAAATAAAAAATTTGTTTCTGCAAACCTGCCAGCAAGGGATTTTACTTGTGCCTGTGTGCAGCACGTTCTCTTCCGGCTTATGGAATTTAACAAGGTAGTAAGGGTATTTCATCTGTCTTTATTTTTATATGGGCATTAGGACACAAGCAAAATCTAGCTTTCCCTTGTTTTCCTGGTTCCTTAGGTAAGCGACAAGCCAAGCCTTTCATGTGCTTGCTTAGACTGGAAGTATGTATGGGAGACACTCACAGGCCTTGCTGTGGAAACACCTGTGCCCACTTTTTCCTGCAGCAACAGGGGGGCAACATAATGTTGGGGGCAACATTATATACATATGTTGGGGGCAACATAAACCATAATTGCTGTGATGGCAGGTAAGAATCCAATTCTTTTTTATGGCTTAGTGTAGTCAGTGAAAGCAGTGGTCCTAAGCTGCATGCTGTTCTTAAATGTAATGCAAATTCTCTTTTGTGACTCCTCAGTACTTCCAGGTTACTTGTAGCTGATCACCAGCAACTGCTTCTGTTAGCTATTAGCTGTTGGGTTTTTGCTAGGAATACTTTCAGTCCTGAATTGAAATGATGACATCCTGAAACAGAAGAGGCTCTTGGAGTATTGTAGGAAGCACATTCTTCCTGGTTCTAGTGCAGGTGTACACGTAGGAGGAGACAGAAGGCAAAGAACCTCACATAGGTGGAGGGGGTGAGGTGGCATCACAGTTAGAGCTGTTGCAGTTAACTCTTCCCAAAGCATGAAAGCAACGTGGCGGGGAACAGGGATTTGTTGGGTTGCTTCTTTGTGTGAGCCAGGGAGTCTTTTGAGGGGCAGATTAATAAGAATATGACACAAGGTAGAGGTGGAATAGATGAAGCAAAGAATCTGGGTGGGAAAAGGGTTGCTTGTACGTGTCTATGGAATTGTTTCAGGGGACTGAGCTGGGGCAAATTCAAGATAATAGATGCAGCCTCCTTGAATTTGGATGGCAGTGCTGAAGCTTCAAAACCTTACAAGGTTTGATGCCACTTCAATTGTAGTGCATAGCTGTGGTACTTGAGCTCAGAAGCGCAAACTGCACAGGATTTTTTTATCTATTTTCTTCAACGTGAGCAGCAAAACATCTTCCAGGAATGTGCCTGGGTGCTACGCTGCTTTGACACGGCTTGCTTTGCATCACCAAACACAGTAGTTAGGTTGCATCGAGTACTTTGTGGAAACATTCATTGTGTTGTCACCCAGAAATGGGATGCTACAGATATGTGTTGGCCCGGCAGTATCAGTGCTGTTTTTTGGCCTTTGAGAGGTTGGTCCATAACAGGTGACCTGTGTAATGAGGGGCCCACATAGATTGGTGACTTCATTAAGTCTGATACTGTGGTGGTGTGTGACCCAAGGCCCTGAACGTCAGAAAATCAGGCTGTGGCCACCTATTTTATGCAGACTTTGCCTATTAACAAGGTCTCTACACTGTACGTTAGAGACGTGCGCCTCCTTTTCCGGACTAGATAGCGAAAATACCAGTTTTGTAGTTCAGTGAATGAGATTGGTTGGGCTGTTTGTTCTCCAGAGCTGAAAAATGTTGGGAGTGTATTCTCTTGGAGTCCACAGAAATGAAAATGATGAGAGGAAGAGAACGTTGGTTGCAGCCCGCGTGCTGCTGTTATAAAGTAGTTCTCTGATGTCTTTTTCCCTCTGCTGAGACTTATCAGCCTATCGTCCTTTCCTGTTAGGAGCGCATACCTGGCTTGGGATGGTGTGCGCAGTGCAGATTCTTTACCGTAAGAGCACAGTGAATGCCAGACTTCTTCCTGTACTGCCGTGTTAACCGTGAGTCACAAATTCAGGAAGCAGTGATTGCATCGGAACTGCTAGAATGCTTTGCGGAGTCTTTTTACTGGGTAAACTTCACAGCTGCAGTTACAACTTCCAGCCTGTGTTAGCTGAACACATCGTACTGGTGCCCGCCATCAGTTTGACAAAGATGGGATTGCAGTAGGGACTTGCTTTCTTCCTTCTTTTTAATTAAACAAGTCTTTGAAGCAACTTTTCCAACACCGCCATACTTCACTTCTTCCAGTTATTTTCTGTTTTACTTAGCTGAAATGTTTTTTTTTCTTCCAAGCTTGAGGAAGTTTTCTACAAGAATGTCCCGTAATGATTTCATAAACTCTTTTCGTTGTACCTAGCTGCAACAGAGAGTGCTTTTATTCAAAAACCTGCTGGTTTTCTTTTCCAAGAAGTAGTGGGGTTTTTCCTATCTCTTCACTGATGGGAAAGGCTGTAGGACAGTAGCTTGAGGGGCTACTAATGCTGTCATCAGTGAGCCGGGAAAAGGCAGGAGTCCGAAACGGGTAAAAAGTACTTAAAAGGATACCAAAAGAGTAGATGGTACTTAAGCCGTGGATGTTTCTTTTTGCAGGGATGCTCTGGACCAACCGCTTCTTTCTAGCGCTACCTCAAAGTAACTTGCAGATAGAACTCACAGGGAAGGTTGATCAAATGGTGATGATCGCTGTCATTCTGCTGGACACGCAGATACTTGCCTTTCGTTTTGGCTCATTTTTAATACCAATTAACTTCAGTGCCTCGCGTTAATAGACACCGTTTGACTGCATCGGCAAATGTTTCTGAGTCGTGAGTGTCATTAAAGGCCTGTCACCCTACGGAAATCCTTCTAAATAAGAAAAATGGCATTTAAATAAATAAATAAAGCAGCGTTTGAACTTATGAGCAAACCTAGCGTAGCTGCCTTTGACGCTGATCTGGAGGAGAAAAATCACGTTATCACACTACTATGGTTGCCTTAATAGCTTTGGTGTACGTGAGGGAGGGAAGCATTATGTGATGTTTGCCTAGCTATTACATGGCCAATGCAGGAGGGGTTTTAGTCAGTTCCCTGAGCACGGATTGTTGCAGAAGTCGGTGATTTCACTGCCCAATGTCTGTTATTAAGGGCACGATTCACGTCCCGTTATCGTTTTTATTATTTATTTCTGTGTTTATTTTCTGGGGCGGCGATCTGTCACGATGCCCATCGTTCCCCTGCCGTAAGGTAGAATTTAGCGTGACGACCGCTTCCCGGACCAACGGGGCCACGAATCCGGCCTAAAACTCTGCTTGTGCGTTGGTTGTCGGCGTGGGGGTATCGGTTGTCGGTGCGGGGGTATCGGTTGTCGGTGCGGGGCTTTTCTGACGAGCACTGTGGGCTCGGGGCGCCGTCCCACGCCCGGCGCGGTGCTGCGGCACACCGGCGGTCGGCGCCACGGCGCGGGGAGGCTCTGGAGGTGACTCCTAGCCCCGTGCTTACGGTGGCCGGGCCGGGGTTCATTATGGCGGCCGGGTCCTGAGGGCGGGAGCGGGAGGGCGGCGGGACCGGGACGGGACCGGGGCGGGGCGAGGAACGGGAGCGGCAGCGGGAGGGGGGGGCGCGCGTTCCCGTGAGGGGAGGGGGCGCGCGAGGGAGGGAGGGGGAGGGTGTGAGAAACACTCCGTAGCCAAGAACTTGGGCTCAGGCGAGGAGCTCAGCGAAGCAGGAATTTATTCGCGATCGCAGTGGCGGGCGTCCCGTCCGTGCGAGGACTACCGCACACCAAATTTCCCTGGTGTATTGCCAAGCACTTCCCCGTGCAAGGGCTTACCATACACCGCATTTCCCGAGACTCTTCCTTTCTCTCCCTCATCTCACGCTTCGTCCGTCTCCGGCCGCGCCCCTCGCGGAGCTGCGGAACCGCGGATCAGGACTCCACACTCGCTCCGTACAAAAGTACGTCTCAATCACACGGCACACAGAGTCTCACCCGACCCCCAAGGCAATACTTCCTATTTCTTACCTTGGTCTGTGCACAGAGTTACCGGATCGATTCTCAAAGCCGGAGTGCCTGCCTTCTTCCCTTCCCCACTCCTTCACGGATCCTGCCTCTTTCATCAGTCTCGGGCCCTCTGTCAGCTCTCCGCAGAACCGCCGCCGTCGATGCACAGGACCGCTGAAATCAGCGGGGCATGCCTTCCTGCTGCTGCGGCGGTGGGGCTCCCCAGTAGGCGACTGGCTCCCGGACGAGCCCCAAATTGTGAGAAACACTCCGTAGCCAAGAACTTGGGCTCAGGCGAGGAGCTCAGCGAAGCAGGAATTTATTCGCGATCGCAGTGGCGGGCGTCCCACGAGCAGGAGCGCCCCTGCTGGTTCCAAAACCCAGTTTATATACTTTTTGATGACGGGACCCTCCCCTGTTTCCCCACTCAGGGGGTGATCCAGGCTCACAATCTGTCTGATGCTTCCCAGACAATGCATGGCCTTCCGTTGCCGGCCTGTTAAATTTCAGATTTGACTTTTTTACTGGTTGAAGCGGTGATGTTTCTTCACTTACCTGACTTGACTCAACACCGTGATTTTCCCCGAATTGTTCTACGGAGTCTGGTTGTCTGCGTTTTACAAGGTCGCCTGCTAAGCGTTCTTATCGCTGCAAGCACACCTCAATACCCCATTCCTTACCTTTAAACAACGTAACTCTGCAAAAACAACATTTTTATTCCCACGAGGGGCAGGGCAGGCCCCGCGGCGCGTGGCGGCGGGGGGCGGGGGGGCCCCGTGACGGCACCGAACGCGGGGGGGGGGGCGGTATGGCCTCGGGCGGCGCGACCGGTAGCGGCGCGACCGGCAGCGGCATGGCCGGCGGTGGCAGGGCCGGTGGCGGCGGGGCGCCGGGCGGCAGCCCAGGAGCCCGATCAGGAGGAGGAGGAGCAGGAGGAGGAGGAGGAGGAGCGGCCGGCGGCAAGGTGAAGAGGCGGCGCCACCGTTTGGGCGCCGCGAAGCCCCCCTGTGCCAGGAGCAAGCGGGTGAGGAGCGGCCCCCCCACAGCGGGCCCTTCCCCCTCAGCCCACCAGTTACCCCCTTACTTACCCCCTTACCTTACCCGCCCCTTTATCCCCTTAGTTACCCCCTACCCACCTCCTTACCCCCTTAGTTACCCCCTCGACCGCTTAGTTACCCCCTTAGTTACCCCCTCAGCCCCTTCCTAACCCCCTCAGTTACCCCCTCAGCCCCTTCCTAACCCCCTCAGTTATCCCCTCAGCCCCTTACTTACCCCCTTACCCCTCTACCCAGCCCATTACCCCCCTCCTCCCCCTCCCCTTCACCCCCAGCCCGCTGCCCTCAGGACCCCCAGTGCCACCCCCAGGGCTTTCCCCGCTCCCTGCACCCCTCCTCAGCCCATCATCAATTCTCTGAACGTTACCTGCCAGGCTTTGCTTCTCGTTTGTGCTGTAGGGTACAGCAGGTTGATGGTGAAAGCGGTCCGTCAATTCGGGCTGTGAAAATCCCCGTGCTGGAGGGGGGACGCGCCGAGATCCCTCCCAGCAGCTCTTTGCTAAGAAATGTCAGGACGCCCAGAGAGATGCTCTGGAGATGCCCTCTGCACATGTTTGTTCAGCCAAAACCTCTCCGCTATTAAATGAGCAACGTAGCTGAGGGGATTGATTATCATATGCAAAACCAAGGGAGCGCTACGCATGGATAGCTGCTCAATTAGGTTTTTATCACTTGCAGAAATGCCAAGTCCCTTATACCATATATTGACAATCAATCTTGTCCATCTAAAGCTGGCCTGGAAGGGCAATGCAAACATTCCCCACGCTTACAGAGCAACCGTTGAAACCTCTGGCTTGAACAGTGCATTAATGTTGAAAGTGCCATAGCTTGCGTGTGCCGACACTGTGTAGCTAACTGATAAACCTTACACGTGGATTAAAAATAATCAGTGGAGATGGTTTTCTAACTTTTCCATTGTCTGTTATCTCTGCGTGTTTTCCAGTAGGTTTATTTAAAGAGTGTGCCAGAGCAAACACGTGCGTGGGGATATCTGGGGGATTCTGCACAGAGAATGGCTGCTGCACATCCAGCGCAGATCAAATTAACAGTAACTTATCGGGGAAGAATTTTAATGATTTGATAAATAGACAAACTGATCGGTGTTACATGTGTGCATTTATTATAGCAGTTAGCTTTGTAACCAGACGAATCGTGCAAATGTTCATAACGTAAAAGGACGAGCTTTGAGCAGATAGCTTGCTTAGAGCATTTGTCAATTAATTCCAGTTTATTTTCAATATCATGTCCACTCTGCAGAAGGTTCTGTGGCTTAATGTTAATTGTCTCTCAGTGATGCAGTTGGGGAGGCACGAAAGCGACCGATGTGATTTTGTGAGGTTATACCTCTGGTTCTGATCCCTACCCCGCTGTTTTTCTCATCCTTCCCCCTACAACTTTAGTCGATAAGTCGATTCTTAGAAATACTTAAATAGATGTGTTTTGTGTGCTTGTGATCATAATTACAGCCCACCAAACCCTCTGTCTCTTACCATTAAGCTCTGAAGGTGCCTGGGCACTGTAGACAGTATAGTTAGCAGCTTCAAAGTTCCTGGGAACTAGTCCTGGATCTAATTTACTTTTTTTTTTTCCCCCTACCTGCAGGAGGGATGATTAGCAGGATGCCTAGCTCATGATTGTCAGCTTTCTGGATATTAATTTTTATTATTAATTTTTATTATTAATTATATTCATTTATATTAATTTATCTTTTATTTAACCGTAGTTCCTGGGGATTTCGGCCAGGTGGGAATTCTCCGATCGTACCCGATGTATGCCGCAGAGTCAGTCTTCTACAAAATACAGCAACAGCTTTAGAAGGCTCTTGCAAGAGGAGGTGCTGGTGCTATAGCTATAGCTGTGTTTCTTCCAGGACATCTTCTGGGTTAGCCTGACTGTTGAGAGCAGAACTGTTTTTTGTGCGTATAGTCACTGCAATTCAGCATTACTAAAATTGAAAATATTTAGATTCACTGATTTTAATGGGTAGTATGGTCCTGACTGTCGCAGTAGATAGTTGCTGAACTTCTGGTTTAGTTGGTTTTCACGTGAGGGTGCGAAGAGGAAGAGTCCTGGAACAAGTCTGTAGGTCAGGAGCTGTTCAGGCGTAGAGTTTCCTGATAGCCTTGCAGATTGACGACCTGCTGGTGAATTTTGGCAGAGGTTTCAAAACTTTGAACTTTGCCAAGGTCACTTGGAAGTGCAGAAAGTGATAGGTAGTTGTAAATCAATCTTAGGTGAATTTAAGGTTTACCAGAAGTGTAGCGATCCTATGCCAGGGATCAACCTCGTCGTCGTCTTGTGAATATTTGCTGTATAATATCTGTCTTCAAGGTCCGTGGAAGGTGGTATCCCAGCATATGCTGTTGACTGTGTTTCTGTAATTAAACAAGTGTTTTTTCTTTCAAGCAGGGAATAATTAGCAGAATGACAGAAACGGTGAAATATATTGTACCGGCGTGGCTGCAGAAGTATTTCAATAAGCGTGAGGAGGAGTGTGTAGACAGAAATGAATCTGCAAACCAGGAGGAGACTCCGGTAAACTATCACCACGATTATGCAGATGAAGATACCATAATCGATGAGAGATTCACGCCTGAACCAGCAAGAATAAGTAGACGAGGTATGTAAAAAATCATTTGGAATTCTGGCCATCTGTATTTATTCACAGATTTCTAGTTTTGAATCTGAATTTCAAAAGGAAATTGGAATGAGGGTTTTGACAGAATGAAAAAAAAACAAACAAAAAAGTCGAAACAACTGTTTGTGAAACCATCTTAGCTTTAAACTGTATACACAGTTACGAAGCATACATCTTATGCTCTTGGAAGGCATCAGTTAACTTTAGGTACTCTATTAGCCAGGTGCTAAATGCTGAAAATAAGTCATTTGCAAGTGTGCTGGGTTGCATTTTCCATCTTTTAAAAGATATGGAATGAAAATCTGTCTAACTGCCTAAGGCAATTAAAAAAATTAATTTGTTTTGCAGTCTTCGAAACAAAAGACTAGATGCTAGAATGGCAGAGGAAAATTCCGTCTCGTGTCCCGACTTTGTTTGTTTTGTTTTGTTTTGTTTTTGTTTTGGGCTTTGATCAATTTAGTAAAGTTCCTCGTTAACTTGATGGTGAACTGGGGAACTTGTGCACGGATGTGGTTTATGAGATTATTATCCTTAAAATATTCAATAACTTTAAGGTCTACGCGGGGGGAGGGGGTGTCTTTGAAAAGGTATTTGACCGTTGGCAACGAGGTTTGCAACTCCTTTACCTCATGAAAGATTGATTTGTCTTATATCCAGCGCCTCTCACTGTTCCTGTAGTCCTGTTGTATAAATTTGCATCTATTCTTATTTGAGTTTCTCTTAAATTAGCTGTTTTGGGGAAGTCAGCTTTTAATAAGTAAAGAAGTTTTGTCTGAGCGTGCGTAGGTAACCATAGATAATGTGGAAAGTCAGTTGCTTCTGTTGTTGGCAGAATCAAAAAATAAGGAGGAAATATCTTTGCCTCCAATCTCATCTAATTGTAAACAAGGAGATTGATGGCTTTGCGTGTAGCTGTAGCTTGGGAATGAGTTTGGAGAAAAGAATAGAGAAGGTCTTCATGACTGAGGAACACATGTTGGCTTTCCTATGTAACTGCGTGAAAGGAGCTTTCAGTAAGAACAGCTGCACTGCAAGCTTGCTAACTCCAGGAGATCAGGAGCAGGCGGACACCCTCGAACCTTATGCAGCTTATGTTGCTGTCCGTGGGTGTAACTATGCTTAAGAATAAGATTATTTTTTTTAATTATTACTACATTTTGAAACCAATGTGTCTCTTCATTTCTGAGGTATCATTGTGCTGGAGCCTATATTGGGTGGCCTTCCGCCTCAATAACTTTCTGTATCTCAAACGGTGCTGTCCTAAAAATCTGCTCATGGTTTGGAGAGCTAATTAGTGGTACTGCAGTGGTTATGAAGATTGAACTAACTAGTTTAAGCTTCAGTTCAAGTATCAAGAGGATAGTGGCTCAAAGTCATTTGAATTGCCCAGATTCCTGGGAGAGACAGTAGGCTTTCATCAGGCAAAGTACCCATGAATAGTTCCATTCATTTAGCAAGATAGACTTCAAGGCCACCTATTCCAGGCCACTGGCATTGTTTGCAGACCTTTTGCTTCAAGAGGGAAAAATGCTTATCTGGTTACTTGGGTCAACATCCTTGTCCCTTGGGTCAAAATCCCAATAGTTAATGGGTAGATGATGTTTTGCCTCTAACGTGAGCTGATATGGAAGAACTTGGGAAAAAAGTACTGCAAACGTTCATTTTCATGTTGTGTATTCAGATTAATATAACCTTTCTTCCAATATTATGGAAGCTGCAGTGTTATCTGTAATTTACCGTGTAATCTCAAATTTTGTAAAGCTTATTGCAAGCTGTACATGGGAGAAGGAGTATATATGTTTGATTTAGTGAACGGCCAAGTCAGCGTTAGAGCATTTGAGCACGGGGTCAGAATGTGGTGTTGTAAAACCTCATAGTTAACTACTTCTGGATGCAACATTAATACTGTGTATCGCAAGCAGTGTTGTTGTAGCCAGACAGATGCAACCGTATCTGGGTGAGGAAGAAGTTAAATTTGGCTTCTCTCTTTTTGCCTTAGAACTTGGCAATAGCATGGCTGTCGATAGGAAACAGGTTTTGGCTTCTGTGAGCTTGTCTATAGCAAAGCTAATTATCTCCCTGTTCTTGTCTAGAACCATCCACAAGTAGATCAGCACTGAACTTCCCAGTTGTGTTAACAAGGCCCTCTCTTCGTTTGAGCCATCTGAATTATACCATGCTGGATTCTCCTGTCCCACCTTGTCAGCCCTCGACATCTTCTATATTTGGCATTGGCAGTCCTAGGCTGTCCTTGATAAAAGAAATAGAAGATTCTACCTCTCAACAAGACGATGATAACATCCCAACAACCAGTGATTCCTCCTCTAGAGCATCTGCTGAAGGTGATTTTTGTGTTCTCTGTTTAATTGACTTTTTTTTTAATGTGAAGTACCTTGCGTTCTTTAATATTCCACATCACCTTAGTAAATAAAATAGGTGAATGTCAACTTTGGATGCGAGAATTAAATTGAATTTTTAGTGTTTTAGAAGTATATAATCCTATCACCTTTTTAATAGAAGCGTGCTTTGGAATACGTTTATGATACCCTGATGTTAGAAAGAGTCGATGCTGAAATATACACATTCAGCTAGGTTATATGTAAATTTTGAACTGGGACGGTAGGAAATCAGGCTGACTTGCCGTAGCTTGACAACTAGGCTGATTGTCTAGAAGAGTGACTCAGACCTTTCTTGGTAGAAGGCTTCAGCTGTCAATACTTTCATGTCTTTTGCCAAATTCATTGAGCAAAGCACACCATTTTAAAATAAAAAATAAGCATCGTGTCGATGTAGGTTGGTACCTAGGTCTTCTCGCTGAAAGGGCGAACAGCAGGTTTGCAGCTTTTTCTAGTCCCCCATAGAGACAGGGACTGACGTGTGCTCAGCAGGTTTTCCAGAGAACTTTTGTACAGCTGAGAGTAGAGTTGCTGGGCTTTAGCAATATAACCTGAGTGCACTAGAACTTTCTGGTGTGTCTTCGTAAAACATACATGGGCAGAAGATCGTTAACTCTTAGAGCAGCCTTTGGGGAATCTTCCAGGTTTAAAACCTGTGCGATTATGATCTGTGCTGGCCTCCAGCCTTTTACCAACATAGAAAAAAGCTTTGTCCGTACAAATGTACTGATGTTTATGCGGTCCTCTTTTATCTTAGCATGAAGGAAAAAAAATCTGCATTGGAAGCACAGTATTAACTTGGTAAGTTTGCTGAAAACTACTTGCAGCTCTGTGAACAGTTTTCAAGTTTGTAGGTGATACTTGGTTTTCAGTCTGTACGTGAAGTTGATCTATTTAAAGAAGCTGAAGTCATGCTTATTTTTCTGTATTGAAGAACTTGAATTAGTGTGATCTTTATTGTTAAAGTTCTGTACGTACTAGAGGCATTTACATGTAGCATACGTCATTTTGGCAGATGTTGCAGTTTTAAAAAATACTTCATCGTCACTGCTCTGGCCCACAGAAGATGAAAGAACTCATTCCCTCTCGCAGCATTCTGCAGCTAGCTCTAAGAAACCTGCATTCGGTTTATCTGCTTTTGGAGGACTGTGTCCTGTAAGTACTGCACAGTATTTCTTTTAATCAGTTTGAATGTGTACCTGTTTTTCTATCCACTTATCGTACTGTGTTTCCGTAGGCATGTGGAAGCACGTCTGTTTTTAAGGAAAAGCAGCTTGGGTTTTCTCCATTTTACCCCGGAAAGACGGCCTATGGTGGTGCAGCTGCAAGATCTAGGCAGCGAGAGACAGAACCTTATCGGGTATGAGAAAAGTAGTGTAGTGGGAAATAGTGATGGAAATAAAAAAAGCAGCACTGCCAAAGGAGCTTGGAGCAGGGAGCTGAATATGTGGTAACAGTTGCTCTTCTGCCCTCTTGGTCTACAAAAATAGACGAGATTGATTTCTGTTTAAATTCTTTTATAACAGTTTTTACCACAGGTAATACTTGTCAGAAAGAACAAGAATGACAGTTTGGGCTAGTTGTTGGTAGTTGGGGTTTCCTCTGTTGTTAGGTCTTTCAAAAAATTCCATTTAAGTGCCATTGTCTGCCTCTGACTACATTACGTTAAAATAACATGATGCAAAAAAACCAATGACAGCCTAACTTTGAAAACTTGTGTTTATGGTAGCAAAAGCTACTGTAGTCAAACCTGGCTAATATTTATCTGTGGATCTTCTTTTCCAAGCATGCCTACATTCATGCTATGGATATGTTGTATAAGCCTGCAGTCTTTGAAAATATCTAAAATCAACTTTGCTGATCCTTTGTTCTTCTGTTACACAGAGGCATGCAGGACTAAATGCAGTCTCAAGATAAGCAGTAACATGCTTTCTGTTTTGAACGATTCATATAGTTCTTGAAGAGAGTTATTTGCCCCCAAGAGTTCTTGGAAATAGCAAATAAAAACTGCTGACAACTCTGATTAGCTAGAGCTGAATCGAAACAGAAAATCAAATCAGGTTTGGTAGGAATGTATTTAAATGAAAGTGACTTTTATCGATAAATCAAAAGGAATTTTAAGAAAATGAAAACGCGGGTTTGCTGGCTCTGTTCTGACAGTCCATTTCTGCAACGGAAAAAGGGCAGTACAAGTACCTCACTTACGGGAAACCTTGAAACCTTGTGGTGCAAAGCTGGGAACCCTCTTTGGTCGGCTATTTTTGTTTTTTACAATATTACTGCATTATGGTAAAAAGAGGAACCAAAATACTAGGCTTTTAAAGGAGAGAGTAGCTTGCTTCTTGCTGCTTGCTGTGAATGACAGCAAGGTACTAGAGAGTCCAGCGAAGGGCCACCAAGATGATCAAGGGACTGGGAGCACCTCTCCTCTGAGGAGAGGCAGGGACTGCTGGGCCCGTTTAGCATGGAGGAGAGGAGGTTCAGGGGGGATCTTATTGGTGTATATAAATACCTGAATGGATGGTGCAAAGAGCATAGAGAGCCATTGTGTTTTCAGCGGTGCCCAGTGCCAGGTCAAGAGGCAACAGGCACAAACTGAAACGTGAGGCTCTGTCTGAACATCAGGAAATGCTTTTGCACTGTGCGGGTGATGGAGCCCTGGCACGGGTTGCCCGGAGAGGCTGTGGAGTCTCCCTCTTCGGAGGTCTTCAAGAGCTGACTTGACATGGTCCTGGGCAACCTGCTCGGGGTGGCCCTGCTTGAGCGGGGGGGTAGACCAGGCGATCTCTAGAGGTCACTTCCAACCTTAACCATTCTGTGGTTCTGTGAGTCTCACTTGTGTTTTTCTATGCTGCGTGGTCTGCTTCCTGTCTTCACATCGTGTGATAAGCACAGTGTGGTTATATGAGGGGTTTAACCTGGGAAGAAAAAAAGTCACACCAAAGGAAGTTTTTGACTGATATTTGAAGTTGGGTGGTGCAAATACACAGTTTACTTTTTCAGTGTAATGTTTAGATCTGTTACAGTTTAAATCAGATCTTTATCTTTTAAGACAAAGATTTGCAGCCAACTTTAATCTTGGGGGAAGGGAGGAAGCAAGAGAGAAGTAAAACTAGTTCCTGGTTATGATTGTATACACTGATTTTAAGATGGTACACTTAGACCATCGTGAAACTCTGAGGTCTGTGTTGTTACTGAAAATGCTTTCTGTACCACCACAAGCCTTTTCTTGAGTTCTGTTTCCCTGATTACTGCTTCGGAGGCCTTAGCAGTCCTAGCATCATCCGTCTTGACCTTTTACAAGTATGGAGTTCTTTTATTGCTCGTGCAACAAGCACATGCAAGATGCACTGAGGCCCAAGGTAAACTTCATTAAACTCCGAATGTATTCTCTTCTTTATGGCTTGAACTCCCAGTGACTGCATTTTTCTCTGTCATCGGAATATATTGATTGTATCATCAGTGTAGCCTTGGGACATAAAATACATGCCTCCTTAGCTGAGAATTGACCATTGTAACACTTAAAATGCTAATTTTTCAGGCACAAAAGAGAGCGAAAGCTAGACAAGAAACTGTGCGGCCCCGCGCTACCTTAAGTACCGCTGCACGGTGCATCTTGGAGGCAGTGGAGAAGCTGTCAAGCTCTTTGTTGGTAAATAGCACATCTTTTAATCTGTTTTTGCTTCATGTGTTTATAAAACTTAGTAAATGTGCCATCAAAGGATAAAGATAAAACTATTCTTCCTTACGTTGTGGCCGGTTTAATTTAGTGCGCTATTTTTTCAACAGGATGCTAAAAGAATGGCATCTCTTTTGCCGCTGTGTTGTATAAGTTGACCATGAACCCCCACATTTTTGTTGCAGGGAACCCTCTGTCTCAGGAAAAAAAAATTGCCCTCTAATATTTATGCTTTGTTTTTTCCCTTAGCCTCCGGACATAGATAAACCGGATATTACTGACTTCCAGTCCAAACGAAGAAAGGTAAGAACCAATAATGTCTTAAGCTGAGGTAGATAACTTTTTCAATGCTTTATCACTATTAGAAAAATTTTCTCAAACCTCAGTGACAACATAGACATCAAATCAAGTTAATATTGGCATGTATCCACAGTAGATGATGGGCTGTGAAGATTACTCAGGTTAAGAATTATGTTATCTTTGTAAGTTGAGAGCAACAGCTCTAGAACACACCAAGTCGTTTTATCTTGTCCCCCAACTTGGGGTGAAGCTGCATATTAAAATTCCTCTTGAGGCAAGTTTTCTCTTGAAGAAATGATCACAAATAGAAGAATACTGATTGAATGGTCATATAGACTTTGTACAGACTTCCGTGTTCATTCGGGCACAGAAAACTAATTTTTCTGCTTTTTATCACCATTCAAAGTAAAGACGAGGAAAATTGTTAATTTCCGACGCTATAAATCTTATGCTCCTAAATTCCTATTTGGAGGTAGCACAGAACTGGTGATAATGCTGTGGTAAAGCATGATTTCCTTTCATTTTATTTAAAAAATGAAAACTAGTCATCTTTTTTTGATGACTTTAGTTAGGGGTATCCTTGGGCTTATTAAATTGCAAAACCCTTAAATGACCACTTGAAGATCAGGTGACTGAAGGAAATAACAAGATGTGCAAACTTTTCATCTTCTGTTCTAATGGGAAAAGGGACAGTGTCTCAAGAAGTTTCTGTGCTAATTCCTTGATTGGATGGATGTATAATTAAGTTTACAATCACTTCAGAGTTTACAAACATCTCAGATTTCCTGGACCATCTTTTCACCATCTGCCAAATTACACGGGCATGGAGAAGTGAAGTATATCATAAATATTATCCAAATAACTAAAACCAAATCTGGTGTGAATTCTCAGTTATATTATAGCAATACACCTGTGATAAGGCATTAAGAAAGATCTGCCAGATTTGCAACAGAGAGCCTGAAATTGTCAGCCACTAAATGAATGTTGCACGCAGCTGTCAGTGGGTGAAAGGAGATAGATTGTCTATTCATAATACTAGAATTCATAATAGTGGCGGGAGAAGGGTAGCCCGTGATGAGAAGCAATTATTTGCTGAGGAGACGATCGTGTGTTTTCCTGCTAAAGTGAACATGCGGTTGACGGAACACTTGTGCACTCGGGCTAAACTTCTGCAGTGGGTAGCAGTGATGTGGTATTTTTCTTATTTCAAGGAACTGTACCAGGCAGAATAGCTCTTGGTGTATTGAATGCCTAACTGGGGGATTTAATATTTTTCTTTTTTACCTTTAAAACCAGCAATGAACCATCGTTCACTCAAAGTAGATTTGTGAACTTACATAAAACATGTCTTATTCAAGGTTTCAAACTGAATGTAATATTTTTTAGAAAGATGCATTTTTGTATACTTTAGAGAGAGTGTGAATCCTATTACTAAGAGCTGGGAGATACTGTGAAATTAAAGCTGCAGCGTAAACAAAAATTTCCTGTTGGTATTGATTTGAACAATAGCATGCTTCCTAAGACTGTATTTTCTGATCCTTAAGACCGCAGGCGGAGCCATCGGTAAATCTTGTAGCCTTTAGGCTTTGTTTTCTGTCTGACAGTTCAGTTAAGTCAGTTTTGCAGAACACGCAGTGGTCTGTGTTAAAAATTAACTCTGGTCTGTGAAAATGCTTTGAAAAGGGAAGTCAAACCCACTACTTGAAGTGCATCTAATGCACATGTAAAGCATTGGATCATATTTTAATGAATGAGATTATTGTAAGATTGACAAGGTGTTTTTTTTTGTGTGTGTTCTATTGTTTGTGTAACTTTGAAGAGGGAAAATGTAGGGAATGTGAAGCCCAGAAGCCTGTATAATTAGTTGCTTAACACTTCGAATGTTAAATTAATGAATTAAGCTACTAAAAAAAAAAATCACAGTGTGGGCAGAGGAAAAGATAGGAGCATATTCTAGGAACATGGGTTATTTTAATTATGGTAGCATGAATTATTTTGTCTATGAAGCTAACTGCCAAATTTTGAAATGGAATTCAGTCAGACTTTGGCTACTTATATATAGCTTTATGGATTTCGTTACTGGTTTTCTGGTGATTTCCCTCTACAAGTTGAACGGTCTTCAGAATTTTCAAATTGTATTCACTGAGTGCCAAGACCGATGGGGGGAGGTTTATAGTTCTGTAATTTGTTTTCATCAATAAATATTGGAATTAATTTGGGTGGACGTAAGGATAAATTGATTGCTGTTTCCCTTTCAAAGCTGGAATCCCAGAATGCATTCCAGCCTCCACCTGTTAAGAGACTTGTGACACCAACAGTAAACCGTCAACCGATGCGTTATACGCCGTATTCTGAACCATCACCGACTTCAACTACTCAGTCCAGCAAAATTTGCCAGAGAGTAGACACAAAGTTCCAAGTGAGTACATTTTTGAGTCCTTATGTGCCTGGTTTTTTTTTCCAGTCTTGGAATGTTTCTCAAACCAATTGTTATCCTATCTTTGCAAAAAGTACTGATAGCGTGTTTGAGGCGAGCTTTAAGGCAGTGGGAACCATTGTGAAATAGATTGAGCTTTTATGGATTTAATTCTGTTTTTGGAACACTCAGTGTCTTGTGGTTGTTTTCACGATGTCATGATGTGCTATTGAGTCATCCTGTTCTCAGTGAAAGAATATTAAAAGACAGAAATGTTTTCCTTCTATATTCTCATGTACACAAAGGTGTCACTGATGAAACATGCTCGTGTTCTGTGTAAACTATTCCAGGTGAGCTATGTGCTCCAAGTGAGAGTTCTGACAATGTGCTGAGTTATCGTTTTTGATTGCTTTGGAGTAGATGGAGTCTGATAAATTTTCCATAAAGTTAAATGGGCATCTCTTTCTGCGAAAACATCTGTGTTTCCAGTATCGGTCTGAGTGTACAAATGACCACGTGTTAAGTGTATGGGCTTTTTAGGCTGGAAATCAAAGTGGACAGTAATACTGGTTGCTTATTGCTTTTAACTCTTTCAATCTCTGTATTGTTTAGCCAGCACAATCTCCATTTGGTAAAGTTCTAAAATGAATGTAGCAGCAACTGCTTAGTTTTTTGGGGGGGTAGAGTTTTTTCGGTTTTTTTTGCTTGTTTGTTGATAAATGATAGAAAACAGAAAAGTATGTCCCTTTTACGGGGTTGGTAAACACAAGTTTTGATGAAAACTCTCCCCCCCACACGCACAATTTTTGTTATTTTGTTTAAATTAATTACTTTCTTTGTTAGAGGATTTGACAAATTTGATTTAGTGTTCTATCAGTTTGTCCTCAATGCTGAGTGAAGCAGTGATGCTTACTTTAGCCCCAAAATTTAACTGAACTGTACCCACAATGCTGAATTAGGGAACAACGTTAAGTAGGTGAGGTGTATTCAGTGCTATAAAATTAAAAATAAATAAATAAAATAAAAACCAGAAAAAAACACATTAAGTGGTTGTTGGTACTTTGTGTATTCTGTACATAGTCAGCTAACTCTTGAACTAAACTTAACTTGCAGGGGATGAGAGAGAAGACTTTGCCTGCAGAACAGCGAGCAGAACCATCTGAAAGGTATGACATCTATTAATTTAAAACTTACTTGAAGGAAGAAAGAAATCTCCTTTTTCAGTACGGTCTGCATGCCTGTCTTTTTGGAAAGGTGGTGACAGTTCTCAGTAAAAGGAATGGGAAATCCAATGAAAATTTTGTGTTTTGAGGGAGCTGCAAAGTCTGGATTGTGTTTGAAGATCAATATAACTTTGAGAAAATTGTTGTTTTTATGAAAGGAAGGAAGATGAGCAAGAATAAAACTACTGATACACCACTTTTTATCCCGAGTTTATCTTCTGAGTAGGATACGAAGATGGGAAATGAGGCACGTTATAATGCTGTATCCACAGAAAGGATCTTTGCTATTGGAGGCCTAATTTTTTCCTTCTATAGGAAATCTGGCTCATTTTGTAGTTTAACTAAATCTGTAGCGTTACAAATTTTGCTTTGACAGATATTTCATGGTTTATAACTCAGTTTACTTATAACAAAATAATTTGTCCCTCCTAATGTTCCCTAGGGGAAAAGCTATTAGTTTTAGCTATTTAATTGCTTGCAGTTTGAAAGCTCTGTCCTAATGGGATGATTCTTTCTGAAGTATTCTTTAGAAGGTGAAGTAGGGGAAGTGAGTTACAGTTCAGGAGGATGTTTATTGATGTGTTTTTTTCTTTATTTTTTAAGCAAAAACATGGAGGAAGGTTTATGATTTATTATTCTTTTTTTTAATACTCCTCTCATGATGAAGTTAATTGTCTGCTTTGAGTTCACATGAAGACCATGTGTTCTTTAGAATCATTTGAGGCCAAATGCTAACTCATCTCTAAAATAAAAAAAATCCAGCAGAATTAATTGAATTTCTTCTTGAGGAGACTGCTTTGTGTTACACTGCTTTCTTGGTTTAGGTCAAATGAGTTATCCTCCAGATAATATTGATGGCTTTTCCTTCTGGGCAAATGGTGTTTTGGGTAATAATGCTTGAGTTAAGAGACTTTGCACTCGGTTTTTAGGGGGTTGCTCTTTTCAAAGAACAGTAGCAGGGAATTTTGTTGACTCTATGCTCATCTGCCAAGCAATTCTTAGGTGACCATGGGCATTCTTTGGCTTGCAGAAAGAACTCAACACTTTGTTTTGGCATCTAAAAGTTGGACTTCACAACAACCACCTTTTTAGGGGTGGAAGCGACTGGCTTTAAGGTTCTGGTACAGGTGCAATCAGGTGCTGGGTTGTAATTATGTTTTTTTCAAACTGTTCTAAATTGTCTTTGCTAGAACTCCTTTCTACTTCTCCATTTAGGAAGGAGATACAGAAAACTCACACTGCTTTTGATTTCGTTCACAAAGTTTATTGCAGTGCCCTACCTTTTGTTTGTAGAGTAGGTAGTGGTGGTAGTGTTTTTTGTGATGCTGGTCTCTGTTGGGTGCCATGTTCTGGAGCAGGAGCACCACACTGATCTGCTGGCAAGAGTCCCTTTGGACAGTTGAGTTGGAATACTCAGTAAATCTCTGGCCCACCAATGCTATATATCTATGTGTGTGTGTGTGTGTGTATATATATATATATATTTTATATCCTGAGTCCAATTGTAGATTAGACTTGCCTGAAGGCTGACAACTGTCTTTGCCCCCTTGAAGCTCACAGGTGTTAACAGAAAGAGGAATATGGGCTGTTATGGGCAAGCGATAGTTGTCTGAATGAAGATCTGTTTTGATGTAAGACTTTTTTCAGAATTCTAATGGATTGACAGTTCGGATTAGAGAAAAGTCTGAGCATATGCCTTAGGGATCTGTCTTCCTCTATGCAGTTACAGTGCTAAGCAGGCTGTTGTCAAGTATTTGACAAGTTTAGACCAGTTCTCCTCCTCAGTATTGTGGGAGTCTGACCTGGTGTCTTCCAGTGCGATCTAATGCACTTTTGTACTGACTGACTGATTGGCTGCAAGATAAGCTTTGATGTCACAGTTTTTCCAGGCATACTTCATTTTCTTGCCATAGTACTTTTGTTAGAGTTATTCCCTATTCCACTTCTGGTTTGGGTTATTTTTTCCCCATTTGCTCTTGGATTAGGATATCTTTCTGGTTTTGAGCTAGGCTTTTTTAAGTACCAGAAAAATGCCTTTGTATGCCTTACAAAAGGGATCTGTATTCATGTCTGAAAAGACTTCTGGAATGTTGGCATACCCAAACACCTCTGCTGTTCCTGCTGATGGCCACATGAAAGCCAGAGCTGCTTCTGAAGCTTAGGCCATATTACCTTGCCACACAAGTCTAAGGCGTCCCTATTCTATCAGAGCTGTTGGCAGTGTTTCCCATGTGTATGTGTGCATATGTGCACTCTTTCTGTATTTTTGTGAGCTGTTCTTTTATATCCCTGCAAAAGATACACGTGCATCGCAGAATCAGAGAACCAGTCCTATTTAAAGGAAGCACTGGAAAATAACAATCTAAATCAGCTCTTCTATTTCAGGTCTTCTGGCTTAGTCATTGTTCCCATGTGAACGGTGCACTTATGTATGTCCTTTTCATTGCTGCTGTTAATAAAGTTTTTCCTATTTAGAACATCAAGTATTTACCAGCGTTTAGCAACTTGTGAGACAGCTTTAGTTTTTTTCTGATCAGCAGGTTTCAATTCTAGGACTAATAACAGCTCTAATATCTTGAAAAAACAATTTGGCTGGTAATTTTTTTTTCTCTTGTTTCCCCCAACTTCTGTACTGTCGTGTGCTAGCAATGTGACCAGCTACAAATTCAGTACTGCTGCGTCCAATGGTCTGTCTTCAGGAGTGAGTAGCGGAGGCGGCAAAATGAGAAGGGAAAGAGGAATACACTATTTATCAAGAGCTGTACAAGAACAGGTAAGTGACTCTTAAATTAATTGCTGTCACTGAGCTTACTGAAGTAACTAGCTAAGTGTGTCAGTTTTATTGCATCATAGTAAATTATAACAATACCGCTTTATTTTTGCATTGTTTTTGTTTTCTTGTGGGTTTCAGAGCAGGCTCCAATTGATTTCCTGTGTTTGAATACCTGAACTTTGCTTATGTAATTTTGAAATTTTTAATTCTCTTACCTTGGAGATTCTTCAAACTATAACATTTCTCGTTAGCAATTGAATGAATGAGTCCTAAGAAGAGAAGTAATGTTTTGGTGAAGGTTTGTATAGTTTTTCTACAGGAATGATACTTGAAACGAGTGCCAAGTATAAAAAGAAAAAAAAAGCTTAATTTTTGGTTTCATATTTAAGTCATACAGAAAGATACAGGCCAAGAGTGTGAAAAAGAGTAGTAGAAGACAGCATTCTGCATGTCTGCTAACGATGACTCAGTTTTTCATACTCACCAAACTCATTGTGAGAGAGTTTTTTTCTCATTTTAATAGGAAAAATCTATTCCATAAAACTATGACCATGAATATTCAGATTATTTTTTCTTTTATTGGATGTTATATAAGCTGCCTGTAAGTTAATTTCAGTATTTACGTTAACATTAAGTATTTAATTAATATTAAGTTAATATTAAGTATTTAAGTTAATTTAAGTTTCAAATCATTAAATGGGACTTCCGGATGATGCAATATAAAGAAATCATAAACGCTGTTGTTTATTCCTGTAACGCAAATAAAATAATGGTCCAAATATCAAAAGTTCCATAAACTTTTCAAATCAAAACTGTGAAACCGATGTAAGCTACAGGATGCACTGAATATCAGTAGTACCAACTTACATCCCTGCCTAGTCATTTCTAAGTAGATCATGATAGTACTGTACAAATTTTGGTCAGATTTCCTATGCCATTTAAAACATAACTCATCCAATCTTAGTAATCAAATAAAGTAAGTGGCAGGGATGAAAACTGAAGTTGTTAAGAGGCTGTTTTCTGATTTTTATATTTGCATCCTGATACATGGTATAGACTGTGTTTACCAGAACACAATCTTCAGTGCTGCTAGTCTGACTTTCTTTGGTGCTTTTTGTGTTTAGTTTGGTTGTTGAACCTACCTGCTTCTTTAAACATTACCTTTTTCCACGTTCACTGCTGTAGTGACTTTGGAAACTTTGGCAGCTATCCTGCCTAATTTTGCAAGAGGAACACTTTCTCACTTGTCTTGAGAGTGTACTCTTAATTGAAGCCATGCGAGGGTAGTTAGAAAGGATGATGCTTCTCCAGAGCTTTGATGACTAAAGTATAGAAAAGAAAGAAAAAAAAATGTGATCTGTGCCTCTCTGTTCTGCACAGGTTTTGAGTTAACTTTCAGTGTTCTTGCTGTACAGTTGTTGAATAGAGTATAATGTGGAAGCAGGCCTGCCATAAATTAAAATGACGTGGTAGACAGAGGTGGGGAGATCGGGATTTCTTCTGGAAACTTGCTTTCTCTTAATTTGTATGGATTTTTGTTCTATTTAATTTTGTTAATAAATTGGGTGCGATGGGGTGAGAAAGTAGTATGTCTTGTATAAGAAAAATTAAAATTTGCAACTTTAGGAAGTGGAGGAACCAGTGCTACCGAAAATACCCCTACCCATCAGTGCTGCATCGCTGCCTCAGTTCAATTCTAGTTTCGTTGGTAGTAGCGCTGTCTCAGCGTCACCGAGCGCTGCTTCAACAGCAGCAATGAGCACGGCAACTCCAGCAGCTGCGACGGGCATGGCAAATCCATCAGAGGTGGAGGGCATGACAGATCCATCAGAGGTGGAGGGCATGACAGATCCATCGGAGGTGGAGGACTTGACAGATCTATCAGAGGAGGAGGTGGAGGACATGATATATACAACGGCGACGTCAGGCATAACATGTTCAACAGTGCCCTCAGGCTTGACATATCCAATAATGGCGGCGGGCATGCCATATCTACTGAAGACAAAGGACAAGGCAAAGTCAACAGTGGCAACGACAAGCGTGGCAAATTCAACGGAGGCGGCAGGCATGGCAGATGCAGCAGCGACGGCGGCGGGCAAGGTAAATCTTTATGCTATAAATAATGTTTACAATGAGTATACTGCTTTATTGCGAGTTGACTTTTTCTGTGGTGCTCATGAAACTAACAAATATTAGTTTCTACGCAGCTGAATGAATTGGGGTTGTATGCCAGTTTGGGGAAAAAGGCATAAATGTTTTGATTCTGCTTCTCTCAGTCTTAGAGCCTGCCAACTCCCATTTAACGTGATTGTATAACTGCTTCAAATGCTGTGGAAGTCTGCGGGGGAAGGGGGGTGTGGACTTTATGCCACGTTATTTATAGTGGTTTTGGCAGGGGTAGAGTTAATTTTCTTCGTAGTAGATGATGCTAGATGATGCTGTGTTGCAGATTTGTGAGCAAAACAGTGTTGGTAAGGCACTGGTGTTTTAGCTGTTGCTGAGCAGTGCTTACACAGTGACAAGTCCTTTTCTGTGTCTCACGCTGCCCTGCCAGCGAGGAGGTCGGGGATGCACAAGAGGCTGGGAGGGCACTCAGCCAGGACAGCGGAGCCCAGAGGACCGAAGGGATATTCCACACCATTTAGCATCGTGCTCAGCAATAAATGCTGGGGGAAAGAAGGAGAAGGAGTGGGGAGTATGTACAGGGTTATGGCATTTGTCTTTCCAGGTAGCCATTACATGCGATGAGTCATTAATGCTACCTCAAATTTAACAACTTTACTTCTTTACTTCCAGTTCTTTTCCCTGTTCCATTTGGAGGGAGTGAGCGAGTGGCTGTGTGGTGCTTAGTTGCCTGCAATGGTTAAACCACAACTTTATTTAAGTTATTAAATTAGAGGTAACGTGGTCATATAAGCCTCACATAGAATGAGCCTAGGGTGCAATAATTGGCATATTATTGCAATAAAATAAACATTAATCTGTTCCAGAGTACTTGAAATATTTTTTGTACGGTTTGAAGTAGACAGCTGCTTTAACATGTTGAGGTGTTTGCTGAAGTTCTTGGAGTATCATTGGGCTGAGTTTGCCGTTCTTCAGCTTCCTGGCTTGCTTTTCCGTGCATTTAGACCTAAGTAGCATCTCCAGCTTTTCCTCTCAGTTTCTGGAATTTGGTTTTGAAGATATTGTCCTATACCCACTTGGAAACTTCCCTGTGTTTTATTATTACTTTTATCTGCAAAATAACTCAAACATCAGGTTTTTCGACGTCACTGCGGGACTTCTGTTGGGTAGTGAATTCAGGTAGTTGTTGCTCTTAAATATAAACCTTTAATTCTTTTGAAAATACAGATACAACCAACAAGTACCGTTAGCAGTCCTGAGTTCGCGTTTTCATCTCCAGTTGTGAAATCTACTGAGGCAGAAGTGCTACCTACGTCTTCTGTAAGTAAAATAATAAAGGAGCTTGACTTTTTTTCTGAGGCATTTAGTAGGCTGTTGCAGAACACTAAAGCAGAATCTGCCTTGATGGAGAAAAGTATGTAGGCTTCTGGCTTATAATTTGTCATTCAGCATGCGTGCTACAAATGTGAAGAGCAGCTTTCAGATTTGGTTTTGTGTGTGCATTCGATTGAAGTTCCTGTGGCTTGAGAATCTGAAAAACCTCTCTTGTTCATAGCAGATTGGGTTTACATTTAGTGTTCCCGTTGTAAAATCGGCAGAACTTTCTGGACCCAGTGGTACTCCAGTGACGCCCTTTCTTACCCTAGGTAACTGAAACTTTAGCACTTCAGATCTGAAGTGCTGATTTTCCTTTTTTTCTTTATTAAATCTTCAATCTGTCCTGTCTGCGCATGCTAGCAATTCCAGGCAGTGTTGGACTTCTGCAGTATTTTTCCAGTGACAGATCTGCTTTTATAATTTTTGTTTTGTTTTGTTGCTTTTTGTTTTGCTTGTAATCATAAAGCATTGCAAAGTAAGTGGAATTTGTGAAGATTCTCATGTGAGAAGCATGAAAGCTGGAAATTCTTGTTTCTAACAAAAGTGAGTATAATCTGCTCTAACTAGGTCACATTGTGAAAGCTGTTTTTGTTTTCTTTTGTTTCAAAAGACACCACCACCTCAACCAACATCAACACACAGAAAGAGGAGGTCAAAGATTTTGCTGGTGGTCCCTTCACCACTGCCCTCGTATTAAAGGAAGGAAGCGTCTTAGACGTTCTAAAAAATCCTGGAGAGATAATGAACTCCTTTTAAAAAGATGCTGCAAAAAATACGCTAGCATTTTTTATTAAAAAAAAACCAACACACGACTTATGGTTAATAGAGTATCTGCTATAAATATGAATGTAGGAGAGCATTACATTAAGCGCTGCGTTTGTTAGGGTGCATCTGCCCCCTTCTATTCTAAGTGGTGTTTGTTGCTGGAAGTAAAACTGCAAGATGAAAAGCAGATGGGTTGCATCTCCTTTACGTGTTAGGATGTAATTGTAAATGAGGTACTAAGAGAATTAGCCAGATAATCGGTGTTTCATTTTAAGTAAATACAATTTGTGGAATTGAAAAGGAAATGTTTGTAAAACTCAACACTCCTGTCCCACCTTCAGCCCAGGTGAAGAAAGAACAGGAAAGAGCTTCAGTTCCAAATACATGGCGAAAGCTGCGAATCTTTGGGCCTTAGCTTACAATGGCTCCTGTGGATTAAAATTTAAACTGCAAACAGCAGTGGAGTGTTTTACGTTAAAAACCCTTTTCTGAATTTTGTTTTTAAGCAATTGCAATTGTTTTCAACAGTTTCATAAAGTGTGTCTGTGGAAAAGATATCTTTTAAGAAAAAGGGCTTTATTGAATTTGATCTTTTCCCAAAAGTCTTCTTCTAACTTACATACTTGTTAAGAAGGCAGCACATTTCTCTGTTGGAAAGAGCTAAGTGAGAGAAAATACATTGTGCATTTTGTTTAAGGGAAGACCTCTGAGTGAAGTGACATTCACTTTCTTTATCGGTTTAAAAGAAGCAGAATCTAAACCCACATTGTTCAAAGACTTCAGTTTTGACTAAAAAAAACCCAACAAACAAACCACAAAACAACTATGTTCAAGGTAGATTTACAAGCAACTTGAGCTGCTGTTTAAGATGCATTTCCTTTAGTCTTTCTGTATTAGTAGCTTGTCTTTTCTGTTAAAATTGCCACCTTTTAAATAAGGAGTTGTCCTGCGTCCGATGCATTTTGAAAAAGATTATAGAAAATTAGACAGTTGTTCAATTGTCTTGAGTTTTTATTATTTAATTAATATTCAGCATCTGTGGGAAAATACCGTATGGATTGCTGCTCCGAGGACAAACTTCTGTACAGTTACTGGAGTAGATCTGAGTCATCTGCTACGGAAGGAGGAGCTTTAGAAATTTGATTCGATTGGGCATCGCGTCTTAATCAAATTGTATTATTTCCATTCCACGTTGGACTGTCAGATTCCAGTCAGCTACTGTCTGTTTGTACTTGTATTGACCAGTGAAAATGTTGATTTAAAGCTTGCTTGGAAACAAAGAGTTAAATGAAGCTTTAACGAAATGTTCTGTTGTGACCCAGTGCAGCAGATGAAATTTCATCCGTTTCGATAAGATTTCTGGGGACTTCCTGTTGCGCTCTGTCTGAATGTCTAGTTGTAACCATTGGCACCTGAGTTGAAATTTTTGCCCTCTAGTAAAGTCACTTAGTTACACGTAGTGAGGTGCTGCGCTAACAGGAAGACTTTTTTTTCTTGCTTCCTAGACTTTGGATTGTTGAAAACACGCTCTTCTACGTCTGCACAACCTACGACAAGCACAGTGGTTTATACTAGGCCTGCAATAACAACTTTTTCTGCAGGTAAAGAGACTTCTAAACAAGCATCGTACTGGCAATCTGATACATGTGACCCTTTTCTGCAAAACAAAGACATAAAGGACAAATGTGTAACTTGTCAAGCTACTAAAGCGTCAACAGTTGAGAGTATGAAACAGACAGTAAGTTCAAGTCAATGCGACACCTCCAAGCCAGCAGCGCCCCCAGCAGGGATGCTGGGCTTTGGAGACAAATTCAAAACAGTACCTGGAACGTGGGATTGTGATACATGTCTTGTCCAAAACAAACCGGAAGCTACAAAATGTATAGCATGTGAGACACCAAAACCTGGAACGGGAGTAATGCCTGCTCTGACATGACCAGTGGTCACAGACAGCTCGGTGACAGTGACATCCTCCTCGAGCAGCACTGACACAACAGCCACTCTGGGCTTTGGAGACAAATTTAAGAAGCCGAAAGGCTCTTGGGACTGTGGAATATGCCTTGTACCAAATAAGACGGAAGATAACAAATGTGTAGCCTGTCAGTCTGAGAAACCAGGTATGGTCCTTTTTTTCCTGTTGTTTCCATCCTAGCCTCTGTGGATCTTGTACAGAATAAAAGTACGTTGCATATATGGAATATTTTAAGCAACACGATTCCCAGGTACGGTTGATGGGTTAGCGGCTGTCTGCAGGATTGGTTTACAGGCACTTCAGAGGTCTCAGCCCAGGTTCCAGCCTGTCGCATAAATTGAACTGATTGTGAAATGTATTAGTACGGAGCTGGATCAATGCAGATACCCCCGGCTTTGCAGCTGGTGAGGGAAGATGGCTGAAGTGGGTGACTTAATTTAAAAACAACATAGTGATTTTTCACTGGCGAAAATGAGAACTCCATAGAAAGAGTTAAAAATGACTGTGTTTTTCTCTTTCAAAAAATAAGTAAAAAAAATTACAGAATGTGGCCAAAATGCCTCTGCTCACCGTTTGTATGTAATTGAGGGGAGGTGTGAAGCCAGATTTCAAGACAGTGTAGTCTTAACTAGTCTTAAGCTAAAGCAGAGAGATGCCTATGAAGGTCAGTGGTAGGCTTCAAGAAAGCGAGTGACCCGCTGGGTAACTTCTTCAGGGCAGTACTGGGTTGTTTCCCATTGTGTGTGACCGTAATTGATTTTGAGCGTGGTTGTATTGTTTTTAAAATACGATTCTAATTCTAACTTTGACTCTAAATGTCATTTAACATGCCATTACATCGAAAAACACCTGTGCAAATATATCGTGGAAGAAACAAATTAAGATGGACTAGACCGGGCTTTTGTAATCATCCTGTGCGGTAAGACTGAAATTTCCTGAGGTAAGATAATGGATTTCAGACAGAGTTGATTCTCTTGGACTTCCAACCTCTGAGCGGTCAGTCGGCATCTTTGTCTGAGGCTCTTGCCATTGCAAGGAGGAATTTTGGAAATGAGGGCTTTACTGTGACCATGGTGCAGTGAATTGCACGGTTACGTTGCACTTGTCAAGAGGAAGAGCGATGCAAGTAATCCTAGGATAAAAGTTTTCTGCGTGTGCTGTGGAAGGGAAGAGCCATTCTTGTCTTTCCGGTTTTGAATTTGAAGCGTTATCTTCTGCTTCTCTCTTAAAAGGCACCTTTTTTTTAAAAGGCACCTGTCAGGCCTCTTTATGGAGGTTACACTGTGGTCAACAGCAGCAGAAGCTTGTGTGCTGAACAGAGTTGTGTGTTGTTTGGAAGCTTTGAGTTCCACTCTGGTTTTTTTGTTTGTTTCTTTGTTTCTTTGTGGGTTTTTGGTGGCTTTTATTTTTTTCAGGGGCGGGGGGGGGGAGTTGCGGAGTAGTTTTGAACATTTCTGTGGGATTTGACAAATCAAATTTATAAGTTAATGCTCATTTCATAGTTCATGTTCAAACAGGATGGTTAACTGTCTTGTTTGTCTCACAGAGGGTCCAACACCTGTGACCAGTAGCAGTGCATCTGCAGTTTCTGCTCCTTCTGGAGAATTTCTGGATTTAGACAAATTCAAGATGCCTGAAGGAAGCTGGGATTGGGAGACCTGCTTGGTTCAAAACAAAGCAGAGGCCACGAAGTGTGTAGCCTGTGAAAGTGCAAAGCCAAGCACCAAAGCAGAGCTCAAAGGTAATACTTAATGATTAAAACGAGGATGCATATTCTGTGATTTATTTTTTGGTTTGCTCTGATTTTTTTTATTTTCTTACCTGTTAAGCACAATTATTTTTTCCTTTGAGGTGTGGCAAAATTATTCGTTTTTCCTGTAGGAATATTGCCTAGATAACATCTGTTTCCACACTTTTCCCCAAGAATAAGTTTATCCTTTTTAGAGAAAAGCTTTCATTAATGACGTGCTTGTTCTTTACATGCCCTACACGTTGTTCATTTGGAGTTCAGACTAAAAACATGATCTTTCAAAGAAGTTCGTATACTTTTTAAAGCCAGGTGGTGGGCAGAAAACACAATTGTGAAAAGTTTTATGTAGAGAGGAAGCATGGGGTTTTCTTGTTTCTTTTACTGTTTGGTGGGTTGTTTTTTAAACAGTTTTGACTGGAAAGATCAGGACTAGAATGTAGTTCAAACCTTCACGTACTGCAGATACACCGTGGGTTACGGACTTGACATTCACTTATTTCTGCAGGTTTTGGTGCTGCGGCTGCGTCCACAAAATGCTGCCTTGCCATCATTTACATTCGGTGTTCACTCAGAGTGTTCAGGTGCAGAGTCTGCAGCTGCCTCACAGTTTATTTTGGGAAGGACAGAAGAGAAGCAGTACTTGCAAACCAGTACTTCAGGTAAACAGTGTATCTTTTGTCTTCACTTGTGCGCTTATGTCCATCAAGTAAGACCTCTGAAACCATACCAGAAAAAATCTGCGGGATTTGATATGTTCATGTACTAGAGCTTTAGAAAAACTTTAATTCCTATATGCAGCATGTCTTCTGTCCTGGTTATTGATACGTACGCAATTAGTAGCAATCCCTTTTCTGATCTCAACACTAGGTTTAGACAAAAAATTGCGACACCTTAAGGAACCTGTCCTGCATCTCATACAAGCACAGAAGTTGTAGTGTCTCAATGCTAGCAGTACAGTTGGTGGTAAAATCTTTAGTAGGGTGAAACAGAGGCCTCACACTTTTCAGAGAAAAAAAGAGATGAGAGAGAGTATCTTATTCCCACGTACTTGCAACTATGCTGCAGAGTGTACTGCTGTTACTCTAGTGCTACAAAGGTCCAAAAATCACTGAACAGTTATTAGCCAGTTTTGTATTCCTTTAATTTGTTGAAAGACTGCAGTAGAGGATTGAAGTTTTTATTGAGGATCACTGTGTGGAAAAATTCTGATTGTTAAATGTCATTTGTATGACTTAAGAACCGCGTTTTAGAGTACAGAATTCAGTATTAATTCCAGAAGGGGTAAGGGGAAGGACATTAGCTAGTAATCCCGAACAAAAGCAGTGTATAGAGCTATACTGATTTTAATCGCAGTATTCTTACAGTTGACCTGTTACTGAACAGATATGTTTTGGGGAGATATGGTGGCCAGGGAGGCGTGTGTGTTTGTGTGCTTCCTCTTCTAGTTAAGGTTCTGGGGTTTGGTTTAGTCAGGAAAATTCAATGAGGCACCTTGTGTAAAAGGAAATGTTAACCAGCATTTTTCAACACGGTGTAGTCCCTTAAAAGTGTCATAGATGAAAAGAGGCCATAAACGCTGGGGGAAAAAGTTAGTGGGAAACTGAGAGCAGGATCACATTCAGTAGTGAGAGAGCAGCAGCCTAGGGAAAGCCGATGAATGACTGTAACAGATAGTTCTATTTTAAGTGTAAAACAACACTCAGTACTTTATAATGGTGGTCTTACCAGAGGGTTCTTCTCCATGGCTCCTAAAAGCACGTCTTGAAGGCATTCGAGTGCAGTGAACTTAAGCTGTAAGAGTTGGGCTGGTAAGCTTGGCCTGATTTGAAGCTGTAGGCACGGGGCTATAATTTCTGAACAGGCTACAAAAGAAACTGTACCACTGTGCTTTTCAGTGCTCCGTTTAGCAAAGCCATCAAATTGTTGCAGGCAATTGATGTTGTTCTTCTAAGAGCACCTGAAAGATATTTTTGTTTGAAGAGTTCAGAGGTACCGGTTAATACTGGTTCAGATAATTACAGCCAGCTCTTGGTGTTTGTGACCAATAAAGTTTGTGGCTCCAAAAGGAGTGGGTTAGTGCTAACTGATTAACTGCTGTATATGCAGAAATATGGAATCTGATTACTTACGCAGAGAGCACTTAAAATGTATTGTTTTGCTGGCTCTCAGTGAGTTGCATCTTAATGCTACCAAGGAATAAGCTTTTTGCTTCTGGCGCAAGTTTTTTAATTTGGTGAAAGCCTTTTCTGTGCACGTGCACATGCCAGAGAGGTTGCTTAAGTAATAGAAGCTATAGTAGCTGCTATCTTCTGTTTTTTGTAGAAGACAGAAATTGAATTCATTAGCTTTGTAACTGTTATGCGTACCAGAATTGGTTTTCTCCCTTTTGAAAATAGTAGAGGGTATGCCTATGTCAGATTTGGTGAGCAAGGTGATCAGATGAAGGCACTGCAAGACTGCCAGAACGCACCAGGTCTGGGGGGAAAAGGAATCCGGCTGAGCATAGGAATTTCTAAAAGGTAACCAAGGAGTTGTGCATTGATACAGTTATTCCAAATAATCAGATTCTCGTAGCTCTGCCTTTGGAAAGTCTGTGGCCCTTGCTGTAGTGGCTGTACACAGGATGCAGTCTACAAAACCAGAAATGCAGAAGTCCTATGTTTTGACTCCCTGGATTCATCAACCTGCTTCAGGATGGCTGGGGGAATCCAACTGTTAAGTCTAGCCAGACAGCGCAACTTGGGCTTAGCTGCCATTGTAACCAGCCTTGTTTCTCAACAGTAGCAAAGCTGAATGCATTGGTAAATATTTTCAGGTTTGGGCCTGTAGAAGGTAGAAGGGACAACAAGTGGTTTTATATGCTAGGGAGTTCTTGTTCTTAGAGCTTTCCCTCTAGTTTGAGAGAAGCACATAACTAGTTTTACAGTGGGTTGACAGGAAAGAAGTGGGGGGAAAAAATGGGAACGCAGGGGGAAAGCCAAAGGCGTTATTACTAGAACAGGTTTAGAATGCTATTCTTTGCTTTTCATGAGCTTAGGGCAATGGGGAGTTTAAAGCTTAGCACTTCCTGAGAGGGTTTCTTACTCTACCGGCTCAGTTCTATCACTTATTTAAGGCAATTCAGGTCTCTGAACGGTTAAAGAATTGATACCAAATTTGATGAACTTTGATCCAGGATACTGACAAAACAGGACTTCATATAAACAATTTCAGTATGTTCATGAGGTTAGCTTGTGTGTTCTGTTAAATAGTAAAAAATGACACTTCTGTTTCTGTTTACCTAGCATAATTCTGCAAATGTTGCCTCCTTCTGCTTTAGAATGGAAATGCTCTTCTCCAAGAGAGCACTGTCCAAACTTCTTTGCCAAAATTTTTTGATTAAATTAATATTGTTTTATTTTGAAAACAAGAATAAGCCACAAACATGTTTTCTTGCTTCGGCTATCCAGAAGAACGTCAACAGTATTTTCAGATTTTCCTTCCCTACGCAACTGTATGTAGGAAGAGTGCAGTTGGAAGCAGAAGACCTAAGATGATGTATCTTCTGTTTGTTTACTACAGTAACAAGACAATGGATTACCTCTTTATTAGAACTTGTGTAGCTTTGCAGTATTGAAACAAATGTAGGTATTAAAATACACATCAGTAATACGTTTCTGAATGGCTGAGTACCGTGCTCTCTTAGCATTGAAATACCCAGCCATTGGATTAGTTTGTCCCTCATGTTTGCTTAGTTTGGAAGCTATTTCAGAATGCCTTCAGCTTGTATTCTTCCCCAAAAGCATAGAACTCACTTCTCTGCATCCCCAATTCAAGTCAGAGAAACTGGGCACTGCAAACACAGGAGGTCTGCCTGTACAGAATCAGTGAAGACAAGTCTAAACAGCGGATTTTTTTGAATATGCAGCTGGGTTATCTGAATGTTCTATATGCAGTGTACATCATTTTTAGTACAGATAGCACTTGTCTTGGTTCTTGTCATTAGTCTGAAGCTGCCCCTGAGAAAATCTTGAAAGGGAAAGTAGTGAAAGCTAATCAGCTGGCCCTTTCTTCTTAAGAACCAGTGTATTTTGTAATTCTCCCACTAATAATAAGGCGTCATGCTGGAGAATCGCGATTGTGTTGTTAAGCAAGACTGACTTCACCTGAGCGGTATAGTTGGCAGCTGTTGAATGTTTAATGGACTTTAAACAAACAAAAAAACTGAGCAGGTGGAGGTAGACATGGCAAACTGACAGGCAGCGTCAGATGCTTCTTTGAAATGGATAATCTGACTCCATTCACTTCTTTCTGGAAATAAGATCTAGTAATTAACCAAACAAAAGATAGAAGGGTTAAGACTGCATCTTTAAAGCAGCTGTGCTTGATAAATGTCTCTGGTCTTAAATCAATCTTTAGCAAAGCACAGAGACTTAGCAGCAGCTTGCTTATGCCAACGCTAAAAATACTTGATGTGTACAGGTAACCATGTCAAGGCTCTGGAGTTAATCCATGAGAACAATTCCTTCTGGTATTGGCAAAGGTGAGGATGCTTGCTTCTATAGAAATGAGGTTTTGAGCTGTGACTTAAGCTGTCACTTAGGTGACTGTTTAGGAAAGCTTCCTTTTAAGTTTTGAAGTATGTAAGCTGACAAATTGTTTAAGTTCAGAACTGGGTTTACAGTCTCTTGTTCTCTGACTGTATGCAACTTCTCATGTTTCAGACTGAAAGCAGAATTGCAGCGGTACCAGTCATACAACTATAATGATTATTACCAAGATTACCAGAACTACCACTCGCAGAGGAGTTACGATGCTTACGCTGACTACAACTACAGCTCCTATGCTCCCTATGACAGCATGCAAGCTGTTGGAGACTGCTCTTCAGGAGATTCTTTAATGGCTCCAGCTGTTTTTGAGGTAAAGATAGTGCACGCTTGCTGTAAAGAAAATATTTCACAGATAATATGTTGTACAGATTTGTGTGAATCAGCAAAAAGAATCTGAAGTTGAAAACATGCTTTCTGCTTAGTGTGAAGTTAAAAGAGCAGATTCCATTCAGAGGTGTTTGTATTTAAGTGCTTAAATAGTAAATCCATAGAATTAGTGATTTATACACCATTATTTGTTCACGCATACCAAAGAATGGTTTTGACAGCATAATTGCGTACGCTTCTTCTGTTCCTGTTCTTCTGATTTGCTTTGCTTAAAGCAAATTAAACAGTTGTTGTAAGTGGTCTTATCGTGGTCAATGTATTAGTTGTGACCTCCGGAGGTCCCTTCCAACCTGTACTGTAATATTGGCTTTCTTCTAAAAATAAGTAGATAAAATGCCATCTATCCTTGTAGTTGTAGGAAGAAGGAATGGGTTGAGACTGCAGCACTTTGAATCTGTGATGCTTTCTGAAATGAGTTATGATTAAACTTAGCCTTTTCTGTCTTTCAGGAATCTTCAGTTATGACTGCAATCGGTGATGACCTAATTACTGACGGTAATAAGGGTTCTATCATTGTCACTTGAGTTTAGCCATACTTGTGCCTTTTAACAATACAAGCCAACCTCTACTGGATGAAGAACACCTTGAAAATTCAGCTGAGGTCAAACCTCTGTGGGGTTGATCTGCAATCAGCTGGGGTTTTAAAGCTGATACAGCATACACTGACCGCATCAAGTAAAACGGGACACTGTCAATGCTTCGCAGCAGGTTTCTTGTACCTGTGCCTTCATTCCCATTTGAAAATGGTCTAAGACAGAATTTTGTTCTTTGTATTGGTTCCGCTAAACAGATTTTATATTAGAAACTCAGTAATATGCAAAAGCTTTGTTCTCCACCCTGAGGTAAAAGCTTATGTTGCAGATTCCAAAAGGAGGATTCAGCTTGCACTTACAAATACGGTACAAAACATATTTGTGTCCTGTGTGGAAGGTTTGCAAAGTTCCTCACGTGGAGGCATTTTGTGTTAGTGTTTAGAAACTATCCTATGTAACGTGTATTGCCGTAGAAGTGAATTAAATGACTCTTGGGAGGGTTTCATGGCTGATTATCCTTAAACGTTATCTTTACTATCTTAAACATTGTCTTTGTCTTTATCTTGAAAGACAAATCTAGTCCCAGCCTTCTAATATACAAATTCCCAAAAGTTGGAGTTGTGAGGCTCAAAATTTTAGAGGACTAAATACCTCACTAAAATTAGTAGATCTAATAGCTTATTACACTTAGCTTAAAATACATTTTATTAGCCATTTCACGTGAAGTTTTTTTGTGCGCATGCCTCAGATTTGATACTTGGACTTACCAGGCTTTTATTTTCAGATCCACAGCTCTACTTGGATGTTGATGAAATGAACAGACAATTCACGGAGACAAGCGAAGAACTCTACGATTCACTCATGAATTGTCACTGGCAACCTCTGGATACGGTCACTTCTGAAATCCCCTCTGCTATTTAAGTGTCTTCTAGAGCATGACCGTTAGGACCAAAGTGCTAAAACTACATTTCTTCTACATTATTCTAGCTCATAAGTTTTAAAGCACAATGATAGGTTGGGTTTTTTTTGCTATGTTTTTGACAGTTTCTGTAATCTTTTTGTTCATCACTCTCTTCTTGGAGCATCATGAAGTCATGTAAATATTCGAGAAATGTAAAGAGGTAAATGGGGTCTAAAGATAAGACTTGCCTGTGTAAATAAAAAATTTGTTTCTGCAAACCTGCCAGCAAGGGATTTTACTTGTACCTGTGTGCAGCACATTCTCTTCCGGCTTATGGAATTTAACAAGGTAGTAAGGGTATTTCATCTGTCTTTATTTTTATATGGGCATTAGGACACAAGCAAAATCTAGCTTTCCCTTGTTTTCCTGGTTCCTTAGGTAAGCGACAAGCCAAGCCTTTCATGTGCTTGCTTAGACTGGAAGTATGTATGGGAGACACTCACAGGCCTTGCTATGGAAACACCTGTGCCCACTTTTTCCTGCAGGCTGCTGGCTCTAACTGTACTACTGATATATGCTAGGTCAGCTAAAATTGGCTTATAAATAGGGTATGTTAAGCATATGGAAGTGTAGACTTCAACTGCCATAGCTACAAACATCCCGTGGAATGAGGATGATGTCTGCTGGCACTCTCTGCATCAGCATTCAGTTTTCCCTTGCCCTTCTTACTGTTAGACTTCTCAGCTGACGCTTTACAGCGAAGAAATTGCTACAACATAATCCGTGTTCTTAAACCTAAAAAAAAAAAATCTTGGAGAAAACAACTTGCTGGTTTTCCCTCCTTGCTGGCAAGGAGAAAAATAGTCCACCAGGAACAACAAAAAAATCCTAGTAACAGCTCCTTAAGTTATACCCTCTGCTACGCTCTCTGATTGCTCTGGTCTTCCTTCATTCGTGGTAATGAAGTTTTTAAAGCTCTGGTAGAAGGATGACAGTACTCAAGTCAAAGGAGATGAGAGCAATGAGGAAAGCTTTGCTTTAAGCTAGAGCAGTCTTGCGAGTTGCTGCCTTTATGCTGCTCTTATCTTGAAGGGTACAGAGTCTTTTCCAGTCATAGGGACTCCATAACCCTATGAGTATGGAGAAATAGTTGCTAATTAACAGTGTGTATAATAAGTAAGTGAGGCTGGAAACAAAAGAATATTCCTCCAAGAAAAAAAAGGAAGCAGAAATTACTGTACTTAATAGCTGGGGAAGCTGTTAAAGCTAGTTGACACAGTTCTGGTACTGCCGTGTGTGTTTTGGGGGCAACATAAACCATAATTGCTGTGATGGCAGGTAAGAATCCAATTCTTTTTTATGGCTTAGTGTAGTCAGTGAAAGCAGTGGTCCTAAGCTGCATGCTGTTCTTAAATGTAATGCAAATTCTCTTTTGTGACTCCTCAGTACTTCCAGGTTACTTGTAGCTGATCACCAGCAACTGCTTCTGTTAGCTATTAGCTGTTGGGTTTTTGCTAGGAATACTTTCAGTCCTGAATTGAAATGATGACATCCTGAAACAGAAGAGGCTCTTGGAGTATTGTAGGAAGCACATTCTTCCTGGTTCTAGTGCAGGTGTACACGTAGGAGGAGACAGAAGGCAAAGAACCTCACATAGGTGGAGGGGGTGAGGTGGCATCACAGTTAGAGCTGTTGCAGTTAACTCTTCCCAAAGCATGAAAGCAACGTGGCTGGGAACAGGGATTTGTTGGGTTGCTTCTTTGTGTGAGCCAGGGAGTCTTTTGAGGGGCAGATTAATAAGAATATGACACAAGGTAGAGGTGGAATAGATGAAGCAAAGAATCTGGGTGGGAAAAGGGTTGCTTGTACGTGTCTATGGAATTGTTTCAGGGGACTGAGCTGGGGCAAATTCAAGATAATAGATGCAGCCTCCTTGAATTTGGATGGCAGTGCTGAAGCTTCAAAACCTTACAAGGTTTGATGCCACTTCAATTGTAGTGCATAGCTGTGGTACTTGAGCTCAGAAGCGCAAACTGCACAGGATTTTTTTATCTATTTTCTTCAACGTGAGCAGCAAAACATCTTCCAGGAATGTGCCTGGGTGCTACGCTGCTTTGACACGGCTTGCTTTGCATCACCAAACACAGTAGTTAGGTTGCATCGAGTACTTTGTGGAAACATTCATTGTGTTGTCACCCAGAAATGGGATGCTACAGATATGTGTTGGCCCGGCAGTATCAGTGCTGGTTTTTGGCCTTTGAGAGGTTGGTCCATAACAGGTGACCTGTGTAATGAGGGGCCCACATAGATTGGTGACTTCATTAAGTCTGATACTGTGGTGGTGTGTGACCCAAGGCCCTGAACGTCAGAAAATCAGGCTGTGGCCACCTATTTTATGCAGACTTTGCCTATTAACAAGGTCTCTACACTGTACGTTAGAGACGTGCGCCTCCTTTTCCGGACTAGATAGCGAAAATACCAGTTTTGTAGTTCAGTGAATGAGATTGGTTGGGCTGTTTGTTCTCCAGAGCTGAAAAATGTTGGGAGTGTATTCTCTTGGAGTCCACAGAAATGAAAATGATGAGAGGAAGAGAACGTTGGTTGCAGCCCGCGTGCTGCTGTTATAAAGTAGTTCTCTGATGTCTTTTTCCCTCTGCTGAGACTTATCAGCCTATCGTCCTTTCCTGTTAGGAGCGCATACCTGGCTTGGGATGGTGTGCGCAGTGCAGATTCTTTACCGTAAGAGCACAGTGAATGCCAGACTTCTTCCTGTACTGCCGTGTTAACCGTGAGTCACAAATTCAGGAAGCAGTGATTGCATCGGAACTGCTAGAATGCTTTGCGGAGTCTTTTTACTGGGTAAACTTCACAGCTGCAGTTACAACTTCCAGCCTGTGTTAGCTGAACACATCGTACTGGTGCCCGCCATCAGTTTGACAAAGATGGGATTGCAGTAGGGACTTGCTTTCTTCCTTCTTTTTAATTAAACAAGTCTTTGAAGCAACTTTTCCAACACCGCCATACTTCACTTCTTCCAGTTATTTTCTGTTTTACTTAGCTGAAATGTTTTTTTTTCTTCCAAGCTTGAGGAAGTTTTCTACAAGAATGTCCCGTAATGATTTCATAAACTCTTTTCGTTGTACCTAGCTGCAACAGAGAGTGCTTTTATTCAAAAACCTGCTGGTTTTCTCTTCCAAGAAGTAGTGGGGTTTTTCCTATCTCTTCACTGATGGGAAAGGCTGTAGGACAGTAGCTTGAGGGGCTACTAATGCTGTCATCAGTGAGCCGGGAAAAGGCAGGAGTCCGAAACGGGTAAAAAGTACTTAAAAGGATACCAAAAGAGTAAACGGTACTTAAGCCGTGGATGTTTCTTTTTGCAGGGATGCTCTGGACCAACCGCTTCTTTCTAGCGCTACCTCAAAGTAACTTGCAGATAGAACTCACAGGGAAGGTTGATCAAATGGTGATGATCGCTGTCATTCTGCTGGACACGCAGATACTTGCCTTTCGTTTTGGCTCATTTTTAATACCAATTAACTTCAGTGCCTCGCGTTAATAGACACCGTTTGACTGCATCGGCAAATGTTTCTGAGTCGTGAGTGTCATTAAAGGCCTGTCACCCTACGGAAATCCTTCTAAATAGGAAAAATGGCATTTAAATAAATAAATAAAGCAGCGTTTGAACTTATGAGCAAACCTAGCGTAGCTGCCTTTGACGCTGATCTGGAGGAGAAAAATCACGTTATCACACTACTATGGTTGCCTTAATAGGTTTGGTGTACGTGAGGGAGGGAAGCATTATGTGATGTTTGCCTAGCTATTACATGGCCAATGCAGGAGGGGTTTTAGTCAGTTCCCTGAGCACGGATTGTTGCAGAAGTCGGTGATTTCACTGCCCAATGTCTGTTATTAAGGGCACGATTCACGTCCCGTTATCGTTTTTATTATTTATTTCTGTGTTTATTTTCTGGGGCGGCGATCTGTCACGATGCCCATCGTTCCCCTGCCGTAAGGTAGAATTTAGCGTGACGACCGCTTCCCGGACCAACGGGGCCACGAATCCGGCCTAAAACTCTGCTTGTGCGTTGGTTGTCGGCGTGGGGGCTGTTGGTTGTCGGTGCGGGGGTATCGGTTGTCGGTGCGGGGCTTTTCTGACGAGCACTGTGGGCTCGGGGCGCCGTCCCACGCCCGGCGCGGTGCTGCGGCACACCGGCGGTCGGCGCCACGGCGCGGGGAGGCTCTGGAGGTGACTCCTAGCCCCGTGCTTACGGTGGCCGGGCCGGGGTTCATTATGGCGGCCGGGTCCTGAGGGCGGGAGCGGGAGGGCGGCGGGACCGGGACGGGACCGGGGCGGGGCGAGGAACGGGAGCGGCAGCGGGAGGGGGGGGCGCGCGTTCCCGTGAGGGGAGGGGGCGCGCGAGGGAGGGAGGGGGAGGGTGTGAGAAACACTCCGTAGCCAAGAACTTGGGCTGATTAGGGAAGCTGAGGCGATTCCAGATAAGAAAGGGTTAAGAATGAAACTATTAAAGGAGAACAGAACATTAGGTGTAGGGCAGGAAGCAGATGTACGGACAATGTATCTCAAAATAGGACATACGGGCAATATATCTCGAACAAGACATTGGAATCCAAGATAAGAAATAATGAGCAGAAGATTCGAAGAAAAAACAGTCCTTGCGGTTAGGAAGAAAGCTAATTCAGCAGAATCCTGACCAAGGGTGAAAAGTACACTGTGAGGAAGACTTATGGCCTTCCTCTCTGAGACCACCGACCACAGCTCGACGACCCCTGCCCAAGACCACTGAGAGGATCTGCGCAGGCGCAGGACACAAAAAACTGATTAGCATGAGAAGCGAGAGTAGGCGGGGTTAGATAATGAATATGTATAGGCGTTAATAAAATATTAATCACTGTGATGTATAAATTTGGGACGGCTTTTCACTTCGGGATGCACGATAGGCGGAAAGATCCCCCGTGCATCCGGCGCCGTCAATAAAGAATAAATCACTTAAAGAAATTGGATTTATGATCTTTGAATCAATCTGGCACCCCAGATGGGACTTCTTCTCTGTCGGACCGCAGGACCCGCTGGGAACAGGACTCCCTAGGGTACCCCCGGGATTTCCCGGAGGGACTCCTCGACTCAACGGATCACTGCGGAGGCAGACACGGACCCCATCACTGTAAGTGATTATATTCTTTATTTTGGTTTATTTGGTTGACCGGTCAATTGGGGTCGTCTGTAAGTCAGAAAGTAAAAGTTTTCTGCAGGACGGCATTTGGTTTTTTGGAAAGCACTCAGTTGCTGTTGGGAAACAAGTAACCTTTGCATGCGAGGTTGGTATTACGTTGTGTTTAAATGTGGAACTTGACCTTGGCTATTGTCTTTGGGATTTTGATTATACTCTTTATAACGTTACTAGGATCTTGGTGTTATTGTGGAAAGCTGCCGGCTTGTATTGTGTAACAAGAAACATTCTGAACTGTAACATGGGGGGGCAGCAGAGTAGTGGGATTCCAAAGAAAAGCCCGTTGGGATGTATCTTGAGTCATTGGAAAGATATAGGGGGATCCCCCGGTGGAACTGAAAATAAGAAAACGTTGATAAAATATTGTAATCAATGGTGGCCACTTTATAAGTTGGATTGTGAGGAAAAATGGCCACTGAATGGAACCTTAAATTATAATACTTTACTACAGTTAATGTTGTTTCTAAGGAGAGAAGGAAAGTGGGATGAGGTGTCATACGCAGATATGTTTTTCACTTTGAGAAACCACCCAGAATGGCAGAAGGAGTGTGGAATTAACTTAGCCCCACAGGATCCTTTGATCCTGGCAATAGAAAAGGATATGAAGAAGGAAGGGGCAGGAAAAATGAAAAGATGTTGTTCGGCGTGCAGTATCGGGCAGAGATGTTTGAAATTGAATGAGTCAGAGGAGAGAACGGAGGATTATGTCCTCCCGCCCCAGATAATAGAACAAGGCGTGGGGGCGAGACCAGGAAACGGCAGAATAGATAAGAAAAATGAGAGTTGGGGGAATGGAGACTTTACCCCGATCACGGCTCGAACCCGAAGTAAGGTCGGGCCCGTTATTCAAGCCCCGTTACGACAGGCTATGGGGGCTAACGGACCAGCTCGGATAAAAGTACCTTTCACAACTGCTGAGTTAGATTCATGGAAGGAAGCTGTGAAAGGATACCGGGATGATCCAGAATCAGTGGCCCGGAGGTTTGAGCTGATTGTAAAGAATTTAGATCCCGATTGGAAAGATATAGAGATAATGCTGGCAGCATTATCGGAAACGGAAAAGCAACTGGTAATTAAGAATGCACAAACTCAAGTACAGACCCAGGTAACGTCAGGAGTTTTACCTGGAACTGTGGAGGTATATGTGCCCAGAGTGGACCCAAACTGGGACTATAATGATGAGGGTGATTATAGGTTATTAAAAAGATATCAGGAATGGATTAGGATCGCCTTGGAAAGTGCGATACCAAAGTCTGTAAACTGGTCTAGGTTATATACCATAAAACAGGGGCAAACTGAGACCCCGTCAGAATTTCTCGATCGACTAAGGACAGCAATGCAAAAATTTACAACGATAGACCCCTCTTCTGAGGAAGGTAAAGTCCAGCTAGTATCATTGTTCTTGGGTCAGTCTGCGGACGATATAAGGCGGAAGCTTCAGAAAATGAAAGAGCCGGATGTGAGAGATTTAGAAAGGCTGGTGGAAGAGGCATGGAGGGTATTTAGGAATCGAGAAGGGAATGAGAAACAAAGGCTGGGTAGGGCTATTGCTGCGGCAACTGTTGCGGCCTTACAGAGGCAAGAAGAACCTTTTCGGGGAAAAGGAAGAGGGAATGGGATAAGGGGAAGGTCAGTAAAGCCTCCCCTGAGACCGAATCAGTGTGCATATTGTAGGGAAGTGGGTCAGTGGAAAAGGGAATGTCCGAAACAATGGGAGAAGAACAGGTTGATGGTAGCTAGTGTATCTCCCGACCAATGAAGTGGACCGGGGGATTCTACCCTAGCAGATCTGCTGGTTAAAATTAAGCTAGGGAAATCAGGACAGGAAGTGGAGTTTTTAATTGACACAGGAGCGACTTATTCTGTGTTAAACCAGAAATTGATACCAGAGGATGAGGATTTTGTGACGGTGATAGGAGCTACAGGCCAGCACGAGAAAGCCTTTTTCCTAAGGCCTTTAAAATATAAGTTAGGGAAACAGATGGGAATACATAGGTTTTTATATTTACCAGGATCCCCGAAGTCTTTGCTGGGGCGAGATTTACTAGAACAATTAGAAGCGGAAATTGTCTTTGAAAAAGGGAAGGTGGGGTTAAAGGTGAGAGAAGAAAAGCTGATAACCGCGCTAAGCTTAACGCTGATACAAGCAGACCCCATCGGTAAAGTACCTTCGGAGATTTTAGACCAAGTTTACCCAGGAGTCTGGGCTACTGACATCCCTGGGCGAGCCAAAAATGCAGCCCCGATAGTGGTGAGATTAAAGCCAGGGGAAAGGCCAGTTAAGATTAAGCAATATCCCCTAAGATTAGAAGACAGGAAAGGAATTAAGGGGATAGTGGATAAGTTTTTAAAACATGGACTGCTGGTTGAGTGTGAATCTGAATATAATACTCCTATACTACCAATTAAGAAGCCAGATGGGAAGAACTATAGATTAGTGCAGGATTTAAGAGCTATAAATAAGATCACTGAAGATATACACCCTGTGGTAGCCAACCCGTACACATTACTGACTAAATTAAAAGATAATTTAGTTTGGTTTACCGTACTGGATTTAAAAGATGCCTTCTTCTGCCTGACTTTAGCCCCAGAAAGTCAGAAGCTTTTTGCTTTTGAATGGGAAAATCCAGACTCAGGACGAAAGGCTCAATTGACCTGGACCGTATTGCCGCAGGGATTCAAAAACAGCCCCACGATTTTTGGGAATCAACTAGCAAAAGAGCTTGAGGTTTGGGAGGCCCCAAACACCGAAGGAGTTCTGCTGCAATACGTTGATGACCTTTTGATAGCCACTGAGAATAGGAGCAGCTGCATGCAATGGACGATAAGTCTCCTTAATTTTCTGGGTTTGAATGGGTATCGAGTCTCTCAACAGAAGGCTCAGCTGATTCAGTCACGTGTAACTTACTTGGGGTTTGAGATTTCAGGGGGACAAAGGGAGTTAGGAACAGAACGGAAAGAAACTATCTGCCGTACCCCAGAACCACAGACCATTAAGGAATTACGAACTTTTCTAGGGATGACAGGTTGGTGCCGTCTATGGATTAATAATTATGGACTAATTGTAAAACCCCTATATGACCTCATCAAGAATAACCAATCAAGATTGGTCTGGACGGGGGAAGCACGGGCTGCCTTTAAGAAGCTTAAATTGGAGTTAATGCGAGCACCAGCTTTGGGTCTACCGGACTTGTCTAAACCCTTTTGGTTGTACTCCTATGAGAGACAAGGGATGGCTCTGGGGGTGCTGGCACAGAAGCTGGGCCCCTACAGGAGAGCTGTGGCCTACTTCTCTAAACAACTGGATGAAGTAAGTAAAGGTTGGCCGGGTTGCCTTCGAGCGGTGGCCGCTGTCATCATGAATATACAGGAGGCTCGGAAGTTCACTATGGGACAGAAGATAACCGTGCTGGTATCACACACTGTCTCGGCAGTCTTGAAGCAGAAAGGGGCACACTGGTTATCCCCTCAAAGATTTTTAAAATACCAAGCAATACTGGTGGAGCAAGATGACGTAGAAATTGTGGTTACTAACATTGTGAACCCAGCTTCTTTCCTTAGTAACGCTCCTGACGAGCCAGTGGTCCACGATTGTATCGAAACTATGGAAACTGTGTATTCTAGCCGACCAGATCTCAAGGAGGAGCCCTTGGAAGACGCGGACGAATCATGGTATACTGATGGAAGCAGCTTTGTGAAACAAGGACAACGCAAAGCAGGGTATGCGGTGACGACCACTCAACAGGTAATTGAGTCGAAACCATTACCCCCTGGGACGTCTGCTCAGAAAGCAGAAATAATTGCCCTTACGCGGGCATTGGAACTAGCAGCAGGAAAGAAAGTAAATATCTGGACAGACTCTAAGTATGCATTTGGTGTGGTGCATGCACATGGGGCTATCTGGAAGGAACGAGGATTATTAACGGCCCAAGGAAAACAAATAAAATATGCTGAGGAGATTTTGAAGTTGTTGGAAGCGGTAAAGCACCCAGAGAAGGTGGCTGTTATACATTGCCGGGGACACCAAAAAGGAACCGCTGACTTCGAGGTAGGGAACCGATTGGCTGACCAAGAAGCAAAAAGGGTGGCCGGATTGGCTGAGGCAGAAGCGCTCACTTTAATACCAGACGGTAAAATACAAACTTTAGGTGAAGGACAGGAACCTAGGTACACACAGGAAGATCAAAAGTTAATTGGGGACCTGGGAGGAAAAGCAAGGAGTGATGGATGGGTATACCTGAAAGATAATAGGGTTGTACTACCCTCTAATTTAATATGGGCTATGGTCATGGCAGAACATAATAAGACTCATTGGGGAGCAGACACCTTATATAAAAATCTGAGTCGAGTCTTGGTGGGAAGAAATCTGTATACTACGGTAAAACAAGTAACCCAGCAATGCAGTATTTGTTTGCATCATAACCCTAATACAGAAAATAGGGTAAAGTTCGGAATAATCAGTAAAGGAAACTATCCAGGACAACAATGGCAGATAGATTTTTCAGAACTGCCAAGAAAAGGGGGGTATCGATACTTGTTGGTTTTGACAGATACTTTTTCCGGGTGGCCGGAGGCTTTTCCCTGTCGAACCAACAAGGCAAGAGAAGTGGTTAAGGTTTTACTGAATGAGATAATACCGCGTTTCGGAATTCCGGCAGCAATGTCCTCGGATAGAGGCTCTCATTTTTGTGTGCAAATAGTTCAAGAAGTAAGTAAGGTCTTAGGGGTAGACTGGCAACTCCATACCCCTTACAGACCACAGGCAAGCGGACAAGTGGAAAAGATGAATCATCTAATCAAACAACAAATAGCCAAAATAGGACAAGAGACTAATTTATCATGGCCTCAGTCTCTCCCTTTGGCTTTACTTAGAATTAGAGTAAAACCACGGACAAAGGAAAATCTAAGCCCTTTTGAAATATTATACGGAAGACCCTATCAGTTTTTGTTCAGCGGGGAGGACCTGACGCAACTGGGGTCGGGATACTTGTATAATTATTTAATAGGACTCCAAAAACAGTTGGATCAAATATCTAAAGTTGTCTCAGGAACCAGGGCTAGAGGGCTGGACCAACCAATCCACCCCTTTAAACCTGGGGATTATGTGTATGTAAAAGCATTTGCAGGTCGCCCTTTGGAAGAAAAGTGGACGGGACCATACCAGGTGCTGCTGACAACACATACCGCCATCAAGATTAAGGAGCAAACGGCCTGGATCCATTATTCGAGAGTGAAGAAAGCTCCAAAAGCCCCCTGGAAAGTAACGCTGGGTGACGGTGAACTGAAACTAAAGTTCAGTCAAGCAAAATGAAGACACTATGGTCAGGAGTATTTAGTAATGTAGTTAGCAGAAATTTAGTTAACAGAATTGTTTTATTTCTGTGGCTTATAGTTGTAATTGTGATTCAAGAATTGGAAGGTGCTTCTATGATGATAGAGAATGGTGGGTGGCCTTGGTCTGAAGCCGTAACCACGGAGGATAAGAACATTAATGGAAAGTTAGCTGTTGTGGTTATTTGGCGAACAAATGGTGATCATTTACATGCATTATCAGAATGGCAAAATTTAGGGGAAGGGTGGATACACCAAAGAACTGTAGGGGACGAAATTGAAATAGGGTGCCGAATGATTAATGGAACAGCCCACGAGAAAGCAACGGGGATTTTAGTAAAACCGACTTCCAAAAGTGGCCAACAAGAAGGTTGTATCCGCCCAGGTAAATTAGATTGTTGGTATAATTTTATATTAACACAGACTGTAGCAGTTAACTGTTTTTGGACTAATAGTGGTCAAAAGCTCGAGATCAAGGAAGGCGAGAGCCTCATGATAAATTTTACAATATATGCTATACTTCCTACGACAGTGAGACCCCCTATTGCACTTCCTTCCCCTACAACCTATGCCCAAGCCCCAGTCAAGCTGGAACCCAAAATTTATGAAACAGGCCCATATGTAGTAAGGAACACAGGCCAACAACAATTGTTATTTAATCCAGAATGGTCTCTCAAGCGTGTTGAATTGCTAATACAAATTAACATCTCAGCAGTTCAACCAGCCTGTTCTCCTTTCCTGAAGACATCATTAGAAGGCTGGACAATATGGTCACAAAAGCAAGTACACCTCAGGGGCAGAACACAAAGAGACTTAACTGGAATGCTAGGAACAGGATTAGGAGTTTTAAATGGAATTGATTCAGAAATACTAATGAATAAGCTAGCCACAGCAACAAGCGATTTGACAAAACTAAAACAGCCCCTGCAATCATCCTTACTGGCATTGGGAACTAGCCAATGGCAAGTTTCAAAGGTGTTACCAATATGGGAAAAGGCTGAAGACCAGGACCACAGACTAATAATAGATGCACTTAGTATGGCACAAGATAATGTATCTTTAGCTCTTAGTTGTATACAGGTACAGTTATGGATGCAGGCAACGGCTGCCTTGATCATTAGGGAAGGAAGTGAAGGCATTTTTCCGGCTGAAGTCCGAAAGATTGTTTGGGACAATGCCAATGATTTCGAAAAGAAGTTCCAATCTTGGTGGACTCTGGTAAATTTTACCTATGATCCCATTATTAACATGGCTACTGCCTTTGTGCTTACTATACGTAATGCTACAGTTTATGTTATCCACCCCATTGTTGCACTAGGGTTAAATCATGAGGAAACAGTGCTCTATCCTTCGGAGCATAGAACCTGGGCCCGGATGAAGAACGGGAAATGGCAGTCTGTGAATCTAGAATCATGTGTTACCCGGGAACAACAAGGATTTATTTGTGAGAGCAACACAATTGATGCTCAGGATGTCTGTCTTGACACTGAGCAAGGTGTTTGCCACTTTGAAATTCATCCAAATACTAGTCAAAAGACTGTGCTTGTATATATTGGTCAAGGCTGTGTGTGTTTAAGAACTGCTTGTGCTTTTGTAGAAGTAGATGAGGAAAACATAACTCTACCTAGCAAAAATCACTCTAACTTTTGTATTTGTAACTTTGTTAGAATCATCGGGTGTGATTTTTTATATTCAGCACCAGTGGTATCCCACCAGTTGATCAAGTCCAACCACACAATGTATCACAAGTTATTACCCACACCTATTGGGATGAACCTCACGCTAGTGAAGCAATTACTTAAACACCAAGACCTGATCAAAATTTTAAAAGGCATTCAGGAAGATGGAGAGAAGACTTTAATCACTGTCCACCATGATACAAAAGAAATAAACAGAGTTTTGCAAAGAGTAAAACAAGACACAGATCATAGCTGGTGGGACAAACTCTTTGGATGGTCGCCAACTGCAACTGGGATTTTGAACACATTGTGTCACCCAATTATTGTTCTATTGATGTTAGTTGGTATAAGTTTAATATTGTCTTTTGTAATACTTGTTTGGAATTGGAAATTGTTACAACGAATGGCAATATTAGCTTCCCTGACGAAAGTACATGGCAAGGTATTGAGAGATACATATCGTAGAGGCTGGGAAGAAGAATTTTTGTATTCGGAAAGGTCTCTACCGACATAGAGGAAATATAGAAACAAACAAAGGTTCTGTATAAGATTAGTAAGGATAACATTTCATGGGGCTTTGAGGAAATATGGAATAAGTTAACTTCATGGTTACCCAACTTTCAATAGTTAGAACAAGTTTTTACTGATCTGGTTATGTTATTGGTAGTAGGAATATTTGTATGTATGTCACTGCGATACTGCTAATGATAAGGGCATGCAATGCAAAAGAATTTGCATGGGGAAAAGAAAAGGGGGGATTGATTAGGGAAGCTGAGGCGATTCCAGATAAGAAAGGGTTAAGAATGAAACTATTAAAGGAGAACAGAACATTAGGTGTAGGGCAGGAAGCAGATGTACGGACAATGTATCTCAAAATAGGACATACGGGCAATATATCTCGAACAAGACATTGGAATCCAAGATAAGAAATAATGAGCAGAAGATTCGAAGAAAAAACAGTCCTTGCGGTTAGGAAGAAAGCTAATTCAGCAGAATCCTGACCAAGGGTGAAAAGTACACTGTGAGGAAGACTTATGGCCTTCCTCTCTGAGACCACCGACCACAGCTCGACGACCCCTGCCCAAGACCACTGAGAGGATCTGCGCAGGCGCAGGACACAAAAAACTGATTAGCATGAGAAGCGAGAGTAGGCGGGGTTAGATAATGAATATGTATAGGCGTTAATAAAATATTAATCACTGTGATGTATAAATTTGGGACGGCTTTTCACTTCGGGATGCACGATAGGCGGAAAGATCCCCCGTGCATCCGGCGCCGTCAATAAAGAATAAATCACTTAAAGAAATTGGATTTATGATCTTTGAATCAGGGCTCAGGCGAGGAGCTCAGCGAAGCAGGAATTTATTCGCGATCGCAGTGGCGGGCGTCCCGTCCGTGCGAGGACTACCGCACACCAAATTTCCCTGGTGTATTGCCAAGCACTTCCCCGTGCAAGGGCTTACCATACACCGCATTTCCCGAGACTCTTCCTTTCTCTCCCTTATCTCACGCTTCGTCCGTCTCCGGCCGCGCCCCTCGCGGAGCTGCGGAACCGCGGATCAGGACTCCACACTCGCTCCGTACAAAAGTACGTCTCAATCACACGGCACACAGAGTCTCACCCGACCCCCAAGGCAATACTTCCTATTTCTTACCTTGGTCTGTGCACAGAGTTACCGGATCGATTCTCAAACCCGGAGTGCCTGCCTTCTTCCCTTCCCCACTCCTTCACGGATCCTGCCTCTTTCATCAGTCTCGGGCCCTCTGTCAGCTCTCCGCAGAACCGCCGCCGTCGATGCACAGGACCGCTGAAATCAGCGGGGCATGCCTTCCTGCTGCTGCGGCGGTGGGGCTCCCCAGTAGGCGACTGGCTCCCGGACGAGCCCCAAATTGTGAGAAACACTCCGTAGCCAAGAACTTGGGCTCAGGCGAGGAGCTCAGCGAAGCAGGAATTTATTCGCGATCGCAGTGGCGGGCGTCCCACGAGCAGGAGCGCCCCTGCTGGTTCCAAAACCCAGTTTATATACTTTTTGATGACGGGACCCTCCCCTGTTTCCCCACTGAGGGGGTGATCCAGGCTCACAATCTGTCTGATGCTTCCCAGACAATGCATGGCCTTCCGTTGCCGGCCTGTTAAATTTCGAATTTCTTTTGACTTTTTTACTGGTTGAAGCGGTGATGTTTCTTCACTTACCTGACTTGACTCAACACCGTGATTTTCCCCGAATTGTTCTACGGAGTCTGGTTGTCTGCGTTTTACAAGGTCGCCTGCTAAGCGTTCTTATCGCTGCAAGCACACCTCAATACCCCATTCCTTACCTTTAAACAACGTAACTCTGCAAAAACAACATTTTTATTCCCACGAGGGGCAGGGCAGGCCCCGCGGCGCGTGGCGGCGGGGGGCGGGGGGGCCCCGTGACGGCACCGAACGCGGGGGGGGGGGCGGTATGGCCTCGGGCGGCGCGACCGGTAGCGGCGCGACCGGCAGCGGCATGGCCGGCGGTGGCAGGGCCGGTGGCGGCGGGGCGCCGGGCGGCAGCCCAGGAGCCCGATCAGGAGGAGGAGGAGCAGGAGGAGGAGGAGGAGGAGCGGCCGGCGGCAAGGTGAAGAGGCGGCGCCACCGTTTGGGCGCCGCGAAGCCCCCCTGTGCCAGGAGCAAGCGGGTGAGGAGCGGCCCCCCCACAGCGGGCCCTTCCCCCTCAGCCCACCAGTTACCCCCTTACTTACCCCCTTACCTTACCCGCCCCTTTATCCCCTTAGTTACCCCCTACCCACCTCCTTACCCCCTTAGTTACCCTCTCGACCGCTTAGTTACCCCCTTAGTTACCCCCTCAACGGCTTAGTTACCCCCTTAGTTACCCCCTCAACCGTTTAGTTACCCCCTTAGTTACCCCCTCAGCCCCTTCCTAACCCCCTCAGTTATCCCCTCAGCCCCTTACTTACCCCCTTACCCCTCTACCCAGCCCATTACCCCCCTCCTCCCCCTCCCCTTCACCCCCAGCCCGCTGCCCTCAGGACCCCCAGTGCCACCCCCAGGGCTTTCCCCGCTCCCTGCACCCCTCCTCAGCCCATCATCAATTCTCTGAACGTTACCTGCCAGGCTTTGCTTCTCGTTTGTGCTGTAGGGTACAGCAGGTTGATGGTGAAAGCGGTCCGTCAATTCGGGCTGTGAAAATCCCCGTGCTGGAGGGGGGACGCGCCGAGATCCCTCCCAGCAGCTCTTTGCTAAGAAATGTCAGGACGCCCAGAGAGATGCTCTGGAGATGCCCTCTGCACATGTTTGTTCAGCCAAAACCTCTCCGCTATTAAATGAGCAACGTAGCTGAGGGGATTGATTATCATATGCAAAACCAAGGGAGCGCTACGCATGGATAGCTGCTCAATTAGGTTTTTATCACTTGCAGAAATGCCAAGTCCCTTATACCATATATTGACAATCAATCTTGTCCATCTAAAGCTGGCCTGGAAGGGCAATGCAAACATTCCCCACGCTTACAGAGCAACCGTTGAAACCTCTGGCTTGAACAGTGCATTAATGTTGAAAGTGCCATAGCTTGCGTGTGCCGACACCGTGTAGCTAACTGATAAACCTTACACGTGGATTAAAAATAATCAGTGGAGATGGTTTTCTAACTTTTCCATTGTCTGTTATCTCTGCGTGTTTTCCAGTAGGTTTATTTAAAGAGTGTGCCAGAGCAAACACGTGCGTGGGGATATCTGGGGGATTCTGCACAGAGAATGGCTGCTGCACATCCAGCGCAGATCAAATTAACAGTAACTTATCGGGGAAGAATTTTAATGATTTGATAAATAGACAAACTGATCGGTGTTACATGTGTGCATTTATTATAGCAGTTAGCTTTGTAACCAGACGAATCGTGCAAATGTTCATAACGTAAAAGGACGAGCTTTGAGCAGATAGCTTGCTTAGAGCATTTGTCAATTAATTCCAGTTTATTTTCAATATCATGTCCACTCTGCAGAAGGTTCTGTGGCTTAATGTTAATTGTCTCTCAGTGATGCAGTTGGGGAGGCACGAAAGCGACCGATGCGATTTTGTGAGGTTATACCTCTGGTTCTGATCCCTACCCCGCTGTTTTTCTCATCCTTCCCCCTACAACTTTAGTCGATAAGTCGATTCTTAGAAATACTTAAATAGATGTGTTTTGTGTGCTTGTGATCATAATTACAGCCCACCAAACCCTCTGTCTCTTACCATTAAGCTCTGAAGGTGCCTGGGCACTGTCGACAGTATAGTTAGCAGCTTCAAAGTTCCTGGGAACTAGTCCTGGATCTAATTTACTTTTTTTTTTTCCCCCTACCTGCAGGAGGGATGATTAGCAGGATGCCTAGCTCATGATTGTCAGCTTTCTGGATATTAATTTTTATTATTAATTTTTATTATTAATTATATTCATTTATATTAATTTATCTTTTATTTAACCGTAGTTCCTGGGGATTTCGGCCAGGTGGGAATTCTCCGATCGTACCCGATGTATGCCGCAGAGTCAGTCTTCTACAAAATACAGCAACAGCTTTAGAAGGCTCTTGCAAGAGGAGGTGCTGGTGCTATAGCTATAGCTGTGTTTCTTCCAGGACATCTTCTGGGTTAGCCTGACTGTTGAGAGCAGAACTGTTTTTTGTGCGTATAGTCACTGCAATTCAGCATTACTAAAATTGAAAATATTTAGATTCACTGATTTTAATGGGTAGTATGGTCCTGACTGTCGCAGTAGATAGTTGCTGAACTTCTGGTTTAGTTGGTTTTCACGTGAGGGTGCGAAGAGGAAGAGTCCTGGAACAAGTCTGTAGGTCAGGAGCTGTTCAGGCGTAGAGTTTCCTGATAGCCTTGCAGATTGACGACCTGCTGGTGAATTTTGGCAGAGGTTTCAAAACTTTGAACCTTGCCAAGGTCACTTGGAAGTGCAAAAAGTGATAGGTAGTTGTAAATCAATCTTAGGTGAATTTTAGGTTTACCAGAAGTGTAGCGATCCTATGCCAGGGATCAACCTCGTCGTCGTCTTCTGAATATTTGCTGTATAATATCTGTCTTCAAGGTCCGTGGAAGGTGGTATCCCAGCATATGCTGTTGACTGTGTTTCTGTAATTAAACAACTGTTTTTTCTTTCAAGCAGGGAATAATTAGCAGAATGACAGAAACTGTGAGAAATATTGTACCGGCGTGGCTGCAGAAGTATTTCAATAAGCGTGAGGAGGAGTGTGTAGACAGAAATGAATCTGCAAACCAGGAGGAGACTCCGGTAAACTATCACCACGATTATGCAGATGAAGATACCATAATCGATGAGAGATTCACGCCTGAACCAGCAAGAATAAGTAGACAAGGTATGTGAAAAATCATTTGGAATTCTGGCCATCTGTATTTATTCACAGATTTCTAGTTTTGAATCTGAATTTCAAAAGGAAATTGGAATGAGGGTTTTGACAGAATGAAAAACAAACAAAAAAGTCAAAACAACTGTTTGTGAAACCGTCTTAGCTTTAAACTGTATACACAGTTACGAAGCATACATCTTATGCTCTTGGAAGGCATCAGTTAACTTTAGGTACTCTATTAGCCAGGTGCTAAATGCTGAAAATAAGTCATTTGCAAGTGTGCTGGGTTGCATTTTCCATCTTTTAAAAGATATGGAATGAAAATCTGTCTAATTGCCTAAGGCAATTAAAAAAATTAATTTGTTTTGCAGTCTTCGAAACAAAATACTAGATGCTAGAATGGCAGAGGAAAATTCCGTCTCGTGTCCCGACTTTGTTTGTTTTGTTTTGTTTTTTTTTGTTTTGGGCTTTGATCAATTTAGTAAAGTTCCTTGTTAACTTGATGGTGAACTGGGGAACTTGTGCACGGACGTGGTTTATGAGATTATTATCCTTAAAATATTCAATAACTTTAAGGTCTACGCGGGGGGAAGGGGGCGTCTTTGAAAAGGTATTTGGACCGTTGGCAACGAGGTTTGCAACTCCTTTACCTCATGAAAGATTAATTTGTCTTATATCCAGTGCCTCTCACTGTTCCTGTAGTCCTGTTGTATAAATTTGCATCTATTCTTATTTGAGTTTCTCTTAAATTAGCTGTTTTGGGGAAGTCAGCTTTTAATAAGTAAAGAAGTTTTGTCTGAGCGTGCGTAGGTAACCATAGATAATGTGGAAAGTCAGTTGCTTCTGTTGTTGGCAGAATCAAAAAACAATGAGGAAATATCTTTGCCTCCAATCTCATCTAATTGTAAACAAGGAGATTGATGGCTTTGTGTGTAGCTGTAGCTTGGGAATGAGTTTGGAGAAAAGAACAGAGAAGGTCTTCATGACTGAGGAACACATGTTGGCTTTCCTATGTAACTGCGTGAAAGGAGCTTTCAGTAAGAACAGCTGCACTGCAAGCTTGCTGACTCCAGGAGATCAGGAGCAGGTGGACACCCTGGAACCTTTTGCAGCTTATGTTGCTGTCCGTGGGTGTTACTTACTATGCTTAAGAATAAGATATTTTTTTTTTAATTATTACTACATTTTGAAACCAATGTGTTTCTTCAGTTCTGAGGTATCAGTGTGCTGGAGCCTATATTGGGTGGCCTTCCGCCTCAATAACTTTCTGTATCTCAAACGGTGCTGTCCTAAAAATCTGCTCATGGTTTGGAGAGCTAATTAGTGGTACTGCAGTGGTTATGAAGATTGAACTAACTAGTTTAAGCTTCAGTTCAAGTATCAAGAGGATAGTGGCTCAAAGTCATTTGAATTGCCCAGATTCCTGGGAGAGACAGTAGGCTTTCATCAGGCAAAATACCCATGAATAGTTCCATTCATTTAGCAAGATAGACTTCAAGGCCACCTATTCCAGGCCACTGGCATTGTTTGCAGACCCTTTGCTTCAAGAGGGAAAAATGCTCATCTGGTTACTTGGGTCAACATCCTTGTCCCTTGGGTCAAAATCCCAATAGTTAATGGGTAGGAGATGATGTTTTGCCTCTAACGTGAGCAGATAGGGAAGAACTTGGGAAAAAAGTACTGCAAACGTTCATTTTCATGTTGTGTATTCAGATTAATATAACCTTTGTTCCAATATTATGGAAGCTGCAGTGTTATCTGTAATTTACCGTGTAATCTCAAATTTTGTAAAGCTTATTGCAAGCTGTACATGGGAGAAGGAGTATATATGTTTGATTTAGTGAACGGCCAAGTCAGCGTTAGAGCATTTGAGCACGGGGTCAGAATGTGGTGTTGTAAAACCTCATAGTTAACTACTTCTGGATGCAACATTAATACTGTGTATCGCAAGCAGTGTTGTTGTTGTAGCCAGACAGTTAGATGCAACCGTATCTGGGTGAGGAAGAAGTTAAATTTGGCTTCTCTCTTTTTGCCTTAGAACTTGGCAATAGCATGGCTGTCGATAGGAAACAGGTTTTGGCTTCTGTGAGCTTGTCTATAGCAAAGCTAATTATCTCCCTGTTCTTGTCTAGAACCATCCACAAGTAGATCAGCACTGAACTTCCCAGTTGTGTTAACAAGGCCCTCTCTTCATCGGAGCCATCTGAATTACACCGTGCTGGATTCTCCTGTCCCACCTTGTCAGCCCTCGACATCTTCTATATTTGGCATTGGCAGTCCTAGGCTGTCCTTCATAAAAGAAATAGAAGATTCTACCTCTCAACAAGACGATGATAACATCCCAACAACCAGTGATTCCTCCTCTAGAGCATCTGCTGAAGGTGATTTTTGTGTTCTCTGTTTAATTGACTTTTTTTTTAATGTGAAGTACCTTGCGTTCTTTAATATTCCACATCACCTTAGTAAATAAAATAGGTGAATGTCAACTTTGGATGCGAGAATTAAATTGAATTTTTAGTGTTTTAGAAGTATATAATCCTATCACCTTTTTAATAGAAGCATGCTTTGGAATACGTTTATGATACCCTGATGTTAGAAAGAGTCAGTGCTGAAATATACACATTCGGCTAGGTTATATGTAAATTTTGAACTGGGACGGTAGGAAATCAGGCTGACTTGCCATAGCTTGACAACTAGGCTGATTGTCTAGAAGGAAGAGTGACTCAGAATATCTAACAGACAGCTGGTTAAATGTGAATAAGTGCAGGTGACAAATAGGAACACGAGATGTTTTCCTGTGTTTCAGCAAGAGAAGATAAAGAAACTACTCTGACATAAGCTATAGGCTGTTTTTTGACCTTTCTTGGTAGAAGGCTTCAGATGTCAATACTTTCATGTCTTTTGCCAAATTCATTGAGGAAAGCACACCATTTTAAAATAAAAAATAAGCATCGTGTCGATGTAGGTTGGTACCTAGGTCTTCTCGCTGAAAGGGCGAACAGCAGGTTTGCAGCTTTTTCTAGTCCCCCATATAGACAGGGACTGACGTGTGCTCAGCAGGTTTTCCAGAGATCTTTTGTACAGCTGAGAGTAGAGTTGCTGGGCTTTAGCAATATAACCTGAGTGCACTAGAACTTTCTGGTGTGTCTTCGTAAAACATACATGGGCAGAAGATCGTTAACTCTTAGAGCAGCCTTTGGGGAATCTTCCAGGTTTAAAACCTGTGCGATTATGATCTGTGCTGGCCTCCAGCCTTTTACCAACACAGAAAAAAGCTTTGTCCGTACAAATGCACTGATGTTTATGCGGTCCTCTTTTATCTTAGCCTGAAGGAAACAAAAATCTGCATTGGAAGCACAGTATTAACTTGGTAAGTTTGCTGAAAACTACTTGCAGCTCTGTGAACAGTTTTCAAGTTTGTAGGTGATACTTGGTTTTCAGTCTGTACGTGAAGTTGATCTATTTAAAGAAGCTGAAGTCATGCTTATTTTTCTGTATTGAAGAACTTGAATTAGTGTGATCTTTATTGTTAAAGTTCTGTACGTACGAGAGGCATTTACATCTAGCATACGTCATTTTGGCAGATGTTGCAGTTTTAAAAAATACTTCATCGTCACTGCTCTGGCCCACAGAAGCTGAAAGAACTCATTCCCTCTCGCAGCATTCTGCAGCTAGCTCTAAGAAACCTGCATTCAGTTTATTTGTTTTTGGAGGACTGTGTCCTGTAAGTACTGCACAGTATTTCTTTTAATCAGTTTGAATGTGTACCTGTTTTTCTATCCACTTTTCATACTGTGTTTCCGTAGGTACGTGGAAGCACGTCTGCTTTTAAGCAAAACCAGCTTGGGTTTTCTCCATTTTACCCCGGAAAGACGGCCTATGCCGGTGGTGCAGCTGTAAGATCAAGGCAGCCAAAGACGGAACCTTATCAGGTATGAGAAAAGTAGTGTAGTGGGAAATAGTGATGGAAATAAAAAAAGCAGCACTGCCAAAGGAGCTTGGAGCAGGGAGCTGAATATGTGGTAACAGTTGCTCTTCTGCCCTCTTGGTCTACAAAAATAGACGTCTGAGATTGATTTCTGTTTAAATTCTTTTATAACAGTTTTTACCACAGGTAATACTTGTCAGAAAGAACAAGAATGGCAGTTTGGGCTAGTTGTTGGTAGTTGGGGTTTCCTCTGTTGTTAGGTCTTTCAAAAAATTCCATTTAAGTGCCATTGTCTGCCTCTGACTACATTACGTTAAAATAACTTGATGCAAAAAAACCAATGACAGCCTAACTTTGAAAACTTGTGTTTATGGTAGCAAAAGCTACAGTAGTCAAACCCGGCTAATATTTATCTGTGGATCTTCTTTTCCAAGCATGCCTACATTCATGCTATGGATATGTTGTATAAACCTGCAGTCTTTGAAAATATCTAAAATCAACTTTGCTGATCCTTTGTTCTTCTGGTACACAGAGGCATGCAGGACTAAATGCAGTCTCAAGATAAGCAGTAACATGCTTTCTGTTTTGAACGATTCATATAGTTCTTGAAGAGAGTTATTTGCCCCCAAGAGTTCTTGGAAATAGCAAATAAAAAGTGCTGACAACTCTGATTAGCTAGAGTTGAATCGAAAAGGAAAGTCAAATCAGGTTTGGTAGGAATGTATTTAAATGAAAGTGACTTTTATCGATAAATCAAAAGGAATTTTAAGAAAATGAAAACGCGGGTTTGCTGGCTCTGTTCTGACAGTCCATTTCTGCAACGGAAAAAGGGCAGTACAAGTACCTCACTTACGGGAAACCTTGAAACCTTGTGGTGCAAAGCTGGGAACCCTCTTTGGTCGGCTATTTTTGTTTTTTACAATATTACTGCATTATGGTAAAAAGAGGAACCAAAATACTAGGCTTTTAAAGGAGAGAGTAGCTTGCAAGCTTCTTGCTGCTTGCTGTGAATGACAGCAAGGTACTAGAGAGTCCAGCGAAGGGCCACCAAGATGATCAAGGGACTGGGAGCACCTCTCCTCTGAGGAGAGGCAGGGACTGCTGGGCCCGTTTAGCATGGAGGAGAGGAGGTTCAGGGGGGATCTTATTGGTGTATATAAATACCTGAATGGATGGTGCAAAGAGCATAGAGAGCCATTGTGTTTTCAGCGGTGCCCAGTGCCAGGTCAAGAGGCAACAGGCACAAACTGAAACGTGAGGCTCTGTCTGAGCATCAGGAAATGCTTTTGCACTGTGCGGGTGATGGAGCCCTGGCACGGGTTGCCCGGAGAGGCTGTGGAGTCTCCCTCTTTGGAGGTCTTCAAGAGCTGACTTGACATGGTCCTGGGCAACCTGCTCGGGGTGGCCCTGCTTGAGCGGGGGGGTAGACCAGGCGATCTCTAGAGGTCACTTCCAACCTTAGCCATTCTGTGGTTCTGTGAGTCTCACTTGTGTTTTTACATGCTGCGTGGTCTGCTTCCTGTCTTCACATCGTGTGATAAGCACAGTGTGGTTATATGAGGGGTTTAACCTGGGAAGAAAAAAAGTCACACCAAAGGAAGTTTTTGACTGATATTTGAAGTTGGGTGGTGCAAATACACAGTTTACTTTTTCAGTGTAATGTTTAGATCTGTTACAGTTTAAATCAGATCTTTATCTTTTAAGACAAAGATTTGCAGCCAACTTTAATCTTGGGGGAAGGGAGGAAGCAAGAGAGAAGTAAAACTAGTTCCTGGTTATGATTGTATACACCGATTTTGAGATGGTACACTTAGACCATCGTAAAACTCTGAGGTCTGTGTTGTTACTGAAAATGCTTTCTGTACCACCACAAGCCTTTTCTTGAGTTCTGTTTCCCTGATTACTGCTTCGGAGGCCTTAGCAGTCCTAGCATCATCCGTCTTGACCTTTTACAAGTACGGAGTTCTTTTATTGCTCGTGCAACAAGCACGTGCAAGATGCACTGAGGCCCAAGGTAAACTTCATTAAACTCCGAATGTATTCTCTTCTTTATGGCTTGAACTCCCAGTGACTGCATGTTTCTCTGTCATCGGAATATATTGATTGTATCATCAGTGTAGCCTTGGGACATAAAATACATGCCTCCTTAGCTGAGAATTGACCATTGTAACACTTAAAACGCTAATTTTTCAGGCACAAAAGAGAGCGAAAGCTAGACAAGAAACTGTGCGGTCCCACGCTACCTTGAGTACCTCAGCATGGTGCATCTTGGAGGCAGTGGAGAAGCTGTCAACCGCTTTGTTGGTAAATAGCACTTCTTTTAATCTGTTTTTGCTTCATGTGTTTATAAAACTTAGTAAATGTGCCATCAAAGGATAAAGATAAAACTATTCTTCCTTACGTTGTGGCCGGTTTAATTTATTGCGCTATTTTTTCAACAGGATGCTAAAAGAATGACATCTCTTTTGCCGCTGTGTTGTGTAAGTTGACCATGAACCCCTACATTTTTGTTGCAGGGAACCCTCTCTCTCAGGAGAAAAAAATTGCCCTCTAATATTTATGCTTTGTTTTTTCCCTCAGCCTCCGGACATAGATAAACCGGATATTACTGACTTCCAGTCCAAACGAAGAAAGGTAAGAACCAATAATGTCTTAAGCTGAGGTAGATAACTTTTTCAATGCTTTATCACTATTAGAAAAATTTTCTCAAACCTCAGTGACAACATAGACATCAAATCAAGTTAATATTGGCATGTATCCACAGTAGATGATGGGCTGTGAAGATTACTCAGGTTAAGAATTATGTTATCTTTGTAAGTTGAGAGCAACAACTCTAGAACACACCAAGTTGTTTTATCTTGTCCCCCAACTTGGGGTGAAGCTGCATATTAAAATTCCTGTTGAGGCAAGTTTTCTCTTGAAGAAATGATCACAAATAGAAAAATACTGATTGAGTGGTCATATAGACTTTGTACAGACTTCCGTGTTCATTCGGGCACAGAAAACTAATTTTTCTGCTTTTTATCACCATTCAAAGTAAAGAGGAGGAAAATTGTTAATTTCCAACGCTATAAATCTTACGCTCCTAAATTCCTATTTGGAGGTAGCACAGAACTGGTGATAATGCTGTGGTAAAGCATGATTTCCTTTCATTTTGTTTAAAAAATGAAAACTAGTCATCTTTTTTTGATGACTTTAGCTGGGGTATCCTTGGGCTTATTAAATTGCAAAACCCTTAAATGACCACTTGAGGATCAGGTGACTGAAGGAAATAACAAGATGTGCAAACTTTTCATCTTCTGTTCTAATGAGCAAAGGGACAGTGCCTCAAGAAGTTTCTGTGCTAATTCCTTGATTGGATGGATGTATAATTAAGTTTACAATCACTTCAGAGTTTACAAACATCTCAGATTTCCTGGACCATCTTTTCACCATCTGCCAAATTACAAGGGCATGGAGAAGTGAAGTATATCATAAATATTATCCAAATAACTAAAACCAAATCTGGTGTGAATTCTCAGTTATATTATAGCAATACACCTGTGATAAGGCATTAAGAAAGATCTGCCAGATTTGCAAGAGAGAGCCTGAAATTGTCAGCCACTAAATGAATGTTGCACGCAGCTGTCAGTGGGTGAAAGGAGATAGATTGTCTATTCATAATATTAGAATTCATAATGGTGGCGGGAGAAGGGTAGCCCGTGATGAGAAGCAATTATTTGCTGAGGCAATTATTTGCTGAGAAGCAATTATTTGCTTGCGTGTTTTCCTGCTAAAGTGAACATGCGGTTGACGGAACACTTGTGCACTCAGGCTAAACTTCTGCAGTGGGTAGCAGTGATGTGGTATTTTTCTTATTTCAAGGAACTGTACCAGGCAGAATAGCTCTTGGTGTATTAAATGCCTAACTGGGGGAATTAATATTTTTCTTTTTTACCTTTAAAACCAGCAATGAACCGTCGTTCACTCGAAGTAGATTTGTGAACTTACATAAAACATGTCTTATTCAAGGTTTCAAACTGAATGTAATATTTTTTAGAAAGACGCATTTTTATATACTTTAGAGATAGTGTGAATTCTATTACTAAGAGCTGGGAGATACTGTGAAATTAAAGCTGCAGCGTAAACAAAAATTTCCTGTTGGTATTGATTTGAACAATAGCATGCTTCCTAAGACTGTATTTTCTGATCCTTAAGACCGCAGGCGGAGCCATCGGTAAATCTTGTAGCCTTTAGGGTTTGTTTTCTGTCTGACAGTTCAGTTAAGTCAGTTTTGCAGAACACGCAGTGGTCTGTGTTAAAAATTAACTCTGGTCTGTGAAAATGCTTTGAAAAGGGAAGTCAAACCCACTACTTGAAGTGCATCTAATGCACATGTAAAGCATTGGATCATATTTTAATGAATGAGATTATTGTAAGACTGACAAGTTGTTTTTTTTTTGAGTGTGTTCTATTATTTGTGTAACTTTGAAGGGGGAAAATGTAGGGAATGTGAAGCCCAGAAGCCTGTATAATTAGTTGCTTAACACTTCGAATGTTAAATTAATGAATTAAGCTACTAAAAAAAAAAATCACAGTGTGGGCAGAGGAAAAGATAGGAGCATATTCTAGGAACATGGGTTATTTTAATTATGGTAGCGTGAATTATTTTGTCTATGAAGCTAACTGCCAAATTTTGAAATGGAATTCAGTCAGACTTTGGCTACTTATATATAGCTTTATGGATTTCGTTACTGTTTTCTGGTGATTTCCCTCTACAAGTTGAACGGTCTTTAGAATTTTCAAATTGCGTTCTCTGAGTGCCAAGACCGATGGGGTGAGGTTTATAGTTCTGTAATTTGTTTTCATCAATAAATATTGGAATTAATTTGGGTGGACGTAAGGATAAATTGATTGCTGTTTCCCTTTCAAAGCTGGAATCCCAGAATGCATTCCAGCCTCCACCTGTTAAGAGACTTGTGACACCAACGGTAAACCGTCAACCGATGCGTTATACGCGGTATTCTGAACCATCACCGACTTCAACTACTGAGTCCAGCAAAATTTGCCAGAGAGTAGACACAAAGTTCCAAGTGAGTACATTTTTGAGTCCTTATGTGCCTGTTTTTTTTTTCCAGTCTTGGAATGTTTCTCAAACCAATTGTTATCCTATCTTTGCAAAAAGTACTGATAGTATGTTTGAGGCGAGCTTTAAGGCAGTGGGAACCATTGTGAAATAGATTGAGCTTTTATGGATTTAATTCTGTTTTTGGAACACTCAGTGTCTTGTGGTTGTTTTCACGATGTCATGATGTGCTATTGAGTCATCCTGTTCTCAGTGAAAGAATATTAAAAGACAGAAATGTTTTCCTTTTATATTCTCATGTACACAAAGCTGTCACTGATGAAACATGCTCGTGTTCTGTGTAAACTATTCCAGGTGAGCTATGTGCTCCAAGTGAGAGTTCTGACAATGTGCTGAGTTATCGGTTTTGATTGCTTTGGAGTAGATGGAGTCTGATAAATTTTCCATAAAATTAAATGGGCATCTCTTTCTGCGAAAACATCTGTGTTTCCAGTATCGGTCTGAGTGTACAAATGACCACGTGTTAAGTGTAAGGGCTTATTAGGCTGGAAATCAAAGAGGACAGTAATACTGGTTGCTTATTGCTTTTAACTCTTTTAATCTCTGTATTGTTTAGCCAGCACAATCTCCATTTGGTAAAGTTCTAAAATGAATGTAGCAGCAACTGCTTAGTTTTTAGGGGGGTAGAGGTTTTTTTTTTTTCTTGTTTGTTGATAAATGATAGACAACAGAAAAGTATGTCCCTTTTATGGGGCTGGTAAACACAAGTTTTGATGAAAACTCTCCCCCCCACACACACAATTTTTGTCATTTTGTTTAAAATAATTACTTTCTTTGTTGGAAGATTTGACAAATTTGATTTAGTGTTCTATCAGTTTGTCCTCAATGCTGAGTGAAGCAGTGATGCTTACTTTAGCCCCAAAATTTAACTGAACTGTACCCACAATGCTGAATTAGGGAACAACGTTAAGTAGGTGAGGTGTATTCAGTGCTATAAAATTAAAAATAAATAAATAAAATAAAAACCACAAAAAACCACATTAAGTGGTTGTTGGTACTTTGTGTATTCTGTACATATTCAGCTAACTCTTGAACTAAACTTAACTTGCAGGGGATGAGAGAGAAGACTTTGCCTGCAGAACAGCGAGCAGAACCATCTGAAAGGTATGACATCTATTAATTTAAAACTTACTTGAAGGAAGAAAGAAATCTCCTTTTTCAGTACGGTCTGCACCTGAAAGGTGGTGACAGTTCTCAGTAAAAGGAATGGGAAATCCAATGAAAATTTTGTATTTTGAGGCAGCTGCAAAGTCTGGATTGTGTTTGAAGATCAATATAACTTTGAGAAAATTGTTGTTTTTATGAAAGGAAGGAAGATGAGCAAGAATAAAACTACTGATACACCACTTTTTATCCCAAGTTTATCTTCTGAGTAGGATACGAAGATGGGAAACGAGGCACGTTATAATGCTGTATCCACAGAAAGGATCTTTGCTATTGGAGGCCTTATTTTTTCCTTCTACAGGAAATATGGTTCATTTTGTAGTTTAACTAAATCTGTAGCGTTACAAATTTTGCTTTGACAGATATTTCATGGTTTATAACTCAGTTTACTTATAACAAAATAATTTGTCCCTCCTAATGTTCCCTAGGGGAAAAGCTATTAGTTTTAGCTATTTAATTGCTTGCAGTTTGAAAGCTCTGTCCTAATGGGATGATTCTTTCTGAAGTATTCTTTAGAAGGTGAAGTAGGGGAAGTGAGTTACGGTTCAGGAGGATGTTTATTGATGTGTTTTTTTCTTTATTTTTTAAGCAAAAACATGGAGGAAGATTTATGATTTATTATTCTTTTTTTTAATACTCCTTTCATGATGAAGTTAATTGTCTGCTTTGAGTTCACATGAAGACCATGTGTTCTTTAGAATCATTTGAGGCCAAATGCTAACTCATCTCTAAAATAAAAAAAATCCAGCAGAATTAATTGAATTTCTTCTTGAGGAGACTGCTTTGTGTTACACTGCTTTCTTGGTTTAGGTCAAATGAGTTATCCTCCAGATAATATTGATGGCTTTTCCTTCTGGGCAAATGGTGTTTTGGGTAATAATGCTTGAGTTAAGAGACTTTGCACTCGGTTTTTAGGGGGTTGCTCTTTTCAAAGAACAGTAGCAGGGAATTTTGTTGACTCTATGCTCATCTGCCAAGCAATTCTTAGGTGACCATGGGCATTCTTTGGCTTGCAGAAAGAACTCAACACTTTGTTTTGGCATCTAAAAGTTGGACTTCACAACAACCACCTTTTTAGGGGTGGAAGCGACTGGCTTTAAGGTTCTGGTACAGGTGCAATCAGGTGCTGGGCTGTAATTATGTTTTTTTCAAACTGTTCTAAATTGTCTTTGTTAGAACTCCTTTCTACTTCTCCATTTAGGAAGGAGATACAGAAAACTCATACTGCTTTTGGTTTCGTTCACAAAGTTTATTGCAGTGCCCTACCTTTTGTTTGTAGAGTAGGTAGTGGTGGTAGTGTTTTTTGTGATGCTGGTCTCTGTTGGGTGCCATGTTCTGGAGCAGGAGCACCACACTGATCTGCTGGCAAGAGTCCCTTTGGACAGTTGAGTTGGAATACTCAGTAAATCTCCGGCCCACCAATGCTATATATCTATGTGTGTGTGTGTATATATATATTTTATATCCTGAGTCCAATTGTAGATTAGACTTGCTTGAAGGCTGACAACTGTCTTTGCCCCCTTGAAGCTCACAGGTGTTAACAGAAAGAGGAATATGGGCTGTTATGGGCAAGCGATAGTTGTCTGAATGAAGATCTATTTTGATGTAAGACTTTTTTCAGAATTCTAATGGATTGACAGTTTGGATTAGAGAAAAGTCTGAGCATATGCCTTAGGGATCTGTCTTCCTCTATGCAGTTACAGTGCTAAGCAGGCTGTTGTCAAGTATTTGACAAGTTTAGACCAGTTCTCCTCCTCAGTATTGTGGGAGTTTGACCTGGTGTCTTCCAGTGCGATCTAACGCACTTTTGTACTGACTGACTGATTGGCTGCAAGATAAGCTTTGATGTCACAGTTTTTCCAGGCATACTTCATTTTCTTGCCATAGTACTTTTGTTAGAGTTATTCCCTATTCCACTTCTGGTTTGGGTTATTTTTTCCCCATTTGCTCTTGGATTAGGATATCTTTCTGGTTTTGAGCTAGGCTTTTTTAAGTACCAGAAAAATGCTTTTGTATGCCTTACAGAAGGGATCTGTATACATGTCTGAAAAGACTTCTGGAATGTTGGCATACCCAAACACCTCTGCTGTTCCTGCTGATGGCCACATGAAAGTCAGAGCTGCTTCTGAAGCTTAGGCCATATTACCTTGCCACACAAGTCTAAGGCGTCTCTATTCTATCAGAGCTGTTGGCAGTGTTTCCCATGTGTATGTGTGCATATGTGCACTCTTTCTGTATTTTTGTGAGCTGTTCTTTTATATCCCTGCAAAAGATACACGTGCATCGCAGAATCAGAGAACCGGTCCTATTTAAAGGAAGCACTGGAAAATAACAATCTAAATCAGCTCTTCTATTTCAGGTCTTCTGGCTTAGTCATTGTTCCCATGTGAACGGTGCACTTATGTATGTCCTTTTCATTGCTGCTGTTAATAAAGTTTTTCCTATTTAGAACATCAAGTATTTACCAGCGTTTAGCAACTTGTGAGACAGCTTTAGTTTTTTTCTGATCAGCAGGTTTCAATTCTAGGACTAATAACAGCTCTAATATCTTGAAAAAAAAATTTGGCTGGTAATTTTTTTTTCTCTTGTTTCCCCCAACTTCTGTACTGTCGTGTGCTAGCAATGTGACCAGCTACAAATTCAGTACTGCTGCGTCCAATGGTCTGTCTTCAGGAGTGAGTAGCGGAGGCGGCAAAATGAGAAGGGAAAGAGGAATACACTATTTATCAAGAGCTGTACAAGAACAGGTAAGTGACTCTTAAATTAATTGCTGTCACTGAGCTTACTGAAGTAACTAGCTAAGTGTGTCAGTTTTATTGCATCATAGTAAATTATAACAATACCGCTTTATTTTTGCATTGTTTTTGTTTTCTTGTGGGTTTCAGAGCAGGCTCCAATTGATTTCCTGTGTTTGAATACCTGAACTTTGCTTATATAATTGTGAAACTTTTAATTCTGTTACCTTGGAGATTCTTCAAACTATAACATTTCTCGTTAGCAATTGAATGAATGAGTCCTAAGAAGAGAAGTAATGTTTTGGTGAAGGTTTGTATAGTTTTTCTACAGGAATGATACTTGAAACGAGTGCCAAGTATAAAAAGAAAAAAAAAGCTTAATTTTTGGTTTCATATTTAAGTCATACAGAAAGATACAGGCCAAGAGTGTGAAAAAGAGTAGTAGAAGAGAGCATTCTCCATGTCTGCTAACGATGACTCAGTTTTTCATACTCACCAAACTCATTGTGAGAGAGTTTTTTTCTCATTTTAATAGGAAAAATCTATTCCATAAAACTATGACCATGAATATTCAGATTATTTTTTCTTTTATTGGATGTTATATAAGCTGCCTGTAAGTTAATTTCAGTATTTACGTTAACATTAAGTATTTAATTAATATTAAGTTAATATTAAGTATTTAAGTTAATTTAAGTTTCAAATCATTAAATGGGACTTCCGGATGATGCAATATAAAGAAATCGTAAACACTGTTGTATATTCCTATAACACAAATAAAATAATGGTCCAAATATCAAAAGTTCCATAAACTTTTCAAATCAAAACTGTGAAACAGATGTAAGCTACAGGATGCACTGAATATCAGTAGCACCAACTTACATCCCTGCCTAGTCATTTCTAAGTAGATCATGATAGTACTGTACAAATTTTGGTCAGATTTTCTATGCCATTTAAAACATAACTCATCCAATCTTAGTAATCGAATAAAGTAAGTGGCAGGGATGAAAATTGAAGTTGTTAAGAGGCTGTTTTCTGATTTTTATATTTGCATCCTGATACATGGTATAGACTGTATTTACCAGAACACAATCTTCAGGGCTGTTAGTCTGACTTTCTTTGGTGCTTTTTGTGTTTAGTTTGGTTGTTGAACCTACCTGCTTCTTTAAACATTACCTTTTTCCACGTTCCCTGCTGTAGTGACTTTAGAAACTTTGGCAGCTATCCTGCCTAATTTTGCAAGAGGAACACTTTCTCACTTGTCTTGAGAGTGTACTCTTAATTGAAGCCATGCGAGAGTAGTTAGAAAGGATGATGCTTCTCCAGAGCTTTGATGACTAAAGTATAGAAAAGAAAGAAAAAAAATGTGATCTGTGCCTCTCTGTTCTGCACAGGTTTTGAGTTAACTTTCAGTGTTCTTGCTGTACAGTTGTTGAATAGAGTATAATGTGGAAGCAGGCCTGCCATAAATTAAAATGACGTGGTAGACAGAGGTGGGGAGATCGGGATTTCTTCTGGAAACTTGCTTTCTCTTAATTTGTATGGATTTTTGTTCTATTTAATTTTGTTAATAAATTGGGTGCGATGGGGTGAGAAAGTAGTATGTCTTGTATAAGAAAAATTAAAATTTGCAACTTTAGGAAGTGGAGGAACCAGTGCTACCGAAAATACCCCTACCCATCAGTGCTGCATCGCTGCCTCAGTTCAATACTAGTTTCGTCGGTAGTAGCGCTGTCTCAGCGTCACCGAGCGCTGTTTCAACAGCAGCAATGAGCACGGCAACTCCAGCAGCTGCGACGGGCATGGCAAATCCATCAGAGGTGGAGGGCATGACAGATCCATCAGAGGTGGAGGGCATGACAGATCCATCGGAGGTGGAGGACTTGACAGATCTATCAGAGGAGGAGGTGGAGGACATGATATATACAACGGCGACGTCGGGCATAACGTGTTCAACAGTGCCCTCAGGCTTGACATATCCAATAATGGCGGCGGGCATGCCATATCTGCTGATGACAAAGGACATATCAAGGTCAACAGCGGCAACGACAAGCGTGGCAAATTCAACGGAGGCGGCAGGCATGGCAGATGCAGCAGCGACGGCGGCGGGCAAGGTAAATCTTTATGCTATAAATAATGTTTACAATGAGTATACTGCTTTATTGCGAGTTGACTTTTTCTGTGGTGCTCATGAAACTAACAAATATTAGTTTCTACGCAGCTGAATGAATTGGGGTTGTATGCCAGTTTGGGGAAAAAGGCATAAATGTTTTGATTCTGCTTCTCTCAGTCTTAGAGCCTGCCAACTCCCATTTAACGTGATTGTATAACTGCTTCAAATGCTGTGGAAGTCTGGGGGGGAAGGGGGGTGTGGACTTTATGCCAAGTTATTTATAGTGGTTTGGGCAGGGGTAGAGTTAATTTTCTTCGTAGTAGATGATGCTATGTTGCAGTTTTGTGAGCAAAACAGTGTTGGTAAGGCACTGGTGTTTTAGCTGTTGCTGAGCAGTGCTTACACAGTGACAAGTTCTTTTCTGTTTCTCACGCTGCCCTGCCAGCGAGGAGGTCGGGGATGCACAAGAGGCTGGGAGGGCACTCAGCCAGGACAGCGGAGCCCAGAGGACCGAAGGGATATTCCACACCATTTAGCATCGTGCTCAGCAATAAATGCTGGGGGAAAGAAGGGGAAGGAGTGGGGAGTATGTACAGGGTTATGGCATTTGTCTTTCCAGGTAGCCATTACATGCGATGAGTCATTAATGCTACCTCAAATTTAACAACTTTACTTCTTTACTTCCAGTTCTTTTCCCTGTTCCACTTGGAGGGAGTGAGCGAGTGGCTGTGTGGTGCTTAGTTGCCTGCAATGGTTAAACCACAACTTTATTTAAGTTATTAACTTAGAGGTAACGTGGTCATATAAGCCTCACATAGAATGAGCCTAGGGTGCAATAATTGGCATATTATTGCAATAAAATAAACATTAATCTGTTCCAGAGTACTTGAAATATTTTTTGTACGGTTTGAAGTAGACAGCTGCTTTAACATGTTGAGGTGTTTGCTGAAGTTCTTGGAGTATCATTGGGCTGAGTTTGCCGTTCTTCAGCTTCCTGGCTTGCTTCTCCGTGCATTTAGACCTAAGTAGCATCTCCAGCTTTTCCTCTCAGTTTCTGGAATTTGGTTTTGAAGATATTGTCCTATACCCACTTGGAAACTTCCCTGTGTTTTATTATTACTTTTATCTGCAAAATAACTCAAACATCAGGTTTTTCGACGTCACTGCGGGACTTCTGTTGGGTAGTGAATTCAGGTAGTTGTTGCTCTTAAATATAAACCTTTAATTCTTTTGAAAATACAGATACAACCAACAAGTACTGTTAGCAGTCCTGAGTTCGCGTTTTCATCTCCAGTTGTGAAATCTACTGAGGCAGAAGTGCTACCTACGTCTTCTGTAAGTAAAATAATAAAGGAGCTTAACTTTTTTTCTTAGGCATTTAGTAGGCTGTTGCAGAACACTAAAGCAGAATCTGCCTTGATGGAGAAAAGTATGTAGGCTTCTGGCTTATAATTTGTCATTCAGCATGCGTGCTACAAATGTGAAGAGCAGCTTTCAGATTTGGTTTTGTGTGTGCATTCGATTGAAGTTCCTGTGGCTTGAGAATCTGAAAAACCTCTCTTGTTCATAGCAGATTGGGTTTACATTTAGTGTTCCCATTGTAAAATCGGCAGAACTTTCTGGACCCAGTGGTACTCCAGTGACGCCCTTTCTTACCCTAGGTAACTGAAACTTTAGCACTTCAGATCTGAAGTGCTGATTTTTCTTTTTTTCTTTATTAAATCTTCAATCTGTCCTGTCTGCGCATGCTAGCAATTCCAGGCAGTGTTGGACTTCTGCAGTATTTTTCCAGTGACAGATCTGCTTTTATAATTTTTGTTTTGTTTTGTTGCTTTTTGTTTTGCTTGTAATCATAAAGCATTGCAAAGTAAGTAGAATTTGTGAAGATTCTTATGTGAGAAGCATGAAAGCTGGAAATTCTTGTTTCTAACAAAAGGGAGTATAATCTGCTCTAACTAGGTCACATTGTGAAAGCTGTTTTTGTTTTCTTTTGTTTCAAAAGACACCACCACCTCAACCAACATCAACACACAGAAAGAGGAGGTCAAAGATTTTGCTGGTGGTCCCTTCACCACTGCCCATGTCTTAAAGGAAGGAAGCGTCTTAGACGTTCTAAAAAATCCTGGAGAGATAATGAACTCCTTTTAAAAAGATGCTGCAAAAAATACGCTAGCATTTTTTATTAAAAAAAAAAACAACACAGGACTTATGGTTAATAGAGTATCTGCTATAAATATGAATGTAGGAGAGCATTACATTAAGCGCTGCGTTTGTTAGGGTGCATCTGCCCCCTTCTATTCTAAGTGGTGTTTGTTGCTGGAAGTAAAACTGCAAGATGAAAAGCAGATGGGTTGCATCTCCTTTACGTGTTAGGATGTACTTGTAAATGAGGTACTAAGAGAATTAGCCAGATAATCGGTGTTTCATTTTAAGTAAATACAATTTGTGGAATTGAAAAGGAAATGTTTGTAAAACTCAACACTCCTGTCCCACCTTCAGCCCAGGTGAAGAAAGAACAGGAAAGAGCTTCAGTTCCAAATACATGGCGAAAGCTGCAAATCTTTGGGCCTTAGCTTACAATGGCTCCTGTGGATTAAAATTTAAACTGCAAACAGAAGTGGAGTGTTTTACGTTAAAAACCCTTTTCTGAATTTTGTTTTTAAGCAATTGCAATTGTTTTCAACAGTTTCATAAAGTGTGTCTGTGGAAAAGATATCTTTTAAGAAAAAGGGCTTTATTGAATTTGATCTTTTCCCAAAAGTCTTCTTCTAACTTACATACTTGTTAAGAAGGCAGCACATTTCTCTACTGGAAAGAGCTAAGTGAGAGAAAATACATTGTGCATTTTATTTAAGGGAAGACCTCTGAGTGAAGTGACATTCACTTTCTTTATCGGTTTAAAAGAAGCAGAATCTAAACCCACATTGTTCAAAGACTTCAGTTTTGACTAAAAAAAACCCAACAAACAAACCACAAAACAACTATGTTCAAGGTAGATTTACAAGCAACTTGAGCTGCTGTTTAAGATGCATTTCCTTTAGTCTTTCTGTATTAGTAGCTTGTCTTTTCTGTTAAAATTGCCACCTTTTAAATAAGGAGTTGTCCTGTGTCCGATGCATTTTGAAAAAGATTATAGAAAATTAGACAGTTGTTCAATTGTCTTGAGTTTTTATTATTTAATTAATATTCAGCATCTGTGGGAAAATACCGTATGGATTGCTGCTCCGAGGACAAACTTCTGTACAGTTACTGGAGTAGATCTGAGTCATCTGCTACGGAAGGAGGAGCTTTAGAAATTTGATTCGATTGGGCATCGCGTCTTAATCAAATTGTATTATTTCCATTCCACGTTGGACTGTCAGATTTCAGTCAGCTACTGTCTGTTTGTACTTGTATCGACCAGTGAAAATGTTGATTTAAAGCTTCCTTGGAAACAAAGAGTTAAATGAAGCTTTAACGAAATGTTCTGTTGTGACCCAGTGCAGCAGATGAAATTTCATCCGTTTCGATAAGATTTCTGGGGACTTCCTGTTGCGCTCGGTCTGAATGTCTAGTTGTAACCATTGGCACCTGAGTTGAAATTTTTGCCCTCTAGTAAAGTCACTTAGTTACACGTAGTGAGGTGCTGCGCTAACAGGAAGACTTTTTTTTCTTGCTTCCTAGACTTTGGATTGTTGAAAACACGCTCTTCTACGTCTGCACAACCTACGACAAGCACAGTGGTTTATACTAGGCCTGCAATAACAACTTTTTCTGCAGGTAAAGAGACTTCTAAACAAGCATCGTACTGGCAATCTGATACATGTGACCCTTTTCTGCAAAACAAAGACATAAAGGACAAATGTGTAACTTGTCAAGCTACTAAAGCCTCAACAGTTGAGAGTATGAAACAGACAGTAAGTTCAAGTCAATGCGACACCTCAAAGCCAGCAGCGCCCCCAGCAGGGATGCTGGGCTTTGGAGACAAATTCAAAACAGTACCTGGAACGTGGGATTGTGATACATGTCTTGTCCAAAACAAACCGGAAGCTACAAAATGTATAGCATGTGAGACACCAAAACCTGGAACGGGAGTAATGCCTGCTCTGACATGACCAGTGGTCACAGACAGCTCGGTGACAGTGACATCCTCCTCGAGCAGCACTGACACAACAGCCACTCTGGGCTTTGGAGACAAATTTAAGAAGGCGAAAGGCTCTTGGGACTGTGGAATATGCCTTGTACCAAATAAGACGGAAGATAACAAATGTGTAGCCTGTCAGTCTGAGAAACCAGGTATGGTCCTTTTTTTCCTGTTGTTTCCATCCTAGCCTCTGTGAATCTTGTACAGAATAAAAGTACGTTGCATATATGGAATATTTTAAGCAACACGATTCCCAGGTACGGTTGATGGATTAGCGGCTGTCTGCAGGATTGGTTTACAGGCACTTCAGAGGTCTCAGCCCAGGTTCCAGCCTGTCGCATAAATTGAACTGATTGTGAAATGTATTAGTACGGAGCTGGATCAATGCAGATACCCCCGGCTTTGCAGCTGGTGAGGGAAGATGGCTGAAGTGGGTGACTTAATTTAAAGACAACATAGTGATTTTTCACTGGCGAAAATGAGAACTCCATAGAAAGAGTTAAAAATGACTGCGTTTTTCTCTTTCAAAAAATAAGTAAAAAAAATTACAGAATGTGGCCAAAATGCCTCTACTCACCGTTTGTATGTAATTGAGGGGAGATGTGAAGCCAGATTTCAAGACAGTGTAGTCTTAACTAGTCTTAAGCTAAAGCAGAGAGATGCCTATGAAGGTCAGTGGTAGGCTTCAAGAAAGCGAGTGACCCGCTGGGTAACTTCTTCAGGGCAGTACTGGGTTGTTTCCCATTGTGTGTGACCGTAATTGATTTTGAGCGTGGTTGTATTGTTTTTAAAATACGATTCTAATTCTAACTTTGACTCTAAATGTCATTTAACATGCCATTACATCGAAAAACACCTGTGCAAATATATCGTGGAAGAAACAAATTAAGATGGACTAGACCGGGCTTTTGTAATCATCCTGTGCGGTAAGACTGAAATTTCCTGAGGTAAGATAATGGATTTCAGACAGAGTTGATTCTCTTGGACTTCCAACCTCTGAGCGGTCAGTCGGCATCTTTGTCTGAGGCTCTTGCCATTGCAAGGAGGAATTTTGGAAATGAGGGGTTTACTGTGACCATGGTGCAGTGAATTGCACGGTTACGTTGCACTTGTCAAGAGGAAGAGCGATGCAAGTAATACTAGGATAAAAGTTTTCTGCGTGTGCTGTGGAAGGGAAGAGCCATTCTTGTCTTTCCGGTTTTGAATTTGAAGTGTTATCTTCTGCTTCTCTCTTAAAAGGCACCTTTTTTTTAAAAGGCACCTGTCAGGCCTCTTTATGGAGGTTACACTGTGGTCAACAGCAGCAGAAGCTTGTGTGCTGAACAGAGTTGTGTGTTGTTTGGAAGCTTTGAGTTCCACTCTGGTTTTTTTGTTTGTTTCTTTGTTTCTTTGTGGGTTTTTGGTGGCTTTTATTTTTTTCAGGGGCGGGGGGGGGGAGTTGCGGAGTAGTTTTGAACATTTCTGTGGGATTTGACAAATCAAATTTAAAAGTTAATGTTCATTTTATAGTTCATGTTCAAACAGGATGGTTAACTGTCTTGTTTGTCTCACAGAGGGTCCAACACCTGTGACCAGTAGCAGTGCATCTGCATTTTCTGCTCCTTCTGGAGAATTTCTGGATTTAGACAAATTCAAGAAGCCCGAAGGAAGCTGGGATTGGGAGACCTGCTTGGTTCAAAACAAAGCAGAGGCCACGAAGTGTGTAGCCTGTGAAAGTGCAAAGCCAAGCACCAAAGCAGAGCTCAAAGGTAATACTTAATGATTAAAACGAGGATGCATATTCTGTGATTTATTTTTTGGTTTGCTCTGATTTTTTTTATTTTCTTACCTGTTAAGCACAATTATTTTTTCCTTTGAGGTGTGGCAAAATTATTCGTTTTTCCTGTAGGAATATTGCCTAGATAACATCTGTTTCCACACTTTTCCCCAAGAATAAGTTTATCCTTTTTAGAGAAAAGCTTTCATTAATGACGTGCTTCTTCTTTACATGCCCTACACGTTGTTCATTTGGAGTTCAGACTAAAAACATGATCTTTCAAAGAAGTTCGTATACTTTTTAAAGCCAGGTGGTGGGCAGAAAACACAATTGTGAAAAGTTTTATGTAGAGAGGAAGCATGGGGTTTTCTTGTTTCTTTTACTGTTTGGTGGGTTGTTTTTTAAACAGTTTTGACTGGAAAGATCAGGACTAGAATGTAGTTCAAACCTTCACGTACTGCAGATACACCGTGGGTTACGGACTTGACATTCACTTATTTCTGCAGGTTTTGGTGCTGCGGCTGCGTCCACAAAATGCTGCCTTGCCATCATTTACATTCGGTGTTCACTCAGAGTGTTCAGGTGCAGAGTCTGCAGCTGCCTCACAGTTTATTTTGGGAAGGACAGAAGAGAAGCAGTACTTGCAAACCAGTACTTCAGGTAAACAGTGTATCTTTTGTCTTCACTTGTGCGCTTATGTCCATCAAGTAAGACCTCTGAAACCATACTAGAAAAAATCTGCGGGATTTGATATGTTCATGTACTAGAGCTTTAGAAAAACTTTAATTCCTATATGCAGCATGTCTTCTGTCCTGGTTATTGATACGTACGCAATTAGTAGCAATCCCTTTTTTGATCTCAACACTAGGTTTAGACAAAAAATTGCGACACCTTAAGGAACCTGTCCTGCATCTCATACAAGCACAGAAGTTGTAGTGTCTCAATGCTAGCAGTACAGTTGGTGGTAAAATCTTTAGTAGGGTGAAATAGAGGCCTCACACTTTTCAGAGAAAAAAAGAGATGAGAGAGAGTATCTTACTCCCACGTACTTGCAACTATGCTGCAGAGTGTACTGCTGTTACTCTAGTGCTACAAAGGTCCAAAAATCACTGAACAGTTATTAGCCAGTTTTTTATTCCTTTAATTTGTTGAAAGACTGCAGTAGAGGATTGAAGTTTTTATTGAGGATCACTGTGTGGAAAAATTCTGATTGTTAAATGTCATTTGTATGACTTAAGAACCGCGTTTTGGAGTACAGAATTCAGTATTAATTCCAGAAGGGGTAAGGGGAAGGACATTAGCTAGTAATGCCGAACAAAAGCAGTGTATAGAGCTATACTGATTTTAATCGCAGTATTCTTACAGTTGACCTGTTACTGAACAGATATGTTTTGGGGAGATATGGTGGCCAGGGAGGCGTGTGTGTTTGTGTACTTCCTCTTCTAGTTAAGGTTCTGGGGTTTGGTTTAGTCAGGAAAATTTGATGAGGCACCTTGTGTAAAAGGAAATGTTAACCAGCATTTTTCAACACGGTGTAGTCCCTTAAAAGTGTCATAGATGAAAAGAGGCCATAAACGCTGGGGGAAAAAGTTAGTGGGAAACTGAGAGCAGGATCACATTCAGTAGTGAGAGAGCAGCAGCCTAGGGAAAGCTGATGAATGACCGTAACAGATAGTTCTATTTTAAGTGTAAAACAACACTCAGTACTTTATAATGGTGGTCTTACCAGAGGGTTCTTCTCCATGGCTCCTAAAAGCACGTCTTGAAGGCATTCGAGTGCAGTGAACTTAAGCTGTAAGAGTTGGGCTGGTAAGCTTGGCCTGATTTGAAGCTGTAGGCACGGGGCTATAATTTCTGAACAGGCTACAAAAGAAACTGTACCACTGTGCTTTTCAGTGCTCCGTTTAGCAAAGCCATCAAATTGTTGCAGGCAATTGATGTTGTTCTTCTAAGAGCACCTGAAAGATATTTTTGTTTGAAGAGTTCAGAGGTACCGGTTAATACTGGTTCAGATAATTACAGCCAGCTCTTGGTGTTTGTGACCAATAAAGTTTGTGGCTCCAAAAGGAGTGGGTTAGTGCTAACTGATTAACTGCTGTATATGCAGAAATATGGAATCTGATTACTTACGCAGAGAGCACTTAAAATGTATTGTTTTGCTGGCTCTCAGTGAGTTGCATCTTAATGCTACCAAGGAATAAGCTTTTTGCTTCTGGCCCAAGTGTTTTAATTTGGTGAAAGCCTTTTCTGTGCACGTGCACATGCCAGAGAGGTTGCTTAAGTAATAGAAGCTATAGTAGCTGCTATCTTCTGGTTTTTGTAGAAGACAGAAACTGAATTCATTAGCTTTGTAACTGTTATGCATACTAGAATTGGTTTTCTCCCTTTTGAAAATAGTAGAGGGTATGCCTATGTCAGATTTGGTGAGCAAGGTGATCAGATGAGGGCACTGCAAGACTGCCAGAACGCACCAGGTCTGGGGGGAAAAGGAATCCGGCTGAGCATAGGAATTTCTAAAAGGTAACCAAGGAGTTGTGCATTGATACAGTTATTCTAAATAATCAGATTCTCGTAGCTCTGCCTTTGGAAAGTCTGTGGCCCTTGCTGTAGTGGCTGTACACAGGATGCAGTCTACAAAACCAGAAATGCAGAAGTCCTATGTTTTGACTCCCTGGATTCATCAACCTGCTTCAGGATGGCTGGGGGAATCCAACTGTTAAGTCTAGCCAGACGGCGCAACTTGGGCTTAGCTGCCATTGTAACCAGCCTTGTTTCTCAACAGTAGCAAAGCTGAATGCATTGGTAAATATTTTCAGGTTTGGGCCTGCATAAGGTAGAAGGGACAACAAGTGGTTTTATATGCTAGGGAGTTCTTGTTCTTAGAGCTTTCCCTCTAGTTTGAGAGAAGCACATAACTAGTTTTACAGTGGGTTGACAGGAAAAAAGTGGGGGGAAAAAATGGGAACGCAGGGAGAAAGCCAAAGGCGTTATTACTAGAACAGGTTTAGAATGCTATTCTTTGCTTTTCATGAGCTTAGGGCAATGGGGAGTTTAAAGCTTAGCACTTCCTGAGAGGGTTTCTTACTCTACCGGCTCAGTTCTATCACTTATTTAAGGCAATTCAGGTCTCTGAACGGTTAAAGAACTGATACCAAATTTGATGAACTCTGATCCAGGATACTGACAAAACAGGACTTCATATAAACAATTTCAGTATGTTCATGAGGTTAGCTTGTGTGTTCTGTTAAGTAGTAAAAAATGACACTTCTGTTTCTGTTTACCTAGCATAATTCTGCAAATGTTGCCTCCTTCTGCTTTAGAATGGAAATGCTCTTCTCCAAGAGAGCACTGTCCAAACTTCTTTGCCAAAATTTTTTGACTAAATTAATATTGTTTTATTTTGAAAACAAGAATAAGCCACAAACATGTTTTCTTGCTTCGGCTATCCAGAAGAACGTCAACAGTATTTTCAGATTTTCCTTCCCTACACAACTGTATGTAGGAAGAGTGCAGTTGGAAGCAGAAGACCTAAGATGATGTATCTTCTGTTTGTTTACTACAGTAACAAGACAATGGATTACCTCTTTATTAGAACTTGTGTAGCTTTGCAGTATTGAAACAAATGTAGGTATTAAAATACACATCAGTAATACGTTTCTGAATGGCTGAGTACCGTGCTCTCTTAGCATTGCAATACCCAGCCATTGGATTAGTTTGTCCCTCATGTTTGCTTAGTTTGGAAGCTATTTCAGAATGCCTTCAGCTTGTATTCTTCCCCAAAAGCATAGAACTCACTTCTCTGCATCCCCAATTCAAGTGAGAGAAACTGGGCACTGCAGACACAGGAGGTCTGCCTGTACAGAATCAGTGAAGACAAGTCTAAACAGCGGATTTTTTTGAATATGCAGCTGGGTTATCTGAATGTTCTTTATGCAGTGTACCTCAGTTTTAGTACAGATAGCACTTGTCTTGGTTCTTGTCATTAGTCTGAAGCTGCCCCTGAGAAAATCTTGAAAGGGAAAGTAGTGAAAGCTAATCAGCTGGCCCTTTCTTCTTAAGAACCAGTGTATTTTGTAATTCTCCCACTAATAATAAGGCGTCATGCTGGAGAATCGCGATTGTGTTGTTAAGCAAGACTGACTTCACCTGAGCGGTATAGTTGGCAGCTGTTGAATGTTTAATGGACTTTAAACAAACAAAAAAACCTGAGCAGGTGGAGGTAGACATGGCAAACTGACAGGCGGTGTCAGATGCTTCTTTGAAATGGATAATCTGACTCCATTCACTTCTTTCTGGAAATAAGATCTAGTAATTAACCAAACAAAAGATAGAAGGGTTAAGACTGCATCTTTAAAGCAGCTGTGCTTGATAAATGTCTCTGGTCTTAAATCAATCTTTAGCAAAGCACAGAGACTTAGCAGCAGCTTGCTTATGCCAACGCTAAAAATACTTGATGTGTACAGGTAACCATGTCAAGGCTCTGGAGTTAATCCATGAGAACAATTCCTTCTGGTATTGGCAAAGGTGAGGATGCTTGCTTCTATAGAAATGAGGTTTTGAGCTGTGACTTAAGCTGTCACTTAGGTGACTGTTTAGGAAAGCTTCCTTTTAAGCTTTGAAGTATGTAAGCTGACAAATTGTTTAAGTTCAGAACTGGGTTTACAGTCTCTTGTTCTCTGACTGTATGCAACTTCTCATGTTTCAGACTGAAAGCAGAATTGCAGCGGTACCAGTCATACAACTATAATGATTATTGCCAAGATTACCAGAACTACTACTCGCAGAGGAGTTACGATGCTTACGCTGACTACAACTACAGCTCCTATGCTCCCTGTGACAGCATGCAAGCTGTTGGAGACTGCTCTTTAGGAGATTCTTTAATGGCTCCAGCTGTTTTTGAGGTAAAGATAGTGCACGCTTGCTATAAAGAAAATATTTCACAGATAGTATGTTGTACAGATTTGTGTGAATCAGCAAAAAGAATCCGAAGTTGAAAACATGCTTTCTGCTTAGTGTGAAGTTAAAAGAGCAGATTCCATTCAGAGGTGTTTGTATTTAAGTGCTTAAATAGTAAATCCATAGAATTAGTGATTTATACACCATTATTTGTTCACGCATACCAAAGAATGGTTTTGACAGCATAATTGCGTACGCTTCTTCTGTTCCTGTTCTTCTGATTTGCTTTGCTTAAAGCAAATTAAACAGTTGTTGTAAGTGGTCTTATCGTGGTCAATTTATTAGTTGTGACCTCCGGAGGTCCCTTCCAACCTGTACTGTAATATTGGCTTTCTTCTAAAAATAAGTAGATAAAATGTCATCTATCCTTGTAGTTGTAGGAAGAAGGAATGGATTGAGACTGCAGCACTTTGAATCTGTGATGCTTTCTGAAATGAGTTATGATTAAACTTAGCCTTTTCTGTCTTTCAGGAATCTTCAGTTATGACTGCAACCGGTGATGACCTAATTACTGACGGTAATAAGGGTTCTGTCATTGTCACTTGAGTTTAGCCATACTTGTGCCTTTTAACAATACAAGCCAACCTCTACTGGATGAAGAACATCTTGAAAATTCAGCTGAGGTCAAACCTCTGTGGGGTTGATCTGCAATCAGCTGGGGTTTTAAAGCTGATACAGCATACACTGACCGCATCAAGTAAAACGGGACACTGTCAATGCTTCGCAGCAGGTTTCTTGTACCTGTGCCTTCATTCCCATTTGAAAATGGTCTGACAGAATTTTGTTCTTTGTATTGGTTCCGCTAAACAGATTTTATATTAGAAACTCAGTAATATGCAAAAGCTTTGTTCTCCACCCTGAGGTAAAAGCTTATGTTGCAGATTCCAAAAGGAGGATTCAGCTTGCACTTACAAATACGGTACAAAACATATTTGTGTCCTGGAAGGTTTGCAAAGTTCCTCACGTGGAGGCATTTTGTGTTAGTGTTTAGAAACTATCCTATGTAACGTGTATTGCCGTAGAAGTGAATTAAATGACTCTTGGGAGGGTTTCATGGCTGATTATCCTTAAACGTTATCTTTACTATCTTAAACATTGTCTTTGTCTTTATCTTGAAAGACAGTTCTAGTCCCAGCCTTCTAATATACAAATTCCCAAAAGTTGGAGCTGTGAGGCTCAAAATTTTAGAGGACTAAATACCTCACTAAAATTAGTAGATCTAATAGCTTATTACACTTAGCTTAAAATACATTTTATTAGCCATTTCACGTGAAGTTTTTTTGTGCGCATGCCTCAGATTTGATACTTGGACTTACCAGGCTTTTATTTTCAGATCCACAGCTCTACTTGGATGTTGATGAAATGAACAGACAATTCACGGAGACAAGCGAAGAACTCTACGATTCACTCATGAATTGTCACTGGCAACCTCTGGATACGGTCACTTCTGAAATCCCCTCTGCTATTTAAGTGTCTTCTAGAGCATGACCGTTAGGACCAAAGTGCTAAAACTACATTTCTTCTACATTATTCTAGCTCATAAGTTTTAAAGCACAATGATAGGTTGGGTTTTTTTTGCTATGCTTTTGACAGTTTCTGTAATCTTTTTGTTCATCACTCTCTTCTTGGAGCATCATGAAGTCATGTAAATATTCGAGAAATGTAAAGAGGTAAATGGGGTCTAAAGATAAGACTTGCCTGTGTAAATAAAAAATTTGTTTCTGCAAACCTGCCAGCAAGGGATTTTACTTGTACCTGTGTGCAGCACGTTCTCTTCCGGCTTACGGAATTTAACAAGGTAGTAAGGGTATTTCATCTGTCTTTATTTTTATATGGGCATTAGGACACAAGCAAAATCTAGCTTTCCCTTGTTTTCCTGGTTCCTTAGGTAAGCGACAAGCCAAGCCTTTCATGTGCTTGCTTAGACTGGAAGTATGTATGGGAGACACTCACAGGCCTTGCTATGGAAACACCTGTGCCCACTTTTTCCTGCAGGCTGCTGGCTCTAACTGTACTACTGATATATGCTAGGTCAGCTAAAATTGGCTTATAAATAGGGTATGTTAAGCATATGGAAGTGTAGACTTCAACTGCCATAGCTACAAACATCCCGTGGAATGAGGATGATGTCTGCTGGCACTCTCTGCATCAGCATTCAGTTTTCCCTTGCCCTTCTTACTGTTAGACTTCTCAGCTGACGCTTTACAGCGAAGAAATTGCTACAACATAATCCGTGTTCTTAAACCTAAAAAAAAAAAATCTTGGAGAAAACAACTTGCTGGTTTTCCCTCCTTGCTGGCAAGGAGAAAAATAGTCCACCAGGAACAACAAAAAAATCCTAGTAACAGCTCCTTAAGTTATACCCTCTGCTACCCTCTCTGATTGCTCTGGTCTTCCTTCATTCGTGGTAATGAAGTTTTTAAAGCTCTGGTAGAAGGATGACAGTACTCAAGTCAAAGGAGATGAGAGCAATGAGGAAAGCTTTGCTTTAAGCTAGAGCAGTCTTGCGAGTTGCTGCCTTTATGCTGTTCTTATCTTGAAGGGTACAGAGTCTTTTCCAGTCATAGGGACTCCATAACCCTATGAGTATGGAGAAATAGTTGCTAATTAACAGTGTGTATAATAAGTAAGTGAGGCTGGAAACAAAAGAATATTCCTCCAAGAAAAAAAAGGAAGCAGAAATTACTGTACTTAATAGCTGGGGAAGCTGTTAAAGCTAGTTGACACAGTTCTGGTACTGCCGTGTGTGTTTTGGGGGCAACATAAACCATAATTGCTGTGATGGCAGGTAAGAATCCAATTCTTTTTTATGGCTTAGTGTAGTCAGTGAAAGCAGTGGTCCTAAGCTGCATGCTGTTCTTAAATGTAATGCAAATCCTCTTTTGTGACTCCTCAGTACTTCCAGGTTACTTGTAGCTGATCACCAGCAACTGCTTCTGTTAGCTATTAGCTGTTGGGTTTTTGCTAGGAATACTTTCAGTCCTGAATTGAAATGATGACATCCTGAAACAGAAGAGGCTCTTGGAGTATTGTAGGAAGCACATTCTTCCTGGTTCTAGTGCAGGTGTACACGTAGGAGGGGACAGAAGGCAAAGAACCTCACATAGGTGGAGGGGGTGAGGTGGCATCACAGTTAGAGCTGTTGCAGTTAACTCTTCCCAAAGCATGAAAGCAACGTGGCTGGGAACAGGGATTTGTTGGGTTGCTTCTTTGTGTGAGCCAGGGAGTCTTTTGAGGGGCAGATTAATAAGAATATGACACAAGGTAGAGGTGGAATAGATGAAGCAAAGAATCTGGGTGGGAAAAGGGTTGCTTGTACGTGTCTATGGAATTGTTTCAGGGGACTGAGCTGGGGCAAATTCAAGATAATAGATGCAGCCTCCTTGAATTTGGATGGCAGTGCTGAAGCTTCAAAACCTTACAAGGTTTGATGCCACTTCAATTGTAGTGCATAGCTGTGGTACTTGAGCTCAGAAGTGCAAACTGCACAGGATTTTTTTATCTATTTTCTTCAACGTGAGCAGCAAAACATCTTCCAGGAATGTGCCTGGGTGCTACGCTGCTTTGACACGGCTTGCTTTGCATCACCAAACACAGTAGTTAGGTTGCATCGAGTACTTTGTGGAAACATTCATTGTGTTGTCACCCAGAAATGGGATGCTACAGATATGTGTTGGCCCGGCAGTATCAGTGCTGGTTTTTGGCCTTTGAGAGGTTGGTCCATAACATGTGACCTGTGTAATGAGGGGCCCACATAGATTGGTGACTTCATTAAGTCTGATACTGTGGTGGTGTGTGACCCAAGGCCCTGAACGTCAGAAAATCAGGCTGTGGCCACCTATTTTATGCAGACTTTGCCTATTAACAAGGTCTCTACACTGTACGTTAGAGACGTGCGCCTCCTTTTCCGGACTAGATAGCGAAAATACCAGTTTTGTAGTTCAGTGAATGAGATTGGTTGGGCTGTTTGTTCTCCAGAGCTGAAAAATGTTGGGAGTGTATTCTCTTGGAGTCCACAGAAATGAAAATGATGAGAGGAAGAGAACGTTGGTTGCAGCCCGCGTGCTGCTGTTATAAAGTAGTTCTCTGATGTCTTTTTCCCTCTGCTGAGACTTATCAGCCTATCGTCCTTTCCTGTTAGGAGCGCATACCTGGCTTGGGATGGTGTGCGCAGGGCAGATTCTTTACCGTAAGAGCACAGTGAATGCCAGACTTCTTCCTGTACTGCCGTGTTAACCATGAGTCACAAATTCAGGAAGCAGTGATTGCATCGGAACTGCTAGAATGCTTTGCGGAGTCTTTTTACTGGGTAAACTTCACAGCTGCAGTTACAACTTCCAGCCTGTGTTAGCTGAACACATCGTACTGGTGCCCGCCATCAGTTTGACAAAGATGGGATTGCAGTAGGGACTTGCTTTCTTCCTTCTTTTTAATTAAACAAGTCTTTGAAGCAACTTTTCCAACACCGCCATACTTCACTTCTTCCAGTTATTTTCTGTTTTACTTAGCTGAAATGTTTTTTTTTCTTCCAAGCTTGAGGAAGTTTTCTACAAGAATGTCCCGTAATGATTTCATAAACTCTTTTCGTTGTACCTAGCTGCAACAGAGAGTGCTTTTATTCAAAAACCTGCTGGTTTTCTTTTCCAAGAAGTAGTGGGGTTTTTCCTATCTCTTCACTGATGGGAAAGGCTGTAGGACAGTAGCTTGAGGGGCTACTAATGCTGTCATCAGTGAGCCGGGAAAAGGCAGGAGTCCGAAACGGGTAAAAAGTACTTAAAAGGATACCAAAAGAGTAGATGGTACTTAAGCCGTGGACGTTTCTTTTTGCAGGGATGCTCTGGACCAACCGCTTCTTTCTAGTGCTACCTCAAAGTAACTTGCAGATAGAACTCACAGGGAAGGTTGATCAAATGGTGATGATCGCCGTCATTCTGCTGGACACGCAGATACTTGCCTTTCGTTTTGGCTCATTTTTAATACCAATTAACTTCAGTGCCTCGCGTTAATAGACACCGTTTGACTGCATCGGCAAATGTTTCTGAGTCGTGAGTGTCATTAAAGGCCTGTCACCCTACGGAAATCCTTCTAAATAAGAAAAATGGCATTTAAATAAATAAATAAAGCAGCGTTTGAACTTATGAGCAAACCTAGCGTAGCTGCCTTTGACGCTGATCTGGAGGAGAAAAATCACGTTATCACACTACTATGGTTGCCTTAATAGGTTTGGTGTACGTGAGGGAGGGAAGCATTATGTGATGTTTGCCTAGCTATTACATGGCCAATGCAGGAGGGGTTTTAGTCAGTTCCCTGAGCACGGATTGTTGCAGAAGTCGGTGATTTCACTGCCCAATGTCTGTTATTAAGGGCACGATTCACGTCCCGTTATCGTTTTTATTATTTATTTCTGTGTTTATTTTCTGGGGCGGCGATCTGTCACGATGCCCATCGTTCCCCTGCCGTAAGGTAGAATTTAGCGTGACGACTGCTTCCCGGACCAACGGGGCCACGAATCCGGCCTAAAACACCGCTTGTGCGTTGGTTGTCGGCGTGGGGGCTGTTGGTTGTCGGTGCGGGGGTATCGGTTGTCGGTGCGGGGCTTTTCTGACGAGCACTGTGGGCTCGGGGCGCCGTCCCACGCCCGGCGCGGTGCTGCGGCACACCGGCGGTCGGCGCCACGGCGCGGGGAGGCTCTGGAGGTGACTCCTAGCCCCGTGCTTACGGTGGCCGGGCCGGGGTTCATTATGGCGGCCGGGTCCTGAGGGCGGGAGCGGGAGGGCGGCGGGACCGGGACGGGACCGGGGCGGGGCGAGGAACGGGAGCGGCAGCGGGAGGGGGGGGCGCGCGTTCCCGTGAGGGGAGGGGGCGCGCGAGGGAGGGAGGGGGAGGGTGTGAGAAACACTCCGTAGCCAAGAACTTGGGCTCAGGCGAGGAGCTCAGCGAAGCAGGAATTTATTCGCGATCGCAGTGGCGGGCGTCCCGTCCGTGCGAGGACTACCGCACACCAAATTTCCCTGGTGTATTGCCAAGCACTTCCCCGTGCAAGGGCTTACCATACACCGCATTTCCCGAGACTCTTCCTTTCTCTCCCTCATCTCACGCTTCGTCCGTCTCCGGCCGCGCCCCTCGCGGAGCTGCGGAACCGCGGATCAGGACTCCACACTCGCTCCGTACAAAAGTACGTCTCAATCACACGGCACACAGAGTCTCACCCGACCCCCAAGGCAATACTTCCTATTTCTTACCTTGGTCTGTGCACAGAGTTACCGGATCGATTCTCAAAGCCGGAGTGCCTGCCTTCTTCCCTTCCCCACTCCTTCACGGATCCTGCCTCTTTCATCAGTCTCGGGCCCTCTGTCAGCTCTCCGCAGAACCGCCGCCGTCGATGCACAGGACCGCTGAAATCAGCGGGGCATGCCTTCCTGCTGCTGCGGCGGTGGGGCTCCCCAGTAGGCGACTGGCTCCCGGACGAGCCCCAAATTGTGAGAAACACTCCGTAGCCAAGAACTTGGGCTCAGGCGAGGAGCTCAGCGAAGCAGGAATTTATTCGCGATCGCAGTGGCGGGCGTCCCACGAGCAGGAGCGCCCCTGCTGGTTCCAAAACCCAGTTTATATACTTTTTGATGACGGGACCCTCCCCTGTTTCCCCACTCGGGGTGATCCAGGCTCACAATCTGTCTGATGCTTCCCAGACAATGCATGGCCTTCCGTTGCCGGCCTGTTAAATTTCGAATTTCTTTTGACTTTTTTACTGGTTGAAGCGGTGATGTTTCTTCACTTACCTGACTTGACTCAACACCGTGATTTTCCCCGAATTGTTCTACGGAGTCTGGTTGTCTGCGTTTTACAAGGTCGCCTGCTAAGCGTTCTTATCGCTGCAAGCACACCTCAATACCCCATTCCTTACCTTTAAACAACGTAACTCTGCAAAAACATTTTTATTCCCACGAGGGGCAGGGCAGGCCCCGCGGCGCGTGGCGGCGGGGGGCGGGGGGGCCCCGTGACGGCACCGAACGCGGGGGGGGGGCGGTATGGCCTCGGGCGGCGCGACCGGTAGCGGCGCGACCGGCAGCGGCATGGCCGGCGGTGGCAGGGCCGGTGGCGGCGGGGCGCCGGGCGGCAGCCCAGGAGCCCGATCAGGAGGAGGAGGAGCAGGAGGAGGAGGAGGAGGAGGAGGAGGAGGAGCGGCCGGCGGCAAGGTGAAGAGGCGGCGCCACCGTTTGGGCGCCGCGAAGCCCCCCTGTGCCAGGAGCAAGCGGGTGAGGAGCGGCCCCCCCACAGCGGGCCCTTCCCCCTCAGCCCACCAGTTACCCCCTTACTTACCCCCTTACCTTACCCGCCCCTTTATCCCCTTAGTTACCCCCTACCCACCTCCTTACCCCCTTAGTTACCCCCTCGACCGCTTAGTTACCCCCTTAGTTACCCCCTCAGCCCCTTACTAACCCCCTCAGTTACCCCCTCAGCCCCTTCCTAACCCCCTCAGTTACCCCCTCAGCCCCTTACTTACCCCCTTACCCCTCTACCCAGCCCATTACCCCCCTCCTCCCCCTCCCCTTCACCCCCAGCCCGCTGCCCTCAGGACCCCCAGTGCCACCCCCAGGGCTTTCCCCGCTCCCTGCACCCCTCCTCAGCCCATCATCAATTCTCTGAACGTTACCTGCCAGGCTTTGCTTCTCGTTTGTGCTGTAGGGTACAGCAGGTTGATGGTGAAAGCGGTCCGTCAATTCGGGGTGTGAAAATCCCCGTGCTGGAGGGGGGACGCGCCGAGATCCCTCCCAGCAGCTCTTTGCTAAGAAATGTCAGGACGCCCAGAGAGATGCTCTGGAGATGCCCTCTGCACATGTTTGTTCAGCCAAAACCTCTCCGCTATTAAATGAGCAACGTAGCTGAGGGGATTGATTATCATATGCAAAACCAAGGGAGCGCTACGCATGGATAGCTGCTCAATTAGGTTTTTATCACTTGCAGAAATGCCAAGTCCCTTATACCATATATTGACAATCAATCTTGTCCATCTAAAGCTGGCCTGGAAGGGCAATGCAAACATTCCCCACGCTTACAGAGCAACCGTTGAAACCTCTGGCTTGAACAGTGCATTAATGTTGAAAGTGCCATAGCTTGCGTGTGCCGACACCGTGTAGCTAACTGATAAACCTTACACGTGGATTAAAAATAATCAGTGGAGATGGTTTTCTAACTTTTCCATTGTCTGTTATCTCTGCGTGTTTTCCAGTAGGTTTATTTAAAGAGTGTGCCAGAGCAAACACGTGCGTGGGGATATCTGGGGGATTCTGCACAGAGAATGGCTGCTGCACATCCAGCGCAGATCAAATTAACAGTAACTTATCAGGGAAGAATTTTAATGATTTGATAAATAGACAAACTGATAGATGTTACATGTGTGCATTTATTATAGCAGTTAGCTTTGTAACCAGACGAATCGTGCAAATGTTCATAACGTAAAAGGACGAGCTTTGAGCAGATAGCTTGCTTAGAGCATTTGTCAATTAATTTCAGTTTATTTTCAATATCATGTCCACTCTGCAGAAGGTTCTGTGGCTTAATGTTAATTGTCTCTCAGTGATGCAGTTGGGGAGGCACGAAAGCGACCGATGCGATTTTGTGAGGTTATACCTCTGGTTCTGATCCCTACCCCGCTGTTTTTCTCATCCTTCCCCCTACAACTTTAGTCGATAAGTCGATTCTTAGAAATACTTAAATAGATGTGTTTTGTGTGCTTGTGATCATAATTACAGCCCACCAAACCCTCTGTCTCTTACCATTAAGCTCTGAAGGTGCCTGGGCACTGTCAACAGTATAGTTAGCAGCTTCAAAGTTCCTGGGAACTAGTCCTGGATCTAATTTACTTTTTTTTTTCCCCCTGCCTGCAGGAGGGATGATTAGCAGGATGCCTAGCTCATGATTGTCAGCTTTCTGGATATTAATTTTTATTATTAATTTTTATTATTAATTATATTCATTTATATTAATGTATCTTTTATTTAACCGTAGTTCCTGGGGCTTTCGTTCAGGTGGGAATTCTCCGATCGTACCCGATGTATGCCGCAGAGTCAGTCTTCTACAAAATACAGCAACAGCTTTAGAAGGCTCTTGCAAGAGGAGGTGCTGGTGCTATAGCTATAGCTGTGTTTCTTCCAGGACATCTTCTGGGTTAGCCTGACTGTTGAGAGCAGAACTGTTTTTTGTGCGTATAGTCACTGCAATTCAGCATTACTAAAATTGAAAATATTTAGGTTCACTGATTTTAATGGGTAGTATGGTCCTGACTGTCGCAGTAGATAATTGCTGAACTTCTGGTTTAGTTGGTTTTCACGTGAGGGTGCGAAGAGTCCTGGAACAAGTCTGTAGGTCAGGAGCTGTTCAGGCGTAGAGTTTCCTGATAGCCTTGCAGATTGACGACCTGCTGGTGAATTTTGGCAGAGGTTTCAAAACTTTGAACCTTGCCAAGGTCACTTGGAAGTGCAGAAAGTGATAGGTAGTTGTAAATCAATCTTAGGTGAATTTTAGGTTTACCAGAAGTGTAGCGATCCTATGCCAGGGATCAACCTCGTCGTCGTCTTCTGAATATTTGCTGTATAATATCTGTCTTCAAGGTCCGTGGAAGGTGGTATCCCAGCATATGCTGTTGACTGTGTTTCTGTAATTAAACAACTGTTTTTTCTTTCAAGCAGGGAATAATTAGCAGAATGACAGAAACTGTGAGAAATATTGTACCGGCGTGGCTGCAGAAGTATTTCAATAAGCGTGAGGAGGAGTGTGTAGACAGAAATGAATCTGCAAACCAGGAGGAGACTCCGGTAAACTATCACCACGATTATGCAGATGAAGATACCATAATCGATGAGAGATTCACGCCTGAACCAGCAAGAATAAGTAGACAAGGTATGTGAAAAATCATTTGGAATTCTGGCCATCTGTATTTATTCACAGATTTCTAGTTTTGAATCTGAATTTCAAAAGGAAATTGGAATGAGGGTTTTGACAGAATGAAAAACAAACAAAAAAGTCAAAACAACTGTTTGTGAAACCGTCTTAGCTTTAAACTGTATACACAGTTACGAAGCATACATCTTATGCTCTTGGAAGGCATCAGTTAACTTTAGGTACTCTATTAGCCAGGTGCTAAATGCTGAAAATAAGTCATTTGCAAGTGTGCTGGGTTGCATTTTCCATCTTTTAAAAGATATGGAATGAAAATCTGTCTAATTGCCTAAGGCAATTAAAAAAATTAATTTGTTTTGCAGTCTTCGAAACAAAATACTAGATGCTAGAATGGCAGAGGAAAATTCCGTCTCGTGTCCCGACTTTGTTTGTTTTGTTTTGTTTTGTTTTGGGCTTTGATCAATTTAGTAAAGTTCCTTGTTAACTTGATGGTGAACTGGGGAACTTGTGCACGGATGTGGTTTATGAGATTATTATCCTTAAAATATTCAATAACTTTAAGGTCTACGCGGGGGGAGGGGGTGTCTTTGAGAAGGTATTTGGACCGTTGGCAACGAGGTTTGCAACTCCTTTACCTCATGAAAGATTAATTTGTCTTATATCCAGTGCCTCTCACTGTTCCTGTAGTCCTGTTGTATAAATTTGCATCTATTCTTATTTGAGTTTCTCTTAAATTAGCTGTTTTGGGGAAGTCAGCTTTAAATAAGTAAAGAAGTTTTGTCTGAGCGTGCGTAGGTAACCATAGATAATGTGGAAAGTCAGTTGCTTCTGTTGTTGGCAGAATCAAAAAATAAGGAGGAAATATCTTTGCCTCCAATCTCATCTAATTGTGAACAAGGAGATTGGTGGCTTTGTGTGTAGCTGTAGCTTGGGAATGAGTTTGGAGAAAAGAATAGAGAAGGTCTTCATGACTGAGGAACACATGTTGGCTTTCCTATGTAACTGCGTGAAAGGAGCTTTCAGTAAGAACAGCTGCACTGCAAGCTTGCTAACTCCAGGAGATCAGGAGCAGGCGGACACCCTCGAACCTTATGCAGCTTATGTTGCTGTCCGTGGGTGTTACTTACTATGCTTAAGAATAAGATTTTTTTTTTTAATTATTACTACATTTTGAAACCAATGTGTCTCTTCATTTCTGAGGTATCATTGTGCTGGAGCCTATATTGGGTGGCCTTCCGCCTCAATAACTTTCTGTATCTCAAACGGTGCTGTCCTAAAAATCTGCTCATGGTTTGGAGAGCTAATTAGTGGTACTGCAGTGGTTATGAAGATTGAAGTAACTAGTTTAAGCTTCAGTTCAAGTATCAAGAGGATAGTGGCTCAAAGTCATTTGAATTGCCCAGATTCCTGGGAGAGACAGTAGGCTTTCATCAGGCAAAATACCCATGCATAGTTCCATTCATTTAGCAAGATAGACTTCAAGGCCACCTATTCCAGGCCACTGGCATTGTTTGCAGACCCTTTGCTTCAAGAGGGAAAAATGCTCATCTGGTTACTTGGGTCAACATCCTTGTCCCTTGGGTCAAAATCCCAATAGTTAATGGGTAGGAGATGATGTTTTGCCTCTAACGTGAGCTGATATGGAAGAACTTGGGAAAAAAGTACTGCAAACGTTCATTTTCATGTTGTGTATTCAGATTAATATAACCTTTGTTCCAATATTATGGAAGCTGCAGTGTTATCTGTAACTTACCGTGTAATCTCAAATTTTGTAAAGCTTATTGCAAGCTGTACATGGGAGAAGGAGTATATATGTTTGATTTAGTGAACGGCCAAGTCAGCGTTAGAGCATTTGAGCACGGGGTCAGAATGTGGTGTTGTAAAACCTCATAGTTAACTACTTCTGGATGCAACATTAATACTGTGTATCGCAAGCAGTGTTGTTGTTGTAGCCAGACAGATGCAACCGTATCTGGGTGAGGAAGAAGTTAAATTTGGCTTCTCTCTTTTTGCGCTTAGAACTTGGCAATAGCATGGCTGTCGATAGGAAACAGGTTTTGGCTTCTGTGAGCTTGTCTATAGCAAAGCTAATTATCTCCCTGTTCTTGTCTAGAACCATCCACAAGTAGATCAGCACTGAACTTCCCAGTTGCGTTAACAAGGCCCTCTCTTCGTTTGAGCCACCTGAATTATACCATGCTGGATTCTCCTGTCCCACCTTGTCAGCCCTCGACATCTTCTATATTTGGCATTGGCAGTCCTAGGCTCTCCTTCATAAAAGAAATAGAAGATTCTACCTCTGAAAAAGACGATGATAACATCTCAACAACCAGTGATTCCTCCTCTAGAGCATCTGCTGAAGGTGATTTTTGTGTTCTCTGTTTAATTGACTTTTTTTTTAATGTGAAGTACCTTGCGTTCTTTAATATTCCACATCACCTTAGTAAATAAAATAGGTGAATGTCAACTTTGGATGCGAGAATTAAATTGAATTTTTAGTGTTTTAGAAGTATATAATCCTATCACCTTTTTAATAGAAGCGTGCTTTGGAATACGTTTATGATACCCTGATGTTAGAAAGAGTCAGTGCTGAAATATACACATTCAGCTAGGTTATATGTAAATTTTGAACTGGGACGGTAGGAAATCAGGCTGACTTGCCGTAGCTTGACAACTAGGCTGATTGTCTAGAAGGAAGAGTGACTCAGACCTTTCTTGGTAGAAGGCTTCAGCTGTCAATACTTTCATGTCTTTTGCCAAATTCATTGAGGAAAGCACACCATTTTAAAATAAAAAATAAGCATCGTGTCGATGTAGGTTGGTACCTAGGTCTTCTCGCTGAAAGGGCGAACAGCAGGTTTGCAGCTTTTTCTAGTCCCCCATAGAGACAGGGACTGACGTGTGCTCAGCAGGTTTTCCAGAGAACTTTTGTACAGCTGAGAGTAGAGTTGCTGGGCTTTAGCAATATAACCTGAGTGCACTAGAACTTTCTGGTGTGTCTTCGTAAAACATACATGGGCAGAAGATCGTTAACTCTTAGAGCAGCCTTTGGGGAATCTTCCAGGTTTAAAACCTGTGCGATTATGATCTGTGCTGGCCTCCAGCCTTTTACCAACACAGAAAAAAGCTTTGTCCGTACAAATGCACTGATGTTTATGCGGTCCTCTTTTATCTTAGCATGAAGGAAACAAAAATCTGCATTGGAAGCACAGTATTAACTTGGTAAGTTTGCTGAAAACTACTTGCAGCTCTGTGAACAGTTTTCAAGTTTGTAGGTGATACTTGGTTTTCAGTCTGTACGTGAAGTTGATCTATTTAAAGAAGCTGAAGTCATGCTTATTTTTCTGTATTGAAGAACTTGAATTAGTGTGATCTTTATTGTTAAAGTTCTGTACGTACGAGAGGCATTTACATCTAGCATACGTCATTTTGGCAGATGTTGCAGTTTTAAAAAATACTTCATCGTCACTGCTCTGGCCCACAGAAGCTGAAAGAACTCATTCCCTCTCGCAGCATTCTGCAGCTAGCTCTAAGAAACCTGCATTCAGTTTATCTGCTTTTGGAGGACTGTGTCCTGTAAGTACTGCACAGTATTTCTTTTAATCAGTTTGAATGTGTACCTGTTTTTCTATCCACTTATCGTACTGTGTTTCCGTAGGCATGTGGAAGCACGTCTGTTTTTAAGGAAAAGCAGCTTGGGTTTTCTCCATTTTACCCCGGAAAGACGGCCTATGGTGGTGCAGCTGCAAGATCTAGGCAGCCAAAGACGGAACCTTATCGGGTATGAGAAAAGTAGTGTAGTGGGAAATAGTGATGGAAATAAAAAAAGCAGCACTGCCAAAGGAGCTTTGAGCAGGGAGCTGAATATGTGGTAACAGTTGCTCTTCTGCCCTCTTGGTCTACACAAATAGACGAGATTGATTTCTGTTTAAATTCTTTTATAACAGTTTTTACCACAGGTAATACTTGTCAGAAAGAACAAGAATGACAGTTTGGGCAAGTTGTTGGTAGTTGGGGTTTCCTCTATTGTTAGGTCTTTCAAAAAATTCCATTTAAGTGCCATTGTCTGCCTCTGACTACATTACGTTAAAATAACTTGATGCAAAAAAACCAATGACAGCCTAACTTTGAAAACTTGTGTTTATGGTAGCAAAAGCTACAGTAGTCAAACCTGGCTAATATTTATCTGTGGATCTTCTTTTCCAAGCATGCCTACATTCATGCTATGGATATGTTGTATAAGCCTGCAGTCTTTGAAAATATGTAAAATCAACTTGGCTGATCCTTTGTTCTTCTGTTACACAGAGGCATGCAGGACTAAATGCAGTCTCAAGATAAGCAGTGACATGCTTTCTGTTTTGAAGGATTCATATAGTTCTTGAAGAGAGTTATTTGCCCCCAAGAGTTCTTGGAAATACCAAATAAAAACTGCTGACAACTCTGATTAGCTAGAGCTGAATCGAAACGGAAAGTCAAATCAGGTTTGGTAGGAATGTATTTAAATGAAAGTGACTTTTATCGATAAATCAAAAGGAATTTTAAGAAAATGAAAACGCGGGTTTGCTGGCTCTGTTCTGACAGTCCATTTGTGCAACGGAAAAAGGGCAGTACAAGTACCTCACTTACGGGAAACCTTGAAACCTTGTGGTGCAAAGCTGGGAACCCTCTTTGGTCGGCTATTTTTGTTTTTTACAATATTACTGCATTATGGTAAAAAGAGGAACCAAAATAGTAGGCTTTTAAAGGAGAGAGTAGCTTGCTTCTTGCTGCTTGCTGTGAATGACAGCAAGGTACTAGAGAGTCCAGCGAAGGGCCACCAAGAAGATCAAGGGACTGGGAGCACCTCTCCTCTGAGGAGAGGCAGGGACTGCTGGGCCCGTTTAGCATGGAGGAGAGGAGGTTCAGGGGGGATCTTATTGGTGTAAAAAAATACCTGAATGGATGGTGCAAAGAGCATAGAGAGCCATTGTGTTTTCAGCAGTGCCCAGTGCCAGGTCAAGAGGCAACAGGCACAAACTGAAACGTGAGGCTCTGAGCATCAGGAAACGCTTTTGCACTGTGCGGGTGATGGAGCCCTGGCACGGGTTGCCCGGAGGGGCTGTGGAGTCTCCCTCTTTGGAGGTCTTCAAGAGCTGACTTGACATGGTCCTGGGCAACCTGCTCGGGGTGGCCCTGCTTGAGCGGGGGGGTAGACCAGGCGATCTCTAGAGGTCACTTCCAACCTTAACCATTCTGTGGTTCTGTGAGTCTCACTTGTGTTTTTACATGCTGCGTGGTCTGCTTCCTGTCTTCACATCGTGTGATAAGCACAGTGTGGTTATATGAGGGATTTAACCTGGGAAGAAAAAAAGTCACACCAAAGGAAGTTTTTGACTGATATTTGAAGTTGGGTGGTGCAAATACACAGTTTACTTTTTCAGTGTAATGTTTAGATCTGTTACAGTTTAAATCAGATCTTTATCTTTTAAGACAAAGATTTGCAGCCAACTTTAATCTTGGGGGAAGGGAGGAAGCAAGAGAGAAGTAAAACTAGTTCCTGGTTATGATTGTATACACTGATTTTAAGATGGTACACTTAGACCATCGTGAAACTCTGAGGTCTGTGTTGTTACTGAAAATGCTTTCTGTACCACCACAAGCCTTTTCTTGAGTTCTGTTTCCCTGATTACTGCTTCGGAGGCCTTAGCAGTCCTAGCATCATCCGTCTTGACCTTTTACAAGTACGGAGTTCTTTTACTGCTCGTGCAACAAGCACGTGCAAGATGCACTGAGGCCCAAGGTAAACTTCATTAAACTCCAAATGTATTCTCTTCTTTATGGCTTGAACTCCCAGTGACTGCATTTTTCTCTGTCATCGGAATATATTGATTGTATCATCAGTGTAGCCTTGGGACATAAAATACATGCCTCCTTAGCTGAGAATTGACCATTGTAACACTTAAAATGCTAATTTTTCAGGCACAAAAGAGAGCGAAAGCTAGACAAGAAACTGTGCGGCCCCGCGCTACCTTAAGTACCGCTGCACGGTGCATCTTGGAGGCAGTGGAGAAGCTGTCAAGCCCTTTGTTGGTAAATAGCACTTCTTTTAATCTGTTTTTGCTTCATGTGTTTATAAAACTTAGTAAATGTGCCGTCAAAGGATAAAGATAAAACTATTCTTCCTTACGTTGTGGCCGGTTTAATTTATTGTGCTATTTTTTCAACAGGATGCTAAAAGAATGGCATCTCTTTTGCCGCTGTGTTGTATAAGTTGACCATGAACCCCCACATTTTTGTTGCAGGGAACCCTCTGTCTCAGGAAAAAAAATTGCCCTCTAATATTTATGCTTTGTTTTTTCCCTTAGCCTCCGGACATAGATAAACCGGATATTACTGACTTCCAGTCCAAACGAAGAAAGGTAAGAACCAATAATGTCTTAAGCTGAGGTAGATAACTTTTTCAATGCTTTATCACTATTAGAAAAATTTTCTCAAACCTCAGTGACAACATAGACATCAAATCAAGTTAATATTGGCATGTATCCACAGTAGATGATGGGCTGTGAAGATTACTCAGGTTAAGAATTATGTTATCTTTGTAAGTTGAGAGCAACAACTCTAGAACACACCAAGTGGCTTTATCTTGTCCCCCAACTTGGGGTGAAGCTGCATATTAAAATTCCTGTTGAGGAAAGTTTTCTCTTGAAGAAATGATCACAAATAGAAAAATGGTGATTGAGTGGTCATATAGACTTTGTACAGACTTCCGTGTTCATTCGGGCACAGAAAACTAGTTTTTGTGCTTTTTATCACCATTCAAAGTAAAGACGAGGAAAATCGTTAATTTCCGACGCTATAAATCTTACGCTCCTAAATTCCTATTTGGAGGTAGCACAGAACTGGTGATAATGCTGTGGTAAAGCATGACTTCCTTTCATTTTGTTTAAAAAATGAAAACTAGTCATCTTTTTTTGATGACTTTAGTTAGGGGTATCCTTGGGCTTATTAAATTGCAAAACCCTTAAATGACCACTTGAAGATCAGGTGACTGAAGGAAATAACAAGATGTGCAAACTTTTCATCTTCTGTTCTAATGAGAAAAGGGACAGTGTCTCAAGAAGTTTCTGTGCTAATTCCTTGATTGGATGGATGTATAATTAAGTTTACAATCACTTCAGAGTTTACAAACATCTCAGATTTCCTGGACCATCTTTTCACCATCTGCCAAATTACAAGGGCATGGAGAAGTGAAGTATATCATAAATATTATCCAAATAACTAAAACCAAATCTGGTGTGAATTCTCAGTTATATTATAGCAATACACCTGTGATAAGGCATTAAGAAAGATCTGCCAGATTTGCAACAGAGAGCCTGAAATTGTCAGCCACTAAATGAATGTTGCACGCAGCTGTCAGTGGGTGAAAGGAGATAGATTGTCTATTCATAATACTAGAATTCATAATAGTGGCGGGAGAAGGGTAGCCCGGGATGAGAAGCAATTATTTGCTGAGGAGATGATCGTGTGTTTTCTCGCTAAAGTGAACATGCGGTTGACGGAACACTTGTGCACTCAGGCTAAACTTCTGCAGTGGGTAGCAGTGATGTGGTATTTTTCTTATTTCAAGGAACTGTACCAGGCAGAATAGCTCTTGGTGTATTGAATGCCTAACTGGGGGAATTAATATTTTTCTTTTTTACCTTTAAAACCAGCAATGAACCATCGTTCACTCGAAGTAGATTTGTGAACTTACATAAAACATGTTTTATTCAAGGTTTCAAACTGAATGTAGTATTTTTTAGAAAGATGTATTTTTATATACTTTAGAGAGAGTGTGAATTCTATTACTAAGAGTTGGGAGATACTGTGAAATTAAAGCTGCAGCGTAAACCATTTCCTGTTGGTATTGATTTGAACAATAGCATGCTTCCTAAGACTGTATTTTCTGATCCTTAAGACCGCAGGCGGAGCCATCGGTAAATCTTGTAGCCTTTAGGGTTTTTTTTCTGTCTGACAGTTCAGTTAAGTCAGTTTTGCAGAACACGCAGTGGTCTGTGTTAAAAATTAATTCTGGTCTGTGAAAATGCTTTGAAAAGAGAAGTCAAACCCACTACTTGAAGTGCATCTAATGCACATGTAAAGCATTGGATCATATTTTAATGAATGAGATTATTGTAAGATTGACAAGTTGTTTTTTTTTTTGAATGTGTTCTATTGTTTGTGTAACTTTGAAGGGGGAAAATGTAGGGGATGTGAAGCCCGGAAGCCTGTATAATTAGTTGCTTAACACTTCGAATGTTAAATTAATGAATTAAGCTACTGAAAAAAAAAAATCACAGTGTGGGCAGAGGAAAAGATAGGAGCATATTCTAGGAACATGGGTTATTTTAATTATGGTAGCGTGAATTATTTTGTCTATGAAGCTAACTGCCAAATTTTGAAATGGAATTGAGTCAGACTTTGGCTACTTATATATAGCTTTATGGATTTCGTTACTGGTTTTCTGGTGATTTCCCTCTACAAGTTGAACGGTTTTTAGAATTTTCAAATTGTATTCACTGAGTGCCAAGACCGATGGGGGGAGGTTTATAGTTCTGTAATTTGTTTTCATCAATAAATATTGGAATTAATTTGGGTGGACGTAAGGATAAATTGATTGCTGTTTCCCTTTCAAAGCTGGAATCCCAGAATGCATTCGAGCCTCCATCTGTCAAGAGACTTGTGACACCAACGGTAAACCATCAACCGATGCGTTATACGCGGTATTCTGAACCATCACCGACTTCAACTACTCAGTCCAGCAAAATTTGCCAGAGAGTAGACACAAAGTACCAAGTGAGTACATTTTTGAGTCCTTATGTGCCTGTTTTTTTTTTTTTTTCCAGTCTTGGAATGTTTCTCAAACCAATTGTTATCCTATCTTTGCAAAAAGTACTGATAGTATGTTTGAGGCGAGCTTTAAGGCAGTGAAAACCATTGTGAAATAGATTGAGCTTTTATGGATTTAATTCTGTTTTTGGAACACTCAGTGTCTTGTGGTTGTTTTCACGATGTCATGATGTGCTATTGAGTCATCCTGTTCTCAGTGAAAGAATATTAAAAGACAGAAATGTTTTCCTTCTATATTCTCATGTACACAAAGGTGTCACTGATGAAACATGCTCGTGTTCTGTGTAAACTATTCCAGGTGAGCTATGTGCTCCAAGTGAGAGTTCTGACAATGTGCTGAGTTATCGTTTTTGATTGCTTTGGAGTAGATGGAGTCTGATAAATTTTCCATAAAATTAAATGGGCATCTCTTTCTGCGAAAACATCTGTGTTTCCAGTATCGGTCTGAGTGTACAAATGACCACGTGTTAAGTGTATGGGCTTTTTAGGCTGGAAATCAAAGTGGACAGTAATACTGGTTGCTTATTGCTTTTAACTCTTTCAATCTCTGTATTGTTTAGCCAGCACAATCTCCATTTGGTAAAGTTCTAAAATGAATGTAGCAGCAACTGCTTAGTTTTTTGGGGGGGTAGAGTTTTTTCGGTTTTTTTTGCTTGTTTGTTGATAAATGATAGAAAACAGAAAAGTATGTCCCTTTTACGGGGTTGGTAAACACAAGTTTTGATGAAAACTCTCCCCCCCACACGCACAATTTTTGTCATTTTGTTTAAATTAATTACTTTCTTTGTTAGAGGATTTGACAAATTTGATTTAGTGTTCTATCAGTTTGTCCTCAATGCTGAGTGAAGCAGTGATGCTTACTTAGTAAATCCATAGAATTAGTGATTTATACACCATTACTTGTTCACGCATACCAAAGAATGGTTTTGACAGCATAATTGCGTACGCTTCTTCTGTTCCTGTTCTTCTGATTTGCTTTGCTTAAAGCAAATTAAACAGTTGTTGTAAGTGGTCTTATCGTGGTCAATGTATTAGTTGTGACCTCCGGAGGTCCCTTCCAACCTGTACTGTAATATTGGCTTTCTTCTAAAAATAAGTAGATAAAATGCCATCTATCCTTGTAGTTGTAGGAAGAAGGAATGGATTGAGACTGCAGCACTTTGAATCTGTGATGCTTTCTGAAATGAGTTATGATTAAACTTAGCCTTTTCTGTCTTTCAGGAATCTTCAGTTATGACTGCAATCGGTGATGACCTAATTACTGACGGTAATAAGGGTTCTATCATTGTCACTTGAGTTTAGCCATCCTTGTGCCTTTTAACAATACAAGCCAACCTCTACTGGATGAAGAACATCTTGAAAATTCAGCTGAGGTCAAACCTCTGTGGGGCTGATCTGCAATCAGTTGGGGTTTTAAAGCTGATACAGCATACACTGACCGCATCAAGTAAAACGGGACACTGTCAATGCTTCGCAGCAGGTTTCTTGTACTTGTGCCTTCATTCCCATTTGAAAATGGTCTAATACAGAATTTTGTTCTTTGTATTGATTCCGCTAAACAGATTTTATATTAGAAACTCAGTAATATGCAAAAGCTTTGTTCTCCACCCTGAGGTAAAAGCTTATGTTGCAGATTCCAAAAGGAGGATTCAGCTTGCACTTACAAATACGGTACAAAACATATTTGTGTCCTGGAAGGTTTGCAAAATTCCTCACGTGGAGGCATTTTGTGTTAGTGTTTAGAAACTATCCTATGTAACGTGTATTGCCGTAGAAGTGAATTAAGTGACTCTTGGGAAGGTTTCATGGCTGGTTATCCTTAAACGTTATCTTTACTATCTTAAACATTGTCTTTGTTATTATCTTGAAAGACAATTCTAGTCCCAGCCTTCTAATATACAAATTCCCAAAAGTTGGAGTTGTGAGGCTCAAAATTTTAGAGGACTAAATACCTCACTAAAATTAGTAGATCTAATAGCTTATTACACTTAGCTTAAAATACATTTTATTAGCCATTTCACGTGAAGTTTTTTTGTGCGCATGCCTCAGATTTGATACTTGGACTTACCAGGCTTTTATTTTCAGATCCACAGCTCTACTTGGATGTTGATGAAATGAACAGACAATTCACGGAGACGAGCGAAGAACTCTGCGATTCACTCATGAATTGTCACTGGCAACCTCTGGATACGGTCACTTCTGAAATCCCCTCTGCTATTTAAGTGTCTTCTAGAGCATGACCGTTAGGACCAAAGTGCTAAAACTACATTTCTTCTACATTATTCTAGCTCATAAGTTTTAAAGCACAATGATAGGTTGGGTTTTTTTTGCTATGCTTTTGACAGTTTCTGTAATCTTTTTGTTCATCACTCTCTTCTTGGAGCATCATGAAGTCATGTAAATATTCGAGAAATGTAAAGAGGTAAATGGGGTCTAAAGATAGACTTGCCTGTGTAAATAAAAAATTTGTTTCTGCAAACCTGCCAGCAAGGGATTTTACTTGTACCTGTGTGCAGCACGTTCTCTTCCGGCTTATGGAATTTAACAAGGTAGTAAGGGTATTTCATCTGTCTTTATTTTTATATGGGCATTAGGACACAAGCAGAATCTAGCTTTCCCTTGTTTTCCTGGTTCCTTAGGTAAGCGACAAGCCAAGCCTTTCATGTGCTTGCTTAGACTGGAAGTATGTATGGGAGACACTCACAGGCCTTGCTATGGAAACACCTGTGCCCACTTTTTCCTGCAGGCTGCTGGCTCTAACTGTACTACTGATATATGCTAGGTCAGCTAAAATTGGCTTATAAATAGGGTATGTTAAGCATATGGAAGTGTAGACTTCAACTGCCATAGCTACACACATCCCATGGAACGAGGATGATGTCTGCTGGCACTCTCTGCATCAGCATTCAGTTTTCTCTTGCCCTTCTTACTGTTAGACTTCTCAGCTGACGCTTTACAGCGAAGAAATTGCTACAACATAATCCGTGTTCTTAAACCTAAAAAAAAAAATCTTGGAGAAAACAACTTGCTGGTTTTCCCTCCTTGCTGGCAAGGAGAAAAATAGTCCACCAGGAACAACAAAAAAATCCTAGTAACAGCTCCTTAAGTTATACCCTCTGCTACCCTCTCTAATTGCTCTGGTCTTCCTTCATTCGTGGTAATGAAGTTTTTAAAGCTTTGGTAGAAGGACGACAGTACTCAAGTCAAAGGAGATGAGAGCAATGAGGAAAGCTTTGCTTTAAGCTAGAGCAGTCTTGCGAGTTGCTGCCTTTATGCTGTTCTTATCTTGAAGGGTACAGAGTCTTTTCCAGTCATAGGGACTCCATAACCCTATGAGTATGGAGAAATAGTTGCTAATTAACAGTGTATATAATAAGTAAGTGAGGCTGGAAACAAAAGAATATTCCTCCAAGAAAAAAAAGGAAGCAGAAATTACTGTACTTAATAGCTGGGGAAGCTGTTAAAGCTAGTTGACACAGTTCTGGTACTGCCCTGTGTGTTTTGGGGGCAACATAAACCATGATTGCTGTGATGGCAGGTAAGAATCCAATTCTTTTTTATGGCTTAGTGTAGTCAGTGAAAGCAGTGGTCCTAAGCTGCATGCTGTTCTTAAATGTAATGCAAATCCTCTTTTGTGACTCCTCAGTACTTCCAGGTTACTTGTAGCTGATCACCAGCAACTGCTTCTGTTAGCTATTAGCTGTTGGGTTTTTGCTAGGAATACTTTCAGTCCTGAATTGAAATGATGACATCCTGAAACAGAAGAGGCTCTTGGAGTATTGTAGGAAGCACATTCTTCCTGGTTCTAGTGCAGGTGTACACGTAGGAGGGGACAGAAGGCAAAGAACCTCACATAGGTGGAGGGGGTGAGGTGGCATCACAGTTAGAGCTGTTGCAGTTAACTCTTCCCAAAGCATGAAAGCAACGTGGCTGGGAACAGGGATTTGTTGGGTTGCTTCTTTGTGTGAGCCAGGGAGTCTTTTGAGGGGCAGATTAATAAGAATATGACACAAGGTAGAGGTGGAATAGATGAAGCAAAGAATCTGGGTGGGAAAAGGGTTGCTTGTACGTGTCTATGGAATTGTTTCAGGGGACTGAGCTGGGGCAAATTCAAGATAATAGATGCAGCCTCCTTGAATTTGGATGGCAGTGCTGAAGCTTCAAAACCTTACAAGGTTTGATGCCACTTCAATTGTAGTGCATAGCTGTGGTACTTGAGCTCAGAAGCGCAAACTGCACAGGATTTTTTTATCTATTTTCTTCAACGTGAGCAGCAAAACATCTTCCAGGAATGTGCCTGGGTGCTACGCTGCTTTGACACGGCTTGCTTTGCATCACCAAACACAGTAGTTAGGTTGCATCGAGTACTTTGTGGAAACATTCATTGTGTTGTCACCCAGAAATGGGATGCTACAGATATGTGTTGGCCCGGCAGTATCAGTGCTGTTTTTTGGCCTTTGAGAGGTTGGTCCATAACAGGTGACCTGTGTAATGAGGGGCCCACATAGATTGGTGACTTCATTAAGTCTGATACTGTGGTGGTGTGTGACCCAAGGCCCTGAACGTCAGAAAATCAGGCTGTGGCCACCTATTTTATGCAGACTTTGCCTATTAACAAGGTCTCTACACTGTACGTTAGAGACGTGCGCCTCCTTTTCTGGACTAGATAGCGAAAATACCAGTTTTATAGTTCAGTGAATGAGATTGGTTGGGCTGTTTGTTCTCCAGAGCTGAAAAATGTTGGGAGTGTATTCTCTTGGAGTCCACAGAAATGAAAATGATGAGAGGAAGAGAACGTTGGTTGCAGCCCGCGTGCTGCTGTTATAAAGTAGTTCTCTGATGTCTTTTTCCCTCTGCTGAGACTTATCAGCCTATCGTCCTTTCCTGTTAGGAGCGCATACCTGGCTTGGGATGGTGTGCGCAGGGCAGATTCTTTACCGTAAGAGCGCAGTGAATGCCAGACTTCTTCCTGTACTTTCGTGTTAACCATGAGTCACAAATTCAGGAAGCAGTGATTGCATCGGAACTGCTAGAATGCTTTGCGGAGTCTTTTTACTGGGTAAACTTCACAGCTGCAGTTACAACTTCCAGCCTGTGTTAGCTGAACACATCGTACTGGTGCCCGCCATCAGTTTGACAAAGATGGGATTGCAGTAGGATCTTGCTTTCTTCCTTCTTTTTAATTAAACAAGTCTTTGAAGCAACTTTTCCAACACCGCCATACTTCACTTCTTCCAGTTATTTTCTGTTTTACTTAGCTGAAATGTTTTTTTTTCTTCCAAGCTTGAGGAAGTTTTCTACAAGAATGTCCCGTAATGATTTCATAAACTCTTTTCGTTGTACCTAGCTGCAATAGAGAGTGCTTTTATTCAAAAACCTGCTGGTTTTCTCTTCCAAGAAGTAGTGGGGTTTTTCCTATCTCTTCACTGATGGGAAAGGCTGTAGGACAGTAGCTTGAGGGGCTACTAATGCTGTCATCAGTGAGCCGGGAAAAGGCAGGAGTCCGAAACGGGTAAAAAGTACTTAAAAGGATACCAAAAGAGTAAACGGTACTTAAGCCGTGGATGTTTCTTTTTGCAGGGATGCTCTGGACCAACCGCTTCTTTCTAGCGCTACCTCAAAGTAACTTGCAGATAGAACTCACAGGGAAGGTTGATCAAATGGTGATGATCGCTGTCATTCTGCTGGACACGCAGATACTTGCCTTTCGTTTTGGCTCATTTTTAATACCAATTAACTTCAGTGCCTCGCGTTAATAGACACCGTTTGACTGCATCGGCAAATGTTTCTGAGTCGTGAGTGTCATTAAAGGCCTGTCACCCTATGGAAATCCTTCTAAATAAGAAAAATGGCATTCAAATAAATAAATAAAGCAGCGTTTGAACTTATGAGCAAACCTAGCGTAGCTGCCTTTGACGCTGATCTGGAGGAGAAAAATCACGTTATCACACTACTATGGTTGCCTTAATAGCTTTGGTGTACGTGAGGGAGGGAAGCATTATGTGATGTTTGCCTAGCTATTACATGGCCAATGCAGGAGGGGTTTTAGTCAGTTCCCTGAGCACGGATTGTTGCAGAAGTCGGTGATTTCACTGCCCAATGTCTGTTATTAAGCGCACGATTCACGTCCCGTTATCGTTTTTATTATTTATTTCTGTGTTTATTTTCTGGGGCGGCGATCTGTCACGATGCCCATCGTTCCCCTGCCGTAAGGTAGAATTTAGCGTGACGACCGCTTCCCGGACCAACGGGGCCACGAATCCGGCCTAAAACTCTGCTTGTGCGTTGGTTGTCGGCGTGGGGGCTGTTGGTTGTCGGTGCGGGGGTATCGGTTGTCGGTGCGGGGCTTTTCTGACGAGCACTGTGGGCTCGGGGCGCCGTCCCACGCCCGGCGCGGTGCTGCGGCACACCGGCGGTCGGCGCCACGGCGCGGGGAGGCTCTGGAGGTGACTCCTAGCCCCGTGCTTACGGTGGCCGGGCCGGGGTTCATTATGGCGGCCGGGTCCTGAGGGCGGGAGCGGGAGGGCGGCGGGACCGGGACGGGACCGGGGCGGGGCGAGGAACGGGAGCGGCAGCGGGAGGGGGGGGCGCGCGTTCCCGTGAGGGGAGGGGGCGCGCGAGGGAGGGAGGGGGAGGGTGTGAGAAACACTCCGTAGCCAAGAACTTGGGCTCAGGCGAGGAGCTCAGCGAAGCAGGAATTTATTCGCGATCGCAGTGGCGGGCGTCCCGTCCGTGCGAGGACTACCGCACACCAAATTTCCCTGGTGTATTGCCAAGCACTTCCCCGTGCAAGGGCTTACCATACACCGCATTTCCCGAGACTCTTCCTTTCTCTCCCTCATCTCACGCTTCGTCCGTCTCCGGCCGCGCCCCTCGCGGAGCTGCGGAACCGCGGATCAGGACTCCACACTCGCTCCGTACAAAAGTACGTCTCAATCCCACGGCACACAGAGTCTCACCCGACCCCCAAGGCAATACTTCCTATTTCTTACCTTGGTCTGTGCACAGAGTTACCGGATCGATTCTCAAAGCCGGAGTGCCTGCCTTCTTCCCTTCCCCACTCCTTCACGGATCCTGCCTCTTTCATCAGTCTCGGGCCCTCTGTCAGCTCTCCGCAGAACCGCCGCCGTCGATGCACAGGACCGCTGAAATCAGCGGGGCATGCCTTCCTGCTGCTGCGGCGGTGGGGCTCCCCAGTAGGCGACTGGCTCCCGGACGAGCCCCAAATTGTGAGAAACACTCCGTAGCCAAGAACTTGGGCTCAGGCGAGGAGCTCAGCGAAGCAGGAATTTATTCGCGATCGCAGTGGCGGGCGTCCCACGAGCAGGAGCGCCCCTGCTGGTTCCAAAACCCAGTTTATATACTTTTTGATGACGGGACCCTCCCCTGTTTCCCCACTCAGGGGGTGATCCAGGCTCACAATCTGTCTGATGCTTCCCAGACAATGCATGGCCTTCAGTTGCCGGCCTGTTAAATTTCAAATTTGACTTTTTTACTGGTTGAAGCGGTGATGTTTCTTCACTTACCTGACTTGACTCAACACCGTGATTTTCCCCGAATTGTTCTACGGAGTCTGGTTGTCTGCGTTTTACAAGGTCGCCTGCTAAGCGTTCTTATCGCTGCAAGCACACCTCAATACCCCATTCCTTACCTTTAAACAACGTAACTCTGCAAAAACAACATTTTTATTCCCACGAGGGGCAGGGCAGGCCCCGCGGCGCGTGGCGGCGGGGGGCGGGGGGGCCCCGTGACGGCACCGAACGCGGGGGGGGGGGCGGTATGGCCTCGGGCGGCGCGACCGGTAGCGGCGCGACCGGCAGCGGCATGGCCGGCGGTGGCAGGGCCGGTGGCGGCGGGGCGCCGGGCGGCAGCCCAGGAGCCCGATCAGGAGGAGGAGGAGCAGGAGGAGGAGGAGGAGGAGGAGGAGGAGCGGCCGGCGGCAAGGTGAAGAGGCGGCGCCACCGTTTGGGCGCCGCGAAGCCCCCCTGTGCCAGGAGCAAGCGGGTGAGGAGCGGCCCCCCCACAGCGGGCCCTTCCCCCTCAGCCCACCAGTTACCCCCTTACTTACCCCCTTACCTTACCCGCCCCTTTATCCCCTTAGTTACCCCCTACCCACCTCCTTACCCCCTTAGTTACCCTCTCGACCGCTTAGTTACCCCCTTAGTTACCCCCTCAACGGCTTAGTTACCCCCTTAGTTACCCCCTCAGCCCCTTACTAACCCCCTCAGTTATCCCCTCAGCCCCTTACTTACCCCCTTACCCCTCTACCCAGCCCATTACCCCCCTCCTCCCCCTCCCCTTCACCCCCAGCCCGCTGCCCTCAGGACCCCCAGTGCCACCCCCAGGGCTTTCCCCGCTCCCTGCACCCCTCCTCAGCCCATCATCAATTCTCTGAACGTTACCTGCCAGGCTTTGCTTCTCGTTTGTGCTGTAGGGTACAGCAGGTTGATGGTGAAAGCGGTCCGTCAATTCGGGGTGTGAAAATCCCCGTGCTGGAGGGGGGACGCGCCGAGATCCCTCCCAGCAGCTCTTTGCTAAGAAATGTCAGGACGCCCAGAGAGATGCTCTGGAGATGCCCTCTGCACACGTTTGTTCAGCCAAAACCTCTCCGCTATTAAATGAGCAACGTAGCTGAGGGGATTGATTATCATATGCAAAACCAAGGGAGCGCTACGCATGGATAGCTGCTCAATTAGGTTTTTATCACTTGCAGAAATGCCAAGTCCCTTATACCATATATTGACAATCAATCTTGTCCATCTAAAGCTGGCCTGGAAGGGCAATGCAAACATTCCCCACGCTTACAGAGCAACCGTTGAAACCTCTGGCTTGAACAGTGCATTAATGTTGAAAGTGCCATAGCTTGCGTGTGCCGACACCGTGTAGCTAACTGATAAACCTTACACGTGGATTAAAAATAATCAGTGGAGATGGTTTTCTAGCTTTTCCATTGTCTGTTATCTCTGCGTGTTTTCCAGTAGGTTTATTTAAAGAGTGTGCCAGAGCAAACACGTGCGTGGGGATATCTGGGGGATTCTGCACAGAGAATGGCTGCTGCACATCCAGCGCAGATCAAATTAACAGTAACTTATCGGGGAAGAATTTTAATGATTGATAAATAGACAAACTGATCGGTGTTACATGTGTGCATTTATTATAGCAGTTAGCTTTGTAACCAGACGAATCGTGCAAATGTTCATAACGTAAAAGGACGAGCTTTGAGCAGATAGCTTGCTTAGAGCATTTGTCAATTAATTCCAGTTTATTTTCAATATCATGTCCACTCTGCAGAAGGTTCTGTGGCTTAATGTTAATTGTCTCTCAGTGATGCAGTTGGGGAGGCACGAAAGCGACCGATGCGATTTTGTGAGGTTATACCTCTGGTTCTGATCCCTACCCCGCTGTTTTTCTCATCCTTCCCCCTACAACTTTAGTCGATAAGTCGATTCTTAGAAATACTTAAATAGATGTGTTTTGTGTGCTTGTGATCATAATTACAGCCCACCAAACCCTCTGTCTCTTACCATTAAGCTCTGAAGGTGCCTGGGCACTGTCGACAGTATAGTTAGCAGCTTCAAAGTTCCTGGGAACTAGTCCTGGATCTAATTTACTTTTTTTTTTTCCCCCTACCTGCAGGAGGGATGATTAGCAGGATGCCTAGCTCATGATTGTCAGCTTTCTGGATATTAATTTTTATTATTAATTTTTATTATTAATTATATTCATTTATATTAATTTATCTTTTATTTAACCGTAGTTCCTGGGGATTTCGGCCAGGTGGGAATTCTCCGATCGTACCCGATGTATGCCGCAGAGTCAGTCTCCTACAAAATACAGCAACAGCTTTAGAAGGCTCTTGCAAGAGGAGGTGCTGGTGCTATAGCTATAGCTGTGTTTCTTCCAGGACATCTTCTGGGTTAGCCTGACTGTTGAGAGCAGAACTGTTTTTTGTGCGTATAGTCACTGCAATTCAGCATTACTAAAATTGAAAATATTTAGATTCACTGATTTTAATGGGTAGTATGGTCCTGACTGTCGCAGTAGATAGTTGCTGAACTTCTGGTTTAGTTGGTTTTCACGTGAGGGTGCGAAGAGTCCTGGAACAAGTCTGTAGGTCAGGAGCTGTTCAGGCGTAGAGTTTCCTGATAGTCTTGCAGATTGACGACCTGCTGGTGAATTTTGGCAGAGGTTTCAAAACTTTGAACCTTGCCAAGGTCACTTGGAAGTGCAGAAAGTGATAGGTAGTTGTAAATCAATCTTAGGTGAATTTTAGGTTTACCAGAAGTGTAGCGATCCTATGCCAGGGATCAACCTCGTCGTCGTCTTCTGAATATTTGCTGTATAATATCTGTCTTCAAGGTCCGTGGAAGGTGGTATCCCAGCATATGCTGTTGACTGTGTTTCTGTAATTAAACAACTGTTTTTTCTTTCAAGCAGGGAATAATTAGCAGAATGACAGAAACTGTGAGAAATATTGTACCGGCCTGGCTGCAGAAGTATTTCAATAAGCATGAGGAGGAGTGTGTAGACAGAAATGAATCTGCAAACCAGGAGGAGACTCCGGTAAACTATCACCACGATTATGCAGATGAAGATACCATAATCGATGAGAGATTCACGCCTGAACCAGCAAGAATAAGTAGACAAGGTATGTGAAAAATCATTTGGAATTCTGGCCATCTGTATTTATTCACAGATTTCTAGTTTTGAATCTGAATTTCAAAAGGAAATTGGAATGAGGGTTTTGACAGAATGAAAAAAAAACAAACAAAAAAGTCAAAACAACTGTTTGTGAAACCGTCTTAGCTTTAAACTGTATACACAGTTACGAAGCATACATCTTATGCTCTTGGAAGGCATCAGTTAACTTTAGGTACTCTATTAGCCAGGTGCTAAATGCTGAAAATAAGTCATTTGCAAGTGTGCTGGGTTGCATTTTCCATCTTTTAAAAGATATGGAATGAAAATCTGTCTAATTGCCTAAGGCAATTAAAAAAATTAATTTGTTTTGCAGTCTTCGAAACAAAAGACTAGATGCTAGAATGGCAGAGGAAAATTCCGTCTCGTGTCCCGACTTTGTTTGTTTTGTTTTGTTTTTTTTTGTTTTGGGCTTTGATCAATTTAGTAAAGTTCCTTGTTAACTTGATGGTGAACTGGGGAACTTGTGCACGGACGTGGTTTATGAGATTATTATCCTTAAAATATTCAATAACTTTAAGGTCTACGCGGGGGGAAGGGGGCGTCTTTGAAAAGGTATTTGGACCGTTGGCAACGAGGTTTGCAACTCCTTTACCTCATGAAAGATTAATTTGTCTTATATCCAGTGCCTCTCACTGTTCCTGTAGTCCTGTTGTATAAATTTGCATCTATTCTTATTTGAGTTTCTCTTAAATTAGCTGTTTTGGGGAAGTCAGCTTTTAATAAGTAAAGAAGTTTTGTCTGAGCGTGCGTAGGTAACCATAGATAATGTGGAAAGTCAGTTGCTTCTGTTGTTGGCAGAATCAAAAAACAATGAGGAAATATCTTTGCCTCCAATCTCATCTAATTGTAAACAAGGAGATTGATGGCTTTCTGTGTAGCTGTAGCTTGGGAATGAGTTTGGAGAAAAGAACAGAGAAGGTCTTCCTGACTGAGGAACACATGTTGGCTTTCCTATGTAACTGCGTGAAAGGAGCTTTCAGTAAGAACAGCTGCACTGCAAGCTTGCTGACTCCAGGAGATCAGGAGCAGGTGGACACCCTGGAACCTTTTGCAGCTTATGTTGCTGTCCGTGGGTGTTACTTACTATGCTTAAGAATAAGATATTTTTTTTTTAATTATTACTACATTTTGAAACCAATGTGTTTCTTCAGTTCTGAGGTATCAGTGTGCTGGAGCCTATATTGGGTGGCCTTCCGCCTCAATAACTTTCTGTATCTCAAACGGTGCTGTCCTAAAAATCTGCTCATGGTTTGGAGAGCTAATTAGTGGTACTGCAGTGGTTATGAAGATTGAACTAACTAGTTTAAGCTTCAGTTCAAGTATCAAGAGGATAGTGGCTCAAAGTCATTTGAATTGCCCAGATTCCTGGGAGAGACAGTAGGCTTTCATCAGGCAAAATACCCATGAATAGTTCCATTCATTTAGCAAGATAGACTTCAAGGCCACCTATTCCAGGCCACTGGCATTGTTTGCAGACCCTTTGCTTCAAGAGGGAAAAATGCTCATCTGGTTACTTGGGTCAACATCCTTGTCCCTTGGGTCAAAATCCCAATAGTTAATGGGTAGGAGATGATGTTTTGCCTCTAACGTGAGCAGATAGGGAAGAACTTGGGAAAAAAGTACTGCAAACGTTCATTTTCATGTTGTGTATTCAGATTAATATAACCTTTGTTCCAATATTATGGAAGCTGCAGTGTTATCTGTAATTTACCGTGTAATCTCAAATTTTGTAAAGCTTATTGCAAGCTGTACATGGGAGAAGGAGTATATATGTTTGATTTAGTGAACGGCCAAGTCAGCGTTAGAGCATTTGAGCACGGGGTCAGAATGTGGTGTTGTAAAACCTCATAGTTAACTACTTCTGGATGCAACATTAATACTGTGTATCGCAAGCAGTGTTGTTGTTGTAGCCAGACAGTTAGATGCAACCCTATCTGGGTGAGGAAGAAGTTAAATTTGGCTTCTCTCTTTTTGCCTTAGAACTTGGCAATAGCATGGCTGTCGATAGGAAACAGGTTTTGGCTTCTGTGAGCTTGTCTATAGCAAAGCTAATTATCTCCCTGTTCTTGTCTAGAACCATCCACAAGTAGATCAGCACTGAACTTCCCAGTTGTGTTAACAAGGCCCTCTCTTCATCGGAGCCATCTGAATTACACCGTGCTGGATTCTCCTGTCCCACCTTGTCAGCCCTCAACATCTTCTATATTTGGCATTGGCAGTCCTAGGCTGTCCTTCATAAAAGAAATAGAAGATTCTACCTCTCAACAAGACGATGATAACATCCCAACAACCAGTGATTCCTCCTCTAGAGCATCTGCTGAAGGTGATTTTTGTGTTCTCTGTTTAATTGACTTTTTTTTTAATGTGAAGTACCTTGCGTTCTTTAATATTCCACATCACCTTAGTAAATAAAATAGGTGAATGTCAACTTTGGATGCGAGAATTAAATTGAATTTTTAGTGTTTTAGAAGTATATAATCCTATCACCTTTTTAATAGAAGCGTGCTTTGGAATACGTTTATGATACCCTGATGTTAGAAAGAGTCAGTGCTGAAATATACACATTCAGCTAGGTTATATGTAAATTTTGAACTGGGACGGTAGGAAATCAGGCTGACTTGCCGTAGCTTGACAACTAGGCTGATTGTCTAGAAGGAAGAGTGACTCAGAATATCTAACAGACAGCTGGTTAAATGTGAATAAGTGCAGGTGACAAATAGGAACACGAGATGTTTTCCTGTGTTTCAGCAAGAGAAGATAAAGAAACTACTCTGACATAAGCTATAGGCTGTTTTTTGACCTTTCTTGGTAGAAGGCTTCAGCTGTCAATACTTTCATGTCTTTTGCCAAATTCATTGAGGAAAGCACACCATTTTAAAATAAAAAATAAGCATCGTGTCGATGTAGGTTGGTACCTAGGTCTTCTCGCTGAAAGGGCGAACAGCAGGTTTGCAGCTTTTTCTAGTCCCCCATATAGACAGGGACTGACGTGTGCTCAGCAGGTTTTCCAGAGATCTTTTGTACAGCTGAGAGTAGAGTTGCTGGGCTTTAGCAATATAACCTGAGTGCACTAGAACTTTCTGGTGTGTCTTCGTAAAACATACATGGGCAGAAGATCGTTAACTCTTAGAGCAGCCTTTGGGGAATCTTCCAGGTTTAAAACCTGTGCGATTATGATCTGTGCTGGCCTCCAGCCTTTTACCAACACAGAAAAAAGCTTTGTCCGTACAAATGCACTGATGTTTATGCGGTCCTCTTTTATCTTAGCCTGAAGGAAACAAAAATCTGCATTGGAAGCACAGTATTAACTTGGTAAGTTTGCTGAAAACTACTTGCAGCTCTGTGAACAGTTTTCAAGTTTGTAGGTGATACTTGGTTTTCAGTCTGTACGTGAAGTTGATCTATTTAAAGAAGCTGAAGTCATGCTTATTTTTCTGTATTGAAGAACTTGAATTAGTGTGATCTTTATTGTTAAAGTTCTGTACGTACGAGAGGCATTTACATCTAGCATACATCATTTTGGCAGATGTTGCAGTTTTAAAAAATACTTCATCGTCACTGCTCTGGCCCACAGAAGCTGAAAGAACTCATTCCCTCTCGCAGCATTCTGCAGCTAGCTCTAAGAAACCTGCATTCAGTTTATTTGTTTTTGGAGGACTGTGTCCTGTAAGTACTGCACAGTATTTCTTTTAATCAGTTTGAATGTGTACCTGTTTTTCTATCCACTTTTCATACTGTGTTTCCGTAGGTACGTGGAAGCACGTCTGCTTTTAAGCAAAACCAGCTTGGGTTTTCTCCATTTTACCCCGGAAAGACGGCCTATGCCGGTGGTGCAGCTGTAAGATCAAGGCAGCCAAAGACGGAACCTTATCAGGTATGAGAAAAGTAGTGTAGTGGGAAATAGTGATGGAAATAAAAAAAGCAGCACTGCCAAAGGAGCTTGGAGCAGGGAGCTGAATATGTGGTAACAGTTGCTCTTCTGCCCTCTTGGTCTACAAAAATAGACGTCTGAGATTGATTTCTGTTTAAATTCTTTTATAACAGTTTTTACCACAGGTAATACTTGTCAGAAAGAACAAGAATGGCAGTTTGGGCTATTTGTTGGTAGTTGGGGTTTCCTCTGTTGTTAGGTCTTTCAAAAAATTCCATTTAAGTGCCATTGTCTGCCTCTGACTACATTACGTTAAAATAACTTGATGCAAAAAAACCAATGACAGCCTAACTTTGAAAACTTGTGTTTATGGTAGCAAAAGCTACAGTAGTCAAACCCGGCTAATATTTATCTGTGGATCTTCTTTTCCAAGCATGCCTACATTCATGCTATGGATATGTTGTATAAACCTGCAGTCTTTGAAAATATCTAAAATCAACTTTGCTGATCCTTTGTTCTTCTGGTACACAGAGGCATGCAGGACTAAATGCAGTCTCAAGATAAGCAGTAACATGCTTTCTGTTTTGAACGATTCATATAGTTCTTGAAGAGAGTTATTTGCCCCCAAGAGTTCTTGGAAATAGCAAATAAAAAGTGCTGACAACTCTGATTAGCTAGAGTTGAATCGAAAAGGAAAGTCAAATCAGGTTTGGTAGGAATGTATTTAAATGAAAGTGACTTTTATCGATAAATCAAAAGGAATTTTAAGAAAATGAAAACGCGGGTTTGCTGGCTCTGTTCTGACAGTCCATTTCTGCAACGGAAAAAGGGCAGTACAAGTACCTCACTTACGGGAAACCTTGAAACCTTGTGGTGCAAAGCTGGGAACCCTCTTTGGTCGGCTATTTTTGTTTTTTACAATATTACTGCATTATGGTAAAAAGAGGAACCAAAATACTAGGCTTTTAAAGGAGAGAGTAGCTTGCAAGCTTCTTGCTGCTTGCTGTGAATGACAGCAAGGTACTAGAGAGTCCAGCGAAGGGCCACCAAGATGATCAAGGGACTGGGAGCACCTCTCCTCTGAGGAGAGGCAGGGACTGCTGGGCCCGTTTAGCATGGAGGAGAGGAGGTTCAGGGGGGATCTTATTGGTGTATATAAATACCTGAATGGATGGTGCAAAGAGCATAGAGAGCCATTGTGTTTTCAGCGGTGCCCAGTGCCAGGTCAAGAGGCAACAGGCACAAACTGAAACGTGAGGCTCTGTCTGAGCATCAGGAAATGCTTTTGCACTGTGCGGGTGATGGAGCCCTGGCACGGGTTGCCCGGAGAGGCTGTGGAGTCTCCCTCTTTGGAGGTCTTCAAGAGCTGACTTGACATGGTCCTGGGCAACCTGCTCGGGGTGGCCCTGCTTGAGCGGGGGGGTAGACCAGGCGATCTCTAGAGGTCACTTCCAACCTTAGCCATTCTGTGGTTCTGTGAGTCTCACTTGTGTTTTTACATGCTGCGTGGCCTGCTTCCTGTCTTCACATCGTGTGATAAGCACAGGGTGGTTATATGAGGGGTTTAACCTGGGAAGGAAAAAAGTCACACCAAAGGAAGTTTTTGACTGATATTTGAAGTTGGGTGGTGCAAATACACAGTTTACTTTTTCAGTGTAATGTTTAGATCTGTTACAGTTTAAATCAGATCTTTATCTTTTAAGACAAAGATTTGCAGCCAACTTTAATCTTGGGGGAAGGGAGGAAGCAAGAGAGAAGTAAAACTAGTTCCTGGTTATGATTGTATACACCGATTTTGAGATGGTACACTTAGACCATCGTGAAACTCTGAGGTCTGTGTTGTTACTGAAAATGCTTTCTGTACCACCACAAGCCTTTTCTTGAGTTCTGTTTCCCTGATTACTGCTTCGGAGGCCTTAGCAGTCCTAGCATCATCCGTCTTGACCTTTTACAAGTACGGAGTTCTTTTATTGCTCGTGCAACAAGCACGTGCAAGATGCACTGAGGCCCAAGGTAAACTTCATTAAACTCCGAATGTATTCTCTTCTTTATGGCTTGAACTCCCAGTGATTGCATGTTTCTCTGTCATCAGAATATATTGATTGTATCATCAGTGTAGCCTTGGGACATAAAATACATGCCTCCTTAGCTGAGAATTGACCATTGTAACACTTAAAACGCTAATTTTTCAGGCACAAAAGAGAGCGAAAGCTAGACAAGAAACTGTGCGGTCCCACGCTACCTTGAGTACCTCAGCATGGTGCATCTTGGAGGCAGTGGAGAAGCTGTCAACCGCTTTGTTGGTAAATAGCACTTCTTTTAATCTGTTTTTGCTTCATGTGTTTATAAAACTTAGTAAATGTGCCATCAAAGGATAAAGATAAAACTATTCTTCCTTACGTTGTGGCCGGTTTAATTTATTGCGCTATTTTTTCAACAGGATGCTAAAAGAATGACATCTCTTTTGCCGCTGTGTTGTATAAGTTGACCATGAACCCCTACATTTTTGTTGCAGGGAACCCTCTCTCTCAGGAGAAAAAAATTGCCCTCTAATATTTATGCTTTGTTTTTTCCCTCAGCCTCCGGACATAGATAAACCGGATATTACTGACTTCCAGTCCAAACGAAGAAAGGTAAGAACCAATAATGTCTTAAGCTGAGGTAGATAACTTTTTCAATGCTTTATCACTATTAGAAAAATTTTCTCAAACCTCAGTGACAACATAGACATCAAATCAAGTTAATATTGGCATGTATCCACAGTAGATGATGGGCTGTGAAGATTACTCAGGTTAAGAATTATGTTATCTTTGTAAGTTGAGAGCAACAACTCTAGAACACACCAAGTTGTTTTATCTTGTCCCCCAACTTGGGGTGAAGCTGCATATTAAAATTCCTGTTGAGGCAAGTTTTCTCTTGAAGAAATGATCACAAATAGAAAAATACTGATTGAGTGGTCATATAGACTTTGTACAGACTTCCGTGTTCATTCGGGCACAGAAAACTAATTTTTCTGCTTTTTATCACCATTCAAAGTAAAGAGGAGGAAAATTGTTAATTTCCAACGCTATAAATCTTACGCTCCTAAATTCCTATTTGGAGGTAGCACAGAACTGGTGATAATGCTGTGGTAAAGCATGATTTCCTTTCATTTTGTTTAAAAAACGAAAACTAGTCATCTTTTTTTGATGACTTTAGCTGGGGTATCCTTGGGCTTATTAAATTGCAAAACCCTTAAATGACCACTTGAGGATCAGGTGACTGAAGGAAATAACAAGATGTGCAAACTTTTCATCTTCTGTTCTAATGAGCAAAGGGACAGTGTCTCAAGAAGTTTCTGTGCTAATTCCTTGATTGGATGGATGTATAATTAAGTTTACAATCACTTCAGAGTTTACAAACATCTCAGATTTCCTGGACCATCTTTTCACCATCTGCCAAATTACAAGGGCATGGAGAAGTGAAGTATATCATAAATATTATCCAAATAACTAAAACCAAATCTGGTGTGAATTCTCAGTTATATTATAGCAATACACCTGTGATAAGGCATTAAGAAAGATCTGCCAGATTTGCAACAGAGAGCCTGAAATTGTCAGCCACTAAATGAATGTTGCACGCAGCTGTCAGTGGGTGAAAGGAGATAGATTGTCTATTCATAATATTAGAATTCATAATGGTGGCGGGAGAAGGGTAGCCCGTGATGAGAAGCAATTATTTGCTGAGGCAATTATTTGCTGAGAAGCAATTATTTGCTTGCGTGTTTTCCTGCTAAAGTGAACATGCGGTTGACGGAACACTTGTGCACTCAGGCTAAACTTCTGCAGTGGGTAGCAGTGATGTGGTATTTTTCTTATTTCAAGGAACTGTACCAGGCAGAATAGCTCTTGGTGTATTAAATGCCTAACTGGGGGAATTAATATTTTTCTTTTTTACCTTTAAAACCAGCAATGAACCGTCGTTCACTCGAAGTAGATTTGTGAACTTACATAAAACATGTCTTATTCAAGGTTTCAAACTGAATGTAATATTTTTTAGAAAGACGCATTTTTATATACTTTAGAGATAGTGTGAATCCTATTACTAAGAGCTGGGAGATACTGTGAAATTAAAGCTGCAGCGTAAACAAAAATTTCCTGTTGGTATTGATTTGAACAATAGCATGCTTCCTAAGACTGTATTTTCTGATCCTTAAGACCGCAGGCGGAGCCATCGGTAAATCTTGTAGCCTTTAGGCTTTGTTTTCTGTCTGACAGTTCAGTTAAGTCAGTTTTGCAGAACACGCAGTGGTCTGTGTTAAAAATTAACTCTGGTCTGTGAAAATGCTTTGAAAAGGGAAGTCAAACCCGCTACTTGAAGTGCATCTAATGCACATGTAAAGCATTGGATCATATTTTAATGAATGAGATTATTGTAAGACTGACAAGTTGTTTTTTTTTTGAGTGTGTTCTATTATTTGTGTAACTTTGAAGGGGGAAAATGTAGGGAATGTGAAGCCCAGAAGCCTGTATAATTAGTTGCTTAACACTTCGAATGTTAAATTAATGAATTAAGCTACTAAAAAAAAAAATCACAGTGTGGGCAGAGGAAAAGATAGGAGCATATTCTAGGAACATGGGTTATTTTAATTATGGTAGCGTGAATTATTTTGTCTATGAAGCTAACTGCCAAATTTTGAAATGGAATTCAGTCAGACTTTGGCTACTTATATATAGCTTTATGGATTTCGTTACTGTTTTCTGGTGATTTCCCTCTACAAGTTGAACGGTCTTTAGAATTTTCAAATTGCGTTCTCTGAGTGCCAAGACCGATGGGGTGAGGTTTATAGTTCTGTAATTTGTTTTCATCAATAAATATTGGAATTAATTTGGGTGGACGTAAGGATAAATTGATTGCTGTTTCCCTTTCAAAGCTGGAATCCCAGAATGCATTCCAGCCTCCACCTGTTAAGAGACTTGTGACACCAACGGTAAACCGTCAACCGATGCGTTATACGCGGTATTCTGAACCATCACCGACTTCAACTACTCAGTCCAGCAAAATTTGCCAGAGAGTAGACACAAAGTTCCAAGTGAGTACATTTTTGAGTCCTTATGTGCCTGTTTTTTTTTTCCAGTCTTGGAATGTTTCTCAAACCAATTGTTATCCTATCTTTGCAAAAAGTACTGATAGTATGTTTGAGGCGAGCTTTAAGGCAGTGGGAACCATTGTGAAATAGATTGAGCTTTTATGGATTTAATTCTGTTTTTGGAACACTCAGTGTCTTGTGGTTGTTTTCACGATGTCATGATGTGCTATTGAGTCATCCTGTTCTCAGTGAAAGAATATTAAAAGACAGAAATGTTTTCCTTTTATATTCTCATGTACACAAAGCTGTCACTGATGAAACATGCTCGTGTTCTGTGTAAACTATTCCAGGTGAGCTATGTGCTCCAAGTGAGAGTTCTGACAATGTGCTGAGTTATCGGTTTTGATTGCTTTGGAGTAGATGGAGTCTGATAAATTTTCCATAAAATTAAATGGGCATCTCTTTCTGCGAAAACATCTGTGTTTCCAGTATCGGTCTGAGTGTACAAATGACCACGTGTTAAGTGTAAGGGCTTATTAGGCTGGAAATCAAAGAGGACAGTAATACTGGTTGCTTATTGCTTTTAACTCTTTTAATCTCTGTATTGTTTAGCCAGCACAATCTCCATTTGGTAAAGTTCTAAAATGAATGTAGCAGCAACTGCTTAGTTTTTAGGGGGGTAGAGGTTTTTTTCTTTTTCGTTTGTTGATAAATGATAGACAACAGAAAAGTATGTCCCTTTTATGGGGCTGGTAAACACAAGTTTTGATGAAAACTCTCCCCCACACACACACAATTTTTGTCATTTTGTTTAAAATAATTACTTTCTTTGTTAGAAGATTTGACAAATTTGATTTAGTGTTCTATCAGTTTGTCCTCAATGCTGAGTGAAGCAGTGATGCTTACTTTAGCCCCAAAATTTAACTGAACTGTACCCACAATGCTGAATTAGGGAACAACGTTAAGTAGGTGAGGTGTATTCAGTGCTATAAAATTAAAAATAAATAAATAAAATAAAAACCACAAAAAACCACATTAAGTGGTTGTTGGTACTTTGTGTATTCTGTACATATTCAGCTAACTCTTGAACTAAACTTAACTTGCAGGGGATGAGAGAGAAGACTTTGCCTGCAGAACAGCGAGCAGAACCATCTGAAAGGTATGACATCTATTAATTTAAAACTTACTTGAAGGAAGAAAGAAATCTCCTTTTTCAGTACGGTCTGCACCTGAAAGGTGGTGACAGTTCTCAGTGAAAGGAATGGGAAATCCAATGAAAATTTTGTATTTTGAGGGAGCTGCAAAGTCTGGATTGTGTTTGAAGATCAATATAACTTTGAGAAAATTGTTGTTTTTATGAAAGGAAGGAAGATGAGCAAGAATAAAACTACTGATACACCACTTTTTATCCCAAGTTTATCTTCTGAGTAGGATACGAAGATGGGAAACGAGGCACGTTATAATGCTGTATCCACAGAAAGGATCTTTGCTATTGGAGGCCTTATTTTTTCCTTCTACAGGAAATATGGTTCATTTTGTAGTTTAACTAAATCTGTAGCGTTACAAATTTTGCTTTGACAGATATTTCATGGTTTATAACTCAGTTTACTTATAACAAAATAATTTGTCCCTCCTAATGTTCCCTAGGGGAAAAGCTATTAGTTTTAGCTATTTAATTGCTTGCAGTTTGAAAGCTCTGTCCTAATGGGATGATTCTTTCTGAAGTATTCTTTAGAAGGTGAAGTAGGGGAAGTGAGTTACGGTTCAGGAGGATGTTTATTGATGTGTTTTTTTCTTTATTTTTTAAGCAAAAACATGGAGGAAGATTTATGATTTATTATTCTTTTTTTTAATACTCCTTTCATGATGAAGTTAATTGTCTGCTTTGAGTTCACATGAAGACCATGTGTTCTTTAGAATCATTTGAGGCCAAATGCTAACTCATCTCTAAAATAAAAAAAATCCAGCAGAATTAATTGAATTTCTTCTTGAGGAGACTGCTTTGTGTTACACTGCTTTCTTGGTTTAGGTCAAATGAGTTATCCTCCAGATAATATTGATGGCTTTTCCTTCTGGGCAAATGGTGTTTTGGGTAATAATGCTTGAGTTAAGAGACTTTGCACTCAGTTTTTAGGGGGTTGCTCTTTTCAAAGAACAGTAGCAGGGAATTTTGTTGACTCTATGCTCATCTGCCAAGCAATTCTTAGGTGACCATGGGCATTCTTTGGCTTGCAGAAAGAACTCAACACTTTGTTTTGGCATCTAAAAGTTGGACTTCACAACAACCACCTTTTTAGGGGTGGAAGCGACTGGCTTTAAGGTTCTGGTACAGGTGCAATCAGGTGCTGGGCTGTAATTATGTTTTTTTCAAACTGTTCTAAATTGTCTTTGTTAGAACTCCTTTCTACTTCTCCATTTAGGAAGGAGATACAGAAAACTCATACTGCTTTTGGTTTCGTTCACAAAGTTTATTGCAGTGCCCTACCTTTTGTTTGTAGAGTAGGTAGTGGTGGTAGTGTTTTTTGTGATGCTGGTCTCTGTTGGGTGCCATGTTCTGGAGCAGGAGCACCACACTGATCTGCTGGCAAGAGTCCCTTTGGACAGTTGAGTTGGAATACTCAGTAAATCTCTGGCCCACCAATGCTATATATCTATGTGTGTGTGTGTATATATATATTTTATATCCTGAGTCCAATTGTAGATTAGACTTGCTTGAAGGCTGACAACTGTCTTTGCCCCCTTGAAGCTCACAGGTGTTAACAGAAAGAGAAATATGGGCTGTTACGGGCAAGCGATAGTTGTCTGAATGAAGATCTATTTTGATGTAAGACTTTTTTCAGAATTCTAATGGATTGACAGTTCGGATTAGAGAAAAGTCTGAGCATATGCCTTAGGGATCTGTCTTCCTCTATGCAGTTACAGTGCTAAGCAGGCTGTTGTCAAGTATTTGACAAGTTTAGACCAGTTCTCCTCCTCAGTATTGTGGGAGTTTGACCTGGTGTCTTCCAGTGCGATCTAATGCACTTTTGTACTGACTGACTGATTGGCTGCAAGATAAGCTTTGATGTCACAGTTTTTCCAGGCATACTTCATTTTCTTGCCATAGTACTTTTGTTAGAGTTATTCCCTATTCCACTTCTGGTTTGGGTTATTTTTTCCCCATTTGCTCTTGGATTAGGATATCTTTCTGGTTTTGAGCTAGGCTTTTTTAAGTACCAGAAAAATGCTTTTGTATGCCTTACAAAAGGGATCTGTATACATGTCTGAAAAGACTTCTGGAATGTTGGCATACCCAAACACCTCTGCTGTTCCTGCTGATGGCCACATGAAAGCCAGAGCTGCTTCTGAAGCTTAGGCCATATTACCTTGCCACACAAGTCTAAGGCGTCTCTATTCTATCAGAGCTGTTGGCAGTGTTTCCCATGTGTATGTGTGCATATGTGCACTCTTTCTGTATTTTTGTGAGCTGTTCTTTTATATCCCTGCAAAAGATACATGTGCATCGCAGAATCAGAGAACCGGTCCTATTTAAAGGAAGCACTGGAAAATAACAATCTAAATCAGCTCTTCTATTTCAGGTCTTCTGGCTTAGTCATTGTTCCCATGTGAACGGTGCACTTATGTATGTCCTTTTCATTGCTGCTGTTAATAAAGTTTTTCCTATTTAGAACATCAAGTATTTACCAGCGTTTAGCAACTTGTGAGACAGCTTTAGTTTTTTTCTGATCAGCAGGTTTCAATTCTAGGACTAATAACAGCTCTAATATCTTGAAAAAACAATTTGGCTGGTAATTTTTTTTTCTCTTGTTTCCCCCAACTTCTGTACTGTCGTGTGCTAGCAATGTGACCAGCTACAAATTCAGTACTGCTGCGTCCAATGGTCTGTCTTCAGGAGTGAGTAGCGGAGGCGGCAAAATGAGAAGGGAAAGAGGAATACACTATTTATCAAGAGCTGTACAAGAACAGGTAAGTGACTCTTAAATTAATTGCTGTCACTGAGCTTACTGAAGTAACTAGCTAAGTGTGTCAGTTTTATTGCATCATAGTAAATTATAACAATACCGCTTTATTTTTGCATTGTTTTTGTTTTCTTGTGGGTTTCAGAGCAGGCTCCAATTGATTTCCTGTGTTTGAATACCTGAACTTTGCTTATATAATTGTGAAACTTTTAATTCTGTTACCTTGGAGATTCTTCAAACTATAACATTTCTCGTTAGCAATTGAATGAATGAGTCCTAAGAAGAGAAGTAATGTTTTGGTGAAGGTTTGTATAGTTTTTCTACAGGAATGATACTTGAAACGAGTGCCAAGTATAAAAAGAAAAAAAAAGCTTAATTTTTGGTTTCATATTTAAGTCATACAGAAAGATACAGGCCAAGAGTGTGAAAAAGAGTAGTAGAAGAGAGCATTCTCCATGTCTGCTAACGATGACTCAGTTTTTCATACTCACCAAACTCATTGTGAGAGAGTTTTTTTCTCATTTTAATAGGAAAAATCTATTCCATAAAACTATGACCATGAATATTCAGATTATTTTTTCTTTTATTGGATGTTATATAAGCTGCCTGTAAGTTAATTTCAGTATTTACGTTAACATTAAGTATTTAATTAATATTAAGTTAATATTAAGTATTTAAGTTAATTTAAGTTTCAAATCATTAAATGGGACTTCCGGATGATGCAATATAAAGAAATCGTAAACACTGTTGTATATTCCTATAACACAAATAAAATAATGGTCCAAATATCAAAAGTTCCATAAACTTTTCAAATCAAAACTGTGAAACAGATGTAAGCTACAGGATGCACTGAATATCAGTAGCACCAACTTACATCCCTGCCTAGTCATTTCTAAGTAGATCATGATAGTACTGTACAAATTTTGGTCAGATTTTCTATGCCATTTAAAACATAACTCATCCAATCTTAGTAATCGAATAAAGTAAGTGGCAGGGATGAAAATTGAAGTTGTTAAGAGGCTGTTTTCTGATTTTTATATTTGCATCCTGATACATGGTATAGACTGTATTTACCAGAACACAATCTTCAGTGCTGCTAGTCTGACTTTCTTTGGTGCTTTTTGTGTTTAGTTTGGTTGTTGAACCTACCTGCTTCTTTAAACATTACCTTTTTCCACGTTCCCTGCTGTAGTGACTTTAGAAACTTTGGCAGCTATCCTGCCTAATTTTGCAAGAGGAACACTTTCTCACTTGTCTTGAGAGTGTACTCTTAATTGAAGCCATGCGAGGGTAGTTAGAAAGGATGATGCTTCTCCAGAGCTTTGATGACTAAAGTATAGAAAAGAAAGAAAAAAAATGTGATCTGTGCCTCTCTGTTCTGCACAGGTTTTGAGTTAACTTTCAGTGTTCTTGCTGTACAGTTGTTGAATAGAGTATAATGTGGAAGCAGGCCTGCCATAAATTAAAATGACGTGGTAGACAGAGGTGGGGAGATCGGGATTTCTTCTGGAAACTTGCTTTCTCTTAATTTGTATGGATTTTTGTTCTATTTAATTTTGTTAATAAATTGGGTGCGATGGGGTGAGAAAGTAGTATGTCTTGTATAAGAAAAATTAAAATTTGCAACTTTAGGAAGTGGAGGAACCAGTGCTACCGAAAATACCCCTACCCATCAGTGCTGCATCGCTGCCTCAGTTCAATACTAGTTTCGTCGGTAGTAGCGCTGTCTCAGCATCACCGAGCGCTGTTTCAACAGCAGCAATGAGCACGGCAACTCCAGCAGCTGCGACGGGCATGGCAAATCCATCAGAGGTGGAGGGCATGACAGATCCATCAGAGGTGGAGGGCATGACAGATCCATCGGAGGTGGAGGACTTGACAGATCTATCAGAGGAGGAGGTGGAGGACATGATATATACAACGGCGACGTCGGGCATAACGTGTTCAACAGTGCCCTCAGGCTTGACATATCCAATAATGGCGGCGGGCATGCCATATCTGCTGATGACAAAGGACATATCAAGGTCAACAGCGGCAACGACAAGCGTGGCAAATTCAACGGAGGCGGCAGGCATGGCAGATGCAGCAGCGACGGCGGCGGGCAAGGTAAATCTTTATGCTATAAATAATGTTTACAATGAGTATACTGCTTTATTGCGAGTTGACTTTTTCTGTGGTGCTCATGAAACTAACAAATATTAGTTTCTACGCAGCTGAATGAATTGGGGTTGTATGCCAGTTTGGGGAAAAAGGCATAAATGTTTTGATTCTGCTTCTCTCAGTCTTAGAGCCTGCCAACTCCCATTTAACGTGATTGTATAACTGCTTCAAATGATGTGGAAGTCTGGGGGGGAAGGGGGGTGTGGACTTTATGCCAAGTTATTTATAGTAGTTTTGGCAGGGGTAGAGTTAATTTTCTTCGTAGTAGATGATGCTATGTTGCAGTTTTGTGAGCAAAACAGTGTTGGTAAGGCACTGGTGTTTTAGCTGTTGCTGAGCAGTGCTTACACAGTGACAAGTCCTTTTCTGTTTCTCACGCTGCCCTGCCAGCGAGGAGGTCGAGGATGCACAAGAGGCTGGGAGGGCACTCAGCCAGGACAGCGGAGCCCAGAGGACCGAAGGGATATTCCACACCATTTAGCATCGTGCTCAGCAATAAATGCTGGGGGAAAGAAGGGGAAGGAGTGGGGAGTATGTACAGGGTTATGGCATTTGTCTTTCCAGGTAGCCATTACATGCGATGAGTCATTAATGCTACCTCAAATTTAACAACTTTACTTCTTTACTTCCAGTTCTTTTCCCTGTTCCACTTGGAGGGAGTGAGCGAGTGGCTGTGTGGTGCTTAGTTGCCTGCAATGGTTAAACCACAACTTTATTTAAGTTATTAACTTAGAGGTAACGTGGTCATATAAGCCTCACATAGAATGAGCCTAGGGTGCAATAATTGGCATATTATTGCAATAAAATAAACATTAATCTCTTCCAGAGTACTTGAAATATTTTTTGTACGGTTTGAAGTAGACAGCTGCTTTAACATGTTGAGGTGTTTGCTGAAGTTCTTGGAGTATCATTGGGCTGAGTTTGCCGTTCTTCAGCTTCCTGGCTTGCTTCTCCGTGCATTTAGACCTAAGTAGCATCTCCAGCTTTTCCTCTCAGTTTCTGGAATTTGGTTTTGAAGATATTGTCCTATACCCACTTGGAAACTTCCCTGTGTTTTATTATTACTTTTATCTGCAAAATAACTCAAACATCAGGTTTTTCGACGTCACTGCGGGACTTCTGTTGGGTAGTGAATTCAGGTAGTTGTTGCTCTTAAATATAAACCTTTAATTCTTTTGAAAATACAGATACAACCAACAAGTACTGTTAGCAGTCCTGAGTTCGCGTTTTCATCTCCAGTTGTGAAATCTACTGAGGCAGAAGTGCTACCTACGTCTTCTGTAAGTAAAATAATAAAGGAGCTTAACTTTTTTTCTTAGGCATTTAGTAGGCTGTTGCAGAACACTAAAGCAGAATCTGCCTTGATGGAGAAAAGTATGTAGGCTTCTGGCTTATAATTTGTCATTCAGCATGCGTGCTACAAATGTGAAGAGCAGCTTTCAGATTTGGTTTTGTGTGTGCATTCGATTGAAGTTCCTGTGGCTTGAGAATCTGAAAAACCTCTCTTGTTCATAGCAGATTGGGTTTACATTTAGTGTTCCCGTTGTAAAATCGGCAGAAATTTCTGGACCCAGTGGTACTCCAGTGACGCCCTTTCTTACCCTAGGTAACTGAAACTTTAGCACTTCAGATCTGAAGTGCTGATTTTCCTTTTTTTCTTTATTAAATCTTCAATCTGTCCTGTCTGCGCATGCTAGCAATTCCAGGCAGTGTTGGACTTCTGCAGTATTTTTCCAGTGACAGATCTGCTTTTATAATTTTTGTTTTGTTTTGTTGCTTTTTGTTTTGCTTGTAATCATAAAGCATTGCAAAGTAAGTAGAATTTGTGAAGATTCTTATGTGAGAAGCATGAAAGCTGGAAATTCTTGTTTCTAACAAAAGGGAGTATAATCTGCTCTAATTAGGTCACATTGTGAAAGCTGTTTTTGTTTTCTTTTGTTTCAAAAGACACCACCACCTCAACCAACATCAACACACAGAAAGAGGAGGTCAAAGATTTTGCTGGTGGTCCCTTCACCACTGCCCATGTCTTAAAGGAAGGAAGCGTCTTAGACGTTCTAAAAAATCCTGGAGAGATAATGAACTCCTTTTAAAAAGATGCTGCAAAAAATACGCTAGCATTTTTTATTAAAAAAAAAAACAACACAGGACTTATGGTTAATAGAGTATCTGCTATAAATATGAATGTAGGAGAGCATTACATTAAGCGCTGCGTTTGTTAGGGTGCATCTGCCCCCTTCTATTCTAAGTGGTGTTTGTTGCTGGAAGTAAAACTGCAAGATGAAAAGCAGATGGGTTGCATCTCCTTTATGTGTTAGGATGTACTTGTAAATGAGGTACTAAGAGAATTAGCCAGATAATCGGTGTTTCATTTTAAGTAAATACAATTTGTGGAATTGAAAAGGAAATGTTTGTAAAACTCAACACTCCTGTCCCACCTTCAGCCCAGGTGAAGAAAGAACAGGAAAGAGCTTCAGTTCCAAATACATGGCGAAAGCTGCGAATCTTTGGGCCTTAGCTTACAATGGCTCCTGTGGATTAAAATTTAAACTGCAAACAGAAGTGGAGTGTTTTACGTTAAAAACCCTTTTCTGAATTTTGTTTTTAAGCAATTGCAATTGTTTTCAACAGTTTCATAAAGTGTGTCTGTGGAAAAGATATCTTTTAAGAAAAAGGGCTTTATTGAATTTGATCTTTTCCCAAAAGTCTTCTTCTAACTTACATACTTGTTAAGAAGGCAGCACATTTCTCTACTGGAAAGAGCTAAGTGAGAGAAAATACATTGTGCATTTTATTTAAGGGAAGACCTCTGAGTGAAGTGACATTCACTTTCTTTATCGGTTTAAAAGAAGCAGAATCTAAACCCACATTGTTCAAAGACTTCAGTTTTGACTAAAAAAAACCCAACAAACAAACCACAAAACAACTATGTTCAAGGTAGATTTACAAGCAACTTGAGCTGCTGTTTAAGATGCATTTCCTTTAGTCTTTCTGTATTAGTAGCTTGTCTTTTCTGTTAAAATTGCCACCTTTTAAATAAGGAGTTGTCCTGTGTCCGATGCATTTTGAAAAAGATTATAGAAAATTAGACAGTTGTTCAATTGTCTTGAGTTTTTATTATTTAATTAATATTCAGCATCTGTGGGAAAATACCGTATGGATTGCTGCTCCGAGGACAAACTTCTGTACAGTTACTGGAGTAGATCTGAGTCATCTGCTACGGAAGGAGGAGCTTTAGAAATTTGATTCGATTGGGCATCGCGTCTTAATCAAATTGTATTATTTCCATTCCACGTTGGACTGTCAGATTTCAGTCAGCTACTGTCTGTTTGTACTTGTATCGACCAGTGAAAATGTTGATTTAAAGCTTCCTTGGAAACAAAGAGTTAAATGAAGCTTTAACGAAATGTTCTGTTGTGACCCAGTGCAGCAGATGAAATTTCATCCGTTTCGATAAGATTTCTGGGGACTTCCTGTTGCGCTCGGTCTGAATGTCTAGTTGTAACCATTGGCACCTGAGTTGAAATTTTTGCCCTCTAGTAAAGTCACTTAGTTACACGTAGTGAGGTGCTGCGCTAACAGGAAGACTTTTTTTTCTTGCTTCCTAGACTTTGGATTGTTGAAAACACGCTCTTCTACGTCTGCACAACCTACGACAAGCACAGTGGTTTATACTAGGCCTGCAATAACAACTTTTTCTGCAGGTAAAGAGACTTCTAAACAAGCATCGTACTGGCAATCTGATACATGTGACCCTTTTCTGCAAAACAAAGACATAAAGGACAAATGTGTAACTTGTCAAGCTACTAAAGCCTCAACAGTTGAGAGTATGAAACAGACAGTAAGTTCAAGTCAATGCGACACCTCAAAGCCAGCAGCGCCCCCAGCAGGGATGCTGGGCTTTGGAGACAAATTCAAAACAGTACCTGGAACGTGGGATTGTGATACATGTCTTGTCCAAAACAAACCGGAAGCTACAAAATGTATAGCATGTGAGACACCAAAACCTGGAACGGGAGTAATGCCTGCTCTGACATGACCAGTGGTCACAGACAGCTCGGTGACAGTGACATCCTCCTCGAGCAGCACTGACACAACAGCCACTCTGGGCTTTGGAGACAACTTTAAGAAGGCGAAAGGCTCTTGGGACTGTGGAATATGCCTTGTACCAAATAAGACGGAAGATAACAAATGTGTAGCCTGTCAGTCTGAGAAACCAGGTATGGTCCTTTTTTTCCTGTTGTTTCCATCCTAGCCTCTGTGGATCTTGTACAGAATAAAAGTACGTTGCATATATGGAATATTTTAAGCAACACGATTCCCAGGTACGGTTGATGGGTTAGCGGCTGTCTGCAGGATTGGTTTACAGGCACTTCAGAGGTCTCAGCCCAGGTTCCAGCCTGTCGCATAAATTGAACTGATTGTGAAATGTATTAGTACGGAGCTGGATCAATGCAGATACCCCCGGCTTTGCAGCTGGTGAGGGAAGATGGCTGAAGTGGGTGACTTAATTTAAAAACAACATAGTGATTTTTCACTGGTGAAAATGAGAACTCCATAGAAAGAGTTAAAAATGACTGCGTTTTTCTCTTTCAAAAAATAAGTAAAAAAAATTACAGAATGTGGCCAAAATGCCTCTACTCACCGTTTGTATGTAATTGAGGGGAGATGTGAAGCCAGATTTCAAGACAGTGTAGTCTTAACCAGTCTTAAGCTAAAGCAGAGAGATGCCTATGAAGGTCAGTGGTAGGCTTCAAGAAAGCGAGTGACCCGCTGGGTAACTTCTTCAGGGCAGTACTGGGTTGTTTCCCATTGTGTGTGACCGTAATTGATTTTGAGCGTGGTTGTATTGTTTTTAAAATACGATTCTAATTTTAACTTTGACTCTAAATGTCATTTAACATGCCATTACATCGAAAAACACCTGTGCAAATATATCGTGGAAGAAACAAATTAAGATGGACTAGACCGGGCTTTTGTAATCATCCTGTGCGGTAAGACTGAAATTTCCTGAGGTAAGATAATGGATTTCAGACAGAGTTGATTCTCTTGGACTTCCAACCTCTGAGCGGTCAGTCGGCATCTTTGTCTGAGGCTCTTGCCATTGCAAGGAGGAATTTTGGAAATGAGGGGTTTACTGTGACCATGGTGCAGTGAATTGCACGGTTACGTTGCACTTGTCAAGAGGAAGAGCGATGCAAGTAATACTAGGATAAAAGTTTTCTGCGTGTGCTGTGGAAGGGAAGAGCCATTCTTGTCTTTCCGGTTTTGAATTTGAAGCGTTATCTTCTGCTTCTCTCTTAAAAGGCACCTTTTTTTTAAAAGGCACCTGTCAGGCCTCTTTATGGAGGTTACACTGTGGTCAACAGCAGCAGAAGCTTGTGTGCTGAACAGAGTTGTGTGTTGTTTGGAAGCTTTGAGTTCCACTCTGGTTTTTTTGTTTGTTTCTTTGTTTCTTTGTGGGTTTTTGGTGGCTTTTATTTTTTTCAGGGGCGGGGGGGGGGGGGAGTTGCGGAGTAGTTTTGAACATTTCTGTGGGATGTGACAAATCAAATTTAAAAGTTAATGTTCATTTTATAGTTCATGTTCAAACAGGATGGTTAACTGTCTTGTTTGTCTCACAGAGGGTCCAACACCTGTGACCAGTAGCAGTGCATCTGCATTTTCTGCTCCTTCTGGAGAATTTCTGGATTTAGACAAATTCAAGACGCCCGAAGGAAGCTGGGATTGGGAGACCTGCTTGGTTCAAAACAAAGCAGAGGCCACGAAGTGTGTAGCCTGTGAAAGTGCAAAGCCAAGCACCAAAGCAGAGCTCAAAGGTAATACATCATGATTAAAACGAGGATGCATATTCTGTGATTTATTTTTTGGTTTGCTCTGATTTTTTTTATTTTCTTACCTGTTAAGCACAATTATTTTTTCCTTTGAGGTGTGGCAAAATTATTCGTTTTTCCTGTAGGAATATTGCCTAGATAACATCTGTTTCCACACTTTTCCCCAAGAATAAGTTTATCCTTTTTAGAGAAAAGCTTTCATTAATGACGTGCTTCTTCTTTACATGCCCTACACGTTGTTCATTTGGAGTTCAGACTAAAAACATGATCTTTCAAAGAAGTTCGTATACTTTTTAAAGCCAGGTGGTGGGCAGAAAACACAATTGTGAAAAGTTTTATGTAGAGAGGAAGCATGGGGTTTTCTTGTTTCTTTTACTGTTTGGTGGGTTGTTTTTTAAACAGTTTTGACTGGAAAGATCAGGACTAGAATGTAGTTCAAACCTTCACGTACTGCAGATACACCGTGGGTTACGGACTTGACATTCACTTATTTCTGCAGGTTTTGGTGCTGCGGCTGCGTCCACAAAATGCTGCCTTGCCATCATTTACATTCGGTGTTCACTCAGAGTGTTCAGGTGCAGAGTCTGCAGCTGCCTCACAGTTTATTTTGGGAAGGACAGAAGAGAAGCAGTACTTGCAAACCAGTACTTCAGGTAAACAGTGTATCTTTTGTCTTCACTTGTGCGCTTATGTCCATCAAGTAAGACCTCTGAAACCATACTAGAAAAAATCTGCGGGATTTGATATGTTCATGTACTAGAGCTTTAGAAAAACTTTAATTCCTATATGCAGCATGTCTTCTGTCCTGGTTATTGATACGTACGCAATTAGTAGCAATCCCTTTTTTGATCTCAACACTAGGTTTAGACAAAAAATTGCGACACCTTAAGGAACCTGTCCTGCATCTCATACAAGCACAGAAGTTGTAGTGTCTCAATGCTAGCAGTACAGTTGGTGGTAAAATCTTTAGTAGGGTGAAATAGAGGCCTCACACTTTTCAGAGAAAAAAAGAGATGAGAGAGAGTATCTTACTCCCACGTACTTGCAACTATGCTGCAGAGTGTACTGCTGTTACTCTAGTGCTACAAAGGTCCAAAAATCACTGAACAGTTATTAGCCAGTTTTTTATTCCTTTAATTTGTTGAAAGACTGCAGTAGAGGATTGAAGTTTTTATTGAGGATCACTGTGTGGAAAAATTCTGATTGTTAAATGTCATTTGTATGACTTAAGAACCGCGTTTTGGAGTACAGAATTCAGTATTAATTCCAGAAGGGGTAAGGGGAAGGACATTAGCTAGTAATCCCGAACAAAAGCAGTGTATAGAGCTATACTGATTTTAATCGCAGTATTCTTACAGTTGACCTGTTACTGAACAGATATGTTTTGGGGAGATATGGTGGCCAGGGAGGCGTGTGTGTTTGTGTACTTCCTCTTCTAGTTAAGGTTCTGGGGTTTGGTTTAGTCAGGAAAATTTGATGAGGCACCTTGTGTAAAAGGAAATGTTAACCAGCATTTTTCAACACGGTGTAGTCCCTTAAAAGTGTCATAGATGAAAAGAGGCCATAAACGCTGGGGGAAAAAGTTAGTGGGAAACTGAGAGCAGGATCACATTCAGTAGTGAGAGAGCAGCAGCCTAGGGAAAGCTGATGAATGACCGTAACAGATAGTTCTATTTTAAGTGTAAAACAACACTCAGTACTTTATAATGGTGGTCTTACCAGAGGGTTCTTCTCCATGGCTCCTAAAAGCACGTCTTGAAGGCATTCGAGTGCAGTGAACTTAAGCTGTAAGAGTTGGGCTGGTAAGCTTGGCCTGATTTGAAGCTGTAGGCACGGGGCTATAATTTCTGAACAGGCTACAAAAGAAACTGTACCACTGTGCTTTTCAGTGCTCCGTTTAGCAAAGCCATCAAATTGTTGCAGGCAATTGATGTTGTTCTTCTAAGAGCACCTGAAAGATATTTTTGTTTGAAGAGTTCAGAGGTACCGGTTAATACTGGTTCAGATAATTACAGCCAGCTCTTGGTGTTTGTGACCAATAAAGTTTGTGGCTCCAAAAGGAGTGGGTTAGTGCTAACTGATTAACTGCTGTATATGCAGAAATATGGAATCTGATTACTTACGCAGAGAGCACTTAAAATGTATTGTTTTGCTGGCTCTCAGTGAGTTGCATCTTAATGCTACCAAGGAATAAGCTTTTTGCTTCTGGCCCAAGTTTTTTAATTTGGTGAAAGCCTTTTCTGTGCACGTGCACATGCCAGAGAGGTTGCTTAAGTAATAGAAGCTATAGTAGCTGCTATCTTCTGGTTTTTGTAGAAGACAGAAACTGAATTCATTAGCTTTGTAACTGTTATGCATACTAGAATTGGTTTTCTCCCTTTTGAAAATAGTAGAGGGTATGCCTATGTCAGATTTGGTGAGCAAGGTGATCAGATGAGGGCACTGCAAGACTGCCAGAACGCACCAGGTCTGGGGGGAAAAGGAATCCGGCTGAGCATAGGAATTTCTAAAAGGTAACCAAGGAGTTGTGCATTGATACAGTTATTCTAAATAATCAGATTCTCGTAGCTCTGCCTTTGGAAAGTCTGTGGCCCTTGCTGTAGTGGCTGTACACAGGATGCAGTCTACAAAACCCGAAATGCAGAAGTCCTATGTTTTGACTCCCTGGATTCATCAACCTGCTTCAGGATGGCTGGGGGAATCCAACTGTTAAGTCTAGCCAGACAGCGCAACTTGGGCTTAGCTGCCATTGTAACCAGCCTTGTTTCTCAACAGTAGCAAAGCTGAATGCATTGGAAAATATTTTCAGGTTTGGGCCTGCATAAGGCAGAAGGGACAACAAGTGGTTTTATATGCTAGGGAGTTCTTGTTCTTAGAGCTTTCCCTCTAGTTTGAGAGAAGCACATAACTAGTTTTACAGTGGGTTGACAGGAAAGAAGTGGGGGGAAAAAATGGGAACGCAGGGAGAAAGCCAAAGGCGTTATTACTAGAACAGGTTTAGAATGCTATTCTTTGCTTTTCATGAGCTTAGGGCAATGGGGAGTTTAAAGCTTAGCACTTCCTGAGAGGGTTTCTTACTCTACCGGCTCAGTTCTATCACTTATTTAAGGCAATTCAGGTCTCTGAACGGTTAAAGAACTGATACCAAATTTGATGAACTTTGATCCAGGATACTGACAAAACAGGACTTCATATAAACAATTTCAGTATGTTCATGAGGTTAGCTTGTGTGTTCTGTTAAATAGTAAAAAATGACACTTCTGTTTCTGTTTACCTAGCATAATTCTGCAAATGTTGCCTCCTTCTGCTTTAGAATGGAAATGCTCTTCTCCAAGAGAGCACTGTCCAAACTTCTTTGCCAAAATTTTTTTATTAAATTAATATTGTTTTATTTTGAAAACAAGAATAAGCCACAAACATGTTTTCTTGCTTCGGCTATCCAGAAGAACGTCAACAGTATTTTCAGATTTTCCTTCCCTACACAACTGTATGTAGGAAGAGTGCAGTTGGAAGCAGAAGACGTAAGATGATGTATCTTCTGTTTGTTTACTACAGTAACAAGACAATGGATTACCTCTTTATTAGAACTTGTGTAGCTTTGCAGTATTGAAACAAATGTAGGTATTAAAATACACATCAGTAATACGTTTCTGAATGGCTGAGTACCGTGCTCTCTTAGCATTGAAATACCCAGCCATTGGATTAGTTTGTCCCTCATGTTTGCTTAGTTTGGAAGCTATTTCAGAATGCCTTCAGCTTGTATTCTTCCCCAAAAGCATAGAACTCACTTCTCTGCATCCCCAATTCAAGTCAGAGAAACTGGGCACTGCAGACACAGGAGGTCTGCCTGTACAGAATCAGTGAAGACAAGTCTAAACAGCGGATTTTTTTGAATATGCAGCTGGGTTATCTGAATGTTCTTTATGCAGTGTACCTCAGTTTTAGTACAGATAGCACTTGTCTTGGTTCTTGTCATTAGTCTGAAGCTGCCCCTGAGAAAATCTTGAAAGGGAAAGTAGTGAAAGCTAATCAGCTGGCCCTTTCTTCTTAAGAACCAGTGTATTTTGTAATTCTCCCACTAATAATAAGGCGTCGTGCTGGAGAATCGCGATTGTGTTGTTAAGCAAGACTGACTTCACCTGAGCGGTATAGTTGGCAGCTGTTGAATGTTTAATGGACTTTAAACAAACAAAAAAAACTGAGCAGGTGGAGGTAGACATGGCAAACTGACAGGCGGTGTCAGATGCTTCTTTGAAATGGATAATCTGACTCCATTCACTTCTTTCTGGAAATAAGATCTAGTAATTAACCAAACAAAAGATAGAAGGGTTAAGACTGCATCTTTAAAGCAGCTGTGCTTGATAAATGTCTCTGGTCTTAAATCAATCTTTAGCAAAGCACAGAGACTTAGCAGCAGCTTGCTTATGCCAACGCTAAAAATACTTGATGTGTACAGGTAACCATGTCAAGGCTCTGGAGTTAATCCATGAGAACAATTCCTTCTGGTATTGGCAAAGGTGAGGATGCTTGCTTCTATAGAAATGAGGTTTTGAGCTGTGACTTAAGCTGTCACTTAGGTGACTGTTTAGGAAAGCTTCCTTTTAAGCTTTGAAGTATGTAAGCTGACAAATTGTTTAAGTTCAGAACTGGGTTTACAGTCTCTTGTTCTCTGACTGTATGCAACTTCTCATGTTTCAGACTGAAAGCAGAATTGCAGCGGTACCAGTCATACAACTATAATGATTATTGCCAAGATTACCAGAACTACTACTCGCAGAGGAGTTACGATGCTTACGCTGACTACAACTACAGCTCCTATGCTCCCTGTGACAGCATGCAAGCTGTTGGAGACTGCTCTTTAGGAGATTCTTTAATGGCTCCAGCTGTTTTTGAGGTAAAGATAGTGCACGCTTGCTATAAAGAAAATATTTCACAGATAGTATGTTGTACAGATTTGTGTGAATCAGCAAAAAGAATCCGAAGTTGAAAACATGCTTTCTACTTAGTGTGAAGTTAAAAGAGCAGATTCCATTCAGAGGTGTTTGTATTTAAGTGCTTAAATAGTAAATCCATAGAATTAGTGATTTATACACCATTATTTGTTCACGCATACCAAAGAATGGTTTTGACAGCATAATTGCGTACGCTTCTTCTGTTCCTGTTCTTCTGATTTGCTTTGCTTAAAGCAAATTAAACAGTTGTTGTAAGTGGTCTTATCGTGGTCAATTTATTAGTTGTGACCTCCGGAGGTCCCTTCCAACCTGTACTGTAATATTGGCTTTCTTCTAAAAATAAGTAGATAAAATGTCATCTATCCTTGTAGTTGTAGGAAGAAGGAATGGATTGAGACTGCAGCACTTTGAATCTGTGATGCTTTCTGAAATGAGTTATGATTAAACTTAGCCTTTTCTGTCTTTCAGGAATCTTCAGTTATGACTGCAACCGGTGATGACCTAATTACTGACGGTAATAAGGGTTCTGTCATTGTCACTTGAGTTTAGCCATACTTGTGCCTTTTAACAATACAAGCCAACCTCTACTGGATGAAGAACATCTTGAAAATTCAGCTGAGGTCAAACCTCTGTGGGGTTGATCTGCAATCAGCTGGGGTTTTAAAGCTGATACAGCATACACTGACCGCATCAAGTAAAACGGGACACTGTCAATGCTTCGCAGCAGGTTTCTTGTACCTGTGCCTTCATTCCCATTTGAAAATGGTCTGACAGAATTTTGTTCTTTGTATTGGTTCCGCTAAACAGATTTTATATTAGAAACTCAGTAATATGCAAAAGCTTTGTTCTCCACCCTGAGGTAAAAGCTTATGTTGCAGATTCCAAAAGGAGGATTCAGCTTGCACTTACAAATACGGTACAAAACATATTTGTGTCCTGGAAGGTTTGCAAAGTTCCTCACGTGGAGGCATTTTGTGTTAGTGTTTAGAAACTATCCTATGTAACGTGTATTGCCGTAGAAGTGAATTAAATGACTCTTGGGAGGGTTTCATGGCTGATTATCCTTAAACGTTATCTTTACTATCTTAAACATTGTCTTTGTCTTTATCTTGAAAGACAGTTCTAGTCCCAGCCTTCTAATATACAAATTCCCAAAAGTTGGAGCTGTGAGGCTCAAAATTTTAGAGGACTAAATACCTCACTAAAATTAGTAGATCTAATAGCTTATTACACTTAGCTTAAAATACATTTTATTAGCCATTTCACGTGAAGTTTTTTTGTGCGCATGCCTCAGATTTGATACTTGGACTTACCAGGCTTTTATTTTCAGATCCACAGCTCTACTTGGATGTTGATGAAATGAACAGACAATTCACGGAGACAAGCGAAGAACTCTACGATTCACTCATGAATTGTCACTGGCAACCTCTGGATACGGTCACTTCTGAAATCCCCTCTGCTATTTAAGTGTCTTCTAGAGCATGACCGTTAGGACCAAAGTGCTAAAACTACATTTCTTCTACATTATTCTAGCTCATAAGTTTTAAAGCACAATGATAGGTTGGGTTTTTTTTGCTATGCTTTTGACAGTTTCTGTAATCTTTTTGTTCATCACTCTCTTCTTGGAGCATCATGAAGTCATGTAAATATTCGAGAAATGTAAAGAGGTAAATGGGGTCTAAAGATAAGACTTGCCTGTGTAAATAAAAAATTTGTTTCTGCAAACCTGCCAGCAAGGGATTTTACTTGTACCTGTGTGCAGCACGTTCTCTTCCGGCTTACGGAATTTAACAAGGTAGTAAGGGTATTTCATCTGTCTTTATTTTTATATGGGCATTAGGACACAAGCAACACCTAGCTTTCCCTTGTTTTCCTGGTTCCTTAGGTAAGCGACAAGCCAAGCCTTTCATGTGCTTGCTTAGACTGGAAGTATGTATGGGAGACACTCACAGGCCTTGCTATGGAAACACCTGTGCCCACTTTTTCCTGCAGGCTGCTGGCTCTAACTGTACTACTGATATATGCTAGGTCAGCTAAAATTGGCTTATAAATAGGGTATGTTAAGCATATGGAAGTGTAGACTTCAACTGCCATAGCTACAAACATCCCGTGGAATGAGGATGATGTCTGCTGGCACTCTCTGCATCAGCATTCAGTTTTCCCTTGCCCTTCTTACTGTTAGACTTCTCAGCTGACGCTTTACAGCGAAGAAATTGCTACAACATAATCCGTGTTCTTAAACCTAAAAAAAAAAAATCTTGGAGAAAACAACTTGCTGGTTTTCCCTCCTTGCTGGCAAGGAGAAAAATAGTCCACCAGGAACAACAAAAAAATCCTAGTAACAGCTCCTTAAGTTATACCCTCTGCTACCCTCTCTGATTGCTCTGGTCTTCCTTCATTCGTGGTAATGAAGTTTTTAAAGCTCTGGTAGAAGGATGACAGTACTCAAGTCAAAGGAGATGAGAGCAATGAGGAAAGCTTTGCTTTAAGCTAGAGCAGTCTTGCGAGTTGCTGCCTTTATGCTGTTCTTATCTTGAAGGGTACAGAGTCTTTTCCAGTCATAGGGACTCCATAACCCTATGAGTATGGAGAAATAGTTGCTAATTAACAGTGTGTATAATAAGTAAGTGAGGCTGGAAACAAAAGAATATTCCTCCAAGAAAAAAAAGGAAGCAGAAATTACTGTACTTAATAGCTGGGGAAGCTGTTAAAGCTAGTTGACACAGTTCTGGTACTGCCGTGTGTGTTTTGGGGGCAACATAAACCATAATTGCTGTGATGGCAGGTAAGAATCCAATTCTTTTTTATGGCTTAGTGTAGTCAGTGAAAGCAGTGGTCCTAAGCTGCATGCTGTTCTTAAATGTAATGCAAATCCTCTTTTGTGACTCCTCAGTACTTCCAGGTTACTTGTAGCTGATCACCAGCAACTGCTTCTGTTAGCTATTAGCTGTTGGGTTTTTGCTAGGAATACTTTCAGTCCTGAATTGAAATGATGACATCCTGAAACAGAAGAGGCTCTTGGAGTATTGTAGGAAGCGCATTCTTCCTGGTTCTAGTGCAGGTGTACACGTAGGAGGGGACAGAAGGCAAAGAACCTCACATAGGTGGAGGGGGTGAGGTGGCATCACAGTTAGAGCTGTTGCAGTTAACTCTTCCCAAAGCATGAAAGCAACGTGGCTGGGAACAGGGATTTGTTGGGTTGCTTCTTTGTGTGAGCCAGGGAGTCTTTTGAGGGGCAGATTAATAAGAATATGACACAAGGTAGAGGTGGAATAGATGAAGCAAAGAATCTGGGTGGGAAAAGGGTTGCTTGTACGTGTCTATGGAATTGTTTCAGGGGACTGAGCTGGGGCAAATTCAAGATAATAGATGCAGCCTCCTTGAATTTGGATGGCAGTGCTGAAGCTTCAAAACCTTACAAGGTTTGATGCCACTTCAATTGTAGTGCATAGCTGTGGTACTTGAGCTCAGAAGCGCAAACTGCACAGGATTTTTTTATCTATTTTCTTCAACGTGAGCAGCAAAACATCTTCCAGGAATGTGCCTGGGTGCTACGCTGCTTTGACACGGCTTGCTTTGCATCACCAAACACAGTAGTTAGGTTGCATCGAGTACTTTGTGGAAACATTCATTGTGTTGTCACCCAGAAATGGGATGCTACAGATATGTGTTGGCCCGGCAGTATCAGTGCTGTTTTTTGGCCTTTGAGAGGTTGGTCCATAACAGGTGACCTGTGTAATGAGGGGCCCACATAGATTGGTGACTTCATTAAGTCTGATACTGTGGTGGTGTGTGACCCAAGGCCCTGAACGTCAGAAAATCAGGCTGTGGCCACCTATTTTATGCAGACTTTGCCTATTAACAAGGTCTCTACACTGTACGTTAGAGACGTGCGCCTCCTTTTCCGGACTAGATAGCGAAAATACCAGTTTTGTAGTTCAGTGAATGAGATTGGTTGGGCTGTTTGTTCTCCAGAGCTGAAAAATGTTGGGAGTGTATTCTCTTGGAGTCCACAGAAATGAAAATGATGAGAGGAAGAGAACGTTGGTTGCAGCCCGCGTGCTGCTGTTATAAAGTAGTTCTCTGATGTCTTTTTCCCTCTGCTGAGACTTATCAGCCTATCGTCCTTTCCTGTTAGGAGCGCATACCTGGCGTGGGATGGTGTGCGCAGGGCAGATTCTTTACCGTAAGAGCACAGTGAATGCCAGACTTCTTCCTGTACTTTCGTGTTAACCGTGAGTCACAAATTCAGGAAGCAGTGATTGCATCGGAACTGCTAGAATGCTTTGCGGAGTCTTTTTACTGGGTAAACTTCACAGCTGCAGTTACAACTTCCAGCCTGTGTTAGCTGAACACATCGTACTGGTGCCCGCCATCAGTTTGACAAAGATGGGATTGCAGTAGGATCTTGCTTTCTTCCTTCTTTTTAATTAAACAAGTCTTTGAAGCAACTTTTCCAACACCGCCATACTTCACTTCTTCCAGTTATTTTCTGTTTTACTTAGCTGAAATGTTTTTTTTTCTTCCAAGCTTGAGGAAGTTTTCTACAAGAATGTCCCGTAATGATTTCATAAACTCTTTTCGTTGTACCTAGCTGCAACAGAGAGTGCTTTTATTCAAAAACCTGCTGGTTTTCTTTTCCAAGAAGTAGTGGGGTTTTTCCTATCTCTTCACTGATGGGAAAGGCTGTAGGACAGTAGCTTGAGGGGCTACTAATGCTGTCATCAGTGAGCCGGGAAAAGGCAGGAGTCCGAAACGGGTAAAAAGTACTTAAAAGGATACCAAAAGAGTAGATGGTACTTAAGCCGTGGATGTTTCTTTTTGCAGGGATGCTCTGGACCAACCGCTTCTTTCTAGCGCTACCTCAAAGTAACTTGCAGATAGAACTCACAGGGAAGGTTGATCAAATGGTGATGATCGCTGTCATTCTGCTGGACACGCAGATACTTGCCTTTCGTTTTGGCTCATTTTTAATACCAATTAACTTCAGTGCCTCGCGTTAATAGACACCGTTTGACTGCATCGGCAAATGTTTCTGAGTCGTGAGTGTCATTAAAGGCCTGTCACCCTACGGAAATCCTTCTAAATAAGAAAAATGGCATTTAAATAAATAAATAAAGCAGCGTTTGAACTTATGAGCAAACCTAGCGTAGCTGCCTTTGACGCTGATCTGGAGGAGAAAAATCACGTTATCACACTACTATGGTTGCCTTAATAGCTTTGGTGTACGTGAGGGAGGGAAGCATTATGTGATGTTTGCCTAGCTATTACATGGCCAATGCAGGAGGGGTTTTAGTCAGTTCCCTGAGCACGGATTGTTGCAGAAGTCGGTGATTTCACTGCCCAATGTCTGTTATTAAGCGCACGATTCACGTCCCGTTATCGTTTTTATTATTTATTTCTGTGTTTATTTTCTGGGGCGGCGATCTGTCACGATGCCCATCGTTCCCCTGCCGTAAGGTAGAATTTAGCGTGACGACCGCTTCCCGGACCAACGGGGCCACGAATCCGGCCTAAAACTCTGCTTGTGCGTTGGTTGTCGGCGTGGGGGCTGTTGGTTGTCGGTGCGGGGGTATCGGTTGTCGGTGCGGGGGTATCGGTTGTCGGTGCGGGGCTTTTCTGACGAGCACTGTGGGCTCGGGGCGCCGTCCCACGCCCGGCGCGGTGCTGCGGCACACCGGCGGTCGGCGCCACGGCGCGGGGAGGCTCTGGAGGTGACTCCTAGCCCCGTGCTTACGGTGGCCGGGCCGGGGTTCATTATGGCGGCCGGGTCCTGAGGGCGGGAGCGGGAGGGCGGCGGGACCGGGACGGGACCGGGGCGGGGCGAGGAACGGGAGCGGCAGCGGGAGGGGGGGGCGCGCGTTCCCGTGAGGGGAGGGGGCGCGCGAGGGAGGGAGGGGGAGGGTGTGAGAAACACTCCGTAGCCAAGAACTTGGGCTCAGGCGAGGAGCTCAGCGAAGCAGGAATTTATTCGCGATCGCAGTGGCGGGCGTCCCGTCCGTGCGAGGACTACCGCACACCAAATTTCCCTGGTGTATTGCCAAGCACTTCCCCGTGCAAGGGCTTACCATACACCGCATTTCCCGAGACTCTTCCTTTCTCTCCCTCATCTCACGCTTCGTCCGTCTCCGGCCGCGCCCCTCGCGGAGCTGCGGAACCGCGGATCAGGACTCCACACTCGCTCCGTACAAAAGTACGTCTCAATCACACGGCACACAGAGTCTCACCCGACCCCCAAGGCAATACTTCCTATTTCTTACCTTGGTCTGTGCACAGAGTTACCGGATCAATTCTCAAAGCCGGAGTGCCTGCCTTCTTCCCTTCCCCACTCCTTCACGGATCCTGCCTCTTTCATCAGTCTCGGGCCCTCTGTCAGCTCTCCGCAGAACCGCCGCCGTCGATGCACAGGACCGCTGAAATCAGCGGGGCATGCCTTCCTGCTGCTGCGGCGGTGGGGCTCCCCAGTAGGCGACTGGCTCCCGGACGAGCCCCAAATTGTGAGAAACACTCCGTAGCCAAGAACTTGGGCTCAGGCGAGGAGCTCAGCGAAGCAGGAATTTATTCGCGATCGCAGTGGCGGGCGTCCCACGAGCAGGAGCGCCCCTGCTGGTTCCAAAACCCAGTTTATATACTTTTTGATGACGGGACCCTCCCCTGTTTCCCCACTGAGGGGGTGATCCAGGCTCACAATCTGTCTGATGCTTCCCAGACAATGCATGGCCTTCCGTTGCCGGCCTGTTAAATTTCGAATTTCTTTTGACTTTTTTACTGGTTGAAGCGGTGATGTTTCTTCACTTACCTGACTTGACTCAACACCGTGATTTTCCCCGAATTGTTCTACGGAGTCTGGTTGTCTGCGTTTTACAAGGTCGCCTGCTAAGCGTTCTTATCGCTGCAAGCACACCTCAATACCCCATTCCTTACCTTTAAACAACGTAACTCTGCAAAAACAACATTTTTATTCCCACGAGGGGCAGGGCAGGCCCCGCGGCGCGTGGCGGCGGGGGGCGGGGGGGCCCCGTGACGGCACCGAACGCGGGGGGGGGGGCGGTATGGCCTCGGGCGGCGCGACCGGTAGCGGCGCGACCGGCAGCGGCATGGCCGGCGGTGGCAGGGCCGGTGGCGGCGGGGCGCCGGGCGGCAGCCCAGGAGCCCGATCAGGAGGAGGAGGAGCAGGAGGAGGAGGAGGAGGAGGAGGAGGAGGAGGAGGAGCGGCCGGCGGCAAGGTGAAGAGGCGGCGCCACCGTTTGGGCGCCGCGAAGCCCCCCTGTGCCAGGAGCAAGCGGGTGAGGAGCGGCCCCCCCACAGCGGGCCCTTCCCCCTCAGCCCACCAGTTACCCCCTTACTTACCCCCTTACCTTACCCGCCCCTTTATCCCCTTAGTTACCCCCTACCCACCTCCTTACCCCCTTAGTTACCCCCTCGACCGCTTAGTTACCCCCTCAGTTACCCCCTCAACGGCTTAGTTACCCCCTCAGTTACCCCCTCAGCCCCTTCCTAACCCCCTCAGTTATCCCCTCAGCCCCTTACTTACCCCCTTACCCCTCTACCCAGCCCATTACCCCCCTCCTCCCCCTCCCCTTCACCCCCAGCCCGCTGCCCTCAGGACCCCCAGTGCCACCCCCAGGGCTTTCCCCGCTCCCTGCACCCCTCCTCAGCCCATCATCAATTCTCTGAACGTTACCTGCCAGGCTTTGCTTCTCGTTTGTGCTGTAGGGTACAGCAGGTTGATGGTGAAAGCGGTCCGTCAATTCGGGGTGTGAAAATCCCCGTGCTGGAGGGGGGACGCGCCGAGATCCCTCCCAGCAGCTCTTTGCTAAGAAATGTCAGGACGCCCAGAGAGATGCTCTGGAGATGCCCTCTGCACATGTTTGTTCAGCCAAAACCTCTCCGCTATTAAATGAGCAACGTAGCTGAGGGGATTGATTATCATATGCAAAACCAAGGGAGCGCTACGCATGGATAGCTGCTCAATTAGGTTTTTATCACTTGCAGAAATGCCAAGTCCCTTATACCATATATTGACAATCAATCTTGTCCATCTAAAGCTGGCCTGGAAGGGCAATGCAAACATTCCCCACGCTTACAGAGCAACCGTTGAAACCTCTGGCTTGAACAGTGCATTAATGTTGAAAGTGCCATAGCTTGCGTGTGCCGACACCGTGTAGCTAACTGATAAACCTTACACGTGGATTAAAAATAATCAGTGGAGATGGTTTTCTAACTTTTCCATTGTCTGTTATCTCTGCGTGTTTTCCAGTAGGTTTATTTAAAGAGTGTGCCAGAGCAAACACGTGCGTGGGGATATCTGGGGGATTCTGCACAGAGAATGGCTGCTGCACATCCAGCGCAGATCAAATTAACAGTAACTTATCGGGGAAGAATTTTAATGATTGATAAATAGACAAACTGATCGGTGTTACATGTGTGCATTTATTATAGCAGTTAGCTTTGTAACCAGACGAATCGTGCAAATGTTCATAACGTAAAAGGACGAGCTTTGAGCAGATAGCTTGCTTAGAGCATTTGTCAATTAATTCCAGTTTATTTTCAATATCATGTCCACTCTGCAGAAGGTTCTGTGGCTTAATGTTAATTGTCTCTCAGTGATGCAGTTGGGGAGGCACGAAAGCGACCGATGCGATTTTGTGAGGTTATACCTCTGGTTCTGATCCCTACCCCGCTGTTTTTCTCATCCTTCCCCCTACAACTTTAGTCGATAAGTCGATTCTTAGAAATACTTAAATAGATGTGTTTTGTGTGCTTGTGATCATAATTACAGCCCACCAAACCCTCTGTCTCTTACCATTAAGCTCTGAAGGTGCCTGGGCACTGTCAACAGTATAGTTAGCAGCTTCAAAGTTCCTGGGAACTAGTCCTGGATCTAATTTACTTTTTTTTTTTCCCCCTGCCTGCAGGAGGGATGATTAGCAGGATGCCTAGCTCATGATTGTCAGCTTTCTGGATATTAATTTTTATTATTAATTTTTATTATTAATTATATTCATTTATATTAATGTATCTTTTATTTAACCGTAGTTCCTGGGGCTTTCGTTCAGGTGGGAATTCTCCGATCGTACCCGATGTATGCCGCAGAGTCAGTCTTCTACAAAATACAGCAACAGCTTTAGAAGGCTCTTGCAAGAGGAGGTGCTGGTGCTATAGCTATAGCTGTGTTTCTTCCAGGACATCTTCTGGGTTAGCCTGACTGTTGAGAGCAGAACTGTTTTTTGTGCGTATAGTCACTGCAATTCAGCATTACTAAAATTGAAAATATTTAGGTTCACTGATTTTAATGGGTAGTATGGTCCTGACTGTCGCAGTAGATAATTGCTGAACTTCTGGTTTAGTTGGTTTTCACGTGAGGGTGCGAAGAGTCCTGGAACAAGTCTGTAGGTCAGGAGCTGTTCAGGCGTAGAGTTTCCTGATAGCCTTGCAGATTGACGACCTGCTGGTGAATTTTGGCAGAGGTTTCAAAACTTTGAACCTTGCCAAGGTCACTTGGAAGTGCAGAAAGTGATAGGTAGTTGTAAATCAATCTTAGGTGAATTTTAGGTTTACCAGAAGTGTAGCGATCCTATGCCAGGGATCAACCTCGTTGTCGTCTTCTGAATATTTGCTGTATAATATCTGTCTTCAAGGTCCGTGGAAGGTGGTATCCCAGCATATGCTGTTGACTGTGTTTCTGTAATTAAACAACTGTTTTTTCTTTCAAGCAGGGAATAATTAGCAGAATGACAGAAACGGTGAAAAATATTGTACCGGCGTGGCTGCAGAAGTATTTCAATAAGCGTGAGGAGGAGTGTGTAGACAGAAATGAATCTGCAAACCAGGAGGAGACTCCGGTAAACTATCACCACGATTATGCAGATGAAGATACCATAATCGATGAGAGATTCACGCCTGAGCCAGCAAGAATTAGTAGACGAGGTATGTGAAAAATCATTTGGAATTCTGGCCATCTGTATTTATTCACAGATTTCTAGTTTTGAATCTGAATTTCAAAAGGAAATTGGAATGAGGGTTTTGACAGAATGAAAAAAAAACAAACAAAAAAGTCAAAACAACTGTTTGTGAAACCGTCTTAGCTTTAAACTGTATACACAGTTACGAAGCATACATCTTATGCTCTTGGAAGGCATCAGTTAACTTTAGGTACTCTATTAGCCAGGTGCTAAATGCTGAAAATAAGTCATTTGCAAGTGTGCTGGGTTGCATTTTCCATCTTTTAAAAGATATGGAATGAAAATCTGTCTAATTGCCTAAGGCAATTAAAAAAATTAATTTGTTTTGCAGTCTTCGAAACAAAAGACTAGATGCTAGAATGGCAGAGGAAAATTCCGTCTCGTGTCCCGACTTTGTTTGTTTTGTTTTGTTTTGTTTTGGGCTTTGATCAATTTAGTAAAGTTCCTTGTTAACTTGATGGTGAACTGGGGAACTTGTGCACGGATGTGGTTTATGAGATTATTATCCTTAAAATATTCAATAACTTTAAGGTCTACACGGGGGGAGGGGGTGTCTTTGAGAAGGTATTTGGACCGTTGGCAACGAGGTTTGCAACTCCTTTACCTCATGAAAGATTAATTTGTCTTATATCCAGTGCCTCTCACTGTTCCTGTAGTCCTGTTGTATAAATTTGCATCTATTCTTATTTGAGTTTCTCTTAAATTAGCTGTTTTGGGGAAGTCAGCTTTAAATAAGTAAAGAAGTTTTGTCTGAGCGTGCGTAGGTAACCATAGATAATGTGGAAAGTCAGTTGCTTCTGTTGTTGGCAGAATCAAAAAATAAGGAGGAAATATCTTTGCCTCCAATCTCATCTAATTGTGAACAAGGAGATTGATGGCTTTGTGTGTAGCTGTAGCTTGGGAATGAGTTTGGAGAAAAGAACAGAGAAGGTCTTCATGACTGAGGAACACATGTTGGCTTTCCTATGTAACTGCGTGAAAGGAGCTTTCAGTAAGAACAGCTGCACTGCAAGCTTGCTAACTCCAGGAGCTCAGGAGCAGGCGGACACCCTCGAACCTTATGCAGCTTATGTTGCTGTCCGTGGGTGTTACTTACTATGCTTAAGAATAAGATATTTTTTTTTAATTATTACTACATTTTGAAACCAATGTGTCTCTTCATTTCTGAGGTATCATTGTGCTGGAGCCTATATTGGGTGGCCTTCCGCCTCAATAACTTTCTGTATCTCAAACGGTGCTGTCCTAAAAATCTGCTCATGGTTTGGAGAGCTAATTAGTGGTACTGCAGTGGTTATGAAGATTGAAGTAACTAGTTTAAGCTTCAGTTCAAGTATCAAGAGGATAGTGGCTCAAAGTCATTTGAATTGCCCAGATTCCTGGGAGAGACAGTAGGCTTTCATCAGGCAAAATACCCATGCATAGTTCCATTCATTTAGCAAGATAGACTTCAAGGCCACCTATTCCAGGCCACTGGCATTGTTTGCAGACCCTTTGCTTCAAGAGGGAAAAATGCTCATCTGGTTACTTGGGTCAACATCCTTGTCCCTTGGGTCAAAATCCCAATAGTTAATGGGTAGGAGATGATGTTTTGCCTCTAACGTGAGCTGATATGGAAGAACTTGGGAAAAAAGTACTGCAAACGTTCATTTTCATGTTGTGTATTCAGATTAATATAACCTTTGTTCCAATATTATGGAAGCTGCAGTGTTATCTGTAACTTACCGTGTAATCTCAAATTTTGTAAAGCTTATTGCAAGCTGTACATGGGAGAAGGAGTATATATGTTTGATTTAGTGAACGGCCAAGTCAGCGTTAGAGCATTTGAGCACGGGGTCAGAATGTGGTGTTGTAAAACCTCATAGTTAACTACTTCTGGATGCAACATTAATACTGTGTATCGCAAGCAGTGTTGTTGTTGTAGCCAGACAGTTAGATGCAACCGTATCTGGGTGAGGAAGAAGTTAAATTTGGCTTCTCTCTTTTTGCGCTTAGAACTTGGCAATAGCATGGCTGTCGATAGGAAACAGGTTTTGGCTTCTGTGAGCTTGTCTATAGCAAAGCTAATTATCTCCCTGTTCTTGTCTAGAACCATCCACAAGTAGATCAGCACTGAACTTCCCAGTTGCGTTAACAAGGCCCTCTCTTCGTTTGAGCCACCTGAATTATACCATGCTGGATTCTCCTGTCCCACCTTGTCAGCCCTCGACATCTTCTATATTTGGCATTGGCAGTCCTAGGCTCTCCTTCATAAAAGAAATAGAAGATTCTACCTCTGAAAAAGACGATGATAACATCTCAACAACCAGTGATTCCTCCTCTAGAGCATCTGCTGAAGGTGATTTTTGTGTTCTCTGTTTAATTGACTTTTTTTTTAATGTGAAGTACCTTGCGTTCTTTAATATTCCACATCACCTTAGTAAATAAAATAGGTGAATGTCAACTTTGGATGCGAGAATTAAATTGAATTTTTAGTGTTTTAGAAGTATATAATCCTATCACCTTTTTAATAGAAGCGTGCTTTGGAATACGTTTATGATACCCTGATGTTAGAAAGAGTCAGTGCTGAAATATACACATTCAGCTAGGTTATATGTAAATTTTGAACTGGGACGGTAGGAAATCAGGCTGACTTGCCGTAGCTTGACAACTAGGCTGATTGTCTAGAAGGAAGAGTGACTCAGACCTTTCTTGGTAGAAGGCTTCAGCTGTCAATACTTTCATGTCTTTTGCCAAATTCATTGAGGAAAGCACACCATTTTAAAATAAAAAATAAGCATCGTGTCGATGTAGGTTGGTACCTAGGTCTTCTCGCTGAAAGGGCGAACAGCAGGTTTGCAGCTTTTTCTAGTCCCCCATAGAGACAGGGACTGACGTGTGCTCAGCAGGTTTTCCAGAGAACTTTTGTACAGCTGAGAGTAGAGTTGCTGGGCTTTAGCAATATAACCTGAGTGCACTAGAACTTTCTGGTGTGTCTTCGTAAAACATACATGGGCAGAAGATCGTTAACTCTTAGAGCAGCCTTTGGGGAATCTTCCAGGTTTAAAACCTGTGCGATTATGATCTGTGCTGGCCTCCAGCCTTCTACCAACATAGAAAAAAACTTTGTTTGTACAAATGCACTGATGTTTATGCGGTCCTCTTTTATCTTAGCATGAAGGAAAAAAAATCTGCATTGGAAGCACAATATTAACTTGGTAAGATTGCTGAAAACTACTTGCAGCTCTGTGAACAGTTTTCAAGTTTGTAGGTGATACTTGGTTTTCAGTCTGTACGTGAAGTTGATCTATTTAAAGAAGCTGAAGTCATGCTTATTTTTCTGTATTGAAGAACTTGAATTAGTGTGATCTTTATTGTTAAAGTTCTGTACGTACGAGAGGCATTTACATCTAGCATACGTCATTTTGGCAGATGTTGCAGTTTTAAAAAATACTTCATCGTCACTGCTCTGGCCCACAGAAGCTGAAAGAACTCATTCCCTCTCGCAGCATTCTGCAGCTAGCTCTAAGAAACCTGCATTCAGTTTATCTGCTTTTGGAGGACTGTGTCCTGTAAGTACTGCACAGTATTTCTTTTAATCAGTTTGAATGTGTACCTGTTTTTCTATCCACTTATCGTACTGTGTTTCCGTAGGCATGTGGAAGCATGTCTGTTTTTAAGGAAAAGCAGCTTGGGTTTTCTCCATTTTACCCCGGAAAGACGGCCTATGGTGGTGCAGCTGCAAGATCTAGGCAGCCAAAGACGGAACCTTATCGGGTATGAGAAAAGTAGTGTAGTGGGAAATAGTGATGGAAATAAAAAAAGCAGCACTGCCAAAGGAGCTTTGAGCAGGGAGCTGAATATGTGGTAACAGTTGCTCTTCTGCCCTCTTGGTCTACACAAATAGACGAGATTGATTTCTGTTTAAATTCTTTTATAACAGTTTTTACCACAGGTAATACTTGTCAGAAAGAACAAGAATGACAGTTTGGGCAAGTTGTTGGTAGTTGGGGTTTCCTCTATTGTTAGGTCTTTCAAAAAATTCCATTTAAGTGCCATTGTCTGCCTCTGACTACATTACGTTAAAATAACATGATGCAAAAAAACCAATGACAGCCTAACTTTGAAAACTTGTGTTTATGGTAGCAAAAGCTACAGTAGTCAAACCTGGCTAATATTTATCTGTGGATCTTCTTTTCCAAGCATGCCTACATTCATGCTATGGATATGTTGTATAAGCCTGCAGTCTTTGAAAATATGTAAAATCAACTTGGCTGATCCTTTGTTCTTCTGGTACACAGAGGCATGCAGGACTAAATGCAGTCTCAAGATAAGCAGTGACATGCTTTCTGTTTTGAAGGATTCATATAGTTCTTGAAGAGAGTTATTTGCCCCCAAGAGTTCTTGGAAATACCAAATAAAAACTGCTGACAACTCTGATTAGCTAGAGCTGAATCGAAACGGAAAGTCAAATCAGGTTTGGTAGGAATGTATTTAAATGAAAGTGACTTTTATCGATAAATCAAAAGGAATTTTAAGAAAATGAAAACGCGGGTTTGCTGGCTCTGTTCTGACAGTCCATTTGTGCAACGGAAAAAGGGCAGTACAAGTACCTCACTTACGGGAAACCTTGAAACCTTGTGGTGCAAAGCTGGGAACCCTCTTTGGTCGGCTATTTTTGTTTTTTACAATATTACTGCATTATGGTAAAAAGAGGAACCAAAATACTAGGCTTTTAAAGGAGAGAGTAGCTTGCAAGCTTCTTGCTGCTTGCTGTGAATGACAGCAAGGTACTAGAGAGTCCAGCGAAGGGCCACCAAGATGATCAAGGGACTGGGAGCACCTCTCCTCTGAGGAGAGGCAGGGACTGCTGGGCCCGTTTAGCATGGAGGAGAGGAGGTTCAGGGGGGATCTTATTGGTGTAAAAAAATACCTGAATGGATGGTGCAAAGAGCATAGAGAGCCATTGTGTTTTCAGCAGTGCCCAGTGCCAGGTCAAGAGGCAACAGGCACAAACTGAAACGTGAGGCTCTGAGCATCAGGAAACGCTTTTGCACTGTGCGGGTGATGGAGCCCTGGCACGGGTTGCCCGGAGAGGCTGTGGAGTCTCCCTCTTTGGAGGTCTTCAAGAGCTGACTTGACATGGTCCTGGGCAACCTGCTCGGGGTGGCCCTGCTTGAGCGGGGGGGTAGACCAGGCGATCTCTAGAGGTCACTTCCAACCTTAACCATTCTGTGGTTCTGTGAGTCTCACTTGTGTTTTTACATGCTGCGTGGTCTGCTTCCTGTCTTCACATCGTGTGATAAGCACAGTGTGGTTATATGAGGGATTTAACCTGGGAAGAAAAAAAGTCACACCAAAGGAAGTTTTTGACTGATATTTGAAGTTGGGTGGTGCAAATACACAGTTTACTTTTTCAGTGTAATGTTTAGATCTGTTACAGTTTAAATCAGATCTTTATCTTTTAAGACAAAGATTTGCAGCCAACTTTAATCTTGGGGGAAGGGAGGAAGCAAGAGAGAAGTAAAACTAGTTCCTGGTTATGATTGTATACACCGATTTTGAGATGGTACACTTAGACCATCGTGAAACTCTGAGGTCTGTGTTGTTACTGAAAATGCTTTCTGTACCACCACAAGCCTTTTCTTGAGTTCTGTTTCCCTGATTACTGCTTCGGAGGCCTTAGCAGTCCTAGCATCATCCGTCTTGACCTTTTACAAGTACGGAGTTCTTTTACTGCTCGTGCAACAAGCACGTGCAAGATGCACTGAGGCCCAAGGTAAACTTCATTAAACTCCGAATGTATTCTCTTCTTTATGGCTTGAACTCCCAGTGACTGCATTTTTCTCTGTCATCGGAATATATTGATTGTATCATCAGTGTAGCCTTGGGACATAAAATACATGCCTCCTTAGCTGAGAATTGACCATTGTAACACTTAAAATGCTAATTTTTCAGGCACAAAAGAGAGCGAAAGCTAGACAAGAAACTGTGCGGCCCCGCGCTACCTTAAGTACCGCTGCACGGTGCATCTTGGAGGCAGTGGAGAAGCTGTCAAGCCCTTTGTTGGTAAATAGCACTTCTTTTAATCTGTTTTTGCTTCATGTGTTTATAAAACTTAGTAAATGTGCCGTCAAAGGATAAAGATAAAACTATTCTTCCTTACGTTGTGGCCGGTTTAATTTATTGTGCTATTTTTTCAACAGGATGCTAAAAGAATGGCATCTCTTTTGCCGCTGTGTTGTATAAGTTGACCATGAACCCCCACATTTTTGTTGCAGGGAACCCTCTGTCTCAGGAAAAAAAATTGCCCTCTAATATTTATGCTTTGTTTTTTCCCTTAGCCTCCGGACATAGATAAACCGGATATTACTGACTTCCAGTCCAAACGAAGAAAGGTAAGAACCAATAATGTCTTAAGCTGAGGTAGATAACTTTTTCAATGCTTTATCACTATTAGAAAAATTTTCTCAAACCTCAGTGACAACATAGACATCAAATCAAGTTAATATTGGCATGTATCCACAGTAGATGATGGGCTGTGAAGATTACTCAGGTTAAGAATTATGTTATCTTTGTAAGTTGAGAGCAACAACTCTAGAACACACCAAGTGGTTTTATCTTGTCCCCCAACTTGGGGTGAAGCTGCATATTAAAATTCCTGTTGAGGAAAGTTTTCTCTTGAAGAAATGATCACAAATAGAAAAATGGTGATTGAGTGGTCATATAGACTTTGTACAGACTTCCGTGTTCATTCGGGCACAGAAAACTAGTTTTTGTGCTTTTTATCACCATTCAAAGTAAAGACGAGGAAAATCGTTAATTTCCGACGCTATAAATCTTACGCTCCTAAATTCCTATTTGGAGGTAGCACAGAACTGGTGATAATGCTGTGGTAAAGCATGACTTCCTTTCATTTTGTTTAAAAAATGAAAACTAGTCATCTTTTTTTGATGACTTTAGTTAGGGGTATCCTTGGGCTTATTAAATTGCAAAGCCCTTAAATGACCACTTGAAGATCAGGTGACTGAAGGAAATAACAAGATGTGCAAACTTTTCATCTTCTGTTCTAATGAGAAAAGGGACAGTGTCTCAAGAAGTTTCTGTGCTAATTCCTTGATTGGATGGATGTATAATTAAGTTTACAATCACTTCAGAGTTTACAAACATCTCAGATTTCCTGGACCATCTTTTCACCATCTGCCAAATTACAAGGGCATGGAGAAGTGAAGTATATCATAAATATTATCCAAATAACTAAAACCAAATCTGGTGTGAATTCTCAGTTATATTATAGCAATACACCTGTGATAAGGCATTAAGAAAGATCTGCCAGATTTGCAACAGAGAGCCTGAAATTGTCAGCCACTAAATGAATGTTGCACGCAGCTGTCAGTGGGTGAAAGGAGATAGATTGTCTATTCATAATACTAGAATTCATAATAGTGGCGGGAGAAGGGTAGCCCGGGATGAGAAGCAATTATTTGCTGAGGAGATGATCGTGTGTTTTCTCGCTAAAGTGAACATGCGGTTGACGGAACACTTGTGCACTCAGGCTAAACTTCTGCAGTGGGTAGCAGTGATGTGGTATTTTTCTTATTTCAAGGAACTGTACCAGGCAGAATAGCTCTTGGTGTATTGAATGCCTAACTGGGGGAATTAATATTTTTCTTTTTTACCTTTAAAACCAGCAATGAACCATCGTTCACTCGAAGTAGATTTGTGAACTTACATAAAACATGTTTTATTCAAGGTTTCAAACTGAATGTAGTATTTTTTAGAAAGATGTATTTTTATATACTTTAGAGAGAGTGTGAATTCTATTACTAAGAGTTGGGAGATACTGTGAAATTAAAGCTGCAGCGTAAACGATTTCCTGTTGGTATTGATTTGAACAATAGCATGCTTCCTAAGACTGTATTTTCTGATCCTTAAGACCGCAGGCGGAGCCATCGGTAAATCTTGTAGCCTTTAGGGTTTTTTTTCTGTCTGACAGTTCAGTTAAGTCAGTTTTGCAGAACACGCAGTGGTCTGTGTTAAAAATTAATTCTGGTCTGTGAAAATGCTTTGAAAAGAGAAGTCAACCCACTACTTGAAGTGCATCTAATGCACATGTAAAGCATTGGATCATATTTTAATGAATGAGATTATTGTAAGATTGACAAGTTGTTTTTTTTTTTGAATGTGTTCTATTGTTTGTGTAACTTTGAAGGGGGAAAATGTAGGGGATGTGAAGCCCGGAAGCCTGTATAATTAGTTGCTTAACACTTCGAATGTTAAATTAATGAATTAAGCTACTGAAAAAAAAAATCACAGTGTGGGCAGAGGAAAAGATAGGAGCATATTCTAGGAACATGGGTTATTTTAATTATGGTAGCGTGAATTATTTTGTCTATGAAGCTAACTGCCAAATTTTGAAATGGAATTGAGTCAGACTTTGGCTACTTATATATAGCTTTATGGATTTCGTTACTGGTTTTCTGGTGATTTCCCTCTACAAGTTGAACGGTTTTTAGAATTTTCAAATTGTATTCACTGAGTGCCAAGACCGATGGGGTGAGGTTTATAGTTCTGTAATTTGTTTTCATCAATAAATATTGGAATTAATTTGGGTGGACGTAAGGATAAATTGATTGCTGTTTCCCTTTCAAAGCTGGAATCCCAGAATGCATTCGAGCCTCCATCTGTCAAGAGACTTGTGACACCAACGGTAAACCATCAACCGATGCGTTATACGCGGTATTCTGAACCATCACCGACTTCAACTACTCAGTCCAGCAAAATTTGCCAGAGAGTAGACACAAAGTACCAAGTGAGTACATTTTTGAGTCCTTATGTGCCTGTTTTTTTTTTTTTTTCCAGTCTTGGAATGTTTCTCAAACCAATTGTTATCCTATCTTTGCAAAAAGTACTGATAGTATGTTTGAGGCGAGCTTTAAGGCAGTGAAAACCATTGTGAAATAGATTGAGCTTTTATGGATTTAATTCTGTTTTTGGAACACTCAGTGTCTTGTGGTTGTTTTCACGATGTCATGATGTGCTATTGAGTCATCCTGTTCTCAGTGAAAGAATATTAAAAGACAGAAATGTTTTCCTTCTATATTCTCATGTACACAAAGGTGTCACTGATGAAACATGCTCGTGTTCTGTGTAAACTATTCCAGGTGAGCTATGTGCTCCAAGTGAGAGTTCTGACAATGTGCTGAGTTATCGTTTTTGATTGCTTTGGAGTAGATGGAGTCTGATAAATTTTCCATAAAATTAAATGGGCATCTCTTTCTGCGAAAACATCTGTGTTTCCAGTATCGGTCTGAGTGTACAAATGACCACGTGTTAAGTGTATGGGCTTTTTAGGCTGGAAATCAAAGTGGACAGTAATACTGGTTGCTTATTGCTTTTAACTCTTTCAATCTCTGTATTGTTTAGCCAGCACAATCTCCATTTGGTAAAGTTCTAAAATGAATGTAGCAGCAACTGCTTAGTTTTTTGGGGGGGTAGAGTTTTTTCGGTTTTTTTTGCTTGTTTGTTGATAAATGATAGAAAACAGAAAAGTATGTCCCTTTTACGGGGTTGGTAAACACAAGTTTTGATGAAAACTCTCCCCCCCACACGCACAATTTTTGTCATTTTGTTTAAATTAATTACTTTCTTTGTTAGAGGATTTGACAAATTTGATTTAGTGTTCTATCAGTTTGTCCTCAATGCTGAGTGAAGCAGTGATGCTTACTTAGTAAATCCATAGAATTAGTGATTTATACACCATTACTTGTTCACGCATACCAAAGAATGGTTTTGACAGCATAATTGCGTACGCTTCTTCTGTTCCTGTTCTTCTGATTTGCTTTGCTTAAAGCAAATTAAACAGTTGTTGTAAGTGGTCTTATCGTGGTCAATGTATTAGTTGTGACCTCCGGAGGTCCCTTCCAACCTGTACTGTAATATTGGCTTTCTTCTAAAAATAAGTAGATAAAATGCCATCTATCCTTGTAGTTGTAGGAAGAAGGAATGGATTGAGACTGCAGCACTTTGAATCTGTGATGCTTTCTGAAATGAGTTATGATTAAACTTAGCCTTTTCTGTCTTTCAGGAATCTTCAGTTATGACTGCAATCGGTGATGACCTAATTACTGACGGTAATAAGGGTTCTATCATTGTCACTTGAGTTTAGCCATCCTTGTGCCTTTTAACAATACAAGCCAACCTCTACTGGATGAAGAACATCTTGAAAATTCAGCTGAGGTCAAACCTCTGTGGGGCTGATCTGCAATCAGTTGGGGTTTTAAAGCTGATACAGCATACACTGACCGCATCAAGTAAAACGGGACACTGTCAATGCTTCGCAGCAGGTTTCTTGTACTTGTGCCTTCATTCCCATTTGAAAATGGTCTAATACAGAATTTTGTTCTTTGTATTGATTCCGCTAAACAGATTTTATATTAGAAACTCAGTAATATGCAAAAGCTTTGTTCTCCACCCTGAGGTAAAAGCTTATGTTGCAGATTCCAAAAGGAGGATTCAGCTTGCACTTACAAATACGGTACAAAACATATTTGTGTCCTGGAAGGTTTGCAAAATTCCTCACGTGGAGGCATTTTGTGTTAGTGTTTAGAAACTATCCTATGTAACGTGTATTGCCGTAGAAGTGAATTAAGTGACTCTTGGGAAGGTTTCATGGCTGGTTATCCTTAAACGTTATCTTTACTATCTTAAACATTGTCTTTGTCTTTATCTTGAAAGACAGTTCTAGTCCCAGCCTTCTAATATACAAATTCCCAAAAGTTGGAGCTGTGAGGCTCAAAATTTTAGAGGACTAAATACCTCACTAAAATTAGTAGATCTAATAGCTTATTACACTTAGCTTAAAATACATTTTATTAGCCATTTCACGTGAAGTTTTTTTGTGCGCATGCCTCAGATTTGATACTTGGACTTACCAGGCTTTTATTTTCAGATCCACAGCTCTACTTGGATGTTGATGAAATGAACAGACAATTCACGGAGACGAGCGAAGAACTCTGCGATTCACTCATGAATTGTCACTGGCAACCTCTGGATACGGTCACTTCTGAAATCCCCTCTGCTATTTAAGTGTCTTCTAGAGCATGACCGTTAGGACCAAAGTGCTAAAACTACATTTCTTCTACATTATTCTAGCTCATAAGTTTTAAAGCACAATGATAGGTTGGGTTTTTTTTGCTATGCTTTTGACAGTTTCTGTAATCTTTTTGTTCATCACTCTCTTCTTGGAGCATCATGAAGTCATGTAAATATTCGAGAAATGTAAAGAGGTAAATGGGGTCTAAAGATAGACTTGCCTGTGTAAATAAAAAATTTGTTTCTGCAAACCTGCCAGCAAGGGATTTTACTTGTACCTGTGTGCAGCACGTTCTCTTCCGGCTTATGGAATTTAACAAGGTAGTAAGGGTATTTCATCTGTCTTTATTTTTATATGGGCATTAGGACACAAGCAGAATCTAGCTTTCCCTTGTTTTCCTGGTTCCTTAGGTAAGCGACAAGCCAAGCCTTTCATGTGCTTGCTTAGACTGGAAGTATGTATGGGAGACACTCACAGGCCTTGCTATGGAAACACCTGTGCCCACTTTTTCCTGCAGGCTGCTGGCTCTAACTGTACTACTGATATATGCTAGGTCAGCTAAAATTGGCTTATAAATAGGGTATGTTAAGCATATGGAAGTGTAGACTTCAACTGCCATAGCTACACACATCCCATGGAACGAGGATGATGTCTGCTGGCACTCTCTGCATCAGCATTCAGTTTTCTCTTGCCCTTCTTACTGTTAGACTTCTCAGCTGACGCTTTACAGCGAAGAAATTGCTACAACATAATCCGTGTTCTTAAACCTAAAAAAAAAAATCTTGGAGAAAACAACTTGCTGGTTTTCCCTCCTTGCTGGCAAGGAGAAAAATAGTCCACCAGGAACAACAAAAAAATCCTAGTAACAGCTCCTTAAGTTATACCCTCTGCTACCCTCTCTAATTGCTCTGGTCTTCCTTCATTCGTGGTAATGAAGTTTTTAAAGCTTTGGTAGAAGGACGACAGTACTCAAGTCAAAGGAGATGAGAGCAATGAGGAAAGCTTTGCTTTAAGCTAGAGCAGTCTTGCGAGTTGCTGCCTTTATGCTGTTCTTATCTTGAAGGGTACAGAGTCTTTTCCAGTCATAGGGACTCCATAACCCTATGAGTATGGAGAAATAGTTGCTAATTAACAGTGTATATAATAAGTAAGTGAGGCTGGAAACAAAAGAATATTCCTCCAAGAAAAAAAAGGAAGCAGAAATTACTGTACTTAATAGCTGGGGAAGCTGTTAAAGCTAGTTGACACAGTTCTGGTACTGCCCTGTGTGTTTTGGGGGCAACATAAACCATGATTGCTGTGATGGCAGGTAAGAATCCAATTCTTTTTTATGGCTTAGTGTAGTCAGTGAAAGCAGTGGTCCTAAGCTGCATGCTGTTCTTAAATGTAATGCAAATCCTCTTTTGTGACTCCTCAGTACTTCCAGGTTACTTGTAGCTGATCACCAGCAACTGCTTCTGTTAGCTATTAGCTGTTGGGTTTTTGCTAGGAATACTTTCAGTCCTGAATTGAAATGATGACATCCTGAAACAGAAGAGGCTCTTGGAGTATTGTAGGAAGCACATTCTTCCTGGTTCTAGTGCAGGTGTACACGTAGGAGGGGACAGAAGGCAAAGAACCTCACATAGGTGGAGGGGGTGAGGTGGCATCACAGTTAGAGCTGTTGCAGTTAACTCTTCCCAAAGCATGAAAGCAACGTGGCTGGGAACAGGGATTTGTTGGGTTGCTTCTTTGTGTGAGCCAGGGAGTCTTTTGAGGGGCAGATTAATAAGAATATGACACAAGGTAGAGGTGGAATAGATGAAGCAAAGAATCTGGGTGGGAAAAGGGTTGCTTGTACGTGTCTATGGAATTGTTTCAGGGGACTGAGCTGGGGCAAATTCAAGATAATAGATGCAGCCTCCTTGAATTTGGATGGCAGTGCTGAAGCTTCAAAACCTTACAAGGTTTGATGCCACTTCAATTGTAGTGCATAGCTGTGGTACTTGAGCTCAGAAGCGCAAACTGCACAGGATTTTTTTATCTATTTTCTTCAACGTGAGCAGCAAAACATCTTCCAGGAATGTGCCTGGGTGCTACGCTGCTTTGACACGGCTTGCTTTGCATCACCAAACACAGTAGTTAGGTTGCATCGAGTACTTTGTGGAAACATTCATTGTGTTGTCACCCAGAAATGGGATGCTACAGATATGTGTTGGCCCGGCAGTATCAGTGCTGTTTTTTGGCCTTTGAGAGGTTGGTCCATAACAGGTGACCTGTGTAATGAGGGGCCCACATAGATTGGTGACTTCATTAAGTCTGATACTGTGGTGGTGTGTGACCCAAGGCCCTGAACGTCAGAAAATCAGGCTGTGGCCACCTATTTTATGCAGACTTTGCCTATTAACAAGGTCTCTACACTGTACGTTAGAGACGTGCGCCTCCTTTTCTGGACTAGATAGCGAAAATACCAGTTTTATAGTTCAGTGAATGAGATTGGTTGGGCTGTTTGTTCTCCAGAGCTGAAAAATGTTGGGAGTGTATTCTCTTGGAGTCCACAGAAATGAAAATGATGAGAGGAAGAGAACGTTGGTTGCAGCCCGCGTGCTGCTGTTATAAAGTAGTTCTCTGATGTCTTTTTCCCTCTGCTGAGACTTATCAGCCTATCGTCCTTTCCTGTTAGGAGCGCATACCTGGCTTGGGATGGTGTGCGCAGTGCAGATTCTTTACCGTAAGAGCGCAGTGAATGCCAGACTTCTTCCTGTACTTTCGTGTTAACCATGAGTCACAAATTCAGGAAGCAGTGATTGCATCGGAACTGCTAGAATGCTTTGCGGAGTCTTTTTACTGGGTAAACTTCACAGCTGCAGTTACAACTTCCAGCCTGTGTTAGCTGAACACATCGTACTGGTGCCCGCCATCAGTTTGACAAAGATGGGATTGCAGTAGGATCTTGCTTTCTTCCTTCTTTTTAATTAAACAAGTCTTTGAAGCAACTTTTCCAACACCGCCATACTTCACTTCTTCCAGTTATTTTCTGTTTTACTTAGCTGAAATGTTTTTTTTTCTTCCAAGCTTGAGGAAGTTTTCTACAAGAATGTCCCGTAATGATTTCATAAACTCTTTTCGTTGTACCTAGCTGCAACAGAGAGTGCTTTTATTCAAAAACCTGCTGGTTTTCTTTTCCAAGAAGTAGTGGGGTTTTTCCTATCTCTTCACTGATGGGAAAGGCTGTAGGACAGTAGCTTGAGGGGCTACTAATGCTGTCATCAGTGAGCCGGGAAAAGGCAGGAGTCCGAAACGGGTAAAAAGTACTTAAAAGGATACCAAAAGAGTAGATGGTACTTAAGCCGTGGATGTTTCTTTTTGCAGGGATGCTCTGGACCAACCGCTTCTTTCTAGCGCTACCTCAAAGTAACTTGCAGATAGAACTCACAGGGAAGGTTGATCAAATGGTGATGATCGCCGTCATTCTGCTGGACACGCAGATACTTGCCTTTCGTTTTGGCTCATTTTTAATACCAATTAACTTCAGTGCCTCGCGTTAATAGACACCGTTTGACTGCATCGGCAAATGTTTCTGAGTCGTGAGTGTCATTAAAGGCCTGTCACCCTACGGAAATCCTTCTAAATAAGAAAAATGGCATTTAAATAAATAAATAAAGCAGCGTTTGAACTTATGAGCAAACCTAGCGTAGCTGCCTTTGACGCTGATCTGGAGGAGAAAAATCACGTTATCACACTACTATGGTTGCCTTAATAGCTTTGGTGTACGTGAGGGAGGGAAGCATTATGTGATGTTTGCCTAGCTATTACATGGCCAATGCAGGAGGGGTTTTAGTCAGTTCCCTGAGCACGGATTGTTGCAGAAGTCGGTGATTTCACTGCCCAATGTCTGTTATTAAGCGCACGATTCACGTCCCGTTATCGTTTTTATTATTTATTTCTGTGTTTATTTTCTGGGGCGGCGATCTGTCACGATGCCCATCGTTCCCCTGCCGTAAGGTAGAATTTAGCGTGACGACCGCTTCCCGGACCAACGGGGCCACGAATCCGGCCTAAAACTCTGCTTGTGCGTTGGTTGTCGGCGTGGGGGTATCGGTTGTCGGTGCGGGGGTATCGGTTGTCGGTGCGGGGCTTTTCTGACGAGCACTGTGGGCTCGGGGCGCCGTCCCACGCCCGGCGCGGTGCTGCGGCACACCGGCGGTCGGCGCCACGGCGCGGGGAGGCTCTGGAGGTGACTCCTAGCCCCGTGCTTACGGTGGCCGGGCCGGGGTTCATTATGGCGGCCGGGTCCTGAGGGCGGGAGCGGGAGGGCGGCGGGACCGGGACGGGACCGGGGCGGGGCGAGGAACGGGAGCGGCAGCGGGAGGGGGGGGCGCGCGTTCCCGTGAGGGGAGGGGGCGCGCGAGGGAGGGAGGGGGAGGGTGTGAGAAACACTCCGTAGCCAAGAACTTGGGCTCAGGCGAGGAGCTCAGCGAAGCAGGAATTTATTCGCGATCGCAGTGGCGGGCGTCCCGTCCGTGCGAGGACTACCGCACACCAAATTTCCCTGGTGTATTGCCAAGCACTTCCCCGTGCAAGGGCTTACCATACACCGCATTTCCCGAGACTCTTCCTTTCTCTCCCTTAGCTCACGCTTCGTCCGTCTCCGGCCGCGCCCCTCGCGGAGCTGCGGAACCGCGGATCAGGACTCCACACTCGCTCCGTACAAAAGTACGTCTCAATCCCACGGCACACAGAGTCTCACCCGACCCCCAAGGCAATACTTCCTATTTCTTACCTTGGTCTGTGCACAGAGTTACCGGATCAATTCTCAAAGCCGGAGTGCCTGCCTTCTTCCCTTCCCCACTCCTTCACGGATCCTGCCTCTTTCATCAGTCTCGGGCCCTCTGTCAGCTCTCCGCAGAACCGCCGCCGTCGATGCACAGGACCGCTGAAATCAGCGGGGCATGCCTTCCTGCTGCTGCGGCGGTGGGGCTCCCCAGTAGGCGACTGGCTCCCGGACGAGCCCCAAATTGTGAGAAACACTCCGTAGCCAAGAACTTGGGCTCAGGCGAGGAGCTCAGCGAAGCAGGAATTTATTCGCGATCGCAGTGGCGGGCGTCCCACGAGCAGGAGCGCCCCTGCTGGTTCCAAAACCCAGTTTATATACTTTTTGATGACGGGACCCTCCCCTGTTTCCCCACTGAGGGGGTGATCCAGGCTCACAATCTGTCTGATGCTTCCCAGACAATGCATGGCCTTCCGTTGCCGGCCTGTTAAATTTCGAATTTCTTTTGACTTTTTTACTGGTTGAAGCGGTGATGTTTCTTCACTTACCTGACTTGACTCAACACCGTGATTTTCCCCGAATTGTTCTACGGAGTCTGGTTGTCTGCGTTTTACAAGGTCGCCTGCTAAGCGTTCTTATCGCTGCAAGCACACCTCAATACCCCATTCCTTACCTTTAAACAACGTAACTCTGCAAAAACAACATTTTTATTCCCACGAGGGGCAGGGCAGGCCCCGCGGCGCGTGGCGGCGGGGGGCGGGGGGGCCCCGTGACGGCACCGAACGCGGGGGGGGGGGCGGTATGGCCTCGGGCGGCGCGACCGGTAGCGGCGCGACCGGCAGCGGCATGGCCGGCGGTGGCAGGGCCGGTGGCGGCGGGGCGCCGGGCGGCAGCCCAGGAGCCCGATCAGGAGGAGGAGGAGCAGGAGGAGGAGGAGGAGGAGGAGGAGGAGGAGGAGGAGCGGCCGGCGGCAAGGTGAAGAGGCGGCGCCACCGTTTGGGCGCCGCGAAGCCCCCCTGTGCCAGGAGCAAGCGGGTGAGGAGCGGCCCCCCCACAGCGGGCCCTTCCCCCTCAGCCCACCAGTTACCCCCTTACTTACCCCCTTACCTTACCCGCCCCTTTATCCCCTTAGTTACCCCCTACCCACCTCCTTACCCCCTTAGTTACCCCCTCGACCGCTTAGTTACCCCCTTAGTTACCCCCTCAGCCCCTTCCTAACCCCCTCAGTTATCCCCTCAGCCCCTTACTTACCCCCTTACCCCTCTACCCAGCCCATTACCCCCCTCCTCCCCCTCCCCTTCACCCCCAGCCCGCTGCCCTCAGGACCCCCAGTGCCACCCCCAGGGCTTTCCCCGCTCCCTGCACCCCTCCTCAGCCCATCATCAATTCTCTGAACGTTACCTGCCAGGCTTTGCTTCTCGTTTGTGCTGTAGGGTACAGCAGGTTGATGGTGAAAGCGGTCCGTCAATTCGGGGTGTGAAAATCCCCGTGCTGGAGGGGGGACGCGCCGAGATCCCTCCCAGCAGCTCTTTGCTAAGAAATGTCAGGACGCCCAGAGAGATGCTCTGGAGATGCCCTCTGCACATGTTTGTTCAGCCAAAACCTCTCCGCTATTAAATGAGCAACGTAGCTGAGGGGATTGATTATCATATGCAAAACCAAGGGAGCGCTACGCATGGATAGCTGCTCAATTAGGTTTTTATCACTTGCAGAAATGCCAAGTCCCTTATACCATATATTGACAATCAATCTTGTCCATCTAAAGCTGGCCTGGAAGGGCAATGCAAACATTCCCCACGCTTACAGAGCAACCGTTGAAACCTCTGGCTTGAACAGTGCATTAATGTTGAAAGTGCCATAGCTTGCGTGTGCCGACACCGTGTAGCTAACTGATAAACCTTACACGTGGATTAAAAATAATCAGTGGAGATGGTTTTCTAACTTTTCCATTGTCTGTTATCTCTGCGTGTTTTCCAGTAGGTTTATTTAAAGAGTGTGCCAGAGCAAACACGTGCGTGGGGATATCTGGGGGATTCTGCACAGAGAATGGCTGCTGCACATCCAGCGCAGATCAAATTAACAGTAACTTATCGGGGAAGAATTTTAATGATTTGATAAATAGACAAACTGATCGGTGTTACATGTGTGCATTTATTATAGCAGTTAGCTTTGTAACCAGACGAATCGTGCAAATGTTCATAACGTAAAAGGACGAGCTTTGAGCAGATAGCTTGCTTAGAGCATTTGTCAATTAATTCCAGTTTATTTTCAATATCATGTCCACTCTGCAGAAGGTTCTGTGGCTTAATGTTAATTGTCTCTCAGTGATGCAGTTGGGGAGGCACGAAAGCGACCGATGCGATTTTGTGAGGTTATACCTCTGGTTCTGATCCCTACCCCGCTGTTTTTCTCATCCTTCCCCCTACAACTTTAGTCGATAAGTCGATTCTTAGAAATACTTAAATAGATGTGTTTTGTGTGCTTGTGATCATAATTACAGCCCACCAAACCCTCTGTCTCTTACCATTAAGCTCTGAAGGTGCCTGGGCACTGTCAACAGTATAGTTAGCAGCTTCAAAGTTCCTGGGAACTAGTCCTGGATCTAATTTACTTTTTTTTTTTCCCCCTGCCTGCAGGAGGGATGATTAGCAGGATGCCTAGCTCATGATTGTCAGCTTTCTGGATATTAATTTTTATTATTAATTTTTATTATTAATTATATTCATTTATATTAATGTATCTTTTATTTAACCGTAGTTCCTGGGGCTTTCGTTCAGGTGGGAATTCTCCGATCGTACCCGATGTATGCCGCAGAGTCAGTCTTCTACAAAATACAGCAACAGCTTTAGAAGGCTCTTGCAAGAGGAGGTGCTGGTGCTATAGCTATAGCTGTGTTTCTTCCAGGACATCTTCTGGGTTAGCCTGACTGTTGAGAGCAGAACTGTTTTTTGTGCGTATAGTCACTGCAATTCAGCATTACTAAAATTGAAAATATTTAGGTTCACTGATTTTAATGGGTAGTATGGTCCTGACTGTCGCAGTAGATAATTGCTGAACTTCTGGTTTAGTTGGTTTTCACGTGAGGGTGCGAAGAGTCCTGGAACAAGTCTGTAGGTCAGGAGCTGTTCAGGCGTAGAGTTTCCTGATAGCCTTGCAGATTGACGACCTGCTGGTGAATTTTGGCAGAGGTTTCAAAACTTTGAACCTTGCCAAGGTCACTTGGAAGTGCAGAAAGTGATAGGTAGTTGTAAATCAATCTTAGGTGAATTTTAGGTTTACCAGAAGTGTAGCGATCCTATGCCAGGGATCAACCTCGTTGTCGTCTTCTGAATATTTGCTGTATAATATCTGTCTTCAAGGTCCGTGGAAGGTGGTATCCCAGCATATGCTGTTGACTGTGTTTCTGTAATTAAACAACTGTTTTTTCTTTCAAGCAGGGAATAATTAGCAGAATGACAGAAACGGTGAAAAATATTGTACCGGCGTGGCTGCAGAAGTATTTCAATAAGCGTGAGGAGGAGTGTGTAGACAGAAATGAATCTGCAAACCAGGAGGAGACTCCGGTAAACTATCACCACGATTATGCAGATGAAGATACCATAATCGATGAGAGATTCACGCCTGAGCCAGCAAGAATTAGTAGACGAGGTATGTGAAAAATCATTTGGAATTCTGGCCATCTGTATTTATTCACAGATTTCTAGTTTTGAATCTGAATTTCAAAAGGAAATTGGAATGAGGGTTTTGACAGAATGAAAAAAAAACAAACAAAAAAGTCAAAACAACTGTTTGTGAAACCGTCTTAGCTTTAAACTGTATACACAGTTACGAAGCATACATCTTATGCTCTTGGAAGGCATCAGTTAACTTTAGGTACTCTATTAGCCAGGTGCTAAATGCTGAAAATAAGTCATTTGCAAGTGTGCTGGGTTGCATTTTCCATCTTTTAAAAGATATGGAATGAAAATCTGTCTAATTGCCTAAGGCAATTAAAAAAATTAATTTGTTTTGCAGTCTTCGAAACAAAAGACTAGATGCTAGAATGGCAGAGGAAAATTCCGTCTCGTGTCCCGACTTTGTTTGTTTTGTTTTGTTTTGTTTTGGGCTTTGATCAATTTAGTAAAGTTCCTTGTTAACTTGATGGTGAACTGGGGAACTTGTGCACGGATGTGGTTTATGAGATTATTATCCTTAAAATATTCAATAACTTTAAGGTCTACACGGGGGGAGGGGGTGTCTTTGAGAAGGTATTTGGACCGTTGGCAACGAGGTTTGCAACTCCTTTACCTCATGAAAGATTAATTTGTCTTATATCCAGTGCCTCTCACTGTTCCTGTAGTCCTGTTGTATAAATTTGCATCTATTCTTATTTGAGTTTCTCTTAAATTAGCTGTTTTGGGGAAGTCAGCTTTAAATAAGTAAAGAAGTTTTGTCTGAGCGTGCGTAGGTAACCATAGATAATGTGGAAAGTCAGTTGCTTCTGTTGTTGGCAGAATCAAAAAATAAGGAGGAAATATCTTTGCCTCCAATCTCATCTAATTGTGAACAAGGAGATTGATGGCTTTGTGTGTAGCTGTAGCTTGGGAATGAGTTTGGAGAAAAGAACAGAGAAGGTCTTCATGACTGAGGAACACATGTTGGCTTTCCTATGTAACTGCGTGAAAGGAGCTTTCAGTAAGAACAGCTGCACTGCAAGCTTGCTAACTCCAGGAGCTCAGGAGCAGGCGGACACCCTCGAACCTTATGCAGCTTATGTTGCTGTCCGTGGGTGTTACTTACTATGCTTAAGAATAAGATATTTTTTTTTAATTATTACTACATTTTGAAACCAATGTGTCTCTTCATTTCTGAGGTATCATTGTGCTGGAGCCTATATTGGGTGGCCTTCCGCCTCAATAACTTTCTGTATCTCAAACGGTGCTGTCCTAAAAATCTGCTCATGGTTTGGAGAGCTAATTAGTGGTACTGCAGTGGTTATGAAGATTGAAGTAACTAGTTTAAGCTTCAGTTCAAGTATCAAGAGGATAGTGGCTCAAAGTCATTTGAATTGCCCAGATTCCTGGGAGAGACAGTAGGCTTTCATCAGGCAAAATACCCATGCATAGTTCCATTCATTTAGCAAGATAGACTTCAAGGCCACCTATTCCAGGCCACTGGCATTGTTTGCAGACCCTTTGCTTCAAGAGGGAAAAATGCTCATCTGGTTACTTGGGTCAACATCCTTGTCCCTTGGGTCAAAATCCCAATAGTTAATGGGTAGGAGATGATGTTTTGCCTCTAACGTGAGCTGATATGGAAGAACTTGGGAAAAAAGTACTGCAAACGTTCATTTTCATGTTGTGTATTCAGATTAATATAACCTTTGTTCCAATATTATGGAAGCTGCAGTGTTATCTGTAACTTACCGTGTAATCTCAAATTTTGTAAAGCTTATTGCAAGCTGTACATGGGAGAAGGAGTATATATGTTTGATTTAGTGAACGGCCAAGTCAGCGTTAGAGCATTTGAGCACGGGGTCAGAATGTGGTGTTGTAAAACCTCATAGTTAACTACTTCTGGATGCAACATTAATACTGTGTATCGCAAGCAGTGTTGTTGTTGTAGCCAGACAGTTAGATGCAACCGTATCTGGGTGAGGAAGAAGTTAAATTTGGCTTCTCTCTTTTTGCGCTTAGAACTTGGCAATAGCATGGCTGTCGATAGGAAACAGGTTTTGGCTTCTGTGAGCTTGTCTATAGCAAAGCTAATTATCTCCCTGTTCTTGTCTAGAACCATCCACAAGTAGATCAGCACTGAACTTCCCAGTTGCGTTAACAAGGCCCTCTCTTCGTTTGAGCCACCTGAATTATACCATGCTGGATTCTCCTGTCCCACCTTGTCAGCCCTCGACATCTTCTATATTTGGCATTGGCAGTCCTAGGCTCTCCTTCATAAAAGAAATAGAAGATTCTACCTCTGAAAAAGACGATGATAACATCTCAACAACCAGTGATTCCTCCTCTAGAGCATCTGCTGAAGGTGATTTTTGTGTTCTCTGTTTAATTGACTTTTTTTTTAATGTGAAGTACCTTGCGTTCTTTAATATTCCACATCACCTTAGTAAATAAAATAGGTGAATGTCAACTTTGGATGCGAGAATTAAATTGAATTTTTAGTGTTTTAGAAGTATATAATCCTATCACCTTTTTAATAGAAGCGTGCTTTGGAATACGTTTATGATACCCTGATGTTAGAAAGAGTCAGTGCTGAAATATACACATTCAGCTAGGTTATATGTAAATTTTGAACTGGGACGGTAGGAAATCAGGCTGACTTGCCGTAGCTTGACAACTAGGCTGATTGTCTAGAAGGAAGAGTGACTCAGACCTTTCTTGGTAGAAGGCTTCAGCTGTCAATACTTTCATGTCTTTTGCCAAATTCATTGAGGAAAGCACACCATTTTAAAATAAAAAATAAGCATCGTGTCGATGTAGGTTGGTACCTAGGTCTTCTCGCTGAAAGGGCGAACAGCAGGTTTGCAGCTTTTTCTAGTCCCCCATAGAGACAGGGACTGACGTGTGCTCAGCAGGTTTTCCAGAGAACTTTTGTACAGCTGAGAGTAGAGTTGCTGGGCTTTAGCAATATAACCTGAGTGCACTAGAACTTTCTGGTGTGTCTTCGTAAAACATACATGGGCAGAAGATCGTTAACTCTTAGAGCAGCCTTTGGGGAATCTTCCAGGTTTAAAACCTGTGCGATTATGATCTGTGCTGGCCTCCAGCCTTCTACCAACATAGAAAAAAACTTTGTTTGTACAAATGCACTGATGTTTATGCGGTCCTCTTTTATCTTAGCATGAAGGAAAAAAAATCTGCATTGGAAGCACAATATTAACTTGGTAAGATTGCTGAAAACTACTTGCAGCTCTGTGAACAGTTTTCAAGTTTGTAGGTGATACTTGGTTTTCAGTCTGTACGTGAAGTTGATCTATTTAAAGAAGCTGAAGTCATGCTTATTTTTCTGTATTGAAGAACTTGAATTAGTGTGATCTTTATTGTTAAAGTTCTGTACGTACGAGAGGCATTTACATCTAGCATACGTCATTTTGGCAGATGTTGCAGTTTTAAAAAATACTTCATCGTCACTGCTCTGGCCCACAGAAGCTGAAAGAACTCATTCCCTCTCGCAGCATTCTGCAGCTAGCTCTAAGAAACCTGCATTCAGTTTATCTGCTTTTGGAGGACTGTGTCCTGTAAGTACTGCACAGTATTTCTTTTAATCAGTTTGAATGTGTACCTGTTTTTCTATCCACTTATCGTACTGTGTTTCCGTAGGCATGTGGAAGCATGTCTGTTTTTAAGGAAAAGCAGCTTGGGTTTTCTCCATTTTACCCCGGAAAGACGGCCTATGGTGGTGCAGCTGCAAGATCTAGGCAGCCAAAGACGGAACCTTATCGGGTATGAGAAAAGTAGTGTAGTGGGAAATAGTGATGGAAATAAAAAAAGCAGCACTGCCAAAGGAGCTTTGAGCAGGGAGCTGAATATGTGGTAACAGTTGCTCTTCTGCCCTCTTGGTCTACACAAATAGACGAGATTGATTTCTGTTTAAATTCTTTTATAACAGTTTTTACCACAGGTAATACTTGTCAGAAAGAACAAGAATGACAGTTTGGGCAAGTTGTTGGTAGTTGGGGTTTCCTCTATTGTTAGGTCTTTCAAAAAATTCCATTTAAGTGCCATTGTCTGCCTCTGACTACATTACGTTAAAATAACATGATGCAAAAAAACCAATGACAGCCTAACTTTGAAAACTTGTGTTTATGGTAGCAAAAGCTACAGTAGTCAAACCTGGCTAATATTTATCTGTGGATCTTCTTTTCCAAGCATGCCTACATTCATGCTATGGATATGTTGTATAAGCCTGCAGTCTTTGAAAATATGTAAAATCAACTTGGCTGATCCTTTGTTCTTCTGGTACACAGAGGCATGCAGGACTAAATGCAGTCTCAAGATAAGCAGTGACATGCTTTCTGTTTTGAAGGATTCATATAGTTCTTGAAGAGAGTTATTTGCCCCCAAGAGTTCTTGGAAATACCAAATAAAAACTGCTGACAACTCTGATTAGCTAGAGCTGAATCGAAACGGAAAGTCAAATCAGGTTTGGTAGGAATGTATTTAAATGAAAGTGACTTTTATCGATAAATCAAAAGGAATTTTAAGAAAATGAAAACGCGGGTTTGCTGGCTCTGTTCTGACAGTCCATTTGTGCAACGGAAAAAGGGCAGTACAAGTACCTCACTTACGGGAAACCTTGAAACCTTGTGGTGCAAAGCTGGGAACCCTCTTTGGTCGGCTATTTTTGTTTTTTACAATATTACTGCATTATGGTAAAAAGAGGAACCAAAATACTAGGCTTTTAAAGGAGAGAGTAGCTTGCAAGCTTCTTGCTGCTTGCTGTGAATGACAGCAAGGTACTAGAGAGTCCAGCGAAGGGCCACCAAGATGATCAAGGGACTGGGAGCACCTCTCCTCTGAGGAGAGGCAGGGACTGCTGGGCCCGTTTAGCATGGAGGAGAGGAGGTTCAGGGGGGATCTTATTGGTGTAAAAAAATACCTGAATGGATGGTGCAAAGAGCATAGAGAGCCATTGTGTTTTCAGCAGTGCCCAGTGCCAGGTCAAGAGGCAACAGGCACAAACTGAAACGTGAGGCTCTGAGCATCAGGAAACGCTTTTGCACTGTGCGGGTGATGGAGCCCTGGCACGGGTTGCCCGGAGAGGCTGTGGAGTCTCCCTCTTTGGAGGTCTTCAAGAGCTGACTTGACATGGTCCTGGGCAACCTGCTCGGGGTGGCCCTGCTTGAGCGGGGGGGTAGACCAGGCGATCTCTAGAGGTCACTTCCAACCTTAACCATTCTGTGGTTCTGTGAGTCTCACTTGTGTTTTTACATGCTGCGTGGTCTGCTTCCTGTCTTCACATCGTGTGATAAGCACAGTGTGGTTATATGAGGGATTTAACCTGGGAAGAAAAAAAGTCACACCAAAGGAAGTTTTTGACTGATATTTGAAGTTGGGTGGTGCAAATACACAGTTTACTTTTTCAGTGTAATGTTTAGATCTGTTACAGTTTAAATCAGATCTTTATCTTTTAAGACAAAGATTTGCAGCCAACTTTAATCTTGGGGGAAGGGAGGAAGCAAGAGAGAAGTAAAACTAGTTCCTGGTTATGATTGTATACACCGATTTTGAGATGGTACACTTAGACCATCGTGAAACTCTGAGGTCTGTGTTGTTACTGAAAATGCTTTCTGTACCACCACAAGCCTTTTCTTGAGTTCTGTTTCCCTGATTACTGCTTCGGAGGCCTTAGCAGTCCTAGCATCATCCGTCTTGACCTTTTACAAGTACGGAGTTCTTTTACTGCTCGTGCAACAAGCACGTGCAAGATGCACTGAGGCCCAAGGTAAACTTCATTAAACTCCGAATGTATTCTCTTCTTTATGGCTTGAACTCCCAGTGACTGCATTTTTCTCTGTCATCGGAATATATTGATTGTATCATCAGTGTAGCCTTGGGACATAAAATACATGCCTCCTTAGCTGAGAATTGACCATTGTAACACTTAAAATGCTAATTTTTCAGGCACAAAAGAGAGCGAAAGCTAGACAAGAAACTGTGCGGCCCCGCGCTACCTTAAGTACCGCTGCACGGTGCATCTTGGAGGCAGTGGAGAAGCTGTCAAGCCCTTTGTTGGTAAATAGCACTTCTTTTAATCTGTTTTTGCTTCATGTGTTTATAAAACTTAGTAAATGTGCCGTCAAAGGATAAAGATAAAACTATTCTTCCTTACGTTGTGGCCGGTTTAATTTATTGTGCTATTTTTTCAACAGGATGCTAAAAGAATGGCATCTCTTTTGCCGCTGTGTTGTATAAGTTGACCATGAACCCCCACATTTTTGTTGCAGGGAACCCTCTGTCTCAGGAAAAAAAATTGCCCTCTAATATTTATGCTTTGTTTTTTCCCTTAGCCTCCGGACATAGATAAACCGGATATTACTGACTTCCAGTCCAAACGAAGAAAGGTAAGAACCAATAATGTCTTAAGCTGAGGTAGATAACTTTTTCAATGCTTTATCACTATTAGAAAAATTTTCTCAAACCTCAGTGACAACATAGACATCAAATCAAGTTAATATTGGCATGTATCCACAGTAGATGATGGGCTGTGAAGATTACTCAGGTTAAGAATTATGTTATCTTTGTAAGTTGAGAGCAACAACTCTAGAACACACCAAGTGGTTTTATCTTGTCCCCCAACTTGGGGTGAAGCTGCATATTAAAATTCCTGTTGAGGAAAGTTTTCTCTTGAAGAAATGATCACAAATAGAAAAATGGTGATTGAGTGGTCATATAGACTTTGTACAGACTTCCGTGTTCATTCGGGCACAGAAAACTAGTTTTTGTGCTTTTTATCACCATTCAAAGTAAAGACGAGGAAAATCGTTAATTTCCGACGCTATAAATCTTACGCTCCTAAATTCCTATTTGGAGGTAGCACAGAACTGGTGATAATGCTGTGGTAAAGCATGACTTCCTTTCATTTTGTTTAAAAAATGAAAACTAGTCATCTTTTTTTGATGACTTTAGTTAGGGGTATCCTTGGGCTTATTAAATTGCAAAGCCCTTAAATGACCACTTGAAGATCAGGTGACTGAAGGAAATAACAAGATGTGCAAACTTTTCATCTTCTGTTCTAATGAGAAAAGGGACAGTGTCTCAAGAAGTTTCTGTGCTAATTCCTTGATTGGATGGATGTATAATTAAGTTTACAATCACTTCAGAGTTTACAAACATCTCAGATTTCCTGGACCATCTTTTCACCATCTGCCAAATTACAAGGGCATGGAGAAGTGAAGTATATCATAAATATTATCCAAATAACTAAAACCAAATCTGGTGTGAATTCTCAGTTATATTATAGCAATACACCTGTGATAAGGCATTAAGAAAGATCTGCCAGATTTGCAACAGAGAGCCTGAAATTGTCAGCCACTAAATGAATGTTGCACGCAGCTGTCAGTGGGTGAAAGGAGATAGATTGTCTATTCATAATACTAGAATTCATAATAGTGGCGGGAGAAGGGTAGCCCGGGATGAGAAGCAATTATTTGCTGAGGAGATGATCGTGTGTTTTCTCGCTAAAGTGAACATGCGGTTGACGGAACACTTGTGCACTCAGGCTAAACTTCTGCAGTGGGTAGCAGTGATGTGGTATTTTTCTTATTTCAAGGAACTGTACCAGGCAGAATAGCTCTTGGTGTATTGAATGCCTAACTGGGGGAATTAATATTTTTCTTTTTTACCTTTAAAACCAGCAATGAACCATCGTTCACTCGAAGTAGATTTGTGAACTTACATAAAACATGTTTTATTCAAGGTTTCAAACTGAATGTAGTATTTTTTAGAAAGATGTATTTTTATATACTTTAGAGAGAGTGTGAATTCTATTACTAAGAGTTGGGAGATACTGTGAAATTAAAGCTGCAGCGTAAACGATTTCCTGTTGGTATTGATTTGAACAATAGCATGCTTCCTAAGACTGTATTTTCTGATCCTTAAGACCGCAGGCGGAGCCATCGGTAAATCTTGTAGCCTTTAGGGTTTTTTTTCTGTCTGACAGTTCAGTTAAGTCAGTTTTGCAGAACACGCAGTGGTCTGTGTTAAAAATTAATTCTGGTCTGTGAAAATGCTTTGAAAAGAGAAGTCAACCCACTACTTGAAGTGCATCTAATGCACATGTAAAGCATTGGATCATATTTTAATGAATGAGATTATTGTAAGATTGACAAGTTGTTTTTTTTTTTGAATGTGTTCTATTGTTTGTGTAACTTTGAAGGGGGAAAATGTAGGGGATGTGAAGCCCGGAAGCCTGTATAATTAGTTGCTTAACACTTCGAATGTTAAATTAATGAATTAAGCTACTGAAAAAAAAAATCACAGTGTGGGCAGAGGAAAAGATAGGAGCATATTCTAGGAACATGGGTTATTTTAATTATGGTAGCGTGAATTATTTTGTCTATGAAGCTAACTGCCAAATTTTGAAATGGAATTGAGTCAGACTTTGGCTACTTATATATAGCTTTATGGATTTCGTTACTGGTTTTCTGGTGATTTCCCTCTACAAGTTGAACGGTTTTTAGAATTTTCAAATTGTATTCACTGAGTGCCAAGACCGATGGGGTGAGGTTTATAGTTCTGTAATTTGTTTTCATCAATAAATATTGGAATTAATTTGGGTGGACGTAAGGATAAATTGATTGCTGTTTCCCTTTCAAAGCTGGAATCCCAGAATGCATTCGAGCCTCCATCTGTCAAGAGACTTGTGACACCAACGGTAAACCATCAACCGATGCGTTATACGCGGTATTCTGAACCATCACCGACTTCAACTACTCAGTCCAGCAAAATTTGCCAGAGAGTAGACACAAAGTACCAAGTGAGTACATTTTTGAGTCCTTATGTGCCTGTTTTTTTTTTTTTTTCCAGTCTTGGAATGTTTCTCAAACCAATTGTTATCCTATCTTTGCAAAAAGTACTGATAGTATGTTTGAGGCGAGCTTTAAGGCAGTGAAAACCATTGTGAAATAGATTGAGCTTTTATGGATTTAATTCTGTTTTTGGAACACTCAGTGTCTTGTGGTTGTTTTCACGATGTCATGATGTGCTATTGAGTCATCCTGTTCTCAGTGAAAGAATATTAAAAGACAGAAATGTTTTCCTTCTATATTCTCATGTACACAAAGGTGTCACTGATGAAACATGCTCGTGTTCTGTGTAAACTATTCCAGGTGAGCTATGTGCTCCAAGTGAGAGTTCTGACAATGTGCTGAGTTATCGTTTTTGATTGCTTTGGAGTAGATGGAGTCTGATAAATTTTCCATAAAATTAAATGGGCATCTCTTTCTGCGAAAACATCTGTGTTTCCAGTATCGGTCTGAGTGTACAAATGACCACGTGTTAAGTGTATGGGCTTTTTAGGCTGGAAATCAAAGTGGACAGTAATACTGGTTGCTTATTGCTTTTAACTCTTTCAATCTCTGTATTGTTTAGCCAGCACAATCTCCATTTGGTAAAGTTCTAAAATGAATGTAGCAGCAACTGCTTAGTTTTTTGGGGGGGTAGAGTTTTTTCGGTTTTTTTTGCTTGTTTGTTGATAAATGATAGAAAACAGAAAAGTATGTCCCTTTTACGGGGTTGGTAAACACAAGTTTTGATGAAAACTCTCCCCCCCACACGCACAATTTTTGTCATTTTGTTTAAATTAATTACTTTCTTTGTTAGAGGATTTGACAAATTTGATTTAGTGTTCTATCAGTTTGTCCTCAATGCTGAGTGAAGCAGTGATGCTTACTTAGTAAATCCATAGAATTAGTGATTTATACACCATTACTTGTTCACGCATACCAAAGAATGGTTTTGACAGCATAATTGCGTACGCTTCTTCTGTTCCTGTTCTTCTGATTTGCTTTGCTTAAAGCAAATTAAACAGTTGTTGTAAGTGGTCTTATCGTGGTCAATGTATTAGTTGTGACCTCCGGAGGTCCCTTCCAACCTGTACTGTAATATTGGCTTTCTTCTAAAAATAAGTAGATAAAATGCCATCTATCCTTGTAGTTGTAGGAAGAAGGAATGGATTGAGACTGCAGCACTTTGAATCTGTGATGCTTTCTGAAATGAGTTATGATTAAACTTAGCCTTTTCTGTCTTTCAGGAATCTTCAGTTATGACTGCAATCGGTGATGACCTAATTACTGACGGTAATAAGGGTTCTATCATTGTCACTTGAGTTTAGCCATACTTGTGCCTTTTAACAATACAAGCCAACCTCTACTGGATGAAGAACATCTTGAAAATTCAGCTGAGGTCAAACCTCTGTGGGGCTGATCTGCAATCAGTTGGGGTTTTAAAGCTGATACAGCATACACTGACCGCATCAAGTAAAACGGGACACTGTCAATGCTTCGCAGCAGGTTTCTTGTACTTGTGCCTTCATTCCCATTTGAAAATGGTCTAATACAGAATTTTGTTCTTTGTATTGATTCCGCTAAACAGATTTTATATTAGAAACTCAGTAATATGCAAAAGCTTTGTTCTCCACCCTGAGGTAAAAGCTTATGTTGCAGATTCCAAAAGGAGGATTCAGCTTGCACTTACAAATACGGTACAAAACATATTTGTGTCCTGGAAGGTTTGCAAAATTCCTCACGTGGAGGCATTTTGTGTTAGTGTTTAGAAACTATCCTATGTAACGTGTATTGCCGTAGAAGTGAATTAAGTGACTCTTGGGAAGGTTTCATGGCTGGTTATCCTTAAACGTTATCTTTACTATCTTAAACATTGTCTTTGTCTTTATCTTGAAAGACAGTTCTAGTCCCAGCCTTCTAATATACAAATTCCCAAAAGTTGGAGCTGTGAGGCTCAAAATTTTAGAGGACTAAATACCTCACTAAAATTAGTAGATCTAATAGCTTATTACACTTAGCTTAAAATACATTTTATTAGCCATTTCACGTGAAGTTTTTTTGTGCGCATGCCTCAGATTTGATACTTGGACTTACCAGGCTTTTATTTTCAGATCCACAGCTCTACTTGGATGTTGATGAAATGAACAGACAATTCACGGAGACGAGCGAAGAACTCTGCGATTCACTCATGAATTGTCACTGGCAACCTCTGGATACGGTCACTTCTGAAATCCCCTCTGCTATTTAAGTGTCTTCTAGAGCATGACCGTTAGGACCAAAGTGCTAAAACTACATTTCTTCTACATTATTCTAGCTCATAAGTTTTAAAGCACAATGATAGGTTGGGGTTTTTTTGCTATGCTTTTGACAGTTTCTGTAATCTTTTTGTTCATCACTCTCTTCTTGGAGCATCATGAAGTCATGTAAATATTCGAGAAATGTAAAGAGGTAAATGGGGTCTAAAGATAGACTTGCCTGTGTAAATAAAAAATTTGTTTCTGCAAACCTGCCAGCAAGGGATTTTACTTGTACCTGTGTGCAGCACGTTCTCTTCCGGCTTATGGAATTTAACAAGGTAGTAAGGGTATTTCATCTGTCTTTATTTTTATATGGGCATTAGGACACAAGCAGAATCTAGCTTTCCCTTGTTTTCCTGGTTCCTTAGGTAAGCGACAAGCCAAGCCTTTCATGTGCTTGCTTAGACTGGAAGTATGTATGGGAGACACTCACAGGCCTTGCTATGGAAACACCTGTGCCCACTTTTTCCTGCAGGCTGCTGGCTCTAACTGTACTACTGATATATGCTAGGTCAGCTAAAATTGGCTTATAAATAGGGTATGTTAAGCATATGGAAGTGTAGACTTCAACTGCCATAGCTACACACATCCCATGGAACGAGGATGATGTCTGCTGGCACTCTCTGCATCAGCATTCAGTTTTCTCTTGCCCTTCTTACTGTTAGACTTCTCAGCTGACGCTTTACAGCGAAGAAATTGCTACAACATAATCCGTGTTCTTAAACCTAAAAAAAAAAATCTTGGAGAAAACAACTTGCTGGTTTTCCCTCCTTGCTGGCAAGGAGAAAAATAGTCCACCAGGAACAACAAAAAAATCCTAGTAACAGCTCCTTAAGTTATACCCTCTGCTACCCTCTCTGATTGCTCTGGTCTTCCTTCATTCGTGGTAATGAAGTTTTTAAAGCTTTGGTAGAAGGACGACAGTACTCAAGTCAAAGGAGATGAGAGCAATGAGGAAAGCTTTGCTTTAAGCTAGAGCAGTCTTGCGAGTTGCTGCCTTTATGCTGTTCTTATCTTGAAGGGTACAGAGTCTTTTCCAGTCATAGGGACTCCATAACCCTATGAGTATGGAGAAATAGTTGCTAATTAACAGTGTGTATAATAAGTAAGTGAGGCTGGAAACAAAAGAATATTCCTCCAAGAAAAAAAAGGAAGCAGAAATTACTGTACTTAATAGCTGGGGAAGCTGTTAAAGCTAGTTGACACAGTTCTGGTACTGCCGTGTGTGTTTTGGGGGCAACATAAACCATAATTGCTGTGATGGCAGGTAAGAATCCAATTCTTTTTTATGGCTTCGTGTAGTCAGTGAAAGCAGTGGTCCTAAGCTGCATGCTGTTCTTAAATGTAATGCAAATCCTCTTTTGTGACTCCTCAGTACTTCCAGGTTACTTGTAGCTGATCACCAGCAACTGCTTCTGTTAGCTATTAGCTGTTGGGTTTTTGCTAGGAATACTTTCAGTCCTGAATTGAAATGATGACATCCTGAAACAGAAGAGGCTCTTGGAGTATTGTAGGAAGCGCATTCTTCCTGGTTCTAGTGCAGGTGTACACGTAGGAGGGGACAGAAGGCAAAGAACCTCACATAGGTGGAGGGGGTGAGGTGGCATCACAGTTAGAGCTGTTGCAGTTAACTCTTCCCAAAGCATGAAAGCAACGTGGCTGGGAACAGGGATTTGTTGGGTTGCTTCTTTGTGTGAGCCAGGGAGTCTTTTGAGGGGCAGACTAATAAGAATATGACACAAGGTAGAGGTGGAATAGATGAAGCAAAGAATCTGGGTGGGAAAAGGGTTGCTTGTACGTGTCTATGGAATTGTTTCAGGGGACTGAGCTGGGGCAAATTCAAGATAATAGATGCAGCCTCCTTGAATTTGGATGGCAGTGCTGAAGCTTCAAAACCTTACAAGGTTTGATGCCACTTCAATTGTAGTGCATAGCTGTGGTACTTGAGCTCAGAAGCGCAAACTGCACAGGATTTTTTTATCTATTTTCTTCAACGTGAGCAGCAAAACATCTTCCAGGAATGTGCCTGGGTGCTACGCTGCTTTGACACGGCTTGCTTTGCATCACCAAACACAGTAGTTAGGTTGCATCGAGTACTTTGTGGAAACATTCATTGTGTTGTCACCCAGAAATGGGATGCTACAGATATGTGTTGGCCCGGCAGTATCAGTGCTGTTTTTTGGCCTTTGAGAGGTTGGTCCATAACAGGTGACCTGTGTAATGAGGGGCCCACATAGATTGGTGACTTCATTAAGTCTGATACTGTGGTGGTGTGTGACCCAAGGCCCTGAACGTCAGAAAATCAGGCTGTGGCCACCTATTTTATGCAGACTTTGCCTATTAACAAGGTCTCTACACTGTACGTTAGAGACGTGCGCCTCCTTTTCCGGACTAGATAGCGAAAATACCAGTTTTGTAGTTCAGTGAATGAGATTGGTTGGGCTGTTTGTTCTCCAGAGCTGAAAAATGTTGGGAGTGTATTCTCTTGGAGTCCACAGAAATGAAAATGATGAGAGGAAGAGAACGTTGGTTGCAGCCCGCGTGCTGCTGTTATAAAGTAGTTCTCTGATGTCTTTTTCCCTCTGCTGAGACTTATCAGCCTATCGTCCTTTCCTGTTAGGAGCGCATACCTGGCTTGGGATGGTGTGCGCAGGGCAGATTCTTTACCGTAAGAGCACAGTGAATGCCAGACTTCTTCCTGTACTGCCGTGTTAACCGTGAGTCACAAATTCAGGAAGCAGTGATTGCATCGGAACTGCTAGAATGCTTTGCGGAGTCTTTTTACTGGGTAAACTTCACAGCTGCAGTTACAACTTCCAGCCTGTGTTAGCTGAACACATCGTACTGGTGCCCGCCATCAGTTTGACAAAGATGGGATTGCAGTAGGATCTTGCTTTCTTCCTTCTTTTTAATTAAACAAGTCTTTGAAGCAACTTTTCCAACACCGCCATACTTCACTTCTTCCAGTTATTTTCTGTTTTACTTAGCTGAAATGTTTTTTTTTCTTCCAAGCTTGAGGAAGTTTTCTACAAGAATGTCCCGTAATGATTTCATAAACTCTTTTCGTTGTACCTAGCTGCAATAGAGAGTGCTTTTATTCAAAAACCTGCTGGTTTTTTTTTCAAGAAGTAGTGGGGTTTTTCCTATCTCTTCACTGATGGGAAAGGCTGTAGGACAGTAGCTTGAGGGGCTACTAATGCTGTCATCAGTGAGCCGGGAAAAGGCAGGAGTCCGAAACGGGTAAAAAGTACTTAAAAGGATACCAAAAGAGTAAACGGTACTTAAGCCGTGGATGTTTCTTTTTGCAGGGATGCTCTGGACCAACCGCTTCTTTCTAGCGCTACCTCAAAGTAACTTGCAGATAGAACTCACAGGGAAGGTTGATCAAATGGTGATGATCGCTGTCATTCTGCTGGACACGCAGATACTTGCCTTTCGTTTTGGCTCATTTTTAATACCAATTAACTTCAGTGCCTCGCGTTAATAGACACCGTTTGACTGCATCGGCAAATGTTTCTGAGTCGTGAGTGTCATTAAAGGCCTGTCACCCTATGGAAATCCTTCTAAATAAGAAAAATGGCATTCAAATAAATAAATAAAGCAGCGTTTGAACTTATGAGCAAACCTAGCGTAGCTGCCTTTGACGCTGATCTGGAGGAGAAAAATCACGTTATCACACTACTATGGTTGCCTTAATAGGTTTGGTGTACGTGAGGGAGGGAAGCATTATGTGATGTTTGCCTAGCTATTACATGGCCAATGCAGGAGGGGTTTTAGTCAGTTCCCTGAGCACGGATTGTTGCAGAAGTCGGTGATTTCACTGCCCAATGTCTGTTATTAAGGGCACGATTCACGTCCCGTTATCGTTTTTATTATTTATTTCTGTGTTTATTTTCTGGGGCGGCGATCTGTCACGATGCCCATCGTTCCCCTGCCGTAAGGTAGAATTTAGCGTGACGACCGCTTCCCGGACCAACGGGGCCACGAATCCGGCCTAAAACACCGCTTGTGCGTTGGTTGTCGGCGTGGGGGCTGTTGGTTGTCGGTGCGGGGGTATCGGTTGTCGGTGCGGGGCTTTTCTGACGAGCACTGTGGGCTCGGGGCGCCGTCCCACGCCCGGCGCGGTGCTGCGGCACACCGGCGGTCGGCGCCACGGCGCGGGGAGGCTCTGGAGGTGACTCCTAGCCCCGTGCTTACGGTGGCCGGGCCGGGGTTCATTATGGCGGCCGGGTCCTGAGGGCGGGAGCGGGAGGGCGGCGGGACCGGGACGGGACCGGGGCGGGGCGAGGAACGGGAGCGGCAGCGGGAGGGGGGGGCGCGCGTTCCCGTGAGGGGAGGGGGCGCGCGAGGGAGGGAGGGGGAGGGTGTGAGAAACACTCCGTAGCCAAGAACTTGGGCTCAGGCGAGGAGCTCAGCGAAGCAGGAATTTATTCGCGATCGCAGTGGCGGGCGTCCCACGAGCAGGAGCGCCCCTGCTGGTTCCAAAACCCAGTTTATATACTTTTTGATGACGGGACCCTCCCCTGTTTCCCCACTGAGGGGGTGATCCAGGCTCACAATCTGTCTGATGCTTCCCAGACAATGCATGGCCTTCCGTTGCCGGCCTGTTAAATTTCAGATTTGACTTTTTTACTGGTTGAAGCGGTGATGTTTCTTCACTTACCTGACTTGACTCAACACCGTGATTTTCCCCGAATTGTTCTACGGAGTCTGGTTGTCTGCGTTTTACAAGGTCGCCTGCTAAGCGTTCTTATCGCTGCAAGCACACCTCAATACCCCATTCCTTACCTTTAAACAACGTAACTCTGCAAAAACAACATTTTTATTCCCACGAGGGGCAGGGCAGGCCCCGCGGCGCGTGGCGGCGGGGGGCGGGGGGGCCCCGTGACGGCACCGAACGCGGGGGGGGGGCGGTATGGCCTCGGGCGGCGCGACCGGTAGCGGCGCGACCGGCAGCGGCATGGCCGGCGGTGGCAGGGCCGGTGGCGGCGGGGCGCCGGGCGGCAGCCCAGGAGCCCGATCAGGAGGAGGAGGAGCAGGAGGAGGAGGAGGAGGAGGAGGAGGAGGAGGAGGAGCGGCCGGCGGCAAGGTGAAGAGGCGGCGCCACCGTTTGGGCGCCGCGAAGCCCCCCTGTGCCAGGAGCAAGCGGGTGAGGAGCGGCCCCCCCACAGCGGGCCCTTCCCCCTCAGCCCACCAGTTACCCCCTTACTTACCCCCTTACCTTACCCGCCCCTTTATCCCCTTAGTTACCCCCTACCCACCTCCTTACCCCCTTAGTTACCCTCTCGACCGCTTAGTTACCCCCTTAGTTACCCCCTCAACGGCTTAGTTACCCCCTTAGTTACCCCCTCAGCCCCTTCCTAACCCCCTCAGTTATCCCCTCAGCCCCTTACTTACCCCCTTACCCCTCTACCCAGCCCATTACCCCCCTCCTCCCCCTCCCCTTCACCCCCAGCCCGCTGCCCTCAGGACCCCCAGTGCCACCCCCAGGGCTTTCCCCGCTCCCTGCACCCCTCCTCAGCCCATCATCAATTCTCTGAACGTTACCTGCCAGGCTTTGCTTCTCGTTTGTGCTGTAGGGTACAGCAGGTTGATGGTGAAAGCGGTCCGTCAATTCGGGCTGTGAAAATCCCCGTGCTGGAGGGGGGACGCGCCGAGATCCCTCCCAGCAGCTCTTTGCTAAGAAATGTCAGGACGCCCAGAGAGATGCTCTGGAGATGCCCTCTGCACATGTTTGTTCAGCCAAAACCTCTCCGCTATTAAATGAGCAACGTAGCTGAGGGGATTGATTATCATATGCAAAACCAAGGGAGCGCTACGCATGGATAGCTGCTCAATTAGGTTTTTATCACTTGCAGAAATGCCAAGTCCCTTATACCATATATTGACAATCAATCTTGTCCATCTAAAGCTGGCCTGGAAGGGCAATGCAAACATTCCCCACGCTTACAGAGCAACCGTTGAAACCTCTGGCTTGAACAGTGCATTAATGTTGAAAGTGCCATAGCTTGCGTGTGCCGACACCGTGTAGCTAACTGATAAACCTTACACGTGGATTAAAAATAATCAGTGGAGATGGTTTTCTAACTTTTCCATTGTCTGTTATCTCTGCGTGTTTTCCAGTAGGTTTATTTAAAGAGTGTGCCAGAGCAAACACGTGCGTGGGGATATCTGGGGGATTCTGCACAGAGAATGGCTGCTGCACATCCAGCGCAGATCAAATTAACAGTAACTTATCGGGGAAGAATTTTAATGATTTGATAAATAGACAAACTGATCGGTGTTACATGTGTGCATTTATTATAGCAGTTAGCTTTGTAACCAGACGAATCGTGCAAATGTTCATAACGTAAAAGGACGAGCTTTGAGCAGATAGCTTGCTTAGAGCATTTGTCAATTAATTCCAGTTTATTTTCAATATCATGTCCACTCTGCAGAAGGTTCTGTGGCTTAATGTTAATTGTCTCTCAGTGATGCAGTTGGGGAGGCACGAAAGCGACCGATGCGATTTTGTGAGGTTATACCTCTGGTTCTGATCCCTACCCCGCTGTTTTTCTCATCCTTCCCCCTACAACTTTAGTCGATAAGTCGATTCTTAGAAATACTTAAATAGATGTGTTTTGTGTGGTTGTGATCATAATTACAGCCCACCAAACCCTCTGTCTCTTACCATTAAGCTCTGAAGGTGCCTGGGCACTGTCGACAGTATAGTTAGCAGCTTCAAAGTTCCTGGGAACTAGTCCTGGATCTAATTTACTTTTTTTTTTTCCCCCTACCTGCAGGAGGGATGATTAGCAGGATGCCTAGCTCATGATTGTCAGCTTTCTGGATATTAATTTTTATTATTAATTTTTATTATTAATTATATTCATTTATATTAATTTATCTTTTATTTAACTGTAGTTCCTGGGGATTTCGGCCAGGTGGGAATTCTCCGATCGTACCCGATGTATGCCGCAGAGTCAGTCTTCTACAAAATACAGCAACAGCTTTAGAAGGCTCTTGCAAGAGGAGGTGCTGGTGCTATAGCTATAGCTGTGTTTCTTCCAGGACATCTTCTGGGTTAGCCTGACTGTTGAGAGCAGAACTGTTTTTTGTGCGTATAGTCACTGCAATTCAGCATTACTAAAATTGAAAATATTTAGATTCACTGATTTTAATGGGTAGTATGGTCCTGACTGTCGCAGTAGATAGTTGCTGAACTTCTGGTTTAGTTGGTTTTCACGTGAGGGTGCGAAGAGGAAGAGTCCTGGAACAAGTCTGTAGGTCAGGAGCTGTTCAGGCGTAGAGTTTCCTGATAGCCTTGCAGATTGACGACCTGCTGGTGAATTTTGGCAGAGGTTTCAAAACTTTGAACCTTGCCAAGGTCACTTGGAAGTGCAGAAAGTGATAGGTAGTTGTAAATCAATCTTAGGTGAATTTTAGGTTTACCAGAAGTGTAGCGATCCTATGCCAGGGATCAACCTCGTCGTCGTCTTCTGAATATTTGCTGTATAATATCTGTCTTCAAGGTCCGTGGAAGGTGGTATCCCAGCATATGCTGTTGACTGTGTTTCTGTAATTAAACAACTGTTTTTTCTTTCAAGCAGGGAATAATTAGCAGAATGACAGAAACTGTGAGAAATATTGTACCGGCCTGGCTGCAGAAGTATTTCAATAAGCGTGAGGAGGAGTGTGTAGACAGAAATGAATCTGCAAACCAGGAGGAGACTCCGGTAAACTATCACCACGATTATGCAGATGAAGATACCATAATCGATGAGAGATTCACGCCTGAACCAGCAAGAATAAGTAGACAAGGTATGTGAAAAATCATTTGGAATTCTGGCCATCTGTATTTATTCACAGATTTCTAGTTTTGAATCTGAATTTCAAAAGGAAATTGGAATGAGGGTTTTGACAGAATGAAAAACAAACAAAAAAGTCAAAACAACTGTTTGTGAAACCGTCTTAGCTTTAAACTGTATACACAGTTACGAAGCATACATCTTATGCTCTTGGAAGGCATCAGTTAACTTTAGGTACTCTATTAGCCAGGTGCTAAATGCTGAAAATAAGTCATTTGCAAGTGTGCTGGGTTGCATTTTCCATCTTTTAAAAGATATGGAATGAAAATCTGTCTAATTGCCTAAGGCAATTAAAAAAATTAATTTGTTTTGCAGTCTTCGAAACAAAAGACTAGATGCTAGAATGGCAGAGGAAAATTCCGTCTCGTGTCCCGACTTTGTTTGTTTTGTTTTGTTTTGTTTTGGGCTTTGATCAATTTAGTAAAGTTCCTTGTTAACTTGATGGTGAACTGGGGAACTTGTGCACGGATGTGGTTTATGAGATTATTATCCTTAAAATATTCAATAACTTTAAGGTCTACACGGGGGGAGGGGGTGTCTTTGAGAAGGTATTTGGACCGTTGGCAACGAGGTTTGCAACTCCTTTACCTCATGAAAGATTAATTTGTCTTATATCCAGTGCCTCTCACTGTTCCTGTAGTCCTGTTGTATAAATTTGCATCTATTCTTATTTGAGTTTCTCTTAAATTAGCTGTTTTGGGGAAGTCAGCTTTAAATAAGTAAAGAAGTTTTGTCTGAGCGTGCGTAGGTAACCATAGATAATGTGGAAAGTCAGTTGCTTCTGTTGTTGGCAGAATCAAAAAATAAGGAGGAAATATCTTTGCCTCCAATCTCATCTAATTGTGAACAAGGAGATTGATGGCTTTGTGTGTAGCTGTAGCTTGGGAATGAGTTTGGAGAAAAGAACAGAGAAGGTCTTCATGACTGAGGAACACATGTTGGCTTTCCTATGTAACTGCGTGAAAGGAGCTTTCAGTAAGAACAGCTGCACTGCAAGCTTGCTAACTCCAGGAGCTCAGGAGCAGGCGGACACCCTCGAACCTTATGCAGCTTATGTTGCTGTCCGTGGGTGTTACTTACTATGCTTAAGAATAAGATATTTTTTTTTAATTATTACTACATTTTGAAACCAATGTGTCTCTTCATTTCTGAGGTATCATTGTGCTGGAGCCTATATTGGGTGGCCTTCCGCCTCAATAACTTTCTGTATCTCAAACGGTGCTGTCCTAAAAATCTGCTCATGGTTTGGAGAGCTAATTAGTGGTACTGCAGTGGTTATGAAGATTGAAGTAACTAGTTTAAGCTTCAGTTCAAGTATCAAGAGGATAGTGGCTCAAAGTCATTTGAATTGCCCAGATTCCTGGGAGAGACAGTAGGCTTTCATCAGGCAAAATACCCATGCATAGTTCCATTCATTTAGCAAGATAGACTTCAAGGCCACCTATTCCAGGCCACTGGCATTGTTTGCAGACCCTTTGCTTCAAGAGGGAAAAATGCTCATCTGGTTACTTGGGTCAACATCCTTGTCCCTTGGGTCAAAATCCCAATAGTTAATGGGTAGGAGATGATGTTTTGCCTCTAACGTGAGCTGATATGGAAGAACTTGGGAAAAAAGTACTGCAAACGTTCATTTTCATGTTGTGTATTCAGATTAATATAACCTTTGTTCCAATATTATGGAAGCTGCAGTGTTATCTGTAACTTACCGTGTAATCTCAAATTTTGTAAAGCTTATTGCAAGCTGTACATGGGAGAAGGAGTATATATGTTTGATTTAGTGAACGGCCAAGTCAGCGTTAGAGCATTTGAGCACGGGGTCAGAATGTGGTGTTGTAAAACCTCATAGTTAACTACTTCTGGATGCAACATTAATACTGTGTATCGCAAGCAGTGTTGTTGTTGTAGCCAGACAGTTAGATGCAACCGTATCTGGGTGAGGAAGAAGTTAAATTTGGCTTCTCTCTTTTTGCGCTTAGAACTTGGCAATAGCATGGCTGTCGATAGGAAACAGGTTTTGGCTTCTGTGAGCTTGTCTATAGCAAAGCTAATTATCTCCCTGTTCTTGTCTAGAACCATCCACAAGTAGATCAGCACTGAACTTCCCAGTTGCGTTAACAAGGCCCTCTCTTCGTTTGAGCCACCTGAATTATACCATGCTGGATTCTCCTGTCCCACCTTGTCAGCCCTCGACATCTTCTATATTTGGCATTGGCAGTCCTAGGCTCTCCTTCATAAAAGAAATAGAAGATTCTACCTCTGAAAAAGACGATGATAACATCTCAACAACCAGTGATTCCTCCTCTAGAGCATCTGCTGAAGGTGATTTTTGTGTTCTCTGTTTAATTGACTTTTTTTTTAATGTGAAGTACCTTGCGTTCTTTAATATTCCACATCACCTTAGTAAATAAAATAGGTGAATGTCAACTTTGGATGCGAGAATTAAATTGAATTTTTAGTGTTTTAGAAGTATATAATCCTATCACCTTTTTAATAGAAGCGTGCTTTGGAATACGTTTATGATACCCTGATGTTAGAAAGAGTCAGTGCTGAAATATACACATTCAGCTAGGTTATATGTAAATTTTGAACTGGGACGGTAGGAAATCAGGCTGACTTGCCGTAGCTTGACAACTAGGCTGATTGTCTAGAAGGAAGAGTGACTCAGACCTTTCTTGGTAGAAGGCTTCAGCTGTCAATACTTTCATGTCTTTTGCCAAATTCATTGAGGAAAGCACACCATTTTAAAATAAAAAATAAGCATCGTGTCGATGTAGGTTGGTACCTAGGTCTTCTCGCTGAAAGGGCGAACAGCAGGTTTGCAGCTTTTTCTAGTCCCCCATAGAGACAGGGACTGACGTGTGCTCAGCAGGTTTTCCAGAGAACTTTTGTACAGCTGAGAGTAGAGTTGCTGGGCTTTAGCAATATAACCTGAGTGCACTAGAACTTTCTGGTGTGTCTTCGTAAAACATACATGGGCAGAAGATCGTTAACTCTTAGAGCAGCCTTTGGGGAATCTTCCAGGTTTAAAACCTGTGCGATTATGATCTGTGCTGGCCTCCAGCCTTCTACCAACATAGAAAAAAACTTTGTTTGTACAAATGCACTGATGTTTATGCGGTCCTCTTTTATCTTAGCATGAAGGAAAAAAAATCTGCATTGGAAGCACAATATTAACTTGGTAAGATTGCTGAAAACTACTTGCAGCTCTGTGAACAGTTTTCAAGTTTGTAGGTGATACTTGGTTTTCAGTCTGTACGTGAAGTTGATCTATTTAAAGAAGCTGAAGTCATGCTTATTTTTCTGTATTGAAGAACTTGAATTAGTGTGATCTTTATTGTTAAAGTTCTGTACGTACGAGAGGCATTTACATCTAGCATACGTCATTTTGGCAGATGTTGCAGTTTTAAAAAATACTTCATCGTCACTGCTCTGGCCCACAGAAGCTGAAAGAACTCATTCCCTCTCGCAGC